>NW_027363293.1:0-600000 GCF_046119375.1 Phyllobates terribilis
CAAAAAATTTCAGAATTGCACCTTGCAATGTGGAGATATTACTGTTTGTGCATTTACAATATTCATTGATTTTTGCCATTGAAAAACGTCCAGAAATGTTTATACCAGAAAAGTTTGAAGCTACTGACTGAATGAAAGGAGCTGGCATCTCACTCTCTTTGAATCTTCTTTATCATGCTAAGAGGAGCAGGAAAAAGCAAAAAAATTCAGAATTGCACCTTGCAATGCGGAGAAATTACTGTTTGTGCATTTACAATATTCATTGATTTTTGCCATTGAAACACGTCCAGAAATGTTTGAAGCTACTGACTGAATGAAAGGAGCTGGCATCTCACTCTCTTTGAATCTTCTTTATCATGATAGGATTAGCAGGAAAAAGCAAAAAATTTCAGAATTGCACCTTGCAATGTGGAGATATTACTGTTTGTGCATTTACAATATTCATTGATTTTTGCCATTGAAAAACGTCCAGAAATGTTTATACCAGAAATGTTTGAAGCTACTGACTGAATGAAAGGAGCTGGCATCTCACTCTCTTTGAATCTTATTTATCATGCTAAGAGGAGCAGGAAAAAGCAAAAAATTTCAGAATTGCACCTTGCAATGCGGAGAAATTACTGTTTGTGCATTTACAATATTCATTGATTTTTGCCATTGAAAAACATCATGTTATTCATATACCAGAAATGATTGAAGCTACTGACTGAATGAAAGGAGCTGGCATCTCACTCTCTTTGAATCTTCTTTATCATGCTAGGATTAGCAGGAAAAAGCAAAAAATTTCAGAATTGCACCTTGCAATGTGGAGATATTACTGTTTGTGCATTTACAATATTCATTGATTTTTGCCATTGAAAAACGTCCAGAAATGTTTGAAGCTACTGACTGAATGAAAGGAGCTGGCATCTCACTCTCTTTGAATCTTCTTTATCATGCTAGGATTAGCAGGAAAAAGCAAAAAATTTCAGAATTGCACCTTGCAATGTGGAGATATTACTGTTTGTGCATTTACAATATTCATTGATTTTTGCCATTGAAAAACGTTTTTCATATACCAGAAATGTTTGAAGCTACTGACTGAATGAAAGGAGCTGGCATCTCACTCTCTTTGAATCTTCTTTATCATGCTAGGATTAACAGGAAAAAGCAAAAAATTTCAGAATTGCACCTTGCAATGTGGAGATATTACTGTTTGTGCATTTACAATATTCATTGATTTTTGCCATTGAAAAACGTCCAGAAATGTTTGCATCTCACTCTCTTTGAATCTTATTTATCATGCTAAGAGGAGCAGGAAAAAGCAAAAAATTTCAGAATTGCACCTTGCAATGCGGAGAAATTACTGTTTGTGCATTTACAATATTCATTGATTTTTGCCATTGAAAAACATCATGTTATTCATATACCAGAAATGATTGAAGCTACTGACTGAATGAAAGGAGCTGGCATCTCACTCTCTTTGAATCTTCTTTATCATGCTAGGATTAGCAGGAAAAAGCAAAAAATTTCAGAATTGCACCTTGCAATGTGGAGATATTACTGTTTGTGCATTTACAATATTCATTGATTTTTGCCATTGAAAAACGTCCAGAAATGTTTGAAGCTACTGACTGAATGAAAGGAGCTGGCATCTCACTCTCTTTGAATCTTCTTTATCATGCTAGGATTAGCAGGAAAAAGCAAAAAATTTCAGAATTGCACCTTGCAATGTGGAGATATTACTGTTTGTGCATTTACAATATTCATTGATTTTTGCCATTGAAAAACGTCCAGAAATGTTTGAAGCTACTGACTGAATGAAAGGAGCTGGCATCTCACTCTCTTTGAATCTTCTTTATCATGCTAGGAGTAGCAGGAAAAAGCAAAAAATTTCAGAATTGCACCTTGCAATGTGGAGATATTACAGTTTGTGCATTTACAATATTCATTGATTTTTTCCATTGAAAAACGTCCAGAAATGTTTGAAGCTACTGACTGAATGAAAGGAGCTGGCATCTCACTCTCTTTGAATCTTCTTTATCATGCTAGGATTAGCAGGAAAAAGCAAAAAATTTCAGAATTGCACCTTGCAATGTGGAGATATTACTGTTTGTGCATTTACAATATTCATTGATTTTTGCCATTGAAAAACATCATGTTATTCATATACCAGAAATGTTTGAAGCTACTGACTGAATGAAAGGAGCTGGCATCTCACTCTCTTTGAATCTTCTTTATCATGCTAGGATTAGCAGGAAAAAGCAAAAAATTTCAGAATTGCACCTTGCAATGTGGAGATATTACTGTTTGTGCATTTACAATATTCATTGATTTTTGCCATTGAAAAACGTCCAGAAATGTTTATACCAGAAATGTTTGAAGCTACTGACTGAATGAAAGGAGCTGGCATCTCACTCTCTTTGAATCTTCTTTATCATGCTAAGAGGAGCAGGAAAAAGCAAAAAAATTCAGAATTGCACCTTGCAATGCGGAGAAATTACTGTTTGTGCATTTACAATATTCATTGATTTTTGCCATTGAAACACGTCCAGAAATGTTTGAAGCTACTGACTGAATGAAAGGAGCTGGCATCTCACTCTCTTTGAATCTTCTTTATCATGATAGGATTAGCAGGAAAAAGCAAAAAATTTCAGAATTGCACCTTGCAATGTGGAGATATTACTGTTTGTGCATTTACAATATTCATTGATTTTTGCCATTGAAAAACGTCCAGAAATGTTTATACCAGAAATGTTTGAAGCTACTGACTGAATGAAAGGAGCTGGCATCTCACTCTCTTTGAATCTTATTTATCATGCTAAGAGGAGCAGGAAAAAGCAAAAAATTTCAGAATTGCACCTTGCAATGCGGAGAAATTACTGTTTGTGCATTTACAATATTCATTGATTTTTGCCATTGAAAAACATCATGTTATTCATATACCAGAAATGATTGAAGCTACTGACTGAATGAAAGGAGCTGGCATCTCACTCTCTTTGAATCTTCTTTATCATGCTAGGATTAGCAGGAAAAAGCAAAAAATTTCAGAATTGCACCTTGCAATGTGGAGATATTACTGTTTGTGCATTTACAATATTCATTGATTTTTGCCATTGAAAAACGTCCAGAAATGTTTGAAGCTACTGACTGAATGAAAGGAGCTGGCATCTCACTCTCTTTGAATCTTCTTTATCATGCTAGGATTAGCAGGAAAAAGCAAAAAATTTCAGAATTGCACCTTGCAATGTGGAGATATTACTGTTTGTGCATTTACAATATTCATTGATTTTTGCCATTGAAAAACGTCCAGAAATGTTTGAAGCTACTGACTGAATGAAAGGAGCTGGCATCTCACTCTCTTTGAATCTTCTTTATCATGCTAGGATTAGCAGGAAAAAGCAAAAAATTTCAGAATTGCACCTTGCAATGTGGAGATATTACTGTTTGTGCATTTACAATATTCATTGATTTTTGCCATTGAAAAACGTCCAGAAATGTTTGAAGCTACTGACTGAATGAAAGGAGCTGGCATCTCACTCTATTTGAATCTTCTTTATCATGCTAGGATTAGCAGGAAAAAGCAAAAAATTTCAGAATTGCACCTTGCAATGTGGAGATATTACTGTTTGTGCATTTACAATATTCATTGATTTTTGCAATTGAAAAACGTCCAGAAATGTTTATACCAGAAATGTTTGAAGCTACTGACTGAATGAAAGGAGCTGGCATCTCACTCTCTTTGAATCTTCTTTATCATGCTAAGAGGAGCAGGAAAAAGCAAAAAAATTCAGAATTGCACCTTGCAATGCGGAGAAATTACTGTTTGTGCATTTACAATATTCATTGATTTTTGCCATTGAAAAACATCATGTTATTCATATACCAGAAATGATTGAAGCTACTGACTGAATGAAAGGAGCTGGCATCTCACTCTCTTTGAATCTTCTTTATCATGCTAGGATTAGCAGGAAAAAGCAAAAAATTTCAGAATTGCACCTTGCAATGTGGAGATATTACTGTTTGTGCATTTACAATATTCATTGATTTTTGCCATTGAAAAACGTCCAGAAATGTTTGAAGCTACTGACTGAATGAAAGGAGCTGGCATCTCACTCTCTTTGAATCTTCTTTATCATGCTAGGATTAGCAGGAAAAAGCAAAAAATTTCAGAATTGCACCTTGCAATGTGGAGATATTACTGTTTGTGCATTTACAATATTCATTGATTTTTGCCATTGAAAAACGTCCAGAAATGTTTGAAGCTACTGACTGAATGAAAGGAGCTGGCATCTCACTCTCTTTGAATCTTCTTTATCATGCTAGGAGTAGCAGGAAAAAGCAAAAAATTTCAGAATTGCACCTTGCAATGTGGAGATATTACTGTTTGTGCATTTACAATATTCATTGATTTTTTCCATTGAAAAACGTCCAGAAATGTTTGAAGCTACTGACTGAATGAAAGGAGCTGGCATCTCACTCTCTTTGAATCTTCTTTATCATGCTAGGATTAGCAGGAAAAAGCAAAAAATTTCAGAATTGCACCTTGCAATGTGGAGATATTACTGTTTGTGCATTTACAATATTCATTGATTTTTGCCATTGAAAAACATCATGTTATTCATATACCAGAAATGTTTGAAGCTACTGACTGAATGAAAGGAGCTGGCATTTCACTCTCTTTGAATCTTCTTTATCATGCTAGGATTAGCAGGAAAAAGCAAAAAATTTCAGAATTGCACCTTGCAATGTGGAGATATTACTGTTTGTGCATTTACAATATTCATTGATTTTTGCCATTGAAAAACGTCCAGAAATGTTTGAAGCTACTGACTGAATGAAAGGAGCTGGCATCTCACTCTATTTGAATCTTCTTTATCATGCTAGGATTAGCAGGAAAAAGCAAAAAATTTCAGAATTGCACCTTGCAATGTGGAGATATTACTCTTTGTGCATTTACAATATTCATTGATTTTTGCCATTGAAAAACGTCCAGAAATGTTTATACCAGAAATGTTTGAAGCTACTGACTGAATGAAAGGAGCTGGCATCTCACTCTCTTTGAATCTTCTTTATCATGCTAAGAGGAGCAGGAAAAAGCAAAAAAATTCAGAATTGCACCTTGCAATGCGGAGAAATTACTGTTTGTGCATTTACAATATTCATTGATTTTTGCCATTGAAAAACGTCCAGAAATGATTGAAACTACTGACTGAATGAAAGGAGCTGGCATCTCACTCTCTTTGAATCTTCTTTATCATGCTAAGAGGAGCAGGAAAAAGCAAAAAATTTCAGAATAGCACCTTGCAATGCGGAGAAATTACTGTTTGTGCATTTACAATATTCATTGATTTTTGCCATTGAAAAAAGGCCAGAAATGATTGAAGCTACTGACTGAATGAAAGGAGCTGGCATCTCACTCTCTTTGAATCTTCTTTATCATGCTAAGAGGAGCAGGAAAAAGCAAAAAATTTCAGAATTGCACCTTGCAATGCGGAGAAATTACTGTTTGTGCATTTACAATATTCATTGATTTTTGCCATTGAAAAACATCATGTTATTCATACCCAGAAATGATTGAAGCTACTGACTGAATGAAAGGAGCTGGCATCTCACTCTCTTTGAATCTTCTTTATCATGCTAAGAGGAGCAGGAAAAAGCAAAAAATTTCAGAATTGCACCTTGCAATGCGGAGAAATTACTGTTTGTGCATTTACAATATTCATTGATTTTTGCCATTGAAAAACGTCCAGAAATGATTGAAGCTACTGACTGAATGAAAGGAGCTGGCATCTCACTCTCTTTGAATCTTCTTTATCATGCTAAGAGGAGCAGGAAAAAGCAAAAAATTTCAGAATTGCACCTTGCAATGCGGAGAAATTACTGTTTGTGCATTTACAATATTCATTGATTTTTGCCATTGAAAAACGTCCAGAAATGATTGAAGCTACTGACTGAATGAAAGGAGTTGGCATCTCACTCTCTTTGAATCTTCTTTACCATGCTAAGAGGAGCAGGAAAAAGCAAAAAATTTCAGAATTGCACCTTGCAATGCGGAGAAATTACTGTTTGTGCATTTACAATATTCATTGATTTTTGACATTGAAAAACATCATGTTATTCATATACCAGAAATAATTGAAGCTACTGACTGAATGAAAGGAGCTGGCATCTCACTCTCTTTTGAATCTTCTTTATCATGCTAAGAGGAGCAGGAAAAAGCAAAAAATTTCAGAATTGCACCTTGCAATGCGGAGAAATTACTGTTTGTGCATTTACAATATTCATTGATTTTTGCCATTGAAAAACGTCCAGAAATGATTGAAGCTACTGACTGAATGAAAGGAACTGGCATCTCACTCTCTTTGAATCTTCTTTATCATGCTAAGAGGAGCAGGAAAAAGCAAAAAATTTCAGAATTGCACCTTGCAATGCGGAGAAATTACTGTTTGTGCATTTACAATATTCATTGATTTTTGCCATTGAAAAACGTCCAGAAATGATTGAAGCTACTGACTGAATGAAAGGAGCTGGCATCTCACTCTCTTTGAATTTTCTTTATCATGCTAAGAGGAGCAGGAAAAAGCAAAAAATTTCAGAATTGCACCTTGCAATGCGGAGAAATTACTGTTTGTGCATTTACAATATTCATTGATTTTTGCCATTGAAAAACATCATGTTATTCATATACCAGAAATGTTTGAAGCTATTGACTGAATGAAAGAAGCTGGCATCTCACTATCTTTGAATCTTCTTTATCATGCTATGAGGAGCAGGAAAAAGCAAAAAATTTCAGAATTGCACCTTACAATGCGGAGAAATTACTGTTTGTGCATTTACAATATTCATTGATTTTTGCCATTGAAAAACGTCCAGAAATGATTGAAGCTACTGACTGACTGAAAGGAGCTGGCATCTCACTCTCTTTGAATCTTCTTTATCATGCTAAGAGGAGCAGGAAAAAGCAAAAAATTTCAGAATTGCACCTTGCAATGCGGAGAAATTACTGTTTGTGCATTTACAATATTCATTGATTTTTGCCATTGAAAAACGTCCAGAAATGTTTGAAGCTTCTGACTGAATGAAAGGAGCTGGCATCTTACTCTCTTTGAATCTTCTTTATCATGCTAAGAGGAGCAGGAAAAAGCAAAAAATTTCAGAATTGCACCTTGCAATGCGGAGAAATTACTGTTTGTGCATTTACAATATTCATTGATTTTTGCCATTGAAAAACATCATGTTATTCATATACCAGAAATGTTTGAAGCTACTGACTGAATGAAAGAAGCTGGCATCTCACTATCTTTGAATCTTCTTTATCATGCTAAGAGGAGCAGGAAAAAGCAAAAAATTTCAGAATTGCACCTTACAATGCGGAGAAATTACTGTTTGTGCATTTACAATATTCATTGATTTTTGCCATTGAAAAACGTCCAGAAATGATTGAAGCTACTGACTGAATGAAAGGAGCTGGCATCTCACTCTCTTTGAATCTTGTTTATCATGCTAAGAGGAGCAGGAAAAAGCAAAAAATTTCAGAATTGCACCTTGCAATGCGGAGAAATTACTGTTTGTGCATTTACAATATTCATTGATTTTTGCCATTGAAAAACGTCCAGAAATGTTTGAAGCTACTGACTGAATGAAAGGAGCTGGCATCTTACTCTCTTTGAATCTTCTTTATCATGCTAGGATTAGTAGGAAAAAGCAAAAAATTTCAGAATTGCACCTTGCAATGTGGAGATATTACTGTTTGTGCATTTACAATATTCATTGATTTTTGCCATTGAAAAACGTCCAGAAATGTTTGAAGCTACTGACTGAATGAAAGGAGCTGGCATCTCACTCTCTTTGAATCTTCTTTATCATGCTAGGAGTAGCAGGAAAAAGCAAAAAATTTCAGAATTGCACCTTGCAATGTGGAGATATTACTGTTTGTGCATTTACAATATTCATTGATTTTTGCCATTGAAAAACGTCCCGAAATGTTTGAAGCTACTGACTGAATGAAAGGAGCTGGCATCTCACTCTATTTGAATCTTCTTTATCATGCTAGGATTAGCAGGAAAAAGCAAAAAATTTCAGAATTGCACCTTGCAATGTGGAGATATTACTGTTTGTGCATTTACAATATTCATTGATTTTTGCCATTGAAAAAAGTCCAGAAATGTTTATACCAGAAATGTTTGAAGCTACTGACTGAATGAAAGGAGCTGGCATCTCACTCTCTTTGAATCTTCTTTATCATGCTAAGAGGAGCAGGAAAAAGCAAAAAATTTCAGAATTGCACCTTGCAATGCGGAGAAATTACTGTTTGTGCATTTACAATATTCATTGATTTTTGCCATTGAAAAACGTCCAGAAATGATTGAAGCTACTGACTGAATGAAAGGAGCTGGCATCTCACTCTCTTTGAATCTTCTTTATCATGCTAAGAGGAGCAGGAAAAAGCAAAAAATTTCAGAATTGCACCTTGCAATGCGGAGAAATTACTGTTTGTGCATTTACAATATTCATTGATTTTTGCCATTGAAAAACATCATGTTATTCATATACCAGAAATGATTGAAGCTACTGACTGAATGAAAGGAGCTGGCATCTCACTCTCTTTGAATCTTCTTTATCATGCTAAGAGGAGCAGGAAAAAGCAAAAAATTTCAGAATTGCACCTTGCAATGCGGAGAAATTACTGTTTGTGCATTTACAATATTCATTGATTTTTGCCATTGAAAAACGTCCAGAAATGATTGAAGCTACTGACTGAATGAAAGGAGCTGGCATCTCACTCTTTTTGAATCTTCTTTATCATGCTAAGAGGAGCAGGAAAAAGCAAAAAATTTCAGAATTGCACCTTGCAATGCGGAGAAATTACTGTTTGTGCATTTACAATATTCATTGATTTTTGCCATTGAAAAACGTCCAGAAATGATTGAAGCTACTGACTGAATGAAAGGAGCTGGCATCTCACTCTCTTTGAATCTTCTTTATCATGCTAAGAGGAGCAGGAAAAAGCAAAAAATTTCAGAATTGCACCTTGCAATGCGGAGAAATTACTGTTTGTGCATTTACAATATTCATTGATTTTTGCCATTGAAAAACGTCCAGAAATGATTGAAGCTACTGACTGAATGAAAGGAGCTGGCATCTCACTCTCTTTGAATCTTCTTTATCATGCTAAGAGGAGCAGGAAAAAGCAAAAAATTTCAGAATTGCAACTTGCAATGCGGAGAAATTACTGTTTGTGCATTTACAATATTCATTGATTTTTGCCATTGAAAAACATCATGTTATTCATATACCAGAAATGTTTGAAGCTACTGACTGAATGAAAGAAGCTGGCATCTCACTATCTTTGAATCTTCTTTATCATGCTAAGAGGAGCAGGAAAAAGCAAAAAATTTCAGAATTGCACCTTACAATGCGGAGAAATTACTGTTTGTGCATTTACAATATTCATTGATTTTTGCCATTGAAAAACGTCCAGAAATGATTGAAGCTACTGACTGAATGAAAGGAGCTGGCATCTCACTCTCTTTGAATCTTCTTTATCATGCTAAGAGGAGCAGGAAAAAGCAAAAAATTTCAGAATTGCACCTTGCAATGCGGAGAAATTACTGTTTGTGCATTTACAATATTCATTGATTTTTGCCATTGAAAAACGTCCAGAAATGTTTGAAGCTACTGACTGAATGAAAGGAGCTGGCATCTTACTCTCTTTGAATCTTCTTTATCATGCTAGGATTAGCAGGAAAAAGCAAAAAATTTCAGAATTGCACCTTGCAATGTGGAGATATTACTGTTTGTGCATTTACAATATTCATTGATTTTTGCCATTGAAAAACGTCCAGAAATGTTTGAAGCTACTGACTGAATGAAAGGAGCTGGCATCTCACTCTCTTTGAATCTTCTTTATCATGCTAGGAGTAGCAGGAAAAAGCAAAAAATTTCAGAATTGCACCTTGCAATGTGGAGATATTACTGTTTGTGCATTTACAATATTCATTGATTTATGCCATTGAAAAACGTCCAGAAATGTTTGAAGCTACTGACTGAATGAAAGGAGCTGGCATCTCACTCTCTTTGAATCTTCTTTATCATGCTAGGATTAGCAGGAAAAAGCAAAAAATTTCAGAATTGCACCTTGCAATGTGGAGATATTACTGTTTGTGCATTTACAATATTCATTGATTTTTGCCATTGAAAAACGTCCAGAAATGTTTATACCAGAAATGTTTGAAGCTACTGACTGAATGAAAGGAGCTGGCATCTCACTCTCTTTGAATCTTCTTTATCATGCTAAGAGGAGCAGGAAAAAGCAAAAAATTTCAGAATTGCACCTTGCAATGCGGAGAAATTACTGTTTGTGCATTTACAATATTCATTGATTTTTGCCATTGAAAAACGTCCAGAAATGATTGAAGCTACTGACTGAATGAAAGGAGCTGGCATCTCACTCTCTTTGAATCTTCTTTATCATGCTAAGAGGAGCAGGAAAAAGCAAAAAATTTCAGAATTGCACCTTGCAATGCGGAGAAATTACTGTTTGTGCATTTACAATATTCATTGATTTTTGCCATTGAAAAACATCATGTTATTCATATACCAGAAATGATTGAAGCTACTGACTGAATGAAAGGAGCTGGCATCTCACTCTCTTTGAATCTTCTTTATCATGCTAAGAGGAGCAGGGAAAAGCAAAAAATTTCAGAATTGCACCTTGCAATGCGGAGAAATTACTGTTTGTGCATTTACAATATTCATTGATTTTTGCCATTGAAAAACGTCCAGAAATGATTGAAGCTACTGACTGAATGAAAGGAGCTGGCATCTCACTCTCTTTGAATCTTCTTTATCATGCTAAGAGGAGCAGGAAAAAGCAAAAAATTTCAGAATTGCACCTTGCAATGCGGAGAAATTACTGTTTGTGCATTTACAATATTCATTGATTTTTGCCATTGAAAAACGTCCAGAAATGATTGAAGCTACTGACTGAATGAAAGGAGCTGGCATCTCACTCTCTTTGAATCTTCTTTATCATGCTAAGAGGAGCAGGAAAAGCAAAAAATTTCAGAATTGCAACTTGCAATGCGGAGAAATTACTGTTTGTGCATTTACAATATTCATTGATTTTTGCCATTGAAAAACATCATGTTATTCATATACCAGAAATGATTGAAGCTACTGACTGAATGAAAGGAGCTGGCATCTCACTCTCTTTGAATCTTCTTTATCATGCTAAGAGGAGCAGGAAAAAGCAAAAAATTTCAGAATTGCACCTTGCAATGCGGAGAAATTACTGTTTGTGCATTTACAATATTCATTGATTTTTGCCATTGAAAAACGTCCAGAAATGATTGAAGCTACTGACTGAATGAAAGGAGCTGGCATCTCACTCTCTTTGAATCTTCTTTATCATGCTAAGAGGAGCAGGAAAAAGCAAAAAATTTCAGAATTGCAACTTGCAATGCGGAGAAATTACTGTTTGTGCATTTACAATATTCATTGATTTTTGCCATTGAAAAACATCATGTTATTCATATACCAGAAATGTTTGAAGCTACTGACTGAATGAAAGAAGCTGGCATCTCACTATCTTTGAATCTTCTTTATCATGCTAAGAGGAGCAGGAAAAAGCAAAAAATTTCAGAATTGCACCTTACAATGCGGAGAAATTACTGTTTGTGCATTTACAATATTCATTGATTTTTGCCATTGAAAAACGTCCAGAAATGATTGAAGCTACTGACTGAATGAAAGGAGCTGGCATCTCACTCTCTTTGAATCTTCTTTATCATGCTAAGAGGAGCAGGAAAAAGCAAAAAATTTCAGAATTGCACCTTGCAATGCGGAGAAATTACTGTTTGTGCATTTACAATATTCATTGATTTTTGCCATTGAAAAACGTCCAGAAATGTTTGAAGCTACTGACTGAATGAAAGGAGCTGGCATCTTACTCTCTTTGAATCTTCTTTATCATGCTAGGATTAGCAGGAAAAAGCAAAAAATTTCAGAATTGCACCTTGCAATGTGGAGATATTACTGTTTGTGCATTTACAATATTCATTGATTTTTGCCATTGAAAAACGTCCAGAAATGTTTGAAGCTACTGACTGAATGAAAGGAGCTGGCATCTCACTCTCTTTGAATCTTCTTTATCATGCTAGGAGTAGCAGTAAAAAGCAAAAAATTTCAGAATTGCACCTTGCAATGTGGAGATATTACTGTTTGTGCATTTACAATATTCATTGATTTATGCCATTGAAAAACGTCCAGAAATGTTTGAAGCTACTGACTGAATGAAAGGAGCTGGCATCTCACTCTCTTTGAATCTTCTTTATCATGCTAGGATTAGCAGGAAAAAGCAAAAAATTTCAGAATTGCACCTTGCAATGTGGAGATATTACTGTTTGTGCATTTACAATATTCATTGATTTTTGCCATTGAAAAACGTCCAGAAATGTTTATACCAGAAATGTTTGAAGCTACTGACTGAATGAAAGGAGCTGGCATCTCACTCTCTTTGAATCTTCTTTATCATGCTAAGAGGAGCAGGAAAAAGCAAAAAATTTCAGAATTGCACCTTGCAATGCGGAGAAATTACTGTTTGTGCATTTACAATATTCATTGATTTTTGCCATTGAAAAACGTCCAGAAATGATTGAAGCTACTGACTGAATGAAAGGAGCTGGCATCTCACTCTCTTTGAATCTTCTTTATCATGCTAAGAGGAGCAGGAAAAAGCAAAAAATTTCAGAATTGCACCTTGCAATGCGGAGAAATTACTGTTTGTGCATTTACAATATTCATTGATTTTTGCCATTGAAAAACATCATGTTATTCATATACCAGAAATGATTGAAGCTACTGACTGAATGAAAGGAGCTGGCATCTCACTCTCTTTGAATCTTCTTTATCATGCTAAGAGGAGCAGGAAAAAGCAAAAAATTTCAGAATTGCACCTTGCAATGCGGAGAAATTACTGTTTGTGCATTTACAATATTCATTGATTTTTGCCATTGAAAAACGTCCAGAAATGATTGAAGCTACTGACTGAATGAAAGGAGCTGGCATCTCACTCTCTTTGAATCTTCTTTATCATGCTAAGAGGAGCAGGAAAAAGCAAAAAATTTCAGAATTGCACCTTGCAATGCGGAGAAATTACTGTTTGTGCATTTACAATATTCATTGATTTTTGCCATTGAAAAACGTCCAGAAATGATTGAAGCTACTGACTGAATGAAAGGAGCTGGCATCTCACTCTCTTTGAATCTTCTTTATCATGCTAAGAGGAGCAGGAAAAAGCAAAAAATTTCAGAATTGCAACTTGCAATGCGGAGAAATTACTGTTTGTGCATTTACAATATTCATTGATTTTTGCCATTGAAAAACATCATGTTATTCATATACCAGAAATGATTGAAGCTACTGACTGAATGAAAGGAGCTGGCATCTCACTCTCTTTGAATCTTCTTTATCATGCTAAGAGGAGCAGGAAAAAGCAAAAAATTTCAGAATTGCACCTTGCAATGCGGAGAAATTACTGTTTGTGCATTTACAATATTCATTGATTTTTGCCATTGAAAAACGTCCAGAAATGATTGAAGCTACTGACTGAATGAAAGGAGCTGGCATCTCACTCTCTTTGAATCTTCTTTATCATGCTAAGAGGAGCAGGAAAAAGCAAAAAATTTCAGAATTGCACCTTGCAATGCGGAGAAATTACTGTTTGTGCATTTACAATATTCATTGATTTTTGCCATTGAAAAACGTCCAGAAATGATTGAAGCTACTGACTGAATGAAAGGAGCTGGCATCTCACTCTCTTTGAATCTTCTTTATCATGCTAAGAGGAGCAGGAAAAAGCAAAAAATTTCAGAATTGCACCTTGCAATGCGGAGAAATTACTGTTTGTGCATTTACAATATTCATTGATTTTTGCCATTGAAAAACATCATGTTATTCATATCCCAGAAATGTTTGAAGCTACTGACTGAATGAAAGAAGCTGGCAACTCACTCTCTTTGAATCTTCTTTATCATGCTAAGAGGAGCAGGAAAAAGTAAAAAATTTCAGAATTGCACCTTGCAATGCGGAGAAATTACTGTTTGTGCATTTACAATATTCATTGATTTTTGCAATTGAAAAACGTCCAGAAATGATTGAAGCTACTGACTGAATGAAAGGAGCTGGCATCTCACTCTCTTTGAATCTTCTTTATCATGCTAAGAGGAGCAGGAAAAAGCAAAAAATTTCAGAATTGCACCTTGCAATGCGGAGAAATTACTGTTTGTGCATTTACAATATTCATTGATTTTTGCCATTGAAAAACGTCCAGAAATGATTGAAGCTACTGACTGAATGAAAGGAGCTGTTATCTCACTCTCTTTGAATCTTGTTTATCATGCTAAGAGGAGCAGGAAAAAGCAAAAAATTTCAGAATTGCACCTTGCAATGCGGAGAAATTACTGTTTGTGCATTTACAATATTCATTGATTTTTGCCATTGAAAAACATCATGTTATTCATATACCAGAAATGATTGAAGCTACTGACTGAAAGAAAGGAGCTGGCATCTCACACTCTTTGAATCTTCTTTATCATGCTAAGAGGAGCAGGAAAAAGTAAAAAATTTCAGAATTGCACCTTGCAATGCGGAGAAATTACTGTTTGTGCATTTACAATATTCAATGATTTTTGCCATTGAAAAACGTCCAGAAATGATTGAAGCTACTGACTGAACGAAAGGAGCTGGCATCTCACTCTCTTTGAATCTTCTTTATCATGCTAAGAGGAGCAGGAAAAAGCAAAAAATTTCAGAATTGCACCTTGCAATGCGGAGAAATTACTGTTTGTGCATTTACAATATTCATTGATTTTTGCCATTGAAAAACATCATGTTATTCATATACCAGAAATGTTTGAAGCTACTGACTGAATGAAAGGAGCTGGTATCTCACTCTCTTTGAATCTTCTTCATAATGCTAAGAGGAGCAGGAAAAAGCAAAAAATTTCAGAATTGCACCTTGCAATGCGGAGAAATTACTGTTTGTGCATTTACAATATTCATTGATTTTTGCCATTGAAAAACGTCCAGAAATGATTGAAGCTACTGACGGAATGAAAGGAGCTGGCATCTCACTCTCTTTGAATCTTCTTTATCATGCTAAGAGGAGCAGGAAAAAGCAAAAAATTTCAGAATTGCACCTTGCAATGCGGAGAAATTACTGTTTGTGCATTTACAATATTCATTGATTTTTGCCATTGAAAAACATCATGTTATTCATATACCAGAAATGTTTGAAGCTACTGACTGAATGAAAGGAGCTGGCATCTCACTCTCTTTGAATCTTCTTTATCATGCTAAGAGGAGCAGGAAAAAGCAAAAAATTTCAGAATTGCACCTTGCAATGCGGATAAATTACTGTTTGTGCATTTACAATATTCATTGATTTTTGCCATTGAAAAACGTCCAGAAATGATTGAAGCTACTGACTGAATGAAAGGAGCTGGCATCTCACTCTCTTTGAATCTTGTTTATCATGCTAAGAGGAGCAGGAAAAAGCAAAAAATTTCAGAATTGCACCTTGCAATGCGGAGAAATTACTGTTTGTGCATTTACAATATTCATTGATTTTTGCCATTGAAAAACGTCCAGAAATGATTGAAGCTACTGACTGAATGAAAGGAGCTGGCATCTCACTCTCTTTGAAACTTCTTTATCATGCTAAGAGGAGCAGGAAAAAGCAAAAATTTTCAGAATTGCACCTTGCAATGCGGAGAAATTACTGTTTGTGCATTTACAATATTCATTGATTTTTGCCATTGAAAAACGTCCAGAAATGATTGAAGCTACTGACTGAATGAAAGGAGCTGGCATCTCACTCTCTTTGAATCTTCTTTATCATGCTAAGAGGAGCAGGAAAAAGCAAAAAATTTCAGAATTGCACCTTGCAATGCGGAGAAATTACTGTTTGTGCATTTACAATATTCATTGATTTTTGCCATTGAAAAACATCATGTTATTCATATACCAGAAATGTTTGAAGCTACTGACTGAATGAAAGGAGCTGGCATCTCACTCTCTTTGAATCTTCTTTATCATGCTAAGAGGAGCAGGAAAAAGCAAAAAATTTCAGAATTGCACCTTGCAATGCGGAGAAATTACTGTTTGTGCATTTACAATATTCATTGATTTTTGCCATTGAAAAACGTCCAGAAATGATTGAAGCTACTGACTGAATGAAAGGAGCTGGCATCTCACTCTCTTTGAATCTTCTTTATCATGCTAAGAGGAGCAGGAAAAAGCAAAAAATTTCAGAATTGCACCTTGCAATGCGGAGAAATTACTGTTTGTGCATTTACAATATTCATTGACTTTTGCCATTGAAAAACATCATGTTATTCATATACCAGAAATGTTTGAAGCTACTGACTGAATGAAAGGAGCTGGCATCTCACTCTCTTTGAATCTTCTTTATCATGCTAAGAGGAGCAGGAAAAAGCAAAAAATTTCAGAATTGTACCTTGCAATGCGGATAAATTACTGTTTGTGCATTTACAATATTCATTGATTTTTGCCATTGAAAAACATCATGTTATTCATATACCAGAAATGATTGAAGCTACTGACTGAATGAAAGGAGCTGGCATCTCACTCTCTTTGAATCTTCTTTATCATGCTAAGAGGAGCAGGATAAAGCAAAAAATTTCAGAATTGCACCTTGCAATGCGGAGAAATTACTGTTTGTGCATTTACAATATTCATTGATTTTTGCCATTGAAAAACATCATGTTATTCATATACCAGAAATGATTGAAGCTACTGACTGAATGAAAGTAGCTGGCATGTCACTCTCTTTGAATCTTCTTTATCATGCTAAGAGGAGCAGGAAAAAGCAAAAAATTTCAGAATTGCACCTTGCAATGCGGAGAAATTACTGTTTGTGCATTTACAATATTCATTGATTTTTGCAATTGAAAAACGTCCAGAAATGATTGAAGCTACTGACTGAATGAAAGGAGCTGGCATCTCACTCTCTTTGAATCTTCTTTATCATGCTAAGAGGAGCAGGAAAAAGCAAAAAATTTCAGAATTGCACCTTGCAATGCGGAGAAATTACTGTTTGTGCATTTACAATATTCATTGATTTTTGCCATTGAAAAACGTCCAGAAATGATTGAAGCTACTGACTGAATGAAAGGAGCTGGCATCTCACTCTCTTTGAATCTTCTTTATCATGCTAAGAGGAGCAGGAAAAAGCAAAAAATTTCAGAATTGCACCTTGCAATGCGGAGAAATTACTGTTTGTGCATTTACAATATTCATTGATTTTTGCCATTGAAAAACGTCCAGAAATGATTGAAGCTACTGACTGAATGAAAGGAGCTGGCATCTCACTCTCTTTGAATCTTCTTTATCATGCTAAGAGGAGCAGGAAAAAGCAAAAAATTTCAGAATTGCACCTTGCAATGCGGAGAAATTACTGTTTGTGCATTTACAATATTCATTGATTTTTGCCATTGAAAAACGTCCAGAAATGATTGAAGCTACTGACTGAATGAAAGGAGCTGGCATCTCACTCTCTTTGAATCTTCTTTATCATGCTAAGAGGAGCAGGAAAAAGCAAAAAATTTCAGAATTGCACCTTGCAATGCGGAGAAATTACTGTTTGTGCATTTACAATATTCATTGATTTTTGCCATTGAAAAACATCATGTTATTCATATCCCAGAAATGTTTGAAGCTACTGACTGAATGAAAGAAGCTGGCAACTCACTCTCTTTGAATCTTCTTTATCATGCTAAGAGGAGCAGGAAAAAGTAAAAAATTTCAGAATTGCACCTTGCAATGCGGAGAAATTACTGTTTGTGCATTTACAATATTCATTGATTTTTGCAATTGAAAAACGTCCAGAAATGATTGAAGCTACTGACTGAATGATAGGAGCTGGCATCTCACTCTCTTTGAATCTTCTTTATCATGCTAAGAGGAGCAGGAAAAAGCAAAAAATTTCAGAATTGCACCTTGCAATGCGGAGAAATTACTGTTTGTGCATTTACAATATTCATTGATTTTTGCCATTGAAAAACGTCCAGAAATGATTGAAGCTACTGACTGAATGAAAGGAGCTGTTATCTCACTCTCTTTGAATCTTGTTTATCATGCTAAGAGGAGCAGGAAAAAGCAAAAAATTTCAGAATTGCACCTTGCAATGCGGAGAAATTACTGTTTGTGCATTTACAATATTCATTGATTTTTGCCATTGAAAAACATCATGTTATTCATATACCAGAAATGATTGAAGCTACTGACTGAAAGAAAGGAGCTGGCATCTCACACTCTTTGAATCTTCTTTATCATGCTAAGAGGAGCAGGAAAAAGTAAAAAATTTCAGAATTGCACCTTGCAATGCGGAGAAATTACTGTTTGTGCATTTACAATATTCAATGATTTTTGCCATTGAAAAACGTCCAGAAATGATTGAAGCTACTGACTGAACGAAAGGAGCTGGCATCTCACTCTCTTTGAATCTTCTTTATCATGCTAAGAGGAGCAGGAAAAAGCAAAAAATTTCAGAATTGCACCTTGCAATGCGGAGAAATTACTGTTTGTGCATTTACAATATTCATTGATTTTTGCCATTGAAAAACATCATGTTATTCATATACCAGAAATGTTTGAAGCTACTGACTGAATGAAAGGAGCTGGCATCTCACTCTCTTTGAATCTTCTTCATAATGCTAAGAGGAGCAGGAAAAAGCAAAAAATTTCAGAATTGCACCTTGCAATGCGGAGAAATTACTGTTTGTGCATTTACAATATTCATTGATTTTTGCCATTGAAAAACGTCCAGAAATGATTGAAGCTACTGACGGAATGAAAGGAGCTGGCATCTCACTCTCTTTGAATCTTCTTTATCATGCTAAGAGGAGCAGGAAAAAGCAAAAAATTTCAGAATTGCACCTTGCAATGCGGAGAAATTACTGTTTGTGCATTTACAATATTCATTGATTTTTGCCATTGAAAAACATCATGTTATTCATATACCAGAAATGTTTGAAGCTACTGACTGAATGAAAGGAGCTGGCATCTCACTCTCTTTGAATCTTCTTTATCATGCTAAGAGGAGCAGGAAAAAGCAAAAAATTTCAGAATTGCACCTTGCAATGCGGATAAATTACTGTTTGTGCATTTACAATATTCATTGATTTTTGCCATTGAAAAACGTCCAGAAATGATTGAAGCTACTGACTGAATGAAAGGAGCTGGCATCTCACTCTCTTTGAATCTTGTTTATCATGCTAAGAGGAGCAGGAAAAAGCAAAAAATTTCAGAATTGCACCTTGCAATGCGGAGAAATTACTGTTTGTGCATTTACAATATTCATTGATTTTTGCCATTGAAAAACGTCCAGAAATGATTGAAGCTACTGACTGAATGAAAGGAGCTGGCATCTCACTCTCTTTGAAACTTCTTTATCATGCTAAGAGGAGCAGGAAAAAGCAAAAATTTTCAGAATTGCACCTTGCAATGCGGAGAAATTACTGTTTGTGCATTTACAATATTCATTGATTTTTGCCATTGAAAAACGTCCAGAAATGATTGAAGCTACTGACTGAATGAAAGGAGCTGGCATCTCACTCTCTTTGAATCTTCTTTATCATGCTAAGAGGAGCAGGAAAAAGGAAAAAATTTCAGAATTGCACCTTGCAATGCGGAGAAATTACTGTTTGTGCATTTACAATATTCATTGATTTTTGCCATTGAAAAACATCATGTTATTCATATACCAGAAATGTTTGAAGCTACTGACTGAATGAAAGGAGCTGGCATCTCACTCTCTTTGAATCTTCTTTATCATGCTAAGAGGAGCAGGAAAAAGCAAAAAATTTCAGAATTGCACCTTGCAATGCGGAGAAATTACTGTTTGTGCATTTACAATATTCATTGATTTTTGCCATTGAAAAACGTCCAGAAATGATTGAAGCTACTGACTGAATGAAAGGAGCTGGCATCTCACTCTCTTTGAATCTTCTTTATCATGCTAAGAGGAGCAGGAAAAAGCAAAAAATTTCAGAATTGCACCTTGCAATGCGGAGAAATTACTGTTTGTGCATTTACAATATTCATTGATTTTTGCCATTGAAAAACGTCCAGAAATGATTGAAGCTACTGACTGAATGAAAGGAGCTGTTATCTCACTCTCTTTGAATCTTCTTTACCATGCTAAGAGGAGCAGGAAAAAGCAAAAAATTTCAGAATTGCACCTTGCAATGCGGAGAAATTACTGTTTGTGCAATAACATGATGCACAAACAGTAATTTCTCCGCATTGCAAGGTGCAATTCTGAAATTTTTTGCTTTTTCCTGCTCCTCTTAGCATGATAAAGAAGAATCAAAGAGAGTGAGATGCCAGCTCCTTTCATTCAGTCTGTAGCTTCAATCATTTCTGGATGTTTTTCAATGGCAAAAATCAATGAATATTGTAAATGCACAAACAGTAATTTCTCCGCATTGCAAGGTGCAATTCTGAAATTTTTTGCTTTTTCCTGCTCCTCTTAGCATTATGAAGAAGATTCAAAGAGAGTGAGATGCCAGCTCCTTTCATTCAGTCAGTAGCTTCAAACATTTCTGGTATATGAATAACATGATGTTTTTCAATGGCAAAAATCAATGAATATTGTAAATGCACAAACAGTAATTTCTCCGCATTGCAAGGTGCAATTCTGAAATTTTTTGCTTTTTCCTGCTCCTCTTAGCTTGATAAAGAAGATTCAAAGAGAGTGAGATGCCAGCTCCTTTCGTTCAGTCAGTAGCTTCAATAATTTCTGGACGTTTTTCAATGGCAAAAATCATTGAATATTGTAAATGCACAAACAGTAATTTCTCCGCATTGCAAGGTGCAATTCTGAAATTTTTTACTTTTTCCTGCTCCTCTTAGCATGATAAAGAAGATTCAAAGAGAGTGAGATGCCAGCTCCTTTCATTCAGTCAGTAGCTTCAATCATTTCTGGACGTTTTTCAATGGCAAAAATCAATGAATATTGTAAATGCACAAACAGTAATTTCTCCGCATTGCAAGGTGCAATTCTGAAATTTTTTGCTTTTTCCTGCTCCTCTTAGCATGATAAAGAAGTTTCAAAGAGAGTGAGATGCCAGCTCCTTTCATTCAGTCAGTAGCTTCAATCATTTCTAGACATTTTTCAATGGCAAAAATCAATGAATATTGTAAATGCACAAACAGTAATTTCTCCGCATTGCAAGGTGCAATTCTGAAATTTTTTGCTTTTTCCTGCTCCTCTTAGCATGATAAACAAGATTCAAAGAGAGTGAGATGTCAGCTCCTTTCATTCAGTCAGTAGCTTCAATCATTTCTGGACGTTTTTCAATGGCAAAAATCAATGAATATTGTAAATGCACAAACAGTAATTTCTCCGCATTGCAAGGTGCAATTCTGAAATTTTTTGCTTTTTCCTGCTCCTCTTAGCATGATAAAGAAGATTCAAAGAGAGTGAGATGCCAGCTCCTTTCATTCAGTCAGTAGCTTCAAACATTTCTGGTATATGAATAACATGATGTTTTTCAATGGCAAAAATCAATGAATATTGTAAATGCACAAACAGTAATTTCTCCGCATTGCAAGGTGCAATTCTGAAATTTTTTGCTTTTTCCTGCTCCTCTTAGCATGATAAAGAAGATTCAAAGAGAGTGAGATGCCAGCTCCTTTCATTCAGTCAGTAGCTTCAATCATTTCTGGACGTTTTTCAATTGCAAAAATCAATGAATATTGTAAATGCACAAACAGTAATTTCTCCGCATTGCAAGGTGCAATTCTGAAATTTTTTGCTTTTTCCTGCTCCTCTTAGCATGATAAAGAAGATTCAAAGAGAGTGAGATGCCAGCTCCTTTCATTCAGTCAGTAGCTTCAATCATTTCTGGTATATGAATAACATGATGTTTTTCAATGGCAAAAATCAATGAATATTGTAAATGCAC
Source organism: Phyllobates terribilis (assembly GCF_046119375.1). NCBI lineage: Eukaryota > Metazoa > Chordata > Amphibia > Anura > Dendrobatidae > Phyllobates > Phyllobates terribilis. Next base: position 21,972 of record NW_027363293.1, read on the forward strand.
AAACAGTAATTTCTCCGCATTGCAAGGTGCAATTCTGAAATTTTTTGCTTTTTCCTGCTCCTCTTAGCATGATAAAGAAGATTCAAAGAGAGTGAGATGCCAGCTCCTTTCATTCAGTCAGTAGCTTCAATCATTTCTGGTTTATGAATAACATGATGTTTTTCAATGGCAAAAATCAATGAATATTGTAAATGCACAAACAGTAATTTATCCGCATTGCAAGGTGCAATTCTGAAATTTTTTGCTTTTTCCTGCTCCTCTTAGCATGATAAAGAAGATTGAAAGAGAGTGAGATGCCAGCTCCTTTCATTCAGTCAGTAGCTTCAAACATTTCTGGTATATGAATAACATGATGTTTTTCAATGGCAAAAATCAATGAATATTGTAAATGCACAAACAGTAATTTCTCCGCATTGCAAGGTGCAATTCTGAAATTTTTTGCTTTTTCCTGCTCCTCTTAGCATGATAAAGAAGATTCAAAGAGAGTGAGATGCCAGCTCCTTTCATTCAGTCAGTAGCTTCAATCATTTCTGGACGTTTTTCAATGGCAAAAATCAATGAATATTGTAAATGCACAAACAGTAATTTCTCCGCATTGCAAGGTGCAATTCTGAAATTTTTTGCTTTTTCTTGCTCCTCTTAGCATGATAAAGAAGATTCAAAGAGAGTGAGATGCCAGCTCCTTTCATTCAGTCAGTAGCTTCAGTCATTTCTAGTATATGAATAACATGATGTTTTTCAATGGCAAAAATCAATGAATTTTGTAAATGCACAAACAGTAATTTCTCCGCATTGCAAGGTGCAATTCTGAAATTTTTTGCTTTTTCCTGCTCCTCTTAGCATGATAAAGAAGATTCAAAGAGAGTGAGATGCCAGCTCCTTTCATTCAGTCAGTAGCTTCAATCATTTCTGGATGTTTTTCAATGGCAAAAATCAATGAATATTGTAAATGCACAAACAGTAATTTCTCCGCATTGCAAGGTGCAATTCTGAAATTTTTTGCTTTTTCCTGCTCCTCTTAGCATTATGAAGAAGATTCAAAGAGAGTGAGATGCCAGCTCCTTTCATTCAGTCAGTAGCTTCAAACATTTCTGGTATATGAATAACATGATGTTTTTCAATGGCAAAAATCAATGAATATTGTAAATGCACAAACAGTAATTTCTCCGCATTGCAAGGTGCAATTCTGAAATTTTTTGCTTTTTCCTGCTCCTCTTAGCATGATAAAGAAGATTCAAAGAGAGTGAGATGCCAGCTCCTTTCGTTCAGTCAGTAGCTTCAATAATTTCTGGACGTTTTTCAATGGCAAAAATCATTGAATATTGTAAATGCACAAACAGTAATTTCTCCGCATTGCAAGGTGCAATTCTGAAATTTTTTGCTTTTTCCTGCTCCTCTTAGCATGATAAAGAAGATTCAAAGAGAGTGAGATGCCAGCTCCTTTCATTCAGTCAGTAGCTTCAATCATTTCTGGTATATGAATAACATGATGTTTTTCAATGGCAAAAATCAATGAATATTGTAAATGCACAAACAGTAATTTCTCCGCATTGCAAGGTGCAATTCTGAAATTTTTTGCTTTTTCCTGCTCCTCTTAGCATGATAAAGAAGATTCAAAGAGAGTGAGATGCCAGCTCCTTTCATTCAGTCAGTAGCTTCAATCATTTCTGGTATATGAATAACATGATGTTTTTCAATGGCAAAAATCAATGAATATTGTAAATGCACAAACAGTAATTTATCCGCATTGCAAGGTGCAATTCTGAAATTTTTTGCTTTTTCCTGCTCCTCTTAGCATGATAAAGAAGATTGAAAGAGAGTGAGATGCCAGCTCCTTTCATTCAGTCAGTAGCTTCAAACATTTCTGGTATATGAATAACATGATGTTTTTCAATGGCAAAAATCAATGAATATTGTAAATGCACAAACAGTAATTTCTCCGCATTGCAAGGTGCAATTCTGAAATTTTTTGCTTTTTCCTGCTCCTCTTAGCATGATAAAGAAGATTCAAAGAGAGTGAGATGCCAGCTCCTTTCATTCAGTCAGTAGCTTCAATCATTTCTGGACGTTTTTCAATGGCAAAAATCAATGAATATTGTAAATGCACAAACAGTAATTTCTCCGCATTGCAAGGTGCAATTCTGAAATGTTTTGCTTTTTCCTGCTCCTCTTAGCATGATAAAGAAGATTCAAAGAGAGTGAGATGCCAGCTCCTTTCATTCAGTCAGTAGCTTCAGTCATTTCTAGTATATGAATAACATGATGTTTTTCAATGGCAAAAATCAATGAATTTTGTAAATGCACAAACAGTAATTTCTCCGCATTGCAAGGTGCAATTCTGAAATTTTTTGCTTTTTCCTGCTCCTCTTAGCATGATAAAGAAGATTCAAAGAGAGTGAGATGCCAGCTCCTTTCATTCAGTCAGTAGCTTCAATCATTTCTGGACGTTTTTCAATGGCAAAAATCAATGAATATTGTAAATGCACAAACAGTAATTTCTCCGCATTGCAAGGTGCAATTCTGAAATTTTTTGCTTTTTCCTGCTCCTCTTAGCATTATGAAAAAGATTCAAAGAGAGTGAGATGCCAGCTCCTTTCATTCAGTCAGTAGCTTCAAACATTTCTGGTATATGAATAACATGATGTTTTTCAATGGCAAAAATCAATGAATATTGTAAATGCACAAACAGTAATTTCTCCGCATTGCAAGGTGCAATTCTGAAATTTTTTGCTTTTTCCTGCTCCTCTTAGCATGATAAAGAAGATTCAAAGAGAGTGAGATGCCAGCTCCTTTCGTTCAGTCAGTAGCTTCAATAATTTCTGGACGTTTTTCAATGGCAAAAATCATTGAATATTGTAAATGCACAAACAGTAATTTCTCCGCATTGCAAGGTGCAATTCTGAAATTTTTTACTTTTTCCTGCTCCTCTTAGCATGATAAAGAAGATTCAAAGAGACTGAGATGCCAGCTCCTTTCATTCAGTCAGTAGCTTCAATCATTTCTGGACGTTTTTCAATGGCAAAAATCAATGAATATTGTAAATGCACAAACAGTAATTTCTCCGCATTGCAAGGTGCAATTCTGAAATTTTTTGCTTTTTCCTGCTCCTCTTAGCATGATAAAGAAGTTTCAAAGAGAGTGAGATGCCAGCTCCTTTCATTCAGTCAGTAGCTTCAGTCATTTCTAGTATATGAATAACATGATGTTTTTCAATGGCAAAAATCAATGAATTTTGTAAATGCACAAACAGTAATTTCTCCGCATTGCAAGGTGCAATTCTGAAATTTTTTGCTTTTTCCTGCTCCTCTTAGCAAGATAAAGAAGATTCAAAGAGAGTGAGATGCCAGCTCCTTTCATTCAGTCAGTAGCTTCAATCATTTCTGGACGTTTTTCAATGGCAAAAATCAATGAATATTGTAAATGCACAAACAGTAATTTCTCCGCATTGCAAGGTGCAATTCTGAAATTTTTTGCTTTTTCCTGCTCCTCTTAGCATTATGAAAAAGATTCAAAGAGAGTGAGATGCCAGCTCCTTTCATTCAGTCAGTAGCTTCAAACATTTCTGGTATATGAATAACATGATGTTTTTCAATGGCAAAAATCAATGAATATTGTAAATGCACAAACAGTAATTTCTCCGCATTGCAAGGTGCAATTCTGAAATTTTTTGCTTTTTCCTGCTCCTCTTAGCATGATAAAGAAGATTCAAAGAGAGTGAGATGCCAGCTCCTTTCGTTCAGTCAGTAGCTTCAATAATTTCTGGACGTTTTTCAATGGCAAAAATCATTGAATATTGTAAATGCACAAACAGTAATTTCTCCGCATTGCAAGGTGCAATTCTGAAATTTTTTACTTTTTCCTGCTCCTCTTAGCATGATAAAGAAGATTCAAAGAGACTGAGATGCCAGCTCCTTTCATTCAGTCAGTAGCTTCAATCATTTCTGGACGTTTTTCAATGGCAAAAATCAATGAATATTGTAAATGCACAAACAGTAATTTCTCCGCATTGCAAGGTGCAATTCTGAAATTTTTTGCTTTTTCCTGCTCCTCTTAGCATGATAAAGAAGTTTCAAAGAGAGTGAGATGCCAGCTCCTTTCATTCAGTCAGTAGCTTCAATCATTTCTGGACGTTTTTCAATGGCAAAAATCAATGAATATTGTAAATGCACAAACAGTAATTTCTCCGCATTGCAAGGTGCAATTCTGAAATTTTTTGCTTTTTCCTGCTCCTCTTAGCATTATGAAGAAGATTCAAAGAGAGTGAGATGCCAGCTCCTTTCATTCAGTCAGTAGCTTCAAACATTTCTGGTATATGAATAACATGATGTTTTTCAATGGCAAAAATCAATGAATATTGTAAATGCACAAACAGTAATTTCTCCGCATTGCAAGGTGCAATTCTGAAATTTTTTGCTTTTTCCTGCTCCTCTTAGCATGATAAAGAAGATTCAAAGAGAGTGAGATGCCAGCTCCTTTCGTTCAGTCAGTAGCTTCAATAATTTCTGGACGTTTTTCAATGGCAAAAATCATTGAATATTGTAAATGCACAAACAGTAATTTCTCCGCATTGCAAGGTGCAATTCTGAAATTTTTTACTTTTTCCTGCTCCTCTTAGCATGATAAAGAAGATTCAAAGAGACTGAGATGCCAGCTCCTTTCATTCAGTCAGTAGCTTCAATCATTTCTGGACGTTTTTCAATGGCAAAAATCAATGAATATTGTAAATGCACAAACAGTAATTTCTCCGCATTGCAAGGTGCAATTCTGAAATTTTTTGCTTTTTCCTGCTCCTCTTAGCATGATAAAGAAGTTTCAAAGAGAGTGAGATGCCAGCTCCTTTCATTCAGTCAGTAGCTTCAATCATTTCTGGACATTTTTCAATGGCAAAAATCAATGAATATTGTAAATGCACAAACAGTAATTTCTCCGCATTGCAAGGTGCAATTCTGAAATTTTTTGCTTTTTCCTGCTCCTCTTAGCATGATAAACAAGATTCAAAGAGAGTGAGATGCCAGCTCCTTTCATTCAGTCAGTAGCTTCAATCATTTCTGGACGTTTTTCAATGGCAAAAATTAATGAATATTGTAAATGCACAAACAGTAATTTCTCCGCATTGCAAGGTGCAATTCTGAAATTTTTTGCTTTTTCCTGCTCCTCTTAGCATGATAAAGAAGATTCAAAGAGAGTGAGATGCCAGCTCCTTTCATTCAGTCAGTAGCTTCAAACATTTCTGGTATATGAATAACATGATGTTTTTCAATGGCAAAAATCAATGAATATTGTAAATGCACAAACAGTAATTTCTCCGCATTGCAAGGTGCAATTCTGAAATTTTTTGCTTTTTCCTGCTCCTCTTAGCATGATAAAGAAGATTCAAAGAGAGTGAGATGCCAGCTCCTTTCATTCAGTCAGTAGCTTCAATCATTTCTGGACGTTTTTCAATTGCAAAAATCAATGAATATTGTAAATGCACAAACAGTAATTTCTCCGCATTGCAAGGTGCAATTCTGAAATTTTTTGCTTTTTCCTGCTCCTCTTAGCATGATAAAGAAGATTCAAAGAGAGTGAGATGCCAGCTCCTTTCATTCAGTCAGTAGCTTCTATCATTTCTGGTATATGAATAACATGATGTTTTTCAATGTCAAAAATCAATGAATATTGTAAATGCACAAACAGTAATTTCTCCGCATTGCAAGGTGCAATTCTGAAATTTTTTGCTTTTTCCTGCTCCTCTTAGCATGATAAAGAAGATTCAAAGAGAGTGAGATGCCAGCTCCTTTCATTCAGTCAGTAGCTTCAATCATTTCTGGTATATGAATAACATGATGTTTTTCAATGGCAAAAATCAATGAATATTGTAAATGCACAAACAGTAATTTATCCGCATTGCAAGGTGCAATTCTGAAATTTTTTGCTTTTTCCTGCTCCTCTTAGCATGATAAAAAGATTGAAAGATAGTGAGATGCCAGCTCCTTTCATTCAGTCAGTAGCTTCAAACATTTCTGGTATATGAATAACATGATGTTTTTCAATGGCAAAAATCAATGAATATTGTAAATGCACAAACAGTAATTTCTCCGCATTGCAAGGTGCAATTCTGAAATTTTTTGCTTTTTCCTGCTCCTCTTAGCATGATAAAGAAGATTCAAAGAGAGTGAGATGCCAGCTCCTTTCATTCAGTCAGTAGCTTCAATCATTTCTGGACGTTTTTCAATGGCAAAAATCAATGAATATTGTAAATGCACAAACAGTAATTTCTTCGCATTGCAAGGTGCAATTCTGAAATTTTTTGCTTTTTCCTGCTCCTCTTAGCATTATGAAGAAGATTCAAAGAGAGTGAGATGCCAGCTCCTTTCATTCAGTCAGTAGCTTCAAACATTTCTGGTATATGAATAACATGATGTTTTTCAATGGCAAAAATCAATGAATATTGTAAATGCACAAACAGTAATTTCTCCGCATTGCAAGGTGCAATTCTGAAATTTTTTGCTTTTTCCTGCTCCTCTTAGCATGATAAAGAAGATTCAAAGAGAGTGAGATGCCAGATCCTTTCATTCAGTCAGTAGCTTCAATCATTTCTGGTATATGAATAACATGATGTTTTTCAATGGCAAAAATCAATGAATATTGTAAATGCACAAACAGTAATTTCTCCGCATTGCAAGGTGCAATTCTGAAATTTTTTGCTTTTTCCTGCTCCTCTTAGCATGATAAAGAAGATTCAAAGAGAGTGAGATGCCAGCTCCTTTCATTCAGTCAGTAGCTTCAATCATTTCTGGTATATGAATAACATGATGTTTTTCAATGGCAAAAATCAATGAATATTGTAAATGCACAAACAGTAATTTATCCGCATTGCAAGGTGCAATTCTGAAATTTTTTGCTTTTTCCTGCTCCTCTTAGCATTATGAAGAAGATTCAAAGAGAGTGAGATGCCAGCTCCTTTCATTCAGTCAGTAGCTTCAAACATTTCTGGTATATGAATAACATGATGTTTTTCAATGGCAAAAATCAATGAATATTGTAAATGCACAAACAGTAATTTCTCCGCATTGCAAGGTGCAATTCTGAAATTTTTTGCTTTTTCCTGCTCCTCTTAGCATGATAAAGAAGATTCAAAGAGAGTGAGATGCCAGCTCCTTTCGTTCAGTCAGTAGCTTCAATCATTTCTGGACGTTTCTCAATGGCAAAAATCATTGAATATTGTAAATGCACAAACAGTAATTTCTCCGCATTGCAAGGTGCAATTCTGAAATTTTTTGCTTTTTCCTGCTCCTCTTAGCATGATAAACAAGATTCAAAGAGAGTGAGATGCCAGCTCCTTTCATTCAGTCAGTAGCTTCAATCATTTCTGGACGTTTTTCAATGGCAAAAATCAATGAATATTGTAAATGCACAAACAGTAATTTCTCCGCATTGCAAGGTGCAATTCTGAAATTTTTTGCTTTTTCCTGCTCCTCTTAGCATGATAAAGAAGATTCAAAGAGAGTGAGATGCCAGCTCCTTTTATTCAGTCAGTAGCTTCAAACATTTCTGGTATATGAATAACATGATGTTTTTCAATGGCAAAAATCAATGAATATTGTAAATGCACAAACAGTAATTTCTCCGCATTGCAAGGTGCAATTCTGAAATTTTTTGCTTTTTCCTGCTCCTCTTAGCATGATAAAGAAGATTCAAAGAGAGTGAGATGCCAGCTCCTTTCATTCAGTCGGTAGCTTCAATCATTTCTGGACGTTTTTCAATTGCAAAAATCAATGAATATTTTAAATGCACAAACAGTAATTTCTCCGCATTGCAAGGTGCAATTCTGAAATTTTTTGCTTTTTCCTGCTCCTGTTAGCATGATAAAGAAGATTCAAAGAGAGTGAGATGCCAGCTCCTTTCATTCAGTCAGTAGCTTCAATCATTTCTGGTATATGAATAACATGATGTTTTTCAATGGCAAAAATCAATGAATATTGTAAATGCACAAACAGTAATTTATCCGCATTGCAAGGTGCAATTCTGAAATTTTTTGCTTTTTCCTGCTCCTCTTAGCATGATAAAGAAGATTCAAAGAGAGTGAGATGCCAGCTCCTTTCATTCAGTCAGTAGCTTCAAACATTTCTGGTATATGAATAACATGATGTTTTTCAATGGCAAAAATCAATGAATATTGTAAATGCACAAACAGTAATTTCTCCGCATTGCAAGGTGCAATTCTGAAATTTTTTGCTTTTTCCTGCTCCTCTTAGCATGATAAAGAAGATTCAAAGAGAGTGAGATGCCAGCTCCTTTCATTCAGTCAGTAGCTTCAATCATTTCTGGACGTTTTTCAATGGCAAAAATCAATGAATATTGTAAATGCACAAACAGTAATTTCTCCGCATTGCAAGGTGCAATTCTGAAATTTTTTGCTTTTTCCTGCTCCTCTTAGCATGATAAAGAAGATTCAAAGAGAGTGAGATGCCAGCTCCTTTCATTCAGTCAGTAGCTTCAGTCATTTCTGGTATATGAATAACATGATGTTTTTCAATGACAAAAATCAATGAATTTTGTAAATGCACAAACAGTAATTTCTCCGCATTGCAAGGTGCAATTCTGAAATTTTTTGCTTTTTCCTGCTCCTCTTAGCATGATAAAGAAGATTCAAAGAGAGTGAGATGCCAGCTCCTTTCATTCAGTCAGTAGCTTCAAACATTTCTGGTATATGAATAACATGATGTTTTTCAATGGCAAAAATCAATGAATATTGTAAATGCACAAACAGTAATTTCTCCGCATTGCAAGGTGCAATTCTGAAATTTTTTGCTTTTTCCTGCTCCTCTTAGCATGATAAAGAAGATTCAAAGAGAGTGAGATGCCAGCTCGTTTCATTCAGTCGGTAGCTTCAATCATTTCTGGACGTTTTTCAATTGCAAAAATCAATGAATATTGTAAATGCACAAACAGTAATTTCTCCGCATTGCAAGGTGCAATTCTGAAATTTTTCGCTTTTTCCTGCTCCTGTTAGCATGATAAAGAAGATTCAAAGAGAGTGAGATGCCAGCTCCTTTCATTCAGTCAGTAGCTTCAATCATTTCTGGTATATGAATAACATGATGTTTTTCAATGGCAAAAATCAATGAATATTGTAAATGCACAAACAGTAATTTCTCCGCATTGCAAGGTGCAATTCTGAAATTTTTTGCTTTTTCCTGCTCCTCTTAGCATGATAAAGAAGATTCAAAGAGAGTGAGATGCCAGCTCCTTTCATTCAGTCAGTAGCTTCAAACATTTCTGGTATATGAATAACATGATGTTTTTCAATGGCAAAAATCAATGAATATTGTAAATGCACAAACAGTAATTTCTCCGCATTGCAAGGTGCAATTCTGAAATTTTTTGCTTTTTCCTGCTCCTCTTAGCATGATAAAGAAGATTCAAAGAGAGTGAGATGCCAGCTCCTTTCATTCAGTCAGTAGCTTCAATCATTTCTGGACGTTTTTCAATGGCAAAAATCAATGAATATTGTAAATGCACAAACAGTAATTTCTCCGCATTGCAAGGTGCAATTCTGAAATTTTTTGCTTTTTCCTGCTCCTCATAGCATGATAAAGAAGATTCAAAGAGAGTGAGATGCCAGCTCCTTTCATTCAGTCAGTAGCTTCAATCATTTCTGGACGTTTTTCAATGGCAAAAATCAATGAATATTGTAAATGCACAAACAGTAATTTCTCCGCATTGCAAGGTGCAATTCTGAAATTTTTTGCTTTTTCCTGCTCCTCTTAGCATTATGAAGAAGATTCAAAGAGAGTGAGATGCCAGCTCCTTTCATTCAGTCAGTAGCTTCAAACATTTCTGGTATATGAATAACATGATGTTTTTCAATGGCAAAAATCAATGAATATTGTAAATGCACAAACAGTAATTTCTCCGCATTGCAAGGTGCAATTCTGAAATTTTTTGCTTTTTCCTGCTCCTCTTAGCATGATAAAGAAGATTCAAAGAGAGTGAGATGCCAGCTCCTTTCGTTCAGTCAGTAGCTTCAATCATTTCTGGACGTTTTTCAATGGCAAAAATCATTGAATATTGTAAATGCACAAACAGTAATTTCTCCGCATTGCAAGATGCAATTCTGAAATTTTTTACTTTTTCCTGCTCCTCTTAGCATGATAAAGAAGATTCAAAGAGAGTGAGATGCCAGCTCCTTTCATTCAGTCAGTAGCTTCAATCATTTATGGTATATGAATAACATGATGTTTTTCAATCGCAAAAATCAATGAATATTGTAAATGCACAAACAGTAATTTCTCCGCATTGCAAGGTGCAATTCTGAAATTTTTTGCTTTTTCCTGCTCCTCTTAGCATGATAAAGAAGATTCAAAGAGAGTGAGATGCCAGCTCCTTTCATTCAGTCAGTAGCTTCAATCATTTCTGGACGTTTTTCAATGGCAAAAATCAATGAATATTGTAAATGCACAAACAGTAATTTCTCCGCATTGCAAGGTGCAATTCTGAAATTTTTTACTTTTTCCTGCTCCTCTTAGCATGATAAAGAAGATTCAAAGAGAGTGAGATGCCAGCTCCTTTCATTCAGTCAGTAGCTTCAATCATTTCTGGTATATGAATAACATGATGTTTTTCAATGGCAAAAATCAATGAATTTTGTAAATGCACAAACAGTAATTTCTCCGCATTGCAAGGCGCAATTCTGAAATTTTTTGCTTTTTCCTGCTCCTCTTAGCATGATAAAGAAGATTCAAAGAGAGTGAGATGCCAGCTCCTTTCATTCAGTCAGTAGCTTCAATCATTTCTGGACGTTTTTCAATGGCAAAAATCAATGAATATTGTAGATGCACAAACAGTAATTTCTCCGCATTGCAAGGTGCAATTCTGAAATTTTTTGCTTTTTCCTGCTCCTCTTAGCATGATAAAGAAGATTCAAAGAGAGTGAGATGCCAGCTCCTTTCATTCAGTCAGTAGCTTCAATCATTTCTGGACGTTTTTCAATGGCAAAAATCAATGAATATTGTAAATGCACAAACAGTAATTTCTCCGCATTGCAAGGTGCAATTCTGAAATTTTTTGCTTTTTCCTGCTCCTCTTAGCATGATAAAGAAGATTCAAAGAGAGTGAGGTGCCAGCTCCTTTCATTCAGTAAGTAGCTTCAAACATTTCTGGTATATGAATAACATGTTTTTCAATGGCAAAAATCAATGAATATTGTAAATGCACAAACAGTAATTTCTCCGCATTGCAAGGTGCAATTCTGAAATTTTTTGCTTTTTCCTGCTCCTCTTAGCATGATAAAGAAGATTCAAAGAGAGTGAGATGCCAGCTCCTTTCATTCAGTCAGTAGCTTCAATCATTTCTGGACGTTTTTCAATGGCAAAAATCAATGAATATTGTAAATGCACAAACAGTAATTTCTCCGCATTGCAAGGTGCAATTCTGAAATTTTTTGCTTTTTCCTGCTCCTCTTAGCATGATAAAGAAGATTCAAAGAGAGTGAGATGCCAGCTCCTTTCATTCAGTCAGTAGCTTCAATCATTTCTGGACGTTTTTCAATGGCAAAAATCAATGAATATTGTAAATGCACAAACAGTAATTTCTCCGCATTGCAAGGTGCAATTCTGAAATTTTTTGCTTTTTCCTGCTCCTCTTAGCATGATAAAGAAGATTCAAAGAGAGTGAGATGCCAGCTCCTTTCATTCAGTCAGTAGCTTCAATCATTTCTGGACGTTTTTCAATGGCAAAAATCAATGAATATTGTAAATGCACAAACAGTAATTTCTCCGCATTGCAAGGTGCAATTCTGAAATTTTTTGCTTTTTCCTGCTCCTCTTAGCATGATAAACAAGATTCAAAGAGAGTGAGATGCCAGCTCCTTTCATTCAGTCAGTAGCTTCAATCATTTCTGGACGTTTTTCAAAGGCAAAAATCAATGAATATTGTAAATGCACAAACAGTAATTTCTCCGCATTGCAAGGTGCAATTCTGAAATTTTTTGCTTTTTCCTGCTCCTCTTAGCACGATAAAGAAGATTCAAAGAGAGTGAGATGCCAGCTCCTTTCATTCAGTCAGTAGCTTCAAACATTTCTGGTATATGAATAACATGATGTTTTTCAATGGCAAAAATCAATGAATATTGTAAATGCACAAACAGTAATTTCTCCGCATTGCAAGGTGCAATTCTGAAATTTTTTGCTTTTTCCTGCTCCTCTTAGCATGATAAAGAAGATTCAAAGAGAGTGAGATGCCAGCTCCTTTCATTCAGTCAGTAGCTTCAATCATTTCTGGACGTTTTTCAATTGCAAAAATCAATGAATATTGTAAATGCACAAACAGTAATTTCTCCGCATTGCAAGGTGCAATTCTGAAATTTTTTGCTTTTTCCTGCTCCTCTTAGCATGATAAAGACGATTCAAAGAGAGTGAGATGCCAGCTACTTTCATTCAGTCAGTAGCTTCAATCATTTCTGGTATATGAATAACATGATGTTTTTCAATGGCAAAAATCAATGAATATTGTAAATGCACAAACAGTAATTTCTCCGCATTGCAAGGTGCAATTCTGAAATTTTTTGCTTTTTCCTGCTGCTCTTAGCATGATAAAGAAGATTCAAAGAGAGTGAGATGCCAGCTCCTTTCATTCAGTCAGTAGCTTCAATCATTTCTGGTATATGAATAACATGATGTTTTTCAATGGCAAAAATCAATGAATATTGTAAATGCACAAACAGTAATTTATCCGCATTGCAAGGTGCAATTCTGAAATTTTTTGCTTTTTCCTGCTCCTCTTAGCATGATAAAGAAGATTCAAAGAGAGTGAGATGCCAGCTCCTTTCATTCAGTCAGTAGCTTCAAACATTTCTGGTATATGAATAACATGATGATTTTCAATGGCAAAAATCAATGAATATTGTAAATGCACAAACAGTAATTTCTCCGCATTGCAAGGTGCAATTCTGAAATTTTTTGCTTTTTCCTGCTCCTCTTAGCATGATAAAGAAGATTCAAAGAGAGTGAGATGCCAGCTCCTTTCATTCAGTCAGTAGCTTCAATCATTTCTGGACGTTTTTCAATGGCAAAAATCAATGAATATTGTAAATGCACAAACAGTAATTTCTCCGCATTGCAAGGTGCAATTCTGAAATTTTTTGCTTTTTCCTGCTCCTCTTAGCATGATAAAGAAGATTCAAAGAGAGTGAGATGCCAGCTCCTTTCATTCAGTCAGTAGCTTCAATCATTTCTGGTATATGAATAACATGATGTTTTTCAATGGCAAAAATCAATGAATTTTGTAAATGCACAAACAGTAATTTCTCCGCATTGCAAGGTGCAATTCTGAAATTTTTTGCTTTTTCCTGCTCCTCTTAGCATGATAAAGAAGATTCAAAGAGAGTGAGATGCCAGCTCCTTTCATTCAGTCAGTAGCTTCAATCATTTCTGGACGTTTTTCAATGGCAAAAATCAATGAATTGTAAATGCACAAACAGTAATTTCTCCGCATTGCAAGGTGCAATTCTGAAATTTTTTGCTTTTTCCTGCTCCTCTTAGCATGATAAAGAAGATTCGAAGAGAGTGAGATGCCAGCTCCTTTCATTCAGTCAGTAGCTTCAAACATTTCTGGTATATGAATAACATGATGTTTTTCAATGGCAAAAATCAATGAATATTTTAAATGCACAAACAGTGATTTCTCCGCATTGCAAGGTGCAATTCTGAAATTTTTTGCTTTTTCCTGCTCCTCTTTGCATGATAAAGAAGATTTAAAGAGAGTGAGATGCCAGCTCCTTTCGTTCAGTCAGTAGCTTCAATCATTTCTGGACGTTTTTCAATGGCAAAAATCATTGAATATTGTAAATGCACAAACATTAATTTCTCCGCATTGCAAGGTGCAATTCTGAAATTTTTTACTTTTTCCTGCTCCTCTTAGCATGATAAAGAAGATTCAAAGAGAGTGAGATGCCAGCTCCTTTCATTCAGTCAGTAGCTTCAATCATTTCTGGTATATGAATAACATGATGTTTTTCAATGGCAAAAATCAATGAATATTGTAAATGCACAAACAGTAATTTCTCCGCATTGCAAGGTGCAATTCTGAAATTTTTTACTTTTTCCTGCTCCTCTTAGCATGATAAAGAAGATTCAAAGAGAGTGAGATGCCAGCTCTTTCATTCAGTCAGTAGCTTCAATCATTTCTGGTATATGAATAACATGATGTTTTTCAATGGCAAAAATCAATGAATATTGTAAATGCACAAACAGTAATTTATCCGCATTGCAAGGTGCAATTCTGAAATTTTTTGCTTTTTCCTGCTCCTCTTAGCATGATAAAGAAGATTCAAAGAGAGTGAGATGCCAGCTCCTTTCATTCAGTCAGTAGCTTCAAACATTTCTGGTATATGAATAACATGATGATTTTCAATGGCAAAAATCAATTAATATTGTAAATGCACAAACAGTAATTTCTCCGCATTGCAAGGTGCAATTCTGAAATTTTTTGCTTTTTCCTGCTCCTCTTAGCATGATAAAGAAGATTCAAAGAGAGTGAGATGCCAGCTCCTTTCATTCAGTCAGTAGCTTCAATCATTTCTGGACGTTTTTCAATGGCAAAAATCAATGAATATTGTAAATGCACAAACAGTAATTTCTCCGCATTGCAAGGTGCAATTCTGAAATTTTTTGCTTTTTCCTGCTCCTCTTAGCATGATAAAGAAGATTCAAAGAGAGTGAGATGCCAGCTCCTTTCATTCAGTCAGTAGCTTCAATCATTTCTGGTATATGAATAACATGATGTTTTTCAATGGCAAAAATCAATGAATTTTGTAAATGCACAAACAGTAATTTCTCCGCATTGCAAGGTGCAATTCTGAATTTTTTTGCTTTTTCCTGCTCCTCTTAGCATGATAAAGAAGATTCAAAGAGAGTGAGATGCCAGCTCCTTTCATTCAGTCAGTAGCTTCAATCATTTCTGGACGTTTTTCAATGGCAAAAATCAATGAATTGTAAATGCACAAACAGTAATTTCTCCGCATTGCAAGGTGCAATTCTGAAATTTTTTGCTTTTTCCTGCTCCTCTTAGCATGATAAAGAAGATTCAAAGAGAGTGAGATGCCAGCTCCTTTCATTCAGTCAGTAGCTTCAAACATTTCTGGTATATGAATAACATGATGTTTTTCAATGGCAAAAATCAATGAATATTTTAAATGCACAAACAGTGATTTCTCCGCATTGCAAGGTGCAATTCTGAAATTTTTTGCTTTTTCCTGCTCCTCTTTGCATGATAAAGAAGATTTAAAGAGAGCGAGATGCCAGCTCCTTTCGTTCAGTCAGTAGCTTCAATCATTTCTGGACGTTTTTCAATGGCAAAAATCATTGAATATTGTAAATGCACAAACATTAATTTCTCTGCATTGCAAGGTGCAATTCTGAAATTTTTTACTTTTTCCTGCTCCTCTTAGCATGATAAAGAAGATTCAAAGAGAGTGAGATGCCAGCTCCTTTCATTCAGTCAGTAGCTTCAATCATTTCTGGTATATGAATAACATGATGTTTTTCAATGGCAAAAATCAATGAATATTGTAAATGCACAAACAGTAATTTCTCCGCATTGCAAGGTGCAATTCTGAAATTTTTTACTTTTTCCTGCTCCTCTTAGCATGATAAAGAAGATTCAAAGAGAGAGAGATGCCAGCTCTTTCATTCAGTCAGTAGCTTCAATCATTTCTGGTATATGAATAACATGATGTTTTTCAATGGCAAAAATCAATGAATATAGTAAATGCACAAACAGTAATTTCTCCGCATTGCAAGGTGCAATTCTGAAATTTTTTGCTTTTTCCTGCTCCTCTTAGCATGATAAAGAAGATTCAAAGAGAGTGAGATGCCAGCTCCTTTCATTCAGTCAGTAGCTTCAATCATTTCTGGACGTTTTTCAATGGCAAAAATCAATGAATATTGTAAATGCACAAACAGTAATTTCTCCGCATTGCAAGGTGCAATTCTGAAATTTTTTGCTTTTTCGTGCTCCTCTTAGCATGATAAACAAGATTCAAAGAGAGTGAGATGCCAGCTCCTTTCATTCAGTCAGTAGCTTCAATCATTTCTGGACGTTTTTCAATGGCAAAAATCATTGAATATTGTAAATGCACAAACAGTAATTTCTCCGCATTGCAAGGTGCAATTCTGAAATTTTTTACTTTTTCCTGCTCCTCTTAGCATGATAAAGAAGATTCAAAGAGAGTGAGATGCCAGCTCCTTTCATTCAGTCAGTAGCTTCAATCATTTCTGGTATATGAATAACATGATGTTTTTCAATCGCAAAAATCAATGAATATTGTAAATGCACAAACAGTAATTTCTCCGCATTGCAAGGTGCAATTTTGAAATTTTTTGCTTTTTCCTGCTCCTCTTAGCATGATAAAGAAGATTCAAAGAGAGTGAGATGCCAGCTCCTTTCATTCAGTCAGTAGCTTCAATCATTTCTGGACGTTTTTCAATGGCAAAAATCAATGAATATTGTAAATGCACAAACAGTAATTTCTCCACATTGCAAGGTGCAATTCTGAAATTTTTTGCTTTTTCCTGCTCCTCTTAGCATGATAAAGAAGATTCAAAGAGAGTGAGATGCCAGCTCCTTTCATTCAGTCAGTAGCTTCAATCATTTCTGGACATTTTTCAATGGCAAAAATCAATGAATATTGTAAATGCACAAACAGTAATTTCTCCGCATTGCAAGGTGCAATTCTGAAATTTTTTGCTTTTTCCTGCTCCTCTTTGCATGATAAAGAAGATTTAAAGAGAGCGAGATGCCAGCTCCTTTCATTCAGTCAGTAGCTTCAATCATTTCTGGACGTTTTTCAATGGCAAAAATCAATGAATATTGTAAATGCACAAACAGTAATTTCTCCGCATTGCAAGGTGCAATTCTGAAATTTTTTGCTTTTTCCTGCTCCTCTTAGCATGATAAAGAAGTTTCAGAGAGAGTGAGATGCCAGCTCCTTTCATTCAGTCAGTAGCTTCAATCATTTCTGGACGTTTTTCAATGGCAAAAATCAATGAATATTGTAAATGCACAAACAGTAATTTCTCCGCATTGCAAGGTGCAATTCTGAAATTTTTTGCTTTTTCCTGCTCCTCTTAGCATGATAAAGAAGATTCAAAGAGAGTGAGATGTCAGCTCCTTTCATTCAGTAAGTAGCTTCAAACATTTCTGGTATATGAATAACATGATGTTTTTCAATGGCAAAAATCAATGAATATTGTAAATGCACAAACAGTAATTTCTCCGCATTGCAAGGTGCAATTCTGAAATTTTTTGCTTTTTCCTGCTCCTCTTAGCATGATAAAGAAGATTCAAAGAGAGTGAGATGCCAGCTCCTTTCATTCAGTCAGTAGCTTCAATCATTTCTGGTATATGAATAACATGATGTTTTTCAATGGCAAAAATCAATGAATTTTGTAAATGCACAAACAGTAATTTCTCAGCATTGCAAGGTGCAATTCTGAAATTTTTTGCTTTTTCCTGCTCCTCTTAGCATGATAAAGAAGATTCAAAGAGAGTGAGATGCCAGCTCCTTTCATTGTCAGTAGCTTCAATCATTTCTGGACGTTTTCCAATGGCAAAAATCAATGAATATTGTAAATGCACAAACAGTAATTTCTCCGCATTGCAAGGTGCAATTCTGAAATTTTTTGCTTTTTCCTGCTCCTCTTAGCATTATGAAGAAGATTCAAAGAGAGTGAGATACCAGCTCCTTTCATTCAGTCAGTAGCTTCAAACATTTCTGGTATATGAATAACATGATGTTTTTCAATGGCAAAAATCAATGAATTTTGTAAATGCACAAACAGTAATTTCTCCGCATTGCAAGGCGCAATTCTGAAATTTTTTGCTTTTTCCTGCTCCTCTTAGCATGATAAAGAAGATTCAAAGAGAGTGAGATGCCAGCTCCTTTCATTCAGTCAGTAGCTTCAATCATTTCTGGACATTTTTCAATGGCAAAAATCAATGAATATTGTAAATGCACAAACAGTAATTTCTCCGCATTGCAAGGTGCAATTCTGAAATTTTTTGCTTTTTCCTGCTCCTCTTAGCATGATAAAGAAGATTCAAAGAGAGTGAGATGCCAGCTCCTTTCATTCAGTCAGTAGCTTCAATCATTTCTGGACGTTTTTCAATGGCAAAAATCAATGAATATTGTAAATGCACAAACAGTAATTTCTCCGCATTGCAAGGTGCAATTCTGAAATTTTTTGCTTTTTCCTGCTCCTCTTAGCATGATAAAGAAGATTCAAAGAGAGTGAGGTGCCAGCTCCTTTCATTCAGTCAGGAGCTTCAAACATTTCTGGTATATGAATAACATGTTTTTCAATGTCAAAAATCAATGAATATTGTAAATGCACAAACAGTAATTTCTCCGCATTGCAAGGTGCAATTCTGAAATTTTTTGCTTTTTCCTGCTCCTCTTAGCATGATAAAGAAGATTCAAAGAGAGTGAGATGCCAGCTCCTTTCATTCAGTCAGTAGCTTCAATCATTTCTGGACGTTTTTCAATGGCAAAAATCAATGAATATTGTAAATGCACAAATAGTAATTACTCCGCATTGCAAGGTGCAATTCTGAAATTTTTTGCTTTTTCCTGCTCCTCTTAGCATGATAAAGAAGATTCAAAGAGAGTGAGATGCCAGCTCCTTTCATTCAGTCAGTAGCTTCAATCATTTCTGGACGTTTTTCAATGGCAAAAATCAATGAATATTGTAAATGCACAAACTGTAATTTCTCCGCATTGCAAGGTGCAATTCTGAAATTTTTTGCTTTTTCCTGCTCCTCTTAGCATGATAAAGAAGATTCAAAGAGAGTGAGATGCCAGCTCCTTTCATTCAGTCAGTAGCTTCAATCATTTCTGGACGTTTTTCAATGGCAAAAATCAATGAATATTGTAAATGCACAAACAGTAATTTCTCCGCATTGCAAGGTGCAATTCTGAAATTTTTTGCTTTTTCCTGCTCCTCTTAGCATGATAAAGAAGATTCAAAGAGAGTGAGATGCCAGCTCCTTTCATTCAGTCAGTAGCTTCAATCATTTCTGGACGTTTTTCAATGGCAAAAATCAATGAATATTGTAAATGCACAAACAGTAATTTCTCCGCATTGCAAGGTGCAATTCTGAAATTTTTTGCTTTTTCCTGCTCCTCTTAGCATGATAAAGAAGATTCAAAGAGAGTGAGATGTCAGCTCCTTTCATTCAGTCAGTAGCTTCAAACATTTCTGGTATATGAATAACATGATGTTTTTCAATGGCAAAAATCAATGAATATTGTAAATGCACAAACAGTAATTTCTCCGCATTGCAAGGTGCAATTCTGAAATTTTTTGCTTTTTCCTGCTCCTCTTAGCCATGATAAAGAAGATTCAAAGAGAGTGAGATGCCAGCTCCTTTCATTCAGTCAGTAGCTTCAATCATTTCTGGTATATGAATAACATGATGTTTTTCAATGGTAAAAATCAATGAATTTTGTAAATGCACAAACAGTAATTTCTCAGCATTGCAAGGTGCAATTCTGAAATTTTTTGCTTTTTCCTGCTCCTCTTAGCATGATAAAGAAGATTCAAAGAGAGTGAGATGCCAGCTCCTTTCATTGTCAGTAGCTTCAATCATTTCTGGACGTTTTTCAATGGCAAAAATCAATGAATATTGTAAATGCACAAACAGTAATTTCTCCGCATTGCAAGGTGCAATTCTGAAATTTTTTGCTTTTTCCTGCTCCTCTTAGCATTATGAAGAAGATTCAAAGAGAGTGAGATACCAGCTCCTTTCATTAAGTCAGTAGCTTCAAACATTTCTGGTATATGAATAACATGATGTTTTTCAATGGCAAAAATCAATGAATATTGTAAATGCACAAACAGTAATTTCTCCGCATTGCAAGGTGCAATTCTGAAATTTTTTGCTTTTTCCTGCTCCTCTTAGCATGATAAAGAAGATTCAAAGAGAGTGAGATGCCAGCTCCTTTCGTTCAGTCAGTAGCTTCAATCATTTCTGGACGTTTTTCAATGGCAAAAATCATTGAATATTGTAAATGCACAAACAGTAATTTCTCCGCATTGCAAGGTGCAATTCTGAAATTTTTTACTTTTTCCTGCTCCTCTTAGCATGATAAAGAAGATTCAAAGAGAGTGAGATGTCAGCTCCTTTCATTCAGTCAGTAGCTTCAATCATTTCTGGTATATGAATAACATGATATTTTTCAATCGCAAAAATCAATGAATATTGTAAATGCACAAACAGTAATTTCTCCGCATTGCAAGGAGCAATTCTGAAATTTTTTGCTTTTTCCTGCTCCTCTTAGCATGATAAAGAAGATTCAAAGAGAGTGAGATGCCAGCTCCTTTCATTCAGTCAGTAGCTTCAATCATTTCTGGACGTTTTTCAATGGCAAAAATCAATGAATATTGTAAATGCACAAACAGTAATTTCTCCGCATTGCAAGGTGCAATTCTGAAATTTTTTGCTTTTTCCTGCTCCTCTTAGCATGATAAAGAAGATTCAAAGAGAGTGAGATGCCAGCTCCTTTCCTTCAGTCAGTAGCGTCAATCATTTCTGGCATATGAATAACATGATGTTTTTCAATGGCAAAAATCAATGAATTTTGTAAATGCACAAACAGTAATTTCTCCGCATTGCAAGGCGCAATTCTGAAATTTTTTGCTTTTTCCTGCTCCTCTTAGCATGATAAAGAAGATTCAAAGAGAGTGAGATGCCAGCTCCTTTCATTCAGTCAGTAGCTTCAATCATTTCTGGACATTTTTCAATGGCAAAAATCAATGAATATTGTAAATGCACAAACAGTAATTTCTCGGCATTGCAAGGTGCAATTCTGAAATTTTTTGCTTTTTCCTGCTCCTCTTAGCATGATAAAGAAGATTCAAAGAGAATGAGATGACAGCTCCTTTCATTCAGTCAGTAGCTTCAATCATTTCTGGACGTTTTTCAATGGCAAAAATCAATGAATATTGTAAATGCACAAACAGTAATTTCTCCGCATTGCAAGGTGCAATTCTGAAATTTTTTACTTTTTCCTGCTCCTCTTAGCATGATAAAGAAGATTCAAAGAGAGTGAGGTGCCAGATCCTTTCATTCAGTCAGGAGCTTCAAACATTTCTGGTATATGAATAACATATTTTTCAATGGCAAAAATCAATGAATATTGTAAATGCACAAACAGTAATTTCTCCGCATTGCAAGGTGCAATTCTGAAATTTTTTGCTTTTTCCTGCTCCTCTTAGCATGATAAAGAAGATTCAAAGAGAGTGAGATGCCAGCTCCTTTCATTCAGTCAGTAGCTTAAATCATTTCTGGACGTTTTTCAATGGCAAAAATCAATGAATATTGTAAATGCACAAACAGTAATTTCTCCGCATTGCAAGGTGCAATTCTGAAATTTTTTGCTTTTTCCTGCTCCTCTTAGCATGATAAAGAAGATTCAAAGAGAGTGAGATGCCAGCTCCTTTCATTCAGTCAGTAGCTTCAATCATTTCTGGACGTTTTTCAATGGCAAAAATCAATGAATATTGTAAATGCACAAACAGTAATTTCTCCGCATTGCAAGGTGCAATTCTGAAATTTTTTGCTTTTTCCTGCTCCTCTTAGCATGATAAACAAGATTCAAAGAGAGTGAGATGCCAGCTCCTTTCATTCAGTCAGTAGCTTCAATCATTTCTGGACGTTTTTCAATGGCAAAAATCATTGAATATTGTAAATGCACAAACAGTAATTTCTCCGCATTGCAAGGTGCAATTCTGAAATTTTTTACTTTTTCCTGCTCCTCTTAGCATGATAAAGAAGATTCAAAGAGAGTGAGATGCCAGCTCCTTTCATTCAGTCAGTAGCTTCAATCATTTCTGGTATATGAATAACATGATGTTTTTCAATCGCAAAAATCAATGAATATTGTAAATGCACAAACAGTAATTTCTCCGCATTGCAAGGCGCAATTCTGAAATTTTTTGCTTTTTCCTGCTCCTCTTAGCATGATAAAGAAGATTCAAAGAGAGTGAGATGCCAGCTCCTTTCATTCAGTCAGTAGCTTCAATCATTTCTGGACATTTTTCAATGGCAAAAATCAATGAATATTGTAAATGCACAAACAGTAATTTCTCCGCATTGCAAGGTGCAATTCTGAAATTTTTTGCTTTTTCCTGCTCCTCTTAGCATGATAAAGAAGATTCAAAGAGAGTGAGATGCCAGCTCCTTTCATTCAGTCAGTAGCTTCAATCATTTCTGGACGTTTTTCAATGGCAAAAATCAATGAATATTGTAAATGCACAAACAGTAATTTCTCCGCATTGCAAGGTGCAATTCTGAAATTTTTTGCTTTTTCCTGCCCCTCTTAGCATGATAAAGAAGATTCAAAGAGAGTGAGGTGCCAGCTCCTTTCATTCAGTCAGGAGCTTCAAACATTTCTGGTATATGAATAACATGTTTTTCAATGGCAAAAATCAATGAATATTGTAAATGCACAAACAGTAATTTCTCCGCATTGCAAGGTGCAATTCTGAAATTTTTTGCTTTTTCCTGCTCCTCTTAGCATGATAAAGAAGATTCAAAGAGAGTGAGATGCCAGCTCCTTTCATTCAGTCAGTAGCTTCAATCATTTCTGGACGTTTTTCAATGGCAAAAATCAATGAATATTGTAAATGCACAAACAGTAATTTCTCCGCATTGCAAGGTGCAATTCTGAAATTTTTTGCTTTTTCCTGCTCCTCTTAGCATGATAAAGAAGATTCAAAGAGAGTGAGATGCCAGCTCCTTTCATTCAGTCAGTAGCTTCAATCATTTCTGGACGTTCTTCAATGGCAAAAATCAATGAATATTGTAAATGCACAAACTGTAATTTCTCCGCATTGCAAGGTGCAATTCTGAAATTTTTTGCTTTTTCCTGCTCCTCTTAGCATGATAAAGAAGATTCAAAGAGAGTGAGATGCCAGCTCCTTTCATTCAGTCAGTAGCTTCAATCATTTCTGGACGTTTTTCAATGGCAAAAATCAATGAATATTGTAAATGCACAAACAGTAATTTCTCCGCATTGCAAGGTGCAATTCTGAAATTTTTTGCTTTTTCCTGCTCCTCTTAGCATGATAAAGAAGATTCAAAGAGAGTGAGATGCCAGCTCCTTTCATTCAGTCAGTAGCTTCAATCATTTCTGGACGTTTTTCAATGGCAAAAATCAATGAATATTGTAAATGCACAAACAGTAATTTCTCCGCATTGCAAGGTGCAATTCTGAAATTTTTTGCTTTTTCCTGCTCCTCTTAGCATGATAAAGAAGATTCAAAGAGAGTGAGATGTCAGCTCCTTTCATTCAGTCAGTAGCTTCAAACATTTCTGGTATATGAATAACATGATGTTTTTCAATGGCAAAAATCAATGAATATTGTAAATGCACAAACAGTAATTTCTCCGCATTGCAAGGTGCAATTCTGAAATTTTTTGCTTTTTCCTGCTCCTCTTAGCATGATAAAGAAGATTCAAAGAGAGTGAGGTGCCAGCTCCTTTCATTCAGTCAGGAGCTTCAAACATTTCTGGTATATGAATAACATGTTTTTCAATGGCAAAAATCAATGAATATTGTAAATGCACAAACAGTAATTTCTCCGCATTGCAAGGTGCAATTCTGAAATTTTTTGCTTTTTCCTGCTCCTCTTAGCATGATAAAGAAGATTCAAAGAGAGTGAGATGCCAGCTCCTTTCATTCAGTCAGTAGCTTCAATCATTTCTGGACGTTTTTCAATGGCAAAAATCAATGAATATTGTAAATGCACAAACAGTAATTTGTCCGCATTGCAAGGTGCAATTCTGAAATTTTTTGCTTTTTCCTGCTCCTCTTAGCATGATAAAGAAGATTCAAAGAGAGTGAGATGCCAGCTCCTTTCATTCAGTCAGTAGCTTCAATCATTTCTGGACGTTCTTCAATGGCAAAAATCAATGAATATTGTAAATGCACAAACTGTAATTTCTCCGCATTGCAAGGTGCAATTCTGAATTTTTTTGCTTTTTCCTGCTCCTCTTAGCATGATAAAGAAGATTCAAAGAGAGTGAGATGCCAGCTCCTTTCATTCAGTCAGTAGCTTCAATCATTTCTGGACGTTTTTCAATGGCAAAAATCAATGAATATTGTAAATGCACAAACAGTAATTTCTCCGCATTGCAAGGTGCAATTCTGAAATTTTTTGCTTTTTCCTGCTCCTGTTAGCATGATAAAGAAGATTCAAAGAGAGTGAGATGCCAGCTCCTTTCATTCAGTCAGTAGCTTCAATCATTTCTGGACGTTTTTCAATGGCAAAAATCAATGAATATTGTAAATGCACAAACAGTAATTTCTCCGCATTGCAAGGTGCAATTCTGAAATTTTTTGCTTTTTCCTGCTCCTCTTAGCATGATAAAGAAGATTCAAAGAGAGTGAGATGTCAGCTCCTTTCATTCAGTCAGTAGCTTCAAACATTTCTGGTATATGAATAACATGATGTTTTTCAATGGCAAAAATCAATGAATATTGTAAATGCACAAACAGTAATTTCTCCGCATTGCAAGGTGCAATTCTGAAATTTTTTGCTTTTTCCTGCTCCTCTTAGCATGATAAAGAAGATTCAAAGAGAGTGAGATGCCAGCTCCTTTCATTCAGTCAGTAGCTTCAATCATTTCTGGACGTTTTTCAATGGCAAAAATCAATGAATATTGTAAATGCACAAACAGTAATTTCTCCGCATTGCAAGGTGCAATTCTGAAATTTTTTGCTTTTTCCTGCTCCTCTTAGCATGATAAAGAAGATTCAAAGAGAGTGAGATGCCAGCTCCTTTCATTCAGTCAGTAGCTTCAATCATTTCTGGACGTTCTTCAATGGCAAAAATCAATGAATATTGTAAATGCACAAACTGTAATTTCTCCGCATTGCAAGGTGCAATTCTGAAATTTTTTGCTTTTTCCTGCTCCTCTTAGCATGATAAAGAAGATTCAAAGAGAGTGAGATGCCAGCTCCTTTCATTCAGTCAGTAGCTTCAATCATTTCTGGACGTTTTTCAATGGCAAAAATCAATGAATATTGTAAATGCACAAACAGTAATTTCTCCGCATTGCAAGGTGCAATTCTGAAATTTTTTGCTTTTTCCTGCTCCTCTTAGCATGATAAAGAAGATTCAAAGAGAGTGAGATGCCAGCTCCTTTCATTCAGTCAGTAGCTTCAATCATTTCTGGACGTTTTTCAATGGCAAAAATCAATGAATATTGTAAATGCACAAACAGTAATTTCTCCGCATTGCAAGGTGCAATTCTGAAATTTTTTGCTTTTTCCTGCTCCTCTTAGCATGATAAAGAAGATTCAAAGAGAGTGAGATGTCAGCTCCTTTCATTCAGTCAGTAGCTTCAAACATTTCTGGTATATGAATAACATGATGTTTTTCAATGGCAAAAATCAATGAATATTGTAAATGCACAAACAGTAATTTCTCCGCATTGCAAGGTGCAATTCTGAAATTTTTTGCTTTTTCCTGCTCCTCTTAGCATGATAAAGAAGATTCAAAGAGAGTGAGGTGCCAGCTCCTTTCATTCAGTCAGGAGCTTCAAACATTTCTGGTATATGAATAACATGTTTTTCAATGGCAAAAATCAATGAATATTGTAAATGCACAAACAGTAATTTCTCCGCATTGCAAGGTGCAATTCTGAAATTTTTTGCTTTTTCCTGCTCCTCTTAGCATGATAAAGAAGATTCAAAGAGAGTGAGATGCCAGCTCCTTTCATTCAGTCAGTAGCTTCAATCATTTCTGGACGTTTTTCAATGGCAAAAATCAATGAATATTGTAAATGCACAAACAGTAATTTGTCCGCATTGCAAGGTGCAATTCTGAAATTTTTTGCTTTTTCCTGCTCCTCTTAGCATGATAAAGAAGATTCAAAGAGAGTGAGATGCCAGCTCCTTTCATTCAGTCAGTAGCTTCAATCATTTCTGGACGTTCTTCAATGGCAAAAATCAATGAATATTGTAAATGCACAAACTGTAATTTCTCCGCATTGCAAGGTGCAATTCTGAATTTTTTTGCTTTTTCCTGCTCCTCTTAGCATGATAAAGAAGATTCAAAGAGAGTGAGATGCCAGCTCCTTTCATTCAGTCAGTAGCTTCAATCATTTCTGGACGTTTTTCAATGGCAAAAATCAATGAATATTGTAAATGCACAAACAGTAATTTCTCCGCATTGCAAGGTGCAATTCTGAAATTTTTTGCTTTTTCCTGCTCCTGTTAGCATGATAAAGAAGATTCAAAGAGAGTGAGATGCCAGCTCCTTTCATTCAGTCAGTAGCTTCAATCATTTCTGGACGTTTTTCAATGGCAAAAATCAATGAATATTGTAAATGCACAAACAGTAATTTCTCCGCATTGCAAGGTGCAATTCTGAAATTTTTTGCTTTTTCCTGCTCCTCTTAGCATGATAAAGAAGATTCAAAGAGAGTGAGATGTCAGCTCCTTTCATTCAGTCAGTAGCTTCAAACATTTCTGGTATATGAATAACATGATGTTTTTCAATGGCAAAAATCAATGAATATTGTAAATGCACAAACAGTAATTTCTCCGCATTGCAAGGTGCAATTCTGAAATTTTTTGCTTTTTCCTGCTCCTCTTAGCATGATAAAGAAGATTCAAAGAGAGTGAGATGCCAGCTCCTTTCATTCAGTCAGTAGCTTCAATCATTTCTGGTATATGAATAACATGATGTTTTTCAATGGCAAAAATCAATGAATTTTGTAAATGCACAAACAGTAATTTCTCAGCATTGCAAGGTGCAATTCTGAAATTTTTTGCTTTTTCCTGCTCCTCTTAGCATGATAAAGAAGATTCAAAGAGAGTGAGATGCCAGCTCCTTTCATTGTCAGTAGCTTCAATCATTTCTGGACGTTTTTTAATGGCAAAAATCAATGAATATTGTAAATGCACAAACAGTAATTTCTCCGCATTGCAAGGTGCAATTCTGAAATTTTTTGCTTTTTCCTGCTCCTCTTAGCATTATGAAGAAGATTCAAAGAGAGTGAGATACCAGCTCCTTTCATTAAGTCAGTAGCTTCAAACATTTCTGGTATATGAATAACATGATGTTTTTCAATGGAAAAAATCAATGAATATTGTAAATGCACAAACAGTAATTTCTCCGCATTGCAAGGTGCAATTCTGAAATTTTTTGCTTTTTCCTGCTCCTCTTAGCATGATAAAGAAGATTCAAAGAGAGTGAGATGTCAGCTCCTTTCATTCAGTCAGTAGCTTCAAACATTTCTGGTATATGAATAACATGATGTTTTTCATTGGCAAAAATCAATGAATATTGTAAATGCACAAACAGTAATTTCTCCGCATTGCAAGGTGCAATTCTGAAATTTTTTGCTTTTTCCTGCTCCTCTTAGCATGATAAAGAAGATTCAAAGAGAGTGAGATGCCAGCTCCTTTCATTCAGTCAGTAGCTTCAATCATTTCTGGTATATGAATAACATGATGTTTTTCAATGGCAAAAATCAATGAATTTTGTAAATGCACAAACAGTAATTTCTCAGCATTGCAAGGTGCAATTCTGAAATTTTTTGCTTTTTCCTGCTCCTCTTAGCATGATAAAGAAGATTCAAAGAGAGTGAGATGCCAGCTCCTTTCATTGTCAGAAGCTTCAATCATTTCTGGACGTTTTTTAATGGCAAAAATCAATGAATATTGAAAATGCACAAACAGTAATTTCTCCGCATTGCAAGGTGCAATTCTGAAATTTTTTGCTTTTTCCTGCTCCTCTTAGCATTATGAAGAAGATTCAAAGAGAGTGAGATACCAGCTCCTTTCATTAAGTCAGTAGCTTCAAACATTTCTGGTATATGAATAACATGATGTTTTTCAATCGCAAAAATCAATGAATATTGTAAATGCACAAACAGTAATTTCTCCGCATTGCAAGGTGCAATTCTGAAATTTTTTGCTTTTTCCTGCTCCTCTTAGCATGATAAAGAAGATTCAAAGAGAGTGAGATGCCAGCTCCTTTCATTCAGTCAGTAGCTTCAATCATTTCTGGACGTTTTTCAATGGCAAAAATCAATGAATATTGTAAATGCACAAACAGTAATTTCTCCGCATTGCAAGGTGCAATTCTGAAATTTTTTGCTTTTTCCTGCTCCTCTTAGCATGATAAAGAAGATTCAAAGAGAGTGAGATGCCAGCTCCTTTCCTTCAGTCAGTAGCGTCAATCATTTCTGGCATATGAATAACATGATGTTTTTCAATGGCAAAAATCAATGAATTTTGTAAATGCACAAACAGTAATTTCTCAGCATTGCAAGGCGCAATTCTGAAATTTTTTGCTTTTTCCTGCTCCTCTTAGCATGATAAAGAAGATTCAAAGAGAGTGAGATGCCAGCTCCTTTCCTTCAGTCAGTAGCTTCAATCATTTCTGGTATATGAATAACATGATGTTTTTCAATGGCAAAAATCAATGAATTTTGTAAATGCACAAACAGTAATTTCTCCGCATTGCAAGGCGCAATTCTGAAATTTTTTGCTTTTTCCTGCTCCTCTTAGCATGATAAAGAAGATTCAAAGAGAGTGAGATGCCAGCTCCTTTCATTCAGTCAGTAGCTTCAATCATTTCTGGACATTTTTCAATGGCAAAAATCAATGAATATTGTAAATGCACAAACAGTAATTTCTCCGCATTGCAAGGTGCAATTCTGAAATTTTTTGCTTTTTCCTGCTCCTCTTAGCATGATAAAGAAGATTCAAAGAGAGTGAGATGCCAGCTCCTTTCATTCAGTCAGTAGCTTCAATCATTTCTGGACGTTTTTCAATGGCAAAAATCAATGAATATTGTAAATGCACAAACAGTAATTTCTCCGCATTGCAAGGTGCAATTCTGAAATTTTTTGCTTTTTCCTGCTCCTCTTAGCATGATAAAGAAGATTCAAAGAGAGTGAGATGCCAGCTCCTTTCATTCAGTCAGTACCTTCAATCATTTCTGGACGTTTTTCAATGGCAAAAATCAATGAATATTGTAAATGCACAAACAGTAATTTCTCCGCATTGCAAGGTGCAATTCTGAAATTTTTTGCTTTTTCCTGCTCCTCTTAGCATGATAAAGAAGATTCAAAGAGAGTGAGATGCCAGCTCCTTTCATTCAGTCAGTAGCTTCAATCATTTCTGGACGTTTTTCAATGGCAAAAATCAATGAATATTGTAAATGCACAAACTGTAATTTCTCCGCATTGCAAGGTGCAATTCTGAAATTTTTTGCTTTTTCCTGCTCCTCTTAGCATGATAAAGAAGATTCAAAGAGAGTGAGATGCCAGCTCCTTTCATTCAGTCAGTAGCTTCAATCATTTCTGGTATATGAATAACATGATGTTTTTCAATAGCAAAAATCAATGAATATTGTAAATGCACAAACAGTAATTTCTCCGCATTGCAAGGTGCAATTCTGAAATTTTTTGCTTTTTCCTGCTCCTCTTAGCATGATAAAGAAGATTCAAAGAGAGTGAGATGCCAGCTCCTTTCATTCAGTGAGTAGCTTCAATCATTTCTGGACGTTTTTCAATGGCAAAAATCAATGAATATTGTAAATGCACAAACAGTAATTTCTCCGCATTGCAAGGTGCAATTCTGAAATTTTTTGCTTTTTCCTGCTCCTCTTAGCATGATAAACAAGATTCAAAGAGAGTGAGATGCCAGCTCCTTTCATTCAGTCAGTAGCTTCAATCATTTCTGGACGTTTTTCAATGGCAAAAATCAATGAATATTGTAAATGCACAAACAGTAATTTCTCCGCATTGCAAGGTGCAATTCTGAAATTTTTTGCTTTTTCCTGCTCCTCTTAGCATGATAAAGAAGATTCAAAGAGAGTGAGATGCCAGCTCCTTTCATTCAGTCAGTAGCTTCAATCATTTCTGGTATATGAATAACATGATGTTTTTCAATGGCAAAAATCAATGAATATTGTAAATGCACAAACAGTAATTTCTCCGCATTGCAAGGTGCAATTCTGAAATTTTTTGCTTTTTCCTGCTCCTCTTAGCATGATAAAGAAGATTCAAAGAGAGTGAGATGCCAGCTCTTTTCATTCAGTCAGTAGCTTCAATCATTTCTGGACGTTTTTCAATGGCAAAAATCAATGAATATTGTAAATGCACAAACAGTAATTTCTCCGCATTGCAAGGTGCAATTCTGAAATTTTTTGCTTTTTCCTGCTCCTCTTAGCATGATAAACAAGATTCAAAGAGAGTGAGATGCCAGCTCCTTTCATTCAGTCAGTAGCTTCAATCATTTCTGGACGTTTTTCAATGGCAAAAATCATTGAATATTGTAAATGCACAAACAGTAATTTCTCCGCATTGCAAGGTGCAATTCTGAAATTTTTTACTTTTTCCTGCTCCTCTTAGCATGATAAAGAAGATTCAAAGAGAGTGAGATGCCAGCTCCTTTCATTCAGTCAGTAGCTTCAATCATTTCTGGTATATGAATAACATGATGTTTTTCAATCGCAAAAATCAATGAATATTGTAAATGCACAAACAGTAATTTCTCCGCATTGCAAGGTGCAATTCTGAAATTTTTTGCTTTTTCCTGCTCCTCTTAGCATGATAAAGAAGATTCAAAGAGAGTGAGATGCCAGCTCCTTTCATTCAGTCAGTAGCTTCAATCATTTCTGGATGTTTTTCAATGGCAAAAATCAATGAATATTGTAAATGCACAAACAGTAATTTCTCCGCATTGCAAGGTGCAATTCTGAAATTTTTTGCTTTTTCCTGCTCCTCTTAGCATGATAAACAAGATTCAAAGAGAGTGAGATGCCAGCTCCTTTCCTTCAGTCAGTAGCTTCAATCATTTCTGGTATATGAATAACATGATGTTTTTCAATGGCAAAAATCAATGAATTTTGTAAATGCACAAACAGTAATTTCTCCGCATTGCAAGGCGCAATTCTGAAATTTTTTGCTTTTTCCTGCTCCTCTTAGCATGATAAAGAAGATTCAAAGAGAGTGAGATGCCAGCTCCTTTCATTCAGTCAGTAGCTTCAATCATTTCTGGACATTTTTCAATGGCAAAAATCAATGAATATTGTAAATGCACAAACAGTAATTTCTCCGCATTGCAAGGTGCAATTCTGAAATTTTTTGCTTTTTCCTGCTCCTCTTAGCATGATAAAGAAGATTCAAAGAGAGTGAGATGCCAGCTCCTTTCATTCAGTCAGTAGCTTCAATCATTTCTGGACGTTTTTCAATGGCAAAAATCAATGAATATTGTAAATGCACAAACAGTAATTTCTCCGCATTGCAAGGTGCAATTCTGAAATTTTTTGCTTTTTCCTGCTCCACTTAGCATGATAAAGAAGATTCAAAGAGAGTGATATTCCAGCTCCTTTCATTCAGTCAGTACCTTCAATCATTTCTGGACGTTTTTCAATGGCAAAAATCAATGAATATTGTAAATGCACAAACAGTAATTTCTCCGCATTGCAAGGTGCAATTCTGAAATTTTTTGCTTTTTCCTGCTCCTCTTAGCATGATAAAGAATATTCAAAGAGAGTGAGATGCCAGCTCCTTTCATTCAGTCAGTAGCTTCAATCATTTCTGGACGTTTTTCAATGGCAAAAATCAATGAATATTGTAAATGCACAAACTGTAATTTCTCCGCATTGCAAGGTGCAATTCTGAAATTTTTTGCTTTTTCCTGCTCCTCTTAGCATGATAAAGAAGATTCAAAGAGAGTGAGATGCCAGCTCCTTTCATTCAGTCAGTAGCTTCAATCATTTCTGGTATATGAATAACATGATGTTTTTCAATAGCAAAAATCAATGAATATTGTAAATGCACAAACAGTAATTTCTCCGCATTGCAAGGTGCAATTCTGAAATTTTTTGCTTTTTCCTGCTCCTCTTAGCATGATAAAGAAGATTCAAAGAGAGTGAGATGCCAGCTCCTTTCATTCAGTCAGTAGCTTCAATCATTTCTGGACGTTTTTCAATGGCAAAAATCAATGAATATTGTAAATGCACAAACAGTAATTTCTCCGCATTGCAAGGTGCAATTCTGAAATTTTTTGCTTTTTCCTGCTACTCTTAGCATGATAAACAAGATTCAAAGAGAGTGAGATACCAGCTCCTTTCATTCAGTCAGTAGCTTCAATCATTTCTGGACGTTTTTCAATGGCAAAAATCATTGAATATTGTAAATGCACAAACAGTAATTTCTCCGCATTGCAAGGTGCAATTCTGAAATTTTTTACTTTTTCCTGCTCCTCTTAGCATGATAAAGAAGATTCAAAGAGAGTGAGATGCCAGCTCCTTTCATTCAGTCAGTAGCTTCAATCATTTCTGGTATATGAATAACATGATGTTTTTCAATCGCAAAAATCAATGAATATTGTAAATGCACAAACAGTAATTTCTCTGCATTGCAAGGTGCAATTCTGAAATTTTTTGCTTTTTCCTGCTCCTCTTAGCATGATAAAGAAGATTCAAAGAGAGTGAGATGCCAGCTCCTTTCATTCAGTCAGTAGCTTCAATCATTTCTGGACGTTTTTCAATGGCAAAAATCAATGAATATTGTAAATGCACAAACTGTAATTTCTCCGCATTGCAAGGTGCAATTCTGAAATTTTTTGCTTTTTCCTGCTCCTCTTAGCATGATAAAGAAGATTCAAAGAGAGTGAGATGCCAGCTCCTTTCATTCAGTCAGTAGCTTCAATCATTTCTGGACGTTTTTCAATGGCAAAAATCAATGAATATTGTAAATGCACAAACAGTAATTTCTCCGCATTGCAAGGTGCAATTCTGAAATTTTTTGCTTTTTCCTGCTCCTCTTAGCATGATAAAGAAGATTCAAAGAGAGTGAGATGCCAGCTCCTTTCATTCAGTCAGTACCTTCAATCATTTCTGGACGTTTTTCAATGGCAAAAATCAATGAATATTGTAAATGCACAAACAGTAATTTCTCCGCATTGCAAGGTGCAATTCTGAAATTTTTTGCTTTTTCCTGCTCCTCTTAGCATGATAAAGAAGATTCAAAGAGAGTGAGATGCCAGCTCCTTTCATTCAGTCAGTAGCTTCAAACATTTCTGGTATATGAATAACA
This sequence comes from Phyllobates terribilis, assembly GCF_046119375.1. Lineage (NCBI taxonomy): Eukaryota > Metazoa > Chordata > Amphibia > Anura > Dendrobatidae > Phyllobates > Phyllobates terribilis. The sequence continues at coordinate 55,083 of NW_027363293.1, forward strand.
TGATGTTTTTCAATGGCAAAAATCAATGAATATTGTAAATGCACAAACAGTAATTTCTCCGCATTGCAAGGTGCAAGTCTGAAATTTTTTGCTTTTTCCTGCTCCTCTTAGCATGATAAAGAAGATTCAAAGAGAGTGAGATGCCAGCTACTTTCATTCAGTCAGTAGCTTCAATCATTTCTGGACGTTTTTCAATGGTAAAAATCAATGAATATTGTAAATGCACAAACAGTAATTTCTCCACATTGCAATGTGCAATTCTAAAATTTTTTGCTTTTTCCTGCTCCTCTTAGCATGATAAAGAAGATTCAAAGAGAGTGAGATGCCAGCTCCTTTCATTCAGTCAGTACCTTCAATCATTTCTGGACGTTTTTCAATGGCAAAAATCAATGAATATTGTAAATGCACAAACAGTAATTTCTCCGCATTGCAAGGTGCAATTCTGAAATTTTTTGCTTTTTCCTGCTCCTCTTAGCATGATAAAGAAGATTCAAAGAGAGTGAGATGCCAGCTCCTTTCATTCAGTCAGTAGCTTCAAACATTTCTGGTATATGAATAACATGATGTTTTTCAATGGCAAAAATCAATGAATATTGTAAATGCACAAACAGTAATTTCTCCGCATTGCAAGGTGCAATTCTGAAATTTTTTGCTTTTTCCTGCTCCTCTTAGCATGATAAAGAAGATTCAAAGAGAGTGAGATGCCAGCTCCTTTGATTCAGTCAGTAGCTTCAAACATTTCTGGTATATGAATAACATGATGTTTTTCAATGGCAAAAATCAATGAATATTGTAAATGCACAAACAGTAATTTCTCCGCATTGCAAGGTGCAAGTCTGAAATTTTTTGCTTTTTCCTGCTCCTATTAGCATGATAAAGAAGATTCAAAGAGAGTGAGATGCCAGCTACTTTCATTCAGTCAGTAGCTTCAATCATTTCTGGACGTTTTTCAATGGTAAAAATCAATGAATATTGTAAATGCACAAACAGTAATTTCTCCACATTGCAATGTGCAATTCTAAAATTTTTTGCTTTTTCCTGCTCCTCTTAGCATGATAAAGAAGATTCAAAGAGAGTGAGATGCCAGCTCCTTTCATTCAGTCAGTAGCTTCAAACATTTCTGGTATATGAATAACATGATGTTTTTCAATGGCAAAAATCAATGAATATTGTAAATGCACAAACAGTAATTTCTCCGCATTGCAAGGTGCAAGTCTGAAAATTTTTGCTTTTTCCTGCTCCTCTTAGCATGATAAAGAAGATTCAAAGAGAGTGAGATGCCAGCTACTTTCATTCAGTCAGTAGCTTCAATCATTTCTGGACGTTTTTCAATGGTAAAAATCAATGAATATTGTAAATGCACAAACAGTAATTTCTCCACATTGCAAGGTGCAATTCTGAAATTTTTTGCTTTTTCCTGCTCCTCTTAGCATGATAAAGAAGATTCAAAGAGAGTGAGATGCCAGCTCCTTTCATTCAGTCAGTAGCTTCAATCATTTCTGGACGTTTTTCAATGGCAAAAATCAATGAATATTGTAAATGCACAAACAGTAATTTCTCCGCATTGCAAGGTGCAATTCTGAAATTTTTTGCTTTTTCCTGCTCCTCTTAGCATGATAAAGAAGATTCAAAGAGAGTGAGATGCCAGCTCCTTTCATTCAGTCAGTACCTTCAATCATTTCTGGACGTTTTTCAATGGCAAAAATCAATGAATATTGTAAATGCACAAACAGTAATTTCTCCGCATTGCAAGGTGCAATTCTGAAATTTTTTGCTTTTTCTCGCTCCTCTTAGCATGATAAAGAAGATTCAAAGAGAGTGAGGTGCCAGCTCCTTTCATTCAGTCAGTAGCTTCAAACATTTCTGGTATATGAATAACATGTTTTTCAATGGCAAAAATCAATGAATATTGTAAATGCACAAACAGTAATTTCTCCGCATTGCAAGGTGCAATTCTGAAATTTTTTGCTTTTTCCTGCTCCTCTTAGCATGATAAAGAAGATTCAAAGAGAGTGAGATGCCAGCTCCTTTCATTCAGTCAGTAGCTTCAATCATTTCTGGACGTTTTTCAATGGCAAAAATCAATGAATATTGTAAATGCACAAACAGTAATTTCTCCGCATTGCAAGGTGCAATTCTGAAATTTTTTGCTTTTTCCTGCTCCTCTTAGCATGATAAAGAAGATTCAAAGAGAGTGAGATGCCAGCTCCTTTCATTCAGTCAGTAGCTTCAATCATTTCTGGACGTTTTTCAATGGCAAAAATCAATGAATATTGTAAATGCACAAACAGTAATTTCTCCGCATTGCAAGGTGCAATTCTGAAATTTTTTGCTTTTTCCTGCTCCTCTTAGCATGATAAAGAAGATTCAAAGAGAGTGAGATGCCAGCTCCTTTCATTCAGTCAGTAGCTTCAAACATTTCTGGTATATGAATAACATAATGTTTTTCAATGGCAAAAATCAATGAATATTGTAAATGCACAAACAGTAATTTCTCCGCATTGCAAGGTGCAAGTCTGAAATTTTTTGCTTTTTCCTGCTCCTCTTAGCATGATAAAGAAGATTCAAAGAGAGTGAGATGCCAGCTACTTTCATTCAGTCAGTAGCTTCAATCATTTCTGGACGTTTTTCAATGGTAAAAATCAATGAATATTGTAAATGCACAAACAGTAATTTCTCCACATTGCAATGTGCAATTCTAAAATTTTTTGCTTTTTCCTGCTCCGCTTAGCATGATAAAGAAGATTCAAAGAGAGTGAGATGCCAGCTCCTTTCATTCAGTCAGTAGCTTCAAACATTTCTGGTATATGAATAACATGATGTTTTTCAATGGCAAAAATCAATGAATATTGTAAATGCACAAACAGTAATTTCTCCGCATTGCAAGGTGCAATTCTGAAATTTTTTGCTTTTTCCTGCTCTTCTTAGCATGATAAAGAAGATTCAAAGAGAGTGAGATGCCAACTCCTTTCATTCAGTCAGTAGCTTCAAACATTTCTGGTATATGAATAACATGATGTTTTTCAATGGCAAAAATCAATGAATATTGTAAATGCACAAACAGTAATTTCTCCGCATTGCAAGGTGCAATTCTGAAATTTTTTGCTTTTTCCTGCTCCTCTTAGCATGATAAAGAAGATTCAAAGAGAGTGAGATGCCAGCTCCTTTCATTCAGTCAGTAGCTTCAATCATTTCTGGACGTTTTTCAATGGCAAAAATCAATGAATATTGTAAATGCACAAACAGTAATTTCTCCGCATTGCAAGGAGCTATTCTGAAATTTTTTGCTTTTTCCTGCTCCTCTTAGCATGATAAAGAAGATTCAAAGAGAGTGAGATGCCAGCTCCTTTCATTCAGTCAGTAGCTTCAATCATTTCTGGACGTTTTTCAATGGCAAAAATCAATGAATATTGTAAATGCACAAACAGTAATTTCTCCGCATTGCAAGGTGCAATTCTGAAATTTTTTGCTTTTTCCTGCTCCTCTTAGCATGATAAAGAAGATTCAAAGAGAGTGAGATGCCAGCTCCTTTGATTCAGTCAGTAGCTTCAAACATTTCTGGTATATGAATAACATGATGTTTTTCAATGGCAAAAATCAATGAATATTGTAAATGCACAAACAGTAATTTCTCCGCATTGCAAGGTGCAAGTCTGAAATTTTTTGCTTTTTCCTGCTCCTCTTAGCATGATAAAGAAGATTCAAAGAGAGTGAGATGCCAGCTACTTTCATTCAGTCAGTAGCTTCAATCATTTCTGGACGTTTTTCAATGGTAAAAATCAATGAATATTGTAAATGCACAAACAGTAATTTCTCCACATTGCAAGGTGCAATTCTGAAATTTTTTGCTTTTTCCTGCTCCTCTTAGCATGATAAAGAAGATTCAAAGAGAGTGAGATGCCAGCTCCTTTCATTCAGTCAGTAGCTTCAAACATTTCTGGTATATGAATAACATGATGTTTTTCAATGGCAAAAATCAATGAATATTGTAAATGCACAAACAGTAATTTCTCCACATTGCAAGGTGCAATTCTGAAATTTTTTGCTTTTTCCTGCTCCTCTTAGCATGATAAAGAAGATTCAAAGAGAGTGAGATGCCAGCTCCTTTCATTCAGTCAGTAGCTTCAAACATTTCTGGTATATGAATAACATGATGTTTTTCAATGGCAAAAATCAATGAATATTGTAAATGCACAAACAGTAATTTCTCCGCATTGCAAGGTGCAATTCTGAAATTTTTTGCTTTTTCCTGCTCCTCTTAGCATGATAAAGAAGATTCAAAGAGAGTGAGATGCCAGCTCCTTTCATTCAGTCAGTAGCTTCAATCATTTCTGGACGTTTTTCAATGGCAAAAATCAATGAATATTGTAAATGCACAAACAGTAATTTCTCCGCATTGCAAGGTGCAATTCTGAAATTTTTTGCTTTTTCCTGCTCCTCTTAGCATGATAAAGAAGATTCAAAGAGAGTGAGATGTCAGCTCCTTTCATTCAGCCAGTAGCTTCAAACATTTCTGGTATATGAATAACATGATGTTTTTCAATGGCAAAAATCAATGAATATTGTAAATGCACAAACAGTAATTTCTCCGCATTGCAAGGTGCAATTCTGAAATTTTTTGCTTTTTCCTGCTCCTCTTAGCATGATAAAGAAGATTCAAAGAGAGTGAGATGCCAGCTCCTTTCATTCAGTCAGTAGCTTCAATCATTTCTGGACGTTTTTCAATGGCAAAAATCAATGAATATTGTAAATGCACAAACAGTAATTTCTCCGCATTGCAAGGTGCAATTCTGAAATTTTTTGCTTTTTCCTGCTCCTCTTAGCATGATAAAGAAGATTCAAAGAGAGTGAGATGCCAGCTCCTTTCGTTCAGTCAGTAGCTTCAATCATTTCTGGACGTTTTTCAATGGCAAAAATCATTGAATATTATAAATGCACAAACAGTAATTTCTCCGCATTGCAAGGTGCAATTCTGAAATTTTTTGCTTTTTCTCGCTCCTCTTAGCATGATAAAGAAGATTCAAAGAGAGTGAGGTGCCAGCTCCTTTCATTCAGTCAGTAGCTTCAAACATTTCTGGTATATGAATAACATGTTTTTCAATGGCAAAAATCAATGAATATTGTAAATGCACAAACAGTAATTTCTCCGCATTGCAAGGTGCAATTCTGAAATTTTTTGCTTTTTCCTGCTCCTCTTAGCATGATAAAGAAGATTCAAAGAGAGTGAGATGCCAGCTCTTTTCATTCAGTCAGTAGCTTCAATCATTTCTGGACGTTTTTCAATGGCAAAAATCAATGAATATTGTAAATGCACAAACAGTAATTTCTCCGCATTGCAAGGTGCAATTCTGAAATTTTTTGCTTTTTCCTGCTCCTCTTAGCATGATAAAGAAGATTCAAAGAGAGTGAGATGCCAGCTCCTTTCATTCAGTCAGTAGCTTCAATCATTTCTGGACGTTTTTCAATGGCAAAAATCAATGAATATTGTAAATGCACAAACAGTAATTTCTCCGCATTGCAAGGTGCAATTCTGAAATTTTTTGCTTTTTCCTGCTCCTCTTAGCATGATAAAGAAGATTAAAAGAGAGTGAGATGCCAGCTCCTTTCATTCAGTCAGTAGCTTCAAACATTTCTGGTATATGAATAACATGATGTTTTTCAATGGCAAAAATCAATGAATATTGTAAATGCACAAACAGTAATTTCTCCGCATTGCAAGGTGCAATTCTGAAATTTTTTGCTTTTTCCTGCTCCTCTTAGCATGATAAAGAAGATTCAAAGAGAGTGAGATGCCAACTCCTTTCATTCAGTCAGTAGCTTCAAACATTTCTGGTATATGAATAACATGATGTTTTTCAATGGCAAAAATCAATGAATATTGTAAATGCGCAAACAGTAATTTCTCCGCATTGCAAGGTGCAATTCTGAAATTTTTTGCTTTTTCCTGCTCCTCTTAGCATGATAAAGAAGATTCAAAGAGAGTGAGATGCCAGCTCCTTTCATTCAGTCAGTACCTTCAATCATTTCTGGACGTTTTTCAATGGCAAAAATCAATGAATATTGTAAATGCACAAACAGTAATTTCTCCGCATTGCAAGGTGCAATTCTGAAATTTTTTGCTTTTTCCCGCTCCTCTTAGCATGATAAAGAAGATTCAAAGAGAGTGAGGTGCCAGCTCCTTTCATTCAGTCAGTAGCTTCAAACATTTCTGGTATATGAATAACATGTTTTTCAATGGCAAAAATCAATGAATATTGTAAATGCACAAACAGTAATTTCTCCGCATTGCAAGGTGCAATTCTGAAATTTTTTGCTTTTTCCTGCTCCTCTTAGCATGATAAAGAAGATTCAAAGAGAGTGAGATGCCAGCTCCTTTCATTCAGTCAGTAGCTTCAATCATTTCTGGACGTTTTTCAATGGCAAAAATCAATGAATATTGTAAATGCACAAACAGTAATTTCTCCGCATTGCAAGGTGCAATTCTGAAATTTTTTGCTTTTTCCTGCTCCTCTTAGCATGATAAAGAAGATTCAAAGAGAGTGAGATGCCAGCTCCTTTCATTCAGTCAGTAGCTTCAATCATTTCTGGACGTTTTTCAATGGCAAAAATCAATGAATATTGTAAATGCACAAACAGTAATTTCTCCGCATTGCAAGGTGCAATTCTGAAATTTTTTGCTTTTTCCTGCTCCTCTTAGCATGATAAAGAAGATTCAAAGAGAGTGAGATGCCAGCTCCTTTGATTCAGTCAGTAGCTTCAAACATTTCTGGTATATGAATAACATGATGTTTTTCAATGGCAAAAATCAATGAATATTGTAAATGCACAAACAGTAATTTCTCCGCATTGCAAGGTGCAAGTCTGAAATTTTTTGCTTTTTCCTGCTCCTCTTAGCATGATAAAGAAGATTCAAAGAGAGTGAGATGCCAGCTACTTTCATTCAGTCAGTAGCTTCAATCATTTCTGGACGTTTTTCAATGGTAAAAATCAATGAATATTGTAAATGCACAATCAGTAATTTCTCCACATTGCAAGGTGCAATTCTGAAATTTTTTGCTTTTTCCTGCTCCTCTTAGCATGATAAAGAAGATTCAAAGAGAGTGAGATGCCAGCTCCTTTCATTCAGTCAGTAGCTTCAAACATTTCTGGTATATGAATAACATGATGTTTTTCAATGGCAAAAATCAATGAATATTGTAAATGCACAAACAGTAATTTCTCCGCATTGCAAGGTGCAAGTCTGAAATTTTTTGCTTTTTCCTGCTCCTCTTAGCATGATAAAGAAGATTCAAAGAGAGTGAGATGCCAGCTACTTTCATTCAGTCAGTAGCTTCAATCATTTCTGGACGTTTTTCAATGGTAAAAATCAATGAATATTGTAAATGCACAAACAGTAATTTCTCCACATTGCAAGGTGCAATTCTGAAATTTTTTGCATTTTCCTGCTCCTCTTAGCATGATAAAGAAGATTCAAAGAGAGTGAGATGCCAGCTCCTTTCATTCAGTCAGTAGCTTCAAACATTTCTGGTATATGAATAACATGATGTTTTTCAATGGCAAAAATCAATGAATATTGTAAATGCACAAACAGTAATTTCTCCACATTGCAAGGTGCAATTCTGAAATTTTTTGCTTTTTCCTGCTCCTCTTAGCATGATAAAGAAGATTCAAAGAGAGTGAGATGCCAGCTCCTTTCATTCAGTCAGTAGCTTCAAACATTTCTGGTATATGAATAACATGATGTTTTTCAATGGCAAAAATCAATGAATATTGTAAATGCACAAACAGTAATTTCTCCGCATTGCAAGGTGCAATTCTGAAATTTTTTGCTTTTTCCTGCTCCTCTTAGCATGATAAAGAAGATTCAAAGAGAGTGAGATGCCAGCTCCATTCATTCAGTCAGTAGCTTCAATCATTTCTGGACGTTTATCAATGGCAAAAATCAATGAATATTGTAAATGCACAAACAGTAATTTCTCCGCATTGCAAGGTGCAATTCTGAAATTTTTTGCTTTTTCCTGCTCCTCTTAGCATGATAAAGAAGATTCAAAGAGAGTGAGATGTCAGCTCCTTTCATTCAGTCAGTAGCTTCAAACATTTCTGGTATATGAATAACATGATGTTTTTCAATGGCAAAAATCAATGAATATTGTAAATGCACAAACAGTAATTTCTCCGCATTGCAAGGTGCAATTCTGAAATTTTTTGCTTTTTCCTGCTCCTCTTAGCATGATAAAGAAGATTCAAAGAGAGTGAGATGCCAGCTCCTTTCATTCAGTCAGTAGCTTCAATCATTTCTGGACGTTTTTCAATGGCAAAAATCAGTGAATATTGTAAATGCACAAACAGTAATTTCTCCGCATTGCAAGGTGCAATTCTGAAATTTTTTGCTTTTTCCTGCTCCTCTTAGCATGATAAAGAAGATTCAAAGAGAGTGAGATGCCAGCTCCTTTCATTCAGTCAGTAGCTTCAATCATTTCTGGACGTTTTTCAATGGCAAAAATCATTGAATATTATAAATGCACAAACAGTAATTTCTCCGCATTGCAAGGTGCAATTCTGAAATTTTTTACTTTTTCCTGCTCCTCTTAGCATGATAAAGAAGATTCAAAGAGAGTGAGATGCCAGCTCCTTTCATTCAGTCAGTAGCTTCAATCATTTCTGGTATATGAATAACATGATGTTTTTCAATGGCAAAAATCAATGAATATTGTAAATGCACAAACAGTAATTTCTCCGCATTGCAAGGTGCAATTCTGAAATTTTTTGCTTTTTCCTGCTCCTCTTAGCATGATAAAGAAGATTCAAAGAGAGTGAGATGCCAGCTCCTTTCATTCAGTCAGTAGCTTCAATCATTTCTGGACGTTTTTCAATGGCAAAAATCAATGAATATTGTAAATGCACAAACAGTAATTTCTCCGCATTGCAAGGTGCAATTCTGAAATTTTTTGCTTTTTCCTGCTCCTCTTAGCATGATAAACAAGATTCAAAGAGAGTGAGATGCCAGCTACTTTCATTCAGTCAGTAGCTTCAATCATTTCTGGACGTTTTTCAATGGTAAAAATCAATGAATATTGTAAATGCACAAACAGTAATTTCTCCACATTGCAAGGTGCAATTCTGAAATTTTTTGCTTTTTCCTGCTCCTCTTAGAATGATAAAGAAGATTCAAAGAGAGTGAGATGCCAGCTCCTTTCATTCAGTCAGTAGCTTCAAACATTTCTGGTATATGAATAACATGATGTTTTTCAATGGCAAAAATCAATGAATATTGTAAATGCACAAACAGTAATTTCTCCGCATTGCAAGGTGCAATTCTGAAATTTTTTGCTTTTTCCTGCTCCTCTTAGCATGATAAAGAAGATTCAAAGAGAGTGAGATGCCAGCTCCTTTCATTCAGTCAGTAGCTTCAAACATTTCTGGTATATGAATAACATGATGTTTTTCAATGGCAAAAATCAATGAATATTGTAAATGCACAAACAGTAATTTCTCCGCATTGCAAGGTGCAAGTCTGAAATTTTTTGCTTTTTCCTGCTCCTCTTAGCATGATAAAGAAGATTCAAAGAGAGTGAGATGCCAGCTACTTTCATTCAGTCAGTAGCTTCAATCATTTCTGGACGTTTTTCAATGGTAAAAATCAATGAATATTGTAAATGCACAAACAGTAATTTCTCCACATTGCAAGGTGCAATTCTGAAATTTTTTGCTTTTTCCTGCTCCTCTTAGCATGATAAAGAAGATTCAAAGAGAGTGAGATGCCAGCTCCTTTCATTCAGTCAGTAGCTTCAAACATTTCTGGTATATGAATAACATGATGTTTTTCAATGGCAAAAATCAATGAATATTGTAAATGCACAAACAGTAATTTCTCCGTATTGCAAGGTGCAATTCTGAAATTTTTGGCTTTTTCCTGCTCCTCTTAGCATGATAAAGAAGATTCAAAGAGAGTGAGATGCCAGCTCCTTTCATTCAGTCAGTAGCTTCAATCATTTCTGGATGTTTTTCAATGGCAAAAATCAATGAATATTGTAAATGCACAAACTGTAATTTCTCCGCATTGCAAGGTGCAATTCTGAAATTTTTTGCTTTTTCCTGCTCCTCTTAGCATGATAAAGAAGATTCAAAGAGAGTGAGATGCCAGCTCCTTTCATTCAGTCAGTAGCTTCAATCATTTCTGGACGTTTTTCAATGGCAAAAATCAATGAATATTGTAAATGCACAAACAGTAATTTCTCCGCATTGCAAGGTGCAATTCTGAAATTTTTTGCTTTTTCCTGCTCCTCTTAGCATGATAAAGAAGATTCAAAGAGAGTGAGATGCCAGCTCCTTTCATTCAGTCAGTACCTTCAATCATTTCTGGACGTTTTTCAATGGCAAAAATCAATGAATATTGTAAATGCACAAACAGTAATTTCTCCGCATTGCAAGGTGCAATTCTGAAATTTTTTGCTTTTTCCCGCTCCTCTTAGCATGATAAAGAAGATTCAAAGAGAGTGAGGTGCCAGCTCCTTTCATTCAGTCAGTAGCTTCAAACATTTCTGGTATATGAATAACATGTTTTTCAATGGCAAAAATCAATGAATATTGTAAATGCACAAACAGTAATTTCTCCGCATTGCAAGGTGCAATTCTGAAATTTTTTGCTTTTTCCTGCTCCTCTTAGCATGATAAAGAAGATTCAAAGAGAGTGAGATGCCAGCTCCTTTCATTCAGTCAGTAGCTTCAATCATTTCTGGACGTTTTTCAATGGCAAAAATCAATGAATATTGTAAATGCACAAACAGTAATTTCTCCGCATTGCAAGGTGCAATTCTGAAATTTTTTGCTTTTTCCTGCTCCTCTTAGCATGATAAAGAAGATTCAAAGAGAGTGAGATGCCAGCTCCTTTCATTCAGTCAGTAGCTTCAAACATTTCTGGTATATGAATAACATGATGTTTTTCAATGGCAAAAATCAATGAATATTGTAAATGCACAAACAATAATTTCTCCGCATTGCAAGGTGCAAGTCTGAAATTTTTTGCTTTTTCCTGCTCCTCTTAGCATGATAAAGAAGATTCAAAGAGAGTGAGATGCCAGCTACTTTCATTCAGTCAGTAGCTTCAATCATTTCTGGACGTTTTTCAATGGTAAAAATCAATGAATATTGTAAATGCACAAACAGTAATTTCTCCACATTGCAAGGTGCAATTCTGAAATTTTTTGCTTTTTCCTGCTCCTCTTAGCATGATAAAGAAGATTCAAAGAGAGTGAGATGCCAGCTCCTTTCATTCAGTCAGTAGCTTCAAACATTTCTGATATATGAATGACATGATGTTTTTCAATGGCAAAAATCAATGAATATTGTAAATGCACAAACAGTAATTTCTCCGCATTGCAAGGTGCAATTCTGAAATTTTTTGCTTTTTCCTGCTCCTCTTAGCATGATAAAGAAGATTCAAAGAGAGTGAGATGCCAGCTCCTTTCATTCAGTCAGTAGCTTCAAACATTTCTGGTATATGAATAACATGATGTTTTTCAATGGCAAAAATCAATGAATATTGTAAATGCACAAACAGTAATTTCTCCGCATTGCAAGGTGCAATTCTGAAATTTTTTGCTTTTTCCTGCTCCTCTTAGCATGATAAAGAAGATTCAAAGAGAGTGAGATGCCAGCTCCTTTCATTCAGTCAGTAGCTTCAATCATTTCTGGACGTTTTTCAATGGCAAAAATCAATGAATATTGTAAATGCACAAACAGTAATTTCTCCGCATTGCAAGGTGCAATTCTGAAATTTTTTGCTTTTTCCTGCTCCTCTTAGCATGATAAAGAAGATTCAAAGAGAGTGAGATGTCAGCTCCTTTCATTCAGTCATCAGCTTCAAACATTTCTGATATATGAATAACATGATGTTTTTCAATGGCAAAAATCAATGAATATTGTAAATGCACAAACAGTAATTTCTCCGCATTGCAAGGTGCAATTCTGAAATTTTTTGCTTTTTCCTGCTCCTCTTAGCATGATAAAGAAGATTCAAAGAGAGTGAGATGCCAGCTCCTTTCATTCAGTCAGTAGCTTCAATCATTTCTGGACGTTTTTCAATGGCAAAAATCAATGAATATTGTAAATGCACAAACAGTAATTTCTCCGCATTGCAAGGTGCAATTCTGAAATTTTTTGCTTTTTCCTGCTCCTCTTAGCATGATAAAGAAGATTCAAAGAGAGTGAGATGCCAGCTCCTTTCATTCAGTCAGTAGCTTCAATCATTTCTGGACGTTTTTCAATGGCAAAAATCAATGAATATTGTAAATGCACAAACAGTAATTTCTCCGCATTGCAAGGTGCAATTCTGAAATTTTTTGCTTTTTCGTGCTCCTCTTAGCATGATAAACAAGATTCAAAGAGAGTGAGATGCCAGCTCCTTTCATTCAGTCAGTAGCTTCAGTCATTTCTGGACGTTTTTCAATGGCAAAAATCAATGAATATTGTAAATGCACAAACAGTAATTTCTCCGCATTGCAAGGTGCAATTCTGAAATTTTTTGCTTTTTCCTGCTCCTCTTAGCATGATAAAGAAGATTCAAAGAGAGTGAGATGCCAGCTCCTTTCATTCAGTCAGTAGCTTCAATCATTTCTGGACGTTTTTCAATGGCAAAAATCAATGAATATTGTAAATGCACAAACAGTAATTTCTCCGCATTGCAAGGTGCAATTCTGAAATTTTTTGCTTTTTCCTGCTCCTCTTAGCATGATAAAGAAGATTCAAAGAGAGTGAGATGCCATCTCCTTTCATTCAGTCAGTAGCTTCAATCATTTCTGGTATATGAATAACATGATGTTTTTCAATAGCAAAAATCAATGAATATTGTAAATGCACAAACAGTAATTTCTCCGCATTGCAAGGTGCAATTCTGAAATTTTTTGCTTTTTCCTGCTCCTCTTAGCATGATAAAGAAGATTCAAAGAGAGTGAGATGCCAGCTCCTTTCATTCAGTCAGTAGCTTCAATCATTTCTGGACGTTTTTCAATGGCAAAAATCAATGAATATTGTAAATGCACAAACAGTAATTTCTCCGCATTGCAAGGTGCAATTCTGAAATTTTTTGCTTTTTCCTGCTCCTCTTAGCATGATAAACATGATTCAAAGAGAGTGAGATGCCAGCTCCTTTCATTCAGTCAGTAGCTTCAATCATTTCTGGACGTTTTTCAATTGCAAAAATCAATGAATATTGTAAATGCACAAACAGTAATTTCTCCGCATTGCAAGGTGCAATTCTGAAATTTTTTGCTTTTTCCTGCTCCTCTTAGCATGATAAAGACGATTCAAAGAGAGTGAGATGCCAGCTACTTTCATTCAGTCAGTAGCTTCAATCATTTCTGGTATATGAATAACATGATGTTTTTCAATGGCAAAAATCAATGAATATTGTAAATGCACAAACAGTAATTTCTCCGCATTGCAAGGTGCAATTCTGAAATTTTTTGCTTTTTCCTGCTCCTCTTAGCATGATAAAGAAGATTCAAAGAGAGTGAGGTGCCAGCTCCTTTCATTCAGTCAGTAGCTTCAAACATTTCTGGTATATGAATAACATGTTTTTCAATGGCAAAAATCAATGAATATTGTAAATGCACAAACAGTAATTTCTCCGCATTGCAAGGTGCAATTGTGAAATTTTTTGCTTTTTCCTGCTCCTCTTAGCATGATAAAGAAGATTCAAAGAGAGTGAGATGCCAGCTCCTTTCATTCAGTCAGTAGCTTCAATCATTTCTGGACGTTTTTCAATGGCAAAAATCAATGAATATTGTAAATGCACAAACAGTAATTTCTCCGCATTGCAAGGTGCAATTCTGAAATTTTTTGCTTTTTCCTGCTCCTCTTAGCATGATAAAGAAGATTCAAAGAGAGTGAGATGCCAGCTCCTTTCAGTCAGTCAGTAGCTTCAAACATTTCTGGTATATGAATAACATGATGTTTTTCAATGGCAAAAATCAATGAATATTGTAAATGCACAAACAGTAATTTCTCCGCATTGCAAGGTGCAAGTCTGAAATTTTTTGCTTTTTCCTGCTCCTCTTAGCATGATAAAGAAGATTCAAAGAGAGTGAGATGCCAGCTACTTTCATTCAGTCAGTAGCTTCAATCATTTCTGGACGTTTTTCAATGGTAAAAATCAATGAATATTGTAAATGCACAAACAGTAATTTCTCCACATTGCAAGGTGCAATTCTGAAATTTTTTGCTTTTTCCTGCTCCTCTTAGCATGATAAAGAAGATTCAAAGAGAGTGAGATGCCAGCTCCTTTCATTCAGTCAGTAGCTTCAAACATTTCTGGTATATGAATAACATGATGTTTTCAATGGCAAAAATCAATGAATATTGTAAATGCACAAACAGTAAATTCTCCGCATTGCAAGGTGCAATTCTGAAATTTTTTGCTTTTTCCTGCTCCTCTTAGCATGATAAAGAAGATTCAAAGAGAGTGAGATGCCAGCTCCTTTCATTCAGTCAGTAGCTTCAAACATTTCTGGTATATGAATAACATGATGTTTTTCAATGGCAAAAATCAATGAATATTGTAAATGCACAAACAGTAATTTCTCCGCATTGCAAGGTGCAATTCTGAAATTTTTTGCTTTTTCCTGCTCCTCTTAGCATGATAAAGAAGATTCAAAGAGAGTGAGATGCCAGCTCCTTTCATTCAGTCAGTACCTTCAATCATTTCTGGACGTTTTTCAATGGCAAAAATCAATGAATATTGTAAATGCACAAACAGTAATTTCTCCGCATTGCAAGGTGCAATTCTGAAATTTTTTGCTTTTTCCCGCTCCTCTTAGCATGATAAAGAAGATTCAAAGAGAGTGAGGTGCCAGCTCCTTTCATTCAGTCAGTAGCTTCAAACATTTCTGGTATATGAATAACATGTTTTTCAATGGCAAAAATCAATGAATATTGTAAATGCACAAACAGTAATTTCTCCGCATTGCAAGGTGCAATTCTGAAATTTTTTGCTTTTTCCTGCTCCTCTTAGCATGATAAAGAAGATTCAAAGAGAGTGAGATGCCAGCTCCTTTCATTCAGTCAGTAGCTTCAATCATTTCTGGACGTTTTTCAATGGCAAAAATCAATGAATATTGTAAATGCACAAACAGTAATTTCTCCGCATTGCAAGGTGCAATTCTGAAATTTTTTGCTTTTTCCTGCTCCTCTTAGCATGATAAAGAAGATTCAAAGAGAGTGAGATGCCAGCTCCTTTCATTCAGTCAGTAGCTTCAATCATTTCTGGACGTTTTTCAATGGCAAAAATCAATGAATATTGTAAATGCACAAACAGTAATTTCTCCGCATTGCAAGGTGCAATTCTGAAATTTTTTGCTTTTTCCTGCTCCTCTTAGCATGATAAAGAAGATTCAAAGAGAGTGAGATGCCAGCTCCTTTGATTCAGTCAGTAGCTTCAAACATTTCTGGTATATGAATAACATGATGTTTTTCAATGGCAAAAATCAATGAATATTGTAAATGCACAAACAGTAATTTCTCCGCATTGCAAGGTGCAAGTCTGAAATTTTTTGCTTTTTCCTGCTCCTCTTAGCATGATAAAGAAGATTCAAAGAGAGTGAGATGCCAGCTACTTTCATTCAGTCAGTAGCTTCAATCATTTCTGGTATATGAATAACATGATGTTTTTCAATGGCAAAAATCAATGAATATTGTAAATGCACAAACAGTAATTTCTCCGCATTGCAAGGTGCAATTCTGAAATTTTTTGCTTTTTCCTGCTCCTCTTAGCATGATAAAGAAGATTCAAAGAGAGTGAGGTGCCAGCTCCTTTCATTCAGTCAGTAGCTTCAAACATTTCTGGTATATGAATAACATGTTTTTCAATGGCAAAAATCAATGAATATTGTAAATGCACAAACAGTAATTTCTCCGCATTGCAAGGTGCAATTGTGAAATTTTTTGCTTTTTCCTGCTCCTCTTAGCATGATAAAGAAGATTCAAAGAGAGTGAGATGCCAGCTCCTTTCATTCAGTCAGTAGCTTCAATCATTTCTGGACGTTTTTCAATGGCAAAAATCAATGAATATTGTAAATGCACAAACAGTAATTTCTCCGCATTGCAAGGTGCAATTCTGAAATTTTTTGCTTTTTCCTGCTCCTCTTAGCATGATAAAGAAGATTCAAAGAGAGTGAGATGCCAGCTCCTTTCAGTCAGTCAGTAGCTTCAAACATTTCTGGTATATGAATAACATGATGTTTTTCAATGGCAAAAATCAATGAATATTGTAAATGCACAAACAGTAATTTCTCCGCATTGCAAGGTGCAAGTCTGAAATTTTTTGCTTTTTCCTGCTCCTCTTAGCATGATAAAGAAGATTCAAAGAGAGTGAGATGCCAGCTACTTTCATTCAGTCAGTAGCTTCAATCATTTCTGGACGTTTTTCAATGGTAAAAATCAATGAATATTGTAAATGCACAAACAGTAATTTCTCCACATTGCAAGGTGCAATTCTGAAATTTTTTGCTTTTTCCTGCTCCTCTTAGCATGATAAAGAAGATTCAAAGAGAGTGAGATGCCAGCTCCTTTCATTCAGTCAGTAGCTTCAAACATTTCTGGTATATGAATAACATGATGTTTTCAATGGCAAAAATCAATGAATATTGTAAATGCACAAACAGTAAATTCTCCGCATTGCAAGGTGCAATTCTGAAATTTTTTGCTTTTTCCTGCTCCTCTTAGCATGATAAAGAAGATTCAAAGAGAGTGAGATGCCAGCTCCTTTCATTCAGTCAGTAGCTTCAAACATTTCTGGTATATGAATAACATGATGTTTTTCAATGGCAAAAATCAATGAATATTGTAAATGCACAAACAGTAATTTCTCCGCATTGCAAGGTGCAATTCTGAAATTTTTTGCTTTTTCCTGCTCCTCTTAGCATGATAAAGAAGATTCAAAGAGAGTGAGATGCCAGCTCCTTTCATTCAGTCAGTACCTTCAATCATTTCTGGACGTTTTTCAATGGCAAAAATCAATGAATATTGTAAATGCACAAACAGTAATTTCTCCGCATTGCAAGGTGCAATTCTGAAATTTTTTGCTTTTTCCCGCTCCTCTTAGCATGATAAAGAAGATTCAAATAGAGTGAGGTGCCAGCTCCTTTCATTCAGTCAGTAGCTTCAAACATTTCTGGTATATGAATAACATGTTTTTCAATGGCAAAAATCAATGAATATTGTAAATGCACAAACAGTAATTTCTCCGCATTGCAAGGTGCAATTCTGAAATTTTTTGCTTTTTCCTGCTCCTCTTAGCATGATAAAGAAGATTCAAAGAGAGTGAGATGCCAGCTCCTTTCATTCAGTCAGTAGCTTCAATCATTTCTGGACGTTTTTCAATGGCAAAAATCAATGAATATTGTAAATGCACAAACAGTAATTTCTCCGCATTGCAAGGTGCAATTCTGAAATTTTTTGCTTTTTCCTGCTCCTCTTAGCATGATAAAGAAGATTCAAAGAGAGTGAGATGCCAGCTCCTTTCATTCAGTCAGTAGCTTCAATCATTTCTGGACGTTTTTCAATGGCAAAAATCAATGAATATTGTAAATGCACAAACAGTAATTTCTCCGCATTGCAAGGTGCAATTCTGAAATTTTTTGCTTTTTCCTGCTCCTCTTAGCATGATAAAGAAGATTCAAAGAGAGTGAGATGCCAGCTCCTTTGATTCAGTCAGTAGCTTCAAACATTTCTGGTATATGAATAACATGATGTTTTTCAATGGCAAAAATCAATGAATATTGTAAATGCACAAACAGTAATTTCTCCGCATTGCAAGGTGCAAGTCTGAAATTTTTTGCTTTTTCCTGCTCCTCTTAGCATGATAAAGAAGATTCAAAGAGAGTGAGATGCCAGCTACTTTCATTCAGTCAGTAGCTTCAATCATTTCTGGACGTTTTTCAATGGTAAAAATCAATGAATATTGTAAATGCACAATCAGTAATTTCTCCACATTGCAAGGTGCAATTCTGAAATTTTTTGCTTTTTCCTGCTCCTCTTAGCATGATAAAGAAGATTCAAAGAGAGTGAGATGCCAGCTCCTTTCATTCAGTCAGTAGCTTCAAACATTTCTGGTATATGAATAACATGATGTTTTTCAATGGCAAAAATCAATGAATATTGTAAATGCACAAACAGTAATTTCTCCGCATTGCAAGGTGCAAGTCTGAAATTTTTTGCTTTTTCCTGCTCCTCTTAGCATGATAAAGAATATTCAAAGAGAGTGAGATGCCAGCTACTTTCATTCAGTCAGTAGCTTCAATCATTTCTGGACGTTTTTCAATGGTAAAAATCAATGAATATTGTAAATGCACAAACAGTAATTTCTCCACATTGCAAGGTGCAATTCTGAAATTTTTTGCATTTTCCTGCTCCTCTTAGCATGATAAAGAAGATTCAAAGAGAGTGAGATGCCAGCTCCTTTCATTCAGTCAGTAGCTTCAAACATTTCTGGTATATGAATAACATGATGTTTTTCAATGGCAAAAATCAATGAATATTGTAAATGCACAAACAGTAATTTCTCCACATTGCAAGGTGCAATTCTGAAATTTTTTGCTTTTTCCTGCTCCTCTTAGCATGATAAAGAAGATTCAAAGAGAGTGAGATGCCAGCTCCTTTCATTCAGTCAGTAGCTTCAAACATTTCTGGTATATGAATAACATGATGTTTTTCAATGGCAAAAATTAATGAATATTGTAAATGCACAAACAGTAATTTCTCCGCATTGCAAGGTGCAATTCTGAAATTTTTTGCTTTTTCCTGCTCCTCTTAGCATGATAAAGAAGATTCAAAGAGAGTGAGATGCCAGCTCCATTCATTCAGTCAGTAGCTTCAATCATTTCTGGACGTTTATCAATGGCAAAAATCAATGAATATTGTAAATGCACAAACAGTAATTTCTCCGCATTGCAAGGTGCAATTCTGAAATTTTTTGCTTTTTCCTGCTCCTCTTAGCATGATAAAGAAGATTCAAAGAGAGTGAGATGTCAGCTCCTTTCATTCAGTCAGTAGCTTCAAACATTTCTGGTATATGAATAACATGATGTTTTTCAATGGCAAAAATCAATGAATATTGTAAATGCACAAACAGTAATTTCTCCGCATTGCAAGGTGCAATTCTGAAATTTTTTGCTTTTTCCTGCTCCTCTTAGCATGATAAAGAAGATTCAAAGAGAGTGAGATGCCAGCTCCTTTCATTCAGTCAGTAGCTTCAATCATTTCTGGACGTTTTTCAATGGCAAAAATCAGTGAATATTGTAAATGCACAAACAGTAATTTCTCCGCATTGCAAGGTGCAATTCTGAAATTTTTTGCTTTTTCCTGCTCCTCTTAGCATGATAAAGAAGATTCAAAGAGAGTGAGATGCCAGCTCCTTTCATTCAGTCAGTAGCTTCAATCATTTCTGGACGTTTTTCAATGGCAAAAATCATTGAATATTATAAATGCACAAACAGTAATTTCTCCGCATTGCAAGGTGCAATTCTGAATTTTTTTACTTTTTCCTGCTCCTCTTAGCATGATAAAGAAGATTCAAAGAGAGTGAGATGCCAGCTCCTTTCATTCAGTCAGTAGCTTCAATCATTTCTGGTATATGAATAACATGATGTTTTTCAATGGCAAAAATCAATGAATATTGTAAATGCACAAACAGTAATTTCTCCGCATTGCAAGGTGCAATTCTGAAATTTTTTGCTTTTTCCTGCTCCTCTTAGCATGATAAAGAAGATTCAAAGAGAGTGAGATGCCAGCTCCTTTCATTCAGTCAGTAGCTTCAATCATTTCTGGACGTTTTTCAATGGCAAAAATCAATGAATATTGTAAATGCACAAACAGTAATTTCTCCGCATTGCAAGGTGCAATTCTGAAATTTTTTGCTTTTTCCTGCTCCTCTTAGCATGATAAACAAGATTCAAAGAGAGTGAGATGCCAGCTACTTTCATTCAGTCAGTAGCTTCAATCATTTCTGGACGTTTTTCAATGGTAAAAATCAATGAATATTGTAAATGCACAAACAGTAATTTCTCCACATTGCAAGGTGCAATTCTGAAATTTTTTGCTTTTTCCTGCTCCTCTTAGAATGATAAAGAAGATTCAAAGAGAGTGAGATGCCAGCTCCTTTCATTCAGTCAGTAGCTTCAAACATTTCTGGTATATGAATAACATGATGTTTTTCAATGGCAAAAATCAATGAATATTGTAAATGCACAAACAGTAATTTCTCCGCATTGCAAGGTGCAATTCTGAAATTTTTTGCTTTTTCCTGCTCCTCTTAGCATGATAAAGAAGATTCAAAGAGAGTGAGATGCCAGCTCCTTTCATTCAGTCAGTAGCTTCAAACATTTCTGGTATATGAATAACATGATGTTTTTCAATGGCAAAAATCAATGAATATTGTAAATGCACAAACAGTAATTTCTCCGCATTGCAAGGTGCAAGTCTGAAATTTTTTGCTTTTTCCTGCTCCTCTTAGCATGATAAAGAAGATTCAAAGAGAGTGAGATGCCAGCTACTTTCATTCAGTCAGTAGCTTCAATCATTTCTGGACGTTTTTCAATGGTAAAAATCAATGAATATTGTAAATGCACAAACAGTAATTTCTCCACATTGCAAGGTGCAATTCTGAAATTTTTTGCTTTTTCCTGCTCCTCTTAGCATGATAAAGAAGATTCAAAGAGAGTGAGATGCCAGCTCCTTTCATTCAGTCAGTAGCTTCAAACATTTCTGGTATATGAATAACATGATGTTTTTCAATGGCAAAAATCAATGAATATTGTAAATGCACAAACAGTAATTTCTCCGTATTGCAAGGTGCAATTCTGAAATTTTTGGCTTTTTCCTGCTCCTCTTAGCATGATAAAGAAGATTCAAAGAGAGTGAGATGCCAGCTCCTTTCATTCAGTCAGTAGCTTCAATCATTTCTGGATGTTTTTCAATGGCAAAAATCAATGAATATTGTAAATGCACAAACTGTAATTTCTCCGCATTGCAAGGTGCAATTCTGAAATTTTTTGCTTTTTCCTGCTCCTCTTAGCATGATAAAGAAGATTCAAAGAGAGTGAGATGCCAGCTCCTTTCATTCAGTCAGTAGCTTCAATCATTTCTGGACGTTTTTCAATGGCAAAAATCAATGAATATTGTAAATGCACAAACAGTAATTTCTCCGCATTGCAAGGTGCAATTCTGAAATTTTTTGCTTTTTCCTGCTCCTCTTAGCATGATAAAGAAGATTCAAAGAGAGTGAGATGCCAGCTCCTTTCATTCAGTCAGTACCTTCAATCATTTCTGGACGTTTTTCAATGGCAAAAATCAATGAATATTGTAAATGCACAAACAGTAATTTCTCCGCATTGCAAGGTGCAATTCTGAAATTTTTTGCTTTTTCCCGCTCCTCTTAGCATGATAAAGAAGATTCAAAGAGAGTGAGGTGCCAGCTCCTTTCATTCAGTCAGTAGCTTCAAACATTTCTGGTATATGAATAACATGTTTTTCAATGGCAAAAATCAATGAATATTGTAAATGCACAAACAGTAATTTCTCCGCATTGCAAGGTGCAATTCTGAAATTTTTTGCTTTTTCCTGCTCCTCTTAGCATGATAAAGAAGATTCAAAGAGAGTGAGATGCCAGCTCCTTTCATTCAGTCAGTAGCTTCAATCATTTCTGGACGTTTTTCAATGGCAAAAATCAATGAATATTGTAAATGCACAAACAGTAATTTCTCCGCATTGCAAGGTGCAATTCTGAAATTTTTTGCTTTTTCCTGCTCCTCTTAGCATGATAAAGAAGATTCAAAGAGAGTGAGATGCCAGCTCCTTTCATTCAGTCAGTAGCTTCAAACATTTCTGGTATATGAATAACATGATGTTTTTCAATGGCAAAAATCAATGAATATTGTAAATGCACAAACAATAATTTCTCCGCATTGCAAGGTGCAAGTCTGAAATTTTTTGCTTTTTCCTGCTCCTCTTAGCATGATAAAGAAGATTCAAAGAGAGTGAGATGCCAGCTACTTTCATTCAGTCAGTAGCTTCAATCATTTCTGGACGTTTTTCAATGGTAAAAATCAATGAATATTGTAAATGCACAAACAGTAATTTCTCCACATTGCAAGGTGCAATTCTGAAATTTTTTGCTTTTTCCTGCTCCTCTTAGCATGATAAAGAAGATTCAAAGAGAGTGAGATGCCAGCTCCTTTCATTCAGTCAGTAGCTTCAAACATTTCTGATATATGAATGACATGATGTTTTTCAATGGCAAAAATCAATGAATATTGTAAATGCACAAACAGTAATTTCTCCGCATTGCAAGGTGCAATTCTGAAATTTTTTGCTTTTTCCTGCTCCTCTTAGCATGATAAAGAAGATTCAAAGAGAGTGAGATGCCAGCTCCTTTCATTCAGTCAGTAGCTTCAAACATTTCTGGTATATGAATAACATGATGTTTTTCAATGGCAAAAATCAATGAATATTGTAAATGCACAAACAGTAATTTCTCCGCATTGCAAGGTGCAATTCTGAAATTTTTTGCTTTTTCCTGCTCCTCTTAGCATGATAAAGAAGATTCAAAGAGAGTGAGATGCCAGCTCCTTTCATTCAGTCAGTAGCTTCAATCATTTCTGGACGTTTTTCAATGGCAAAAATCAATGAATATTGTAAATGCACAAACAGTAATTTCTCCGCATTGCAAGGTGCAATTCTGAAATTTTTTGCTTTTTCCTGCTCCTCTTAGCATGATAAAGAAGATTCAAAGAGAGTGAGATGTCAGCTCCTTTCATTCAGTCATCAGCTTCAAACATTTCTGATATATGAATAACATGATGTTTTTCAATGGCAAAAATCAATGAATATTGTAAATGCACAAACAGTAATTTCTCCGCATTGCAAGGTGCAATTCTGAAATTTTTTGCTTTTTCCTGCTCCTCTTAGCATGATAAAGAAGATTCAAAGAGAGTGAGATGCCAGCTCCTTTCATTCAGTCAGTAGCTTCAATCATTTCTGGACGTTTTTCAATGGCAAAAATCAATGAATATTGTAAATGCACAAACAGTAATTTCTCCGCATTGCAAGGTGCAATTCTGAAATTTTTTGCTTTTTCCTGCTCCTCTTAGCATGATAAAGAAGATTCAAAGAGAGTGAGATGCCAGCTCCTTTCATTCAGTCAGTAGCTTCAATCATTTCTGGACGTTTTTCAATGGCAAAAATCAATGAATATTGTAAATGCACAAACAGTAATTTCTCCGCATTGCAAGGTGCAATTCTGAAATTTTTTGCTTTTTCGTGCTCCTCTTAGCATGATAAACAAGATTCAAAGAGAGTGAGATGCCAGCTCCTTTCATTCAGTCAGTAGCTTCAGTCATTTCTGGACGTTTTTCAATGGCAAAAATCAATGAATATTGTAAATGCACAAACAGTAATTTCTCCGCATTGCAAGGTGCAATTCTGAAATTTTTTGCTTTTTCCTGCTCCTCTTAGCATGATAAAGAAGATTCAAAGAGAGTGAGATGCCAGCTCCTTTCATTCAGTCAGTAGCTTCAATCATTTCTGGACGTTTTTCAATGGCAAAAATCAATGAATATTGTAAATGCACAAACAGTAATTTCTCCGCATTGCAAGGTGCAATTCTGAAATTTTTTGCTTTTTCCTGCTCCTCTTAGCATGATAAAGAAGATTCAAAGAGAGTGAGATGCCATCTCCTTTCATTCAGTCAGTAGCTTCAATCATTTCTGGTATATGAATAACATGATGTTTTTCAATAGCAAAAATCAATGAATATTGTAAATGCACAAACAGTAATTTCTCCGCATTGCAAGGTGCAATTCTGAAATTTTTTGCTTTTTCCTGCTCCTCTTAGCATGATAAAGAAGATTCAAAGAGAGTGAGATGCCAGCTCCTTTCATTCAGTCAGTAGCTTCAATCATTTCTGGACGTTTTTCAATGGCAAAAATCAATGAATATTGTAAATGCACAAACAGTAATTTCTCCGCATTGCAAGGTGCAATTCTGAAATTTTTTGCTTTTTCCTGCTCCTCTTAGCATGATAAACATGATTCAAAGAGAGTGAGATGCCAGCTCCTTTCATTCAGTCAGTAGCTTCAGTCATTTCTGGACGTTTTTCAATTGCAAAAATCAATGAATATTGTAAATGCACAAACAGTAATTTCTCCGCATTGCAAGGTGCAATTCTGAAATTTTTTGCTTTTTCCTGCTCCTCTTAGCATGATAAAGACGATTCAAAGAGAGTGAGATGCCAGCTACTTTCATTCAGTCAGTAGCTTCAATCATTTCTGGTATATGAATAACATGATGTTTTTCAATGGCAAAAATCAATGAATATTGTAAATGCACAAACAGTAATTTCTCCGCATTGCAAGGTGCAATTCTGAAATTTTTTGCTTTTTCCTGCTCCTCTTAGCATGATAAAGAAGATTCAAAGAGAGTGAGGTGCCAGCTCCTTTCATTCAGTCAGTAGCTTCAAACATTTCTGGTATATGAATAACATGTTTTTCAATGGCAAAAATCAATGAATATTGTAAATGCACAAACAGTAATTTCTCCGCATTGCAAGGTGCAATTGTGAAATTTTTTGCTTTTTCCTGCTCCTCTTAGCATGATAAAGAAGATTCAAAGAGAGTGAGATGCCAGCTCCTTTCATTCAGTCAGTAGCTTCAATCATTTCTGGACGTTTTTCAATGGCAAAAATCAATGAATATTGTAAATGCACAAACAGTAATTTCTCCGCATTGCAAGGTGCAATTCTGAAATTTTTTGCTTTTTCCTGCTCCTCTTAGCATGATAAAGAAGATTCAAAGAGAGTGAGATGCCAGCTCCTTTCAGTCAGTCAGTAGCTTCAAACATTTCTGGTATATGAATAACATGATGTTTTTCAATGGCAAAAATCAATGAATATTGTAAATGCACAAACAGTAATTTCTCCGCATTGCAAGGTGCAAGTCTGAAATTTTTTGCTTTTTCCTGCTCCTCTTAGCATGATAAAGAAGATTCAAAGAGAGTGAGATGCCAGCTACTTTCATTCAGTCAGTAGCTTCAATCATTTCTGGACGTTTTTCAATGGTAAAAATCAATGAATATTGTAAATGCACAAACAGTAATTTCTCCACATTGCAAGGTGCAATTCTGAAATTTTTTGCTTTTTCCTGCTCCTCTTAGCATGATAAAGAAGATTCAAAGAGAGTGAGATGCCAGCTCCTTTCATTCAGTCAGTAGCTTCAAACATTTCTGGTATATGAATAACATGATGTTTTCAATGGCAAAAATCAATGAATATTGTAAATGCACAAACAGTAAATTCTCCGCATTGCAAGGTGCAATTCTGAAATTTTTTGCTTTTTCCTGCTCCTCTTAGCATGATAAAGAAGATTCAAAGAGAGTGAGATGCCAGCTCCTTTCATTCAGTCAGTAGCTTCAAACATTTCTGGTATATGAATAACATGATGTTTTTCAATGGCAAAAATCAATGAATATTGTAAATGCACAAACAGTAATTTCTCCGCATTGCAAGGTGCAAGTCTGAAATTTTTTGCTTTTTCCTGCTCCTCTTAGCATGATAAAGAAGATTCAAAGAGAGTGACATGCCAGCTACTTTCATTCAGTCAGTAGCTTCAATCATTTCTGGACGTTATTCAATGGTAAAAATCAATGAATATTGTAAATGCACAAACAGTAATTTCTCCACATTGCAAGGTGCAATTCTGAAATTTTTTTCTTTTTCCTGCTCCTCTTAGCATGATAATGAAGATTCAAAGAGAGTGAGATGCCAGCTCCTTTCATTCAGTCAGTAGCTTCAAACATTTCTGGTATATGAATAACATGATGTTTTTCAATGGCAAAAATCAATGAATATTGTAAATGCACAAACAGTAATTTCTCCGCATTGCAAGGTGCAATTCTGAAATTTTTTGCTTTTTCCTGCTCCTCTTAGCATGATAAAGAAGATTCAAAGAGAGTGAGATGCCAGCTCCTTTCATTCAGTCAGTAGCTTCAATCATTTCTGGATGTTTTTCAATGGCAAAAATCAATGAATATTGTAAATGCACAAACTGTAATTTCTCCGCATTGCAAGGTGCAATTCTGAAATTTTTTGCTTTTTCCTGCTCCTCTTAGCATGATAAAGAAGATTCAAAGAGAGTGAGATGCCAGCTCCTTTCATTCAGTCAGTACTTTCAATCATTTCTGGACGTTTTTCAATGGCAAAAATCAATGAATATTGTAAATGCACAAACAGTAATTTCTCCGCATTGCAAGGTGCAATTCTGAATTTTTTTGCTTTTTCCCGCTCCTCTTAGCATGATAAAGAAGATTCAAAGAGAGTGAGGTGCCAGCTCCTTTCATTCAGTCAGAAGCTTCAAACATTTCTGGTATATGAATAACATGTTTTTCAATGGCAAAAATCAATGAATATTGTAAATGCACAAACAGTAATTTCTCCGCATTGCAAGGTGCAATTCTGAAATTTTTTGCTTTTTCCTGCTCCGCTTAGCATGATAAAGAAGATTCAAAGAGAGTGAGATGCCAGCTCCTTTCATTCAGTCAGTAGCTTCAATCATTTCTGGACGTTTTTCAATGGCAAAAATCAATGAATATTGTAAATGCACAAACAGTAATTTCTCCGCATTGCAAGGTGCAATTCTGAAATTTTTTGCTTTTTCCTGCTCCTCTTAGCATGATAAAGAAGATTCAAAGAGAGTGAGATGCCAGCTCCTTTCATTCAGTCAGTAGCTTCAATCATTTCTGGACGTTTTTCAATGGCAAAAATCAATGAATATTGTAAATGCACAAACAGTAATTTCTCCGCATTGCAAGGTGCAATTCTGAAATTTTTTGCTTTTTCATGCTCCTCTTAGCATGATAAACAAGATTCAAAGAGAGTGAGATGCCAGCTCCTTTCATTCAGTCAGTAGCTTCAGTCATTTCTGGACGTTTTTCAATGGCAAAAATCAATGAATATTGTAAATGCACAAACAGTAATTTCTCCACATTGCAAGGTGCAATTCTGAAATTTTTTGCTTTTTCCTGCTCCTCTTAGCATGATAAAGAAGATTCAAAGAGAGTGAGATGCCAGCTCCTTTCATTCAGTCAGTAGCTTCAATCATTTCTGGACGTTTTTCAATGGCAAAAATCAATGAATATAGTAAATGCACAAACAGTAATTTCTCCGCATTGCAAGGTGCAATTCTGAAATTTTTTGCTTTTTCCTGCTCCTCTTAGCATGATAAAGAAGATTCAAAGAGAGTGAGATGCCAGCTCCTTTCATTCAGTCAGTAGCTTCAATCATTTCTGGTATATGAATAACATGATGTTTTTCAATAGCAAAAATCAATGAATATTGTAAATGCACAAACAGTAATTTCTCCGCATTGCAAGGTGCAATTCTGAAATTTTTTGCTTTTTCCTGCTCCTCTTAGCATGATAAAGAAGATTCAAAGAGAGTGAGATGCCAGCTCCTTTCATTCAGTCAGTAGCTTCAATCATTTCTGGACGTTTTTCAATGGCAAAAATCAATGAATATTGTAAATGCACAAACAGTAATTTCTCCGCATTGCAAGGTGCAATTCTGAAATTTTTTGCTTTTTCCTGCTCCTCTTAGCATGATAAACATGATTCAAAGAGAGTGAGATGCCAGCTCCTTTCATTCAGTCAGTAGCTTCAATCATTTCTGGACGTTTTTCAATTGCAAAAATCAATGAATATTGTAAATGCACAAACAGTAATTTCTCCGCATTGCAAGGTGCAATTCTGAAATTTTTTGCTTTTTCCTGCTCCTCTTAGCATGATAAAGAAGATTCAAAGAGAGTGAGGTGCCAGCTCCTTTCATTCAGTCAGTAGCTTCAAACATTTCTGGTATATGAATAACATGTTTTTCAATGGCAAAAATCAATGAATATTGTAAATGCACAAACAGTAATTTCTCCGCATTGCAAGGTGCAATTCTGAAATTTTTTGCTTTTTCCTGCTCCTCTTAGCATGATAAAGAATATTCAAAGAGAGTGAGGTGCCAGCTCCTTTCATTCAGTCAGTAGCTTCAAACATTTCTGGTATATGAATAACATGTTTTTCAATGGCAAAAATCAATGAATATTGTAAATGCACAAACAGTAATTTCTCCGCATTGCAAGGTGCAATTGTGAAATTTTTTGCTTTTTCCTGCTCCTCTTAGCATGATAAAGAAGATTCAAAGAGAGTGAGATGCCAGCTCCTTTCATTCAGTCAGTAGCTTCAATCATTTCTGGACGTTTTTCAATGGCAAAAATCAATGAATATTGTAAATGCACAAACAGTAATTTCTCCGCATTGCAAGGTGCAATTCTGAAATTTTTTGCTTTTTCCTGCTCCTCTTAGCATGATAAAGAAGATTCAAAGAGAGTGAGATGCCAGCTCCTTTCAGTCAGTCAGTAGCTTCAAACATTTCTGGTATATGAATAACATGATGTTTTTCAATGGCAAAAATCAATGAATATTGTAAATGCACAAACAGTAATTTCTCCGCATTGCAAGGTGCAAGTCTGAAATTTTTTGCTTTTTCCTGCTCCTCTTAGCATGATAAAGAAGATTCAAAGAGAGTGAGATGCCAGCTACTTTCATTCAGTCAGTAGCTTCAATCATTTCTGGACGTTTTTCAATGGTAAAAATCAATGAATATTGTAAATGCACAAACAGTAATTTCTCCACATTGCAAGGTGCAATTCTGAAATTTTTTGCTTTTTCCTGCTCCTCTTAGCATGATAAAGAAGATTCAAAGAGAGTGAGATGCCAGCTCCTTTCATTCAGTCAGTAGCTTCAAACATTTCTGGTATATGAATAACATGATGTTTTCAATGGCAAAAATCAATGAATATTGTAAATGCACAAACAGTAAATTCTCCGCATTGCAAGGTGCAATTCTGAAATTTTTTGCTTTTTCCTGCTCCTCTTAGCATGATAAAGAAGATTCAAAGAGAGTGAGATGCCAGCTCCTTTCATTCAGTCAGTAGCTTCAAACATTTCTGGTATATGAATAACATGATGTTTTTCAATGGCAAAAATCAATGAATATTGTAAATGCACAAACAGTAATTTCTCCGCATTGCAAGGTGCAAGTCTGAAATTTTTTGCTTTTTCCTGCTCCTCTTAGCATGATAAAGAAGATTCAAAGAGAGTGAGATGCCAGCTACTTTCATTCAGTCAGTAGCTTCAATCATTTCTGGACGTTTTTCAATGGTAAAAATCAATGAATATTGTAAATGCACAAACAGTAATTTCTCCACATTGCAAGGTGCAATTCTGAAATTTTTTTCTTTTTCCTGCTCCTCTTAGCATGATAATGAAGATTCAAAGAGAGTGAGATGCCAGCTCCTTTCATTCAGTCAGTAGCCTCAAACATTTCTGGTATATGAATAACATGATGTTTTTCAATGGCAAAAATCAATGAATATTGTAAATGCACAAACAGTAATTTCTCCGCATTGCAAGGTGCAATTCTGAAATTTTTTGCTTTTTCCTGCTCCTCTTAGCATGATAAAGAAGATTCAAAGAGAGTGAGATGCCAGCTCCTTTCATTCAGTCAGTAGCTTCAATCATTTCTGGATGTTTTTCAATGGCAAAAATCAATGAATATTGTAAATGCACAAACTGTAATTTCTCCGCATTGCAAGGTGCAATTCTGAAATTTTTTACTTTTTCCTGCTCCTCTTAGCATGATAAAGAAGATTCAAAGAGAGTGAGATGCCAGCTCCTTTCATTCAGTCAGTAGCTTCAATCATTTCTGGACGTTTTTCAATGGCAAAAATCAATGAATATTGTAAATGCACAAACAGTAATTTCTCCGCATTGCAAGGTGCAATTCTGAAATTTTTTGCTTTTTCCTGCTCCTCTTAGCATGATAAAGAAGATTCAAAGAGAGTGAGATGCCAGCTCCTTTCATTCAGTCAGTACTTTCAATCATTTCTGGACGTTTTTCAATGGCAAAAATCAATGAATATTGTAAATGCACAAACAGTAATTTCTCCGCATTGCAAGGTGCAATTCTGAATTTTTTTGCTTTTTCCCGCTCCTCTTAGCATGATAAAGAAGATTCAAAGAGAGTGAGGTGCCAGCTCCTTTCATTCAGTCAGTAGCTTCAAACATTTCTGGTATATGAATAACATGTTTTTCAATGGCAAAAATCAATGAATATTGTAAATGCACAAACAGTAATTTCTCCGCATTGCAAGGTGCAATTCTGAAATTTTTTGCTTTTTCCTGCTCCGCTTAGCATGATAAAGAAGATTCAAAGAGAGTGAGATGCCAGCTCCTTTCATTCAGTCAGTAGCTTCAATCATTTCTGGACGTTTTTCAATGGCAAAAATCAATGAATATTGTAAATGCACAAACAGTAATTTCTCCGCATTGCAAGGTGCAATTCTGAAATTTTTTGCTTTTTCCTGCTCCTCTTAGCATGATAAAGAAGATTCAAAGAGAGTGAGATGCCAGCTCCTTTCATTCAGTCAGTAGCTTCAAACATTTCTGGTATATGAATAACATGATGTTTTTCAATGGCAAAAATCAATGAATATTGTAAATGCACAAACAGCAATTTCTCCGCATTGCAAGGTGCAAGTCTGAAATTTTTTGCTTTTTCCTGCTCCTCTTAGCATGATAAAGAAGATTCAAAGAGAGTGAGATGCCAGCTACTTTCATTCAGTCAGTAGCTTCAATCATTTCTGGACGTTTTTCAATGTTAAAAATCAATGAATATTGTAAATGCACAGTAATTTCTCCACATTGCAAGGTGCAATTCTGAAATTTTTTGCTTTTTCCTGCTCGTCTTAGCATGATAAAGAAGATTCAAAGAGAGTGAGATGCCAGCTCCTTTCATTCAGTCAGTAGCTTCAAACATTTCTGGTATATGAATAA
This sequence comes from Phyllobates terribilis, assembly GCF_046119375.1. Taxonomy (NCBI): domain Eukaryota; kingdom Metazoa; phylum Chordata; class Amphibia; order Anura; family Dendrobatidae; genus Phyllobates; species Phyllobates terribilis. Next base: position 86,004 of record NW_027363293.1, read on the forward strand.
CATGATGTTTTTCAATGGCAAAAATCAATGAATATTGTAAATGCACAAACAGTAATTTCTCCGCATTGCAAGGTGCAATTCTGAAATTTTTTGCTTTTTCCTGCTCCTCTTAGCATGATAAAGAAGATTCAAAGAGAGTGAGATGCCAGCTCCTTTCATTCAGTCAGTAGCTTCAAACATTTCTGGTATATGAATAACATGATGTTTTTCAATGGCAAAAATCAATGAATATTGTAAATGCACAAACAGTAATTTCTCCGCATTGCAAGGTGCAATTCTGAAATTTTTTGCTTTTTCCTGCTCCTCTTAGCATGATAAAGAAGATTCAAAGAGAGTGAGATGCCAGCTCCTTTCATTCAGTCAGTAGCTTCAATCATTTCTGGACGTTTTTCAATGTTAAAAATCAATGAATATTGTAAATGCACAGTAATTTCTCCACATTGCAAGGTGCAATTCTGAAATTTTTTGCTTTTTCCTGCTCGTCTTAGCATGATAAAGAAGATTCAAAGAGAGTGAGATGCCAGCTCCTTTCATTCAGTCAGTAGCTTCAAACATTTCTGGTATATGAATAACATGATGTTTTTCAATGGCAAAAATCAATGAATATTGTAAATGCACAAACAGTAATTTCTCCGCATTGCAAGGTGCAATTCTGAAATTTTTTGCTTTTTCCTGCTCCTCTTAGCATGATAAAGAAGATTCAAAGAGAGTGAGATGCCAGCTCCTTTCATTCAGTCAGTAGCTTCAAACATTTCTGGTATATGAATAACATGATGTTTTTCAATGGCAAAAATCAATGAATATTGTAAATGCACAAACAGTAATTTCTCCGCATTGCAAGGTGCAATTCTGAAATTTTTTGCTTTTTCCTGCTCCTCTTAGCATGATAAAGAAGATTCAAAGAGAGTGAGATGCCAGCTCCTTTCATTCAGTCAGTAGCTTCAATCATTTCTGGACGTTTTTCAATGGCAAAAATCAATGAATATTGTAAATGCACAAACAGTAATTTCTCTGCATTGCAAGGTGCAATTCTGAAATTTTTTGCTTTTTCCTGCTCCTCTTAGCATGATAAAGAAGATTCAAAGAGAGTGAGATGTCAGCTCCTTTCATTCAGTCAGTAGCTTCAAACATTTCTGGTATATGAATAACATGATGTTTTTCAATGGCAAAAATCAATGAATATTGTAAATGCACAAACAGTAATTTCTCCGCATTGCAAGGTGCAATTCTGAAATTTTTTGCTTTTTCCTGCTCCTCTTAGCATGATAAAGAAGATTCAAAGAGAGTGAGATGCCAGCTCCTTTCATTCAGTCAGTAGCTTCAATCATTTCTGGACGTTTTTCAATGGCAAAAATCAATGAATATTGTAAATGCACAAACAGTAATTTCTCTGCATTGCAAGGTGCAATTCTGAAATTTTTTGCTTTTTCCTGCTCCTCTTAGCATGATAAAGAAGATTCAAAGAGAGTGAGATGCCAGCTCCTTTCGTTCAGTCAGTAGCTTCAATCATTTCTGGACGTTTTTCAATGGCAAAAATCATTGAATATTATAAATGCACAAACAGTAATTTCTCCGCATTGCAAGGTGCAATTCTGAAATTTTTTACTTTTTCCTGCTCCTCTTAGCATGATAAAGAAGATTCAAAGAGAGTGAGATGCCAGCTCCTTTCATTCAGTCAGTAGCTTCAATCATTTCTGGTATATGAATAACATGATGTTTTTCAATGGCAAAAATCAATGAATATTGTAAATGCACAAACAGTAATTTCTCCGCATTGCAAGGTGCAATTCTGAAATTTTTTGCTTTTTCCTGCTCCTCTTAGCATGATAAAGAAGATTCAAAGAGAGTGAGATGCCAGCTCCTTTCATTCAGTCAGTACTTTCAATCATTTCTGGACGTTTTTCAATGGCAAAAATCAATGAATATTGTAAATGCACAAACAGTAATTTCTCCGCATTGCAAGGTGCAATTCTGAATTTTTTTGCTTTTTCCCGCTCCTCTTAGCATGATAAAGAAGATTCAAAGAGAGTGAGATGCCAGCTCCTTTCATTCAGTCAGTAGCTTCAAACATTTCTGGTATATGAATAACATGATGTTTTTCAATGGCAAAAATCAATGAATATTGTAAATGCACAAACAGTAATTTCTCCGCATTGCAAGGTGCAAGTCTGAAATTTTTTGCTTTTTCCTGCTCCTCTTAGCATGATAAAGAAGATTCAAAGAGAGTGAGATGCCAGCTACTTTCATTCAGTCAGTAGCTTCAATCATTTCTGGACGTTTTTCAATGGTAAAAATCAATGAATATTGTAAACGCACAGTAATTTCTCCACATTGCAAGGTGCAATTCTGAAGTTTTTTGCTTTTTCCTGCTCCTCTTAGCATGATAAAGAAGATTCAAAGAGAGTGAGATGCCAGCTCCTTTCATTCAGTCAGTAGCTTCAATCATTTCTGGACGTTTTTCCATGGCAAAAATCAATGAATATTGTAAATGCACAAACAGTAATTTCTCTGCATTGCAAGGTGCAATTCTGAAATTTTTTGCTTTTTCCTGCTCCTCTTAGCATGATAAAGAAGATTCAAAGAGAGTGAGATGTCAGTTCCTTTCATTCAGTCAGTAGCTTCAAACATTTCTGGTATATGAATAACATGATGTTTTTCAATGGCAAAAATCAATGAATATTGTAAATGCACAAACAGTAATTTCTCCGCATTGCAATGTGCAATTCTGAAATTTTTTGCTTTTTCCTGCTCCTCTTAGCATGATAAAGAAGATTCAAAGAGAGTGAGATGCCAGCTCCTTTCATTCAGTCAGTAGCTTCAATCATTTCTGGACGTTTTTCAATGGCAAAAATCAATGAATATTGTAAATGCACAAACAGTAATTTCTCTGCATTGCAAGGTGCAATTCTGAAATTTTTTGCTTTTTCCTGCTCCTCTTAGCATGATAAAGAAGATTCAAAGAGAGTGAGATGCCAGCTCCTTTCGTTCAGTCAGTAGCTTCAATCATTTCTGGACGTTTTTCAATGGCAAAAATCATTGAATATTATAAATGCACAAACAGTAATTTCTCCGCATTGCAAGGTGCAATTCTGAAATTTTTTACTTTTTCCTGCTCCTCTTAGCATGATAAAGAAGATTCAAAGAGAGTGAGATGCCAGCTCCTTTCATTCAGTCAGTAGCTTCAATCAGTTCTGGTATATGAATAACATGATGTTTTTCAATGGCAAAAATCAATGAATATTGTAAATGCACAAACAGTAATTTCTCCGCATTGCAAGGTGCAATTCTGAAATTTTTTGCTTTTTCCTGCTCCTCTTAGCATGATAAAGAAGATTCAAAGAGAGTGAGATGCCAGCTCCTTTCATTCAGTCAGTAGCTTCAATCATTTCTGGACGTTTTTCAATGGCAAAAATCAATGAATATTGTAAATGCACAAACAGTAATTTCTCCGCATTGCAAGGTGCAATTCTGAAATTTTTTGATTTTTCCTGCTCCTCTTAGCATGATAAAGAAGATTCAAAGAGAGTGAGATGCCAACTACTTTCATTCAGTCAGTAGCTTCAAACATTTCTGGTATATGAATAACATGATGTTTTTCAATGGCAAAAATCAATGAATATTGTAAATGCACAAACAGTAATTTCTCCGCATTGCAAGGTGCAAGTCTGAAATTTTTTGCTTTTTCCTGCTCCTCTTAGCATGATAAAGAAGATTCAAAGAGAGTGAGATGCCAGCTACTTTCATTCAGTCAGTAGCTTCAATCATTTCTGGACGTTTTTCAATGGTAAAAATCAATGAATATTGTAAATGTACAAACAGTAATTTCTCCACATTGCAAGGTGCAATTCTGAAATGTTTTGATTTTTCCTGCTCCTCTTAGCATGATAAAGAAGATTCAAAGAGAGTGAGATGCCAGCTCCTTTCATTCAGTCAGTAGCTTCAAACGTTTCTGGTATATGAATAACATGATGTTTTTCAATGGCAAAAATCAATGAATATTGTAAATGCACAAAACAGTAATTTCTCCGCATTGCAAGGTGCAAGTCTGAAATTTTTTGCTTTTTCCTGCTCCTCTTAGCATGATAAAGAAGATTCAAAGAGAGTGAGATGCCAGATACTTTCATTCAGTCAGTAGCTTCAATCATTTCTGGACGTTTTCCAATGGTAAAAATCAATGAATATTGTAAATGCACAAACAGTAATTTCTCCACATTGCAAGGTGCAATTCTGAAATTTTTTGCTTTTTCCTGCTCCTCTTAGCATGATAAAGAAGATTCAAAGAGAGTGAGATGCCAGCTCCTTTCATTCAGTCAGTAGCTTCAAACATTTCTGGTATATGAATAACATGATGTTTTTCAATGGCAAAAATCAATGAATATTGTAAATGCACAAACAGTAATTTCTCCGCATTGCAAGGTGCAATTCTGAAATTTTTTGCTTTTTCCTGCTCCTCTTAGCATGATAAAGAAGATTCAAAGAGAGTGAGATGCCAGCTCCTTTCATTCAGTCAGTAGCTTCAATCATTTCTGGATGTTTTTCAATGGCAAAAATCAATGAATATTGTAAATGCACAAACTGTAATTTCTCCGCATTGCAAGGTGCAATTCTGAAATTTTTTGCTTTTTCCTGCTCCTCTTAGCATGATAAAGAAGATTCAAAGAGAGTGAGATGCCAGCTCCTTTCATTCAGTCAGTAGCTTCAATCATTTCTGGACGTTTTTCAATGGCAAAAATCAATGAATATTGTAAATGCACAAACAGTAATTTCTCCGCATTGCAAGGTGCAATTCTGAAATTTTTTGCTTTTTCCTGCTCCTCTTAGCATGATAAAGAAGATTCAAAGAGAGTGAGATGCCAGCTCCTTTCATTCAGTCAGTAGCTTCAAACATTTCTGGTATATGAATAACATGATGTTTTTCAATGGCAAAAATCAATGAATATTGTAAATGCACAAACAGTAATTTCTCCGCATTGCAAGGTGCAATTCTGAAATTTTTTGCTTTTTCCTGCTCCTCTTAGCATGATAAAGAAGATTCATAGAGAGTGAGATGCCAGCTCCTTTCATTCAGTCAGTAGCTTCAATCATTTCTGGATGTTTTTCAATGGCAAAAATCAATGAATATTGTAAATGCACAAACTGTAATTTCTCCGCATTGCAAGGTGCAATTCTGAAATTTTTTGCTTTTTCCTGCTCCTCTTAGCATGATAAAGAAGATTCAAAGAGAGTGAGATGCCAGCTCCTTTCATTCAGTGAGTACCTTCAATCATTTCTGGACGTTTTTCAATGGCAAAAATCAATGAATATTGTAAATGCACAAACAGTAATTTCTCCGCATTGCAAGGTGCAATTCTGAAATGTTTTGCTTTTTCCCGCTCCTCTTAGCATGATAAAGAAGATTCAAAGAGAGTGAGGTGCCAGCTACTTTCATTCAGTCAGTAGCTTCAAACATTTCTGGTATATGAATAACATGTTTTTCAATGGCAAAAATCAATGAATATTGTAAATGCACAAACAGTAATTTCTCCGCATTGCAAGGTGCAATTCTGAAATTTTTTGCTTTTTCCTGCTCCTCTTAGCATGATAAAGAAGATTCAAAGAGAGTGAGATGCCAGCTCCTTTCATTCAGTCAGTAGCTTCAATCATTTCTGGACGTTTTTCAATGGCAAAAATCAATGAATATTGTAAATGCACAAACAGTAATTTCTCCGCATTGCAAGGTGCAATTCTGAAATTTTTTGCTTTTTCCTACTCCTCTTAGCATGATAAAGAAGATTCAAAGAGAGTGAGATGCCAGCTCCTTTCATTCAGTCAGTAGCTTCAATCATTTCTGGACGTTTTTCAATGGCAAAAATCATTGAATATTGTAAATGCACAAACAGTAATTTCTCTGCATTGCAAGGTGCAATTCTGAAATTTTTTGCTTTTTCCTGCTCCTCTTAGCATGATAAAGAAGATTCAAAGAGAGTGAGATGTCAGCTCCTTTCATTCAGTCAGTAGCTTCAAACATTTCTGGTATATGAATAACATGATGTTTTTCAATGGCAAAAATCAATGAATATTGTAAATGCACAAACAGTAATTTCTCCGCATTGCAAGGTGCAATTCTGAAATTTTTTGCTTTTTCCTGCTCCTCTTAGCATGATAAAGAAGATTCAAAGAGAGTGAGATGCCAGCTCCTTTCATTCAGTCAGTAGCTTCAATCATTTCTGGACGTTTTTCAATGGCAAAAATCAATGAATATTGTAAATGCACAAACAGTAATTTCTCCGCATTGCAAGGTGCAATTCTGAAATTTTTTGCTTTTTCCTGCTCCTCTTAGCATGATAAAGAAGATTCAAAGAGAGTGAGATGCCAGCTCCTTTCGTTCAGTCAGTAGCTTCAATCATTTCTGGACGTTTTTCAATGGCAAAAATCATTGAATATTATAAATGCACAAACAGTAATTTCTCCGCATTGCAAGGTGCAATTCTGAAATTTTTTACTTTTTCCTGCTCCTCTTAGCATGATAAAGAAGATTCAAAGAGAGTGAGATGCCAGCTCCTTTCATTCAGTCAGTAGCTTCAATCATTTCTGGTATATGAATAACATGATGTTTTTCAATGGCAAAAATCAATGAATATTGTAAATGCACAAACAGTAATTTCTCCGCATTGCAAGGTGCAATTCTGAAATTTTTTGCTTTTTCCTGCTCCTCTTAGCATGATAAAGAAGATTCAAAGAGAGTGAGATGCCAGCTCCTTTCATTCAGTCAGTAGCTTCAATCATTTCTGGACGTTTTTCAATGGCAAAAATCAATGAATATTGTAAATGCACAAACAGTAATTTCTCCGCATTGCAAGGTGCAATTCTGAAATTTTTTGATTTTTCCTTCTCCTCTTAGCATGATAAAGAAGATTCAAAGAGAGTGAGATGCCAGCTCCTTTCATTCAGTCAGTAGCTTCAAACATTTCTGGTATATGAATAACATGATGTTTTTCAATGGCAAAAATCAATGAATATTGTAAATGCACAAACAGTAATTTCTCCGCATTGCAAGGTGCAAGTCTGAAATTTTTTGCTTTTTCCTGCTCCTCTTAGCATGATAAAGAAGATTCAAAGAGAGTGAGATGCCAGCTACTTTCATTCAGTCAGTAGCTTCAATCATTTCTGGACGTTTTTCAATGGTAAAAATCAATGAATATTGTAAATGTACAAACAGTAATTTCTCCACATTGCAAGGTGCAATTCTGAAATTTTTTGCTTTTTCCTGCTCCTCTTAGCATGATAAAGAAGATTCAAAGAGAGTGAGATGCCAGCTCCTTTCATTCAGTCAGTAGCTTCAAACATTTCTGGTATATGAATAACATGATGTTTTTCAATGGCAAAAATCAATGAATATTGTAAATGCACAAACAGTAATTTCTCCGCATTGCAAGGTGCAATTCTGAAATTTTTTGCTTTTTCCTGCTCCTCTTAGCATGATAAAGAAGATTCAAAGAGAGTGAGATGCCAGCTCCTTTCATTCAGTCAGTAGCTTCAAACATTTCTGGTATATGAATAACATGATGTTTTTCAATGGCAAAAATCAATGAATATTGTAAATGCACAAACAGTAATTTCTCCGCATTGCAAGGTGCAAGTCTGAAATTTTTTGCTTTTTCCTGCTCCTCTTAGCATGATAAAGAAGATTCAAAGAGAGTGAGATGCCAGCTACTTTCATTCAGTCAGTAGCTTCAATCATTTCTGGACGTTTTTCAATGGTAAAAATCAATGAATATTGTAAATGCACAAACAGTAATTTCTCCACATTGCAAGGTGCAATTCTGAAATTTTTTGCTTTTTCCTGCTCCTCTTAACATGATAAAGAAGATTCAAAGAGAGTGAGATGCCAGCTCCTTTCATTCAGTCAGTAGCTTCAATCATTTCTGGTATATGAATAACATGATGTTTTTCAATGGCAAAAATCAATGAATATTGTAAATGCACAAACAGTAATTTCTCCGCATTGCAAGGTGCAATTCTGAAATTTTTTGCTTTTTCCTGCTCCTCTTAGCATGATAAAGAAGATTCAAAGAGAGTGAGATGCCAGCTCCTTTCATTCAGTCAGTAGCTTCAATCATTTCTGGATGTTTTTCAATGGCAAAAATCAATGAATATTGTAAATGCACAAACTGTAATTTCTCCGCATTGCAAGGTGCAATTCTGAAATTTTTTGCTTTTTCCTGCTCCTCTTAGCATGATAAAGAAGATTCAAAGAGAGTGAGATGCCAGCTCCTTTCATTCAGTCAGTAGCTTCAATCATTTCTGGACGTTTTTCAATGGCAAAAATCAATGAATATTGTAAATGCACAAACAGTAATTTCTCCGCATTGCAAGGTGCAATTCTGAAATTTTTTGTTTTTTCCTGCTCCTCTTAGCATGATAAAGAAGATTCAAAGAGAGTGAGATGCCAGCTCCTTTCATTCAGTCAGTACCTTCAATCATTTCTGGACGTTTTGAAATGGCAAAAATCAATGAATATTGTAAATGCACAAACAGTAATTTCTCCGCATTGCAAGGTGCAATTCTGAAATGTTTTGCTTTTTCCCGCTCCTCTTAGCATGATAAAGAAGATTCAAAGAGAGTGAGGTGCCAGCTCCTTTCATTCAGTCAGTAGCTTCAAACATTTCTGGTATATGAATAACATGTTTTTCAATGGCAAAAATCAATGAATATTGTAAATGCACAAACAGTAATTTCTCCGCATTGCAAGGTGCAATTCTGAAATTTTTTGATTTTTCCTGCTCCTCTTAGCATGATAAAGAAGATTCAAAGAGAGTGAGATGCCAGCTCCTTTCATTCAGTCAGTAGCTTCAATCATTTCTGGACGTTTTTCAATGGCAAAAATCTATGAATATTGTAAATGCACAAACAGTAATTTCTCCGCATTGCAAGGTGCAATTCTGAAATTTTTTGCTTTTTCCTGCTCCTCTTAGCATGATAAAGAAGATTCAAAGAGAGTGAGATGCCAGCTCCTTTCATTCAGTCTGTAGCTTCAAACATTTCTGGTATATGAATAACATGATGTTTTTCAATGGCAAAAATCAATGAATATTGTAAATGCACAAACAGTAATTTCTCCGCATTGCAAGGTGCAATTCTGAAATTTTTTGCTTTTTCCTGCTCCTCTTAGCATGATAAAGAAGATTCAAAGAGAGTGAGATGCCAGCTCCTTTCATTCAGTCAGTAGCTTCAATCATTTCTGGATGTTTTTCAATGGCAAAAATCAATGAATATTGTAAATGCACAAACTGTAATTTCTCCGCATTGCAAGGTGCAATTCTGAAATTTTTTGCTTTTTCCTGCTCCTCTTAGCATGATAAAGAAGATTCAAAGAGAGTGAGATGCCAGCTCCTTTCATTCAGTCAGTAGCTTCAATCATTTCTGGACGTTTTTCAGTGGCAAAAATCAATGAATATTGTAAATGCACAAACAGTAATTTCTCCGCATTGCAAGGTGCAATTCTGAAATTTTTTGCTTTTTCCTGCTCCTCTTAGCATGATAAAGAAGATTCAAAGAGAGTGAGATGCCAGCTCCTTTCATTCAGTCAGTACCTTCAATCATTTCTGGACATTTTTCAATGGCAAAAATCAATGAATATTGTAAATGCACAAACAGTAATTTCTCCGCATTGCAAGGTGCAAGTCTGAAATTTTTTGCTTTTTCCTGCTCCTCTTAGCATGATAAAGAAGATTCAAAGAGAGTGAGATGCCAGCTACTTTCTTTCAGTCAGTAGCTTCAATCATTTCTGGACGTTTTTCAATGGTAAAAATCAATGAATATTGTAAATGCACAAACAGTAATTTCTCCACATTGCAAGGTGCAATTCTGAAATTTTTTGCTTTTTCCTGCTCCTCTTAGCATGATAAAGAAGATTCAAAGAGAGTGAGTTGCCAGCTCCTTTCATTCAGTCAGTAGCTTCAAACATTTCTGGTATATGAATAACATGATGTTTTTCAATGGCAAAAATCAATGAATATTGTAAATGCACAAACAGTAATTTCTCCGCATTGCAAGGTGCAATTCTGAAATTTTTTGCTTTTTCCTGCTCCTCTTAGCATGAAAAAGAAGATTCAAAGAGAGTGAGATGCCAGCTCCTTTCATTCAGTCAGTAGCTTCAATCATTTCTGGATGTTTTTCAATGGCAAAAATCAATGAATATTGTAAATGCACAAACTGTAATTTCTCCGCATTGCAAGGTGCAATTCTGAAATTTTTTGCTTTTTCCTGCTCCTCTTAGCATGATAAAGAAGATTCAAAGAGAGTGAGATGCCAGCTCCTTTCATTCAGTCAGTAGCTTCAATCATTTCTGGACGTTTTTCAATGGCAAAAATCAATGAATATTGTAAATGCACAAACAGTAATTTCTCCGCATTGCAAGGTGCAATTCTGAAATTTTTTGCTTTTTCCTGCTCCTCTTAGCATGATAAAGAAGATTCAAAGAGAGTGAGATGCCAGCTCCTTTCATTCAGTCAGTACCTTCAATCATTTCTGGACGTTTTTCAATGGCAAAAATCAATGAATATTGTAAATGCACAAACAGTAATTTCTCCGCATTGCAAGGTGCAATTCTGAAATGTTTTGCTTTTTCCCCCTCCTCTTAGCATGATAAAGAAGATTCAAAGAGAGTGAGGTGCCAGCTCCTTTCATTCAGTCAGTAGCTTCAAACATTTCTGGTATATGAATAACATGTTTTTCAATGGCAAAAATCAATGAATATTGTAAATGCACAAACAGTAATTTCTCCGCATTGCAAGGTGCAATTCTGAAATTTTTTGATTTTTCCTGCTCCTCTTAGCATGATAAAGAAGATTCAAAGAGAGTGAGATGCCAGCTCCTTTCATTCAGTCAGTAGCTTCAATCATTTCTGGACGTTTTTCAATGGCAAAAATCAATGAATATTGTAAATGCACAAACAGTAATTTCTCCGCATTGCAAGGTGCAATTCTGAAATTTTTTGCTTTTTCCTGCTCCTCTTAGCATGATAAAGAAGATTCAAAGAGAGTGAGATGCCAGCTCCTTTCATTCAGTCAGTAGCTTCAAACATTTCTGGTATATGAATAACATGATGTTTTTCAATGGCAAAAATCAATGAATATTGTAAATGCACAAACAGTAATTTCTCCGCATTGCAAGGTGCAAGTCTGAAATTTTTTGCTTTTTCCTGCTCCTCTTAGCATGATAAAGAAGATTCAAAGAGAGTGAGATGCCAGCTCCTTTCATTCAGTCAGTAGCTTCAATCATTTCTGGATGTTTTTCAATTGGAAAAATCAATGAATATTGTAAATGCACAAACTGTAATTTCTCCGCTTTGCAAGGTGCAATTCTGAAATTTTTTGCTTTTTCCTGCTCCTCTTAGCATGATAAAGAAGATTCAAGAGAGTGAGATGCCAGCTCCTTTCATTCAGTCAGTAGCTTCAATCATTTCTGGACGTTTTTCAGTGGCAAAAATCAATGAATATTCTAAATGCACAAACAGTAATTTCTCCGCATTGCAAGGTGCAATTCTGAAATTTTTTGCTTTTTCCTGCTCCTCTTAGCATGATAAAGAAGATTCAAAGAGAGTGAGATGCCAGCTCCTTTCATTCAGTCAGTAGCTTCAAACATTTCTGGTATATGAATAACATGATGTTTTTCAATGGCAAAAATCAATGAATATTGTAAATGCACAAACAGTAATTTCTCCGCATTGCAAGGTGCAATTCTGAAATTTTTTGCTTTTTCCTGCTCCTCTTAGCATGATAAAGAAGATTCAAAGAGAGTGAGATGCCAGCTCCTTTCATTCAGTCAGTAGCTTCAATCATTTCTGGATGTTTTTCAATGGCAAAAATCAATGAATATTGTAAATGCACAAACTGTAATTTCTCCGCATTGCAAGGTGCAATTCTGAAATTTTTTGCTTTTTCCTGCTCCTCTTAGCATGATAAAGAAGATTCAAAGAGAGTGAGATGCCAGCTCCTTTCATTCAGTCAGTAGCTTCAATCATTTCTGGACGTTTTTCAGTGGCAAAAATCAATGAATATTGTAAATGCACAAACAGTAATTTCTCCGCATTGCAAGGTGCAATTCTGAAATTTTTTGCTTTTTCCTGCTCCTCTTAGCATGATAAAGAAGATTCAAAGAGAGTGAGATGCCAGCTCCTTTCATTCAGTCAGTACCTTCAATCATTTCTGGACGTTTTTCAATGGCAAAAATCAATGAATATTGTAAATGCACAAACAGTAATTTCTCCGCATTGCAAGGTGCAAGTCTGAAATTTTTTGCTTTTTCCTGCTCCTCTTAGCATGATAAAGAAGATTCAAAGAGAGTGAGATGCCAGCTACTTTCATTCAGTCAGTAGCTTCAATCATTTCTGGATGTTTTTCAATGGTAAAAATCAATGAATATTGTAAATGCACAAACAGTAATTTCTCCACATTGCAAGGTGCAATTCTGAAATTTTTTGCTTTTTCCTACTCCTCTTAGCATGATAAAGAAGATTCAAAGAGAGTGAGTTGCCAGCTCCTTTCATTCAGTCAGTAGCTTCAAACATTTCTGGTATATGAATAACATGATGTTTTTCAATGGCAAAAATCAATGAATATTGTAAATGCACAAACAGTAATTTCTCCGCATTGCAAGGTGCAATTCTGAAATTTTTTGCTTTTTCCTGCTCCTCTTAGCATGATAAAGAAGATTCAAAGAGAGTGAGATGCCAGCTCCTTTCATTCAGTCAGTAGCTTCAATCATTTCTGGATGTTTTTCAATGGCAAAAATCAATGAATATTGTAAATGCACAAACTGTAATTTCTCCGCATTGCAAGGTGCAATTCTGAAATTTTTTGCTTTTTCCTGCTCCTCTTAGCATGATAAAGAAGATTCAAAGAGAGTGAGATGCCAGCTCCTTTCATTCAGTCAGTAGCTTCAATCATTTCTGGACGTTTTTCAATGGCAAAAATCAATGAATATTGTAAATGCACAAACAGTAATTTCTCCGCATTGCAAGGTGCAATTCTGAAATTTTTTGCTTTTTCCTGCTCCTCTTAGCATGATAAAGAAGATTCAAAGAGAGTGAGATGCCAGCTCCTTTCATTCAGTCAGTACCTTCAATCATTTCTGGACGTTTTTCAATGGCAAAAATCAATGAATATTGTAAATGCACAAACAGTAATTTCTCCGCATTGCAAGGTGCAATTCTGAAATTTTTTGCTTTTTCCCGCTCCTCTTAGCATGATAAAGAAGATTCAAAGAGAGTGAGGTGCCAGCTCCTTTCATTCAGTCAGTAGCTTCAAACATTTCTGGTATATGAATAACATGTTTTTCAATGGCAAAAATCAATGAATATTGTAAATGCACAAACAGTAATTTCTCCGCATTGCAAGGTGCAATTCTGAAATTTTTTGATTTTTCCTGCTCCTCTTAGCATGATAAAGAAGATTCAAAGAGAGTGAGATGCCAGCTCCTTTCATTCAGTCAGTAGCTTCAATCATTTCTGGACGTTTTTCAATGGCAAAAATCAATGAATATTGTAAATGCACAAACAGTAATTTCTCCGCATTCCAAGGTGCAATTCTGAAATTTTTTGCTTTTTCCTGCTCCTCTTAGCATGATAAAGAAGATTCAAAGAGAGTGAGATGCCAGCTCCTTTCATTCAGTCAGTAGCTTCAAACATTTCTGGTATATGAATAACATGATGTTTTTCAATGGCAAAAATCAATGAATATTGTAAATGCACAAACAGTAATTTCTCCGCATTGCAAGGTGCAATTCTGAAATTTTTTGCTTTTTCCTGCTCCTCTTAGCATGATAAAGAAGATTCAAAGAGAGTGAGATGCCAGCTCCTTTCATTCAGTCAGTAGCTTCAAACATTTCTGGTATATGAATAACATGATGTTTTTCAATGGCAAAAATCAATGAATATTGTAAATGCACAAACAGTAATTTCTCCGCATTGCAAGGTGCAAGTCTGAAATTTTTTGCTTTTTCCTGCTCCTCTTAGCATGATAAAGAAGATTCAAAGAGAGTGAGATGCCAGCTCCTTTCATTCAGTCAGTAGCTTCAATCATTTCTGGATGTTTTTCAATGGCAAAAATCAATGAATATTGTAAATGCACAAACTGTAATTTCTCCGCATTGCAAGGTGCAATTCTGAAATTTTTTGCTTTTTCCTGCTCCTCTTAGCATGATAAAGAAGATTCAAGAGAGTGAGATGCCAGCTCCTTTCATTCAGTCAGTAGCTTCAATCATTTCTGGACGTTTTTCAGTGGCAAAAATCAATGAATATTGTAAATGCACAAAAAGTAATTTCTCCGCATTGCAAGGTGCAATTCTGAAATTTTTTGCTTTTTCCTGCTCCTCTTAGCATGATAAAGAAGATTCAAAGAGAGTGAGATGCCAGCTCCTTTCATTCAGTCAGTACCTTCAATCATTTCTGGACGTTTTTCAATGGCAAAAATCAATGAATATTGTAAATGCACAAACAGTAATTTCTCCGCATTGCAAGGTGCAATTCTGAAATTTTTTGCTTTTTCCCGCTCCTCTTAGCATGATAAAGAAGATTCAAAGAGAGTGAGGTGCCAGCTCCTTTCATTCAGTCAGTAGCTTCAAACATTTCTGGTATATGAATAACATGTTTTTCAATGGCAAAAATCAATGAATATTGTAAATGCACAAACAGTAATTTCTCCGCATTGCAAGGTGCAATTCTGAAATTTTTTGATTTTTCCTGCTCCTCTTAGCATGATAAAGAAGATTCAAAGAGAGTGAGATGCCAGCTCCTTTCATTCAGTCAGTAGCTTCAATCATTTCTGGACGTTTTTCAATGGCAAAAATCAATGAATATTGTAAATGCACAAACAGTAATTTCTCCGCATTGCAAGGTGCAATTCTGAAATTTTTTGCTTTTTCCTGCTCCTCTTAGCATGATAAAGAAGATTCAAAGAGAGTGAGATGCCAGCTCCTTTCATTCAGTCAGTAGCTTCAATCATTTCTGGACGTTTTTCAATGGCAAAAATCAATGAATATTGTAAATGCACAAACAGTAATTTCTCCGCATTGCAAGGTGCAATTCTGAAATTTTTTGCTTTTTCCTGCTCCTCTTAGCATGATAAAGAAGATTCAAAGAGAGTGAGATGCCAGCTCCTTTCATTCAGTCAGTAGCTTCAAACATTTCTGGTATATGAATAACATGATGTTTTTCAATGGCAAAAATCAATGAATATTGTAAATGCACAAACAGTAATTTCTCCGCATTGCAAGGTGCAAGTCTGAAATTTTTTGCTTTTTCCTGCTCCTCTTAGCATGATAAAGAAGATTCAAAGAGAGTGAGATGCCAGTTACTTTCATTCAGTCAGTAGCTTCAATCATTTCTGGACGTTTTTCAATGGTAAAAATCAATGAATATTGTAAATGCACAAACAGTAATTTCTCCACATTGCAAGGTGCAATTCTGAAATTTTTTGCTTTTTCCTGCTCCTCTTAGCATGATAAAGAAGATTCAAAGAGAGTGAGATGCCAGCTCCTTTCATTCAGTCAGTAGCTTCAAACATTTCTGGTATATGAATAACATGATGTTTTTCAATGGCAAAAATCAATGAATATTGTAAATGCACAAACAGTAATTTCTCCGCATTGCAAGGTGCAATTCTGAAATTTTTTGCTTTTTCCTGCTCCTCTTAGCATGATAAAGAAGATTCAAAGAGAGTGAGATGCCAGCTCCTTTCATTCAGTCAGTAGCTTCAAACATTTCTGGTATATGAATAACATGATGTTTTTCAATGGCAAAAATCAATGAATATTGTAAATGCACAAACAGTAATTTCTCCGCATTGCAAGGTGCAATTCTGAAATTTTTTGCTTTTTCCTGCTCCTCTTAGCATGATAAAGAAGATTCAAAGAGAGTGAGATGCCAGCTCCTTTCATTCAGTCAGTAGCTTCAATCATTTCTGGATGTTTTTCAATGGCAAAAATCAATGAATATTGTAAATGCACAAACAGTAATTTCTCCGCATTGCAAGGTGCAATTCTGAAATTTTTTGCTTTTTCCTGCTCCTCTTAGCATGATAAAGAAGATTCAAAGAGAGTGAGATGTCAGCTCCTTTCATTCAGTCAGTAGCTTCAAACATTTCTGGTATATGAATAACATGATGTTTTTCAATGGCAAAAATCAATGAATATTGTAAATGCACAAACAGTAATTTCTCCGCATTGCAAGGTGCAATTCTGAAATTTTTTGCTTTTTCCTGCTCCTCTTAGCATGATAAAGAAGATTCAAAGAGAGTGAGATGCCAGCTCCTTTCGTTCAGTCAGTAGCTTCAATCATTTCTGGACGTTTTTCAATGGCAAAAATCATTGAATATTATAAATGCACAAACAGTAATTTCTCCGCATTGCAAGGTGCAATTCTGAAATTTTTTACTTTTTCCTGCTCCTCTTAGCATGATAAAGAAGATTCAAAGAGAGTGAGATGCCAGCTCCTTTCATTCAGTCAGTAGCTTCAATCATTTCTGGTATATGAATAACATGATGTTTTTCAATGGCAAAAATCAATGAATATTGTAAATGCACAAACAGTAATTTCTCCGCATTGCAAGGTGCAATTCTGAAATTTTTTGCTTTTTCCTGCTCCTCTTAGCATGGTAAAGAAGATTCAAAGAGAGTGAGATGCCAGCTCCTTTCATTCAGTCAGTAGCTTCAATCATTTCTGGACGTTTTTCAATGGCAAAAATCAATGAATATTGTAAATGCACAAACAGTAATTTCTCCGCATTGCAAGGTGCAATTCTGAAATTTTTTGCTTTTTCCTGCTCCTCTTAGCATGATAAACAAGATTCAAAGAGAGTGAGATGCCAGCTCCTTTCATTCAGTCAGTAGCTTCAATCATTTCTGGACGTTTTTCAATGGCAAAAATCAATGAATATTGTAAATGCACAAACAGTAATTTCTCCGCATTGCAAGGTGCAATTCTGAAATTTTTTGCTTTTTCCTGCTCCTCTTAGCATGATAAAGAAGATTCAAAGAGAGTGAGATGCCAGCTCCTTTCATTCAGTCAGTAGCTTCAAACATTTCTGGTATATGAATAACATGATGTTTTTCAATGGCAAAAATCAATGAATATTGTAAATGCACAAACAGTAATTTCTCCGCATTGCATGGTGCAATTCTGAAATTTTTTGCTTTTTCCTGCTCCTCTTAGCATGATAAAGAAGATTCAAAGAGAGTGAGATGCCAGCTCCTTTCGTTCAGTCAGTAGCTTCAATCATTTCTGGACGTTTTTCAATGGCAAAAATCATTGAATATTATAAATGCACAAACAGTAATTTCTCCGCATTGCAAGGTGCAATTCTGAAATTTTTTACTTTTTCCTGCTCCTCTTAGCATGATAAAGAAGATTCAAAGAGAGTGAGATGCCAGCTCCTTTCATTCAGTCAGTAGCTTCAATCATTTCTGGTATATGAATAACATGATGTTTTTCAATGGCAAAAATCAATGAATATTATTTATGCACAAACAGTAATTTCTCCGCATTGCAAGGTGCAATTCTGAAATTTTTTGCTTTTTCCTGCTCCTCTTAGCATGATAAAGAAGATTCAAAGAGAGTGAGATGCCAGCTCCTTTCATTCAGTCAGTAGCTTCAATCATTTCTGGATGTTTTTCAATGGCAAAAATCAATGAATATTGTAAATGCACAAACAGTAATTTCTCCGCATTGCAAGGTGCAATTCTGAAATTTTTTGCTTTTTCCTGCTCCTCTTAGCATGATAAACAAGATTCAAAGAGAGTGAGATGCCAGCTCCTTTCATTCAGTCAGTAGCTTCAATCATTTCTGGACGTTTTTCAATGGCAAAAATCAATGAATATTGTAAATGCACAAACAGTAATTTCTCCGCATTGCAAGGTGCAATTCTGAAATTTTTTGCTTTTTCCTGCTCCTCTTAGCATGATAAAGAAGATTCAAAGAGAGTGAGATGCCAGCTCCTTTCATTCAGTCAGTAGCTTCAATCATTTCTGGACGTTTTTCAATGGCAAAAATCAATGAATATTGTAAATGCACAAACAGTAATTTCTCCGCATTGCAAGGTGCAATTCTGAAATTTTTTGCTTTTTCCTGCTCCTCTTAGCATGATAAAGAAGATTCAAAGAGAGTGAGATGCCAGCTCCTTTCATTCAGTCAGTAGCTTCAAACATTTCTGGTATATGAATAACATGATGTTTTTCAATGGCAAAAATCAATGAATATTGTAAATGCACAAACAGTAATTTCTCCGCATTGCAAGGTGCAATTCTGAAATTTTTTGCTTTTTCCTGCTCCTCTTAGCATGATAAAGAAGATTCAAAGAGAGTGAGATGCCAGCTCCTTTCGTTCAGTCAGTAGCTTCAATCATTTCTGGACGTTTTTCAATGGCAAAAATCATTTAATATTATAAATGCACAAACAGTAATTTCTCCGCATTGCAAGGTGCAATTCTGAAATTTTTTGCTTTTTCCTGCTCCTCTTAGCATGATAAAGAAGATTCAAAGAGAGTGAGATGCCAGCTCCTTTCATTCAGTCAGTAGCTTCAAACATTTCTGGTATATGAATAACATGATGTTTTTCAATGGCAAAAATCAATGAATATTGTAAATGCACAAACAGTAATTTCTCCGCATTGCAAGGTGCAATTCTGAAATTTTTTGCTTTTTCCTGCTCCTCTTAGCATGATAAAGAAGATTCAAAGAGAGTGAGATGCCAGCTCCTTTCATTCAGTCAGTAGCTTCAATCATTTCTGGACGTTTTTCAATGGCAAAAATCAATGAATATTGTAAATGCACAAACAGTAATTTCTCCGCATTGCAAGGTGCAATTCTGAAATTTTTTGCTTTTTCCTGCTCCTCTTAGCATGATAAAGAAGATTCAAAGAGAGTGAGATGCCAGCTCCTTTCATTCAGTCAGTAGCTTCAAACATTTCTGGTATATGAATAACATGATGTTTTTCAATGGCAAAAATCAATGAATATTGTAAATGCACAAACAGTAATTTCTCCGCATTGCAAGGTGCAAGTCTGAAATTTTTTGCTTTTTCCTGCTCCTCTTAGCATGATAAAGAAGATTCAAAGAGAGTGAGATGCCAGCTACTTTCATTCAGTCAGTAGCTTCAATCATTTCTGAACGTTTTTCAATGGTAGAACTCAATGAATATTGTAAATGCACAAACGGTAATTTCTCCACATTGCAAGGTGCAATTCTGAAATTTTTTGCTTTTTCCTGCTCCTCTTAGCATGATAAAGAAGATTCAAAGAGAGTGAGATGCCAGCTCCTTTCATTCAGTCAGTAGCTTCAAACATTTCTGGTATATGAATAACATGATGTTTTTCAATGGCAAAAATCAATGAATATTGTAAATGCACAAACAGTAATTTCTCCGCATTGCAAGGTGCAATTCTGAAATTTTTTGCTTTTTCTTGCTCCTCTTAGCATGATAAAGAAGATTCAAAGAGAGTGAGATGCCAGCTCCTTTCATTCAGTCAGTAGCTTCAATCATTTCTGGACGTTTTTCAATGGCAAAAATCAATGAATATTGTAAATGCACAAACAGTAATTTCTCCGCATTGCAAGGTGCAATTCTGAAATTTTTTGCTTTTTCCTGCTCCTCTTAGCATGATAAAGAAGATTCAAAGAGAGTGAGATGCCAGCTCCTTTCATTCAGTCAGTAGCTTCAAACATTTCTGGTATATGAATAACATGATGTTTTTCAATGGCAAAAATCAATGAATATTGTAAATGCACAAACAGTAATTTCTCCGCATTGCAAGGTGCAAGTCTGAAATTTTTTGCTTTTTCCTGCTCCTCTTAGCATGATAAAGAAGATTCAAAGAGAGTGAGATGCCAGCTACTTTCATTCAGTCAGTAGCTTCAATCATTTCTGAACGTTTTTCAATGGTAAAAATCAATGAATATTGTAAATGCACAAACAGTAATTTCTCCGCATTGCAAGGTGCAAGTCTGAAATTTTTTGCTTTTTCCTGCTCCTCTTAGCATGATAAAGAAGATTCAAAGAGAGTGAGATGCCAGCTACTTTCATTCAGTCAGTAGCTTCAATCATTTCTGAACGTTTTTCAATGGTAGAAATCAATGAATATTGTAAATGCACAAACAGTAATTTCTCCACATTGCAAGGTGCAATTCTGAAATTTTTTGCTTTTTCCTGCTCCTCTTAGCATGATAAAGAAGATTCAAAGAGAGTGAGATGCCAGCTCCTTTCATTCAGTCAGTAGCTTCAAACATTTCTGGTATATGAATAACATGATGTTTTTCAATGGCAAAAATCAATGAATATTGTAAATGCACAAACAGTAATTTCTCCGCATTGCAAGGTGCAATTCTGAAATTTTTTGCTTTTTCTTGCTCCTCTTAGCATGATAAAGAAGATTCAAAGAGAGTGAGATGCCAGCTCCTTTCATTCAGTCAGTAGCTTCAATCATTTCTGGACGTTTTTCAATGGCAAAAATCAATGAATATTGTAAATGCACAAACAGTAATTTCTCCGCATTGCAAGGTGCAATTCTGAAATTTTTTGCTTTTTCCTGCTCCTCTTAGCATGATAAAGAAGATTCAAAGAGAGTGAGATGCCAGCTCCTTTCATTCAGTCAGTAGCTTCAAACATTTCTGGTATATGAATAACATGATGTTTTTCAATGGCAAAAATCAATGAATATTGTAAATGCACAAACAGTAATTTCTCCGCATTGCAAGGTGCAAGTCTGAAATTTTTTGCTTTTTCCTGCTCCTCTTAGCATGATAAAGAAGATTCAAAGAGAGTGAGATGCCAGCTACTTTCATTCAGTCAGTAGCTTCAATCATTTCTGAACGTTTTTCAATGGTAAAAATCAATGAATATTGTAAATGCACAAACAGTAATTTCTCCACATTGCAAGGTGCAATTCTGAAATTTTTTGCTTTTTCTTGCTCCTCTTAGCATGATAAAGAAGATTCAAAGAGAGTGAGATGCCAGCTCCTTTCATTCAGTCAGTAGCTTCAAACATTTCTGGTATATGAATAACATGATGTTTTTCAATGGCAAAAATCAATGAATATTGTAAATGCACAAACAGTAATTTCTCCGCATTGCAAGGTGCAATTCTGAAATTTTTTGCTTTTTCCTGCTCCTCTTAGCATGATAAAGAAGATTCAAAGAGAGTGAGATGCCAGCTCCTTTCATTCAGTCAGTAGCTTCAAACATTTCTGGTATATGAATAACATGATGTTTTTCAATGGCAAAAATCAATGAATATTGTAAATGCACAAACAGTAATTTCTCCGCATTGCAAGGTGCAAGTCTGAAATTTTTTGCTTTTTCCTGCTCCTCTTAGCATGATAAAGAAGATTCAAAGAGAGTGAGATGCCAGCTACTTTCATTCAGTCAGTAGCTTCAATCATTTCTGGACGTTTTTCAATGGTAAAAATCAATGAATATTGTAAATGCACAAACAGTAATTTCTCCACATTGCAAGGTGCAATTCTGAAATTTTTTGCTTTTTCCTGCTCCTCTTAGCATGATAAAGAAGATTCAAAGAGAGTGAGATGCCAGCTCCTTTCATTCAGTCAGTAGCTTCAAACATTTCTGGTATATGAATAACATGATGTTTTTCAATGGCAAAAATCAATGAATATTGTAAATGCACAAACAGTAATTTCTCCGCATTGCAAGGTGCAATTCTGAAATTTTTTGCTTTTTCCTGCTCCTCTTAGCATGATAAAGAAGATTCAAAGAGAGTGAGATGCCAGCTCCTTTCATTCAGTCAGTAGCTTCAATCATTTCTGGACGTTTTTCAATGGCAAAAATCAATGAATATTGTAAATGCACAAACAGTAATTTCTCCGCATTGCAAGGTGCAATTCTGAAATTTTTTGCTTTTTCCTGCTCCTCTTAGCATGATAAAGGAGATTCAAAGAGAGTGAGATGCCAGCTCCTTTCATTCAGTCAGTAGCTTCAATCATTTCTGGTATATGAATAACATGATGTTTTTCAATGGCAAAAATCAATGAATATTGTAAATGCACAAACAGTAATTTCTCCGCATTGCAAGGTGCAATTCTGAAATTTTTTGCTTTTTCCTGCTCCTCTTAGCATGATAAACAAGATTCAAAGAGAGTGAGATGCCAGCTCCTTTCATTCAGTCAGTAGCTTCAATCATTTCTGGACGTTTTTCAATGGCAAAAATCAATGAATATTGTAAATGCACAAACAGTAATTTCTCCGCATTGCAAGGTGCAATTCTGAAATTTTTTGCTTTTTCCTGCTCCTCTTAGCATGATAAAGAAGATTCAAAGAGAGTGAGATGCCAGCTCCTTTCATTCAGTCAGTAGCTTCAATCATTTCTGGACGTTTTTCAATGGCAAAAATCAATGAATATTGTAAATGCACAAACAGTAATTTCTCCACATTGCAAGGTGCAATTCGTAAATTTTTTGCTTTTTCCTGCTAATCCTAGAATGATAAAGAAGATTCAAAGAGAGTGAGATGCCAGCTCCTTTCATTCAGTCAGTAGCTTCAAACATTTCTGGTATATGAATAACATGATGTTTTTCAATGGCAAAAATCAATGAATATTGTAAATGCACAAACAGTAATTTCTCCGCATTGCAAGGTGCAATTCTGAAATTTTTTGCTTTTTCCTGCTCCTCTTAGCATGATAAAGAAGATTCAAAGAGAGTGAGATGCCAGCTCCTTTCATTCAGTCAGTAGCTTCAATCATTTCTGGATGTTTTTCAATGGCAAAAATCAATGAATATTGTAAATGCACAAACAGTAATTTCTCCGCATTGCAAGGTGCAATTCTGAATTTTTTTGCTTTTTCCTGCTCCTCTTAGCATGATAAACAAGATTCAAAGAGAGTGAGATGCCAGCTCCTTTCATTCAGTCAGTAGCTTCAATCATTTCTGGACGTTTTTCAATGGCAAAAATCAATGAATATTGTAAATGCACAAACAGTAATTTCTCCGCATTGCAAGGTGCAATTCTGAAATTTTTTGCTTTTTCCTGCTCCTCTTAGCATGATAAAGAAGATTCAAAGAGAGTGAGATGCCAGCTCCTTTCATTCAGTCAGTAGCTTCAATCATTTCTGGACGTTTTTCAATGGCAAAAATCAATGAATATTGTAAATGCACAAACAGTAATTTCTCCGCATTGCAAGGTGCAATTCTGAAATTTTTTGCTTTTTCCTGCTCCTCTTAGCATGATAAAGAAGATTCAAAGAGAGTGAGATGCCAGCTCCTTTCATTCAGTCAGTAGCTTCAAACATTTCTGGTATATGAATAACATGATGTTTTTCAATGGCAAAAATCAATGAATATTGTAAATGCACAAACAGTAATTTCTCCGCATTGCAAGGTGCAATTCTGAAATTTTTTGCTTTTTCCTGCTCCTCTTAGCATGATAAAGAAGATTCAAAGAGAGTGAGATGCCAGCTCCTTTCGTTCAGTCAGTAGCTTCAATCATTTCTGGATGTGTTTCAATGGCAAAAATCATTGAATATTATAAATGCACAAACAGTAATTTCTCCGCATTGCAAGGTGCAATTCTGAAATTTTTTGCTTTTTCCTGCTCCTCTTAGCATGATAAAGAAGATTCAAAGAGAGTGAGATGCCAGCTCCTTTCATTCAGTCAGTAGCTTCAAACATTTCTGGTATATGAATAACATGATGTTTTTCAATGGCAAAAATCAATGAATATTGTAAATGCACAAACAGTAATTTCTCCGCATTGCAAGGTGCAAGTCTGAAATTTTTTGCTTTTTCCTGCTCCTCTTAGCATGATAAAGAAGATTCAAAGAGAGTGAGATGCCAGCTACTTTCATTCAGTCAGTAGCTTCAATCATTTCTGGACGTTTTTCAATGGTAAAAATCAATGAATATTGTAAATGCACAAACAGTAATTTCTCCACATTGCAAGGTGCAATTCTGAAATTTTTTGCTTTTTCCTGCTCCTCTTAGCATGATAAAGAAGATTCAAAGAGAGTGAGATGCCAGCTCCTTTCATTCAGTCAGTAGCTTCAAACATTTCTGGTATATGAATAACATGATGTTTTTCAATGGCAAAAATCAATGAATATTGTAAATGCACAAACAGTAATTTCTCCGCATTGCAAGGTGCAAGTCTGAAATTTTTTGCTTTTTCCTGCTCCTCTTAGCATGATAAAGAAGATTCAAAGAGAGTGAGATGCCAGCTACTTTCATTCAGTCAGTAGCTTCAATCATTTCTGGACGTTTTTCAATGGTAAAAATCAATGAATATTGTAAATGCACAAACAGTAATTTCTCCACATTGCAAGGTGCAATTCTGAAATTTTTTGCTTTTTCCTGCTCCTCTTAGCATGATAAAGAAGATTCAAAGAGAGTGAGATGCCAGCTCCTTTCATTCAGTCAGTAGCTTCAAACATTTCTGGTATATGAATAACATGATGTTTTTCAATGGCAAAAATCAATGAATATTGTAAATGCACAAACAGTAATTTCTCCGCATTGCAAGGTGCAAGTCTGAAATTTTTTGCTTTTTCCTGCTCCTCTTAGCATGATAAAGAAGATTCAAAGAGAGTGAGATGCCAGCTACTTTCATTCAGTCAGTAGCTTCAATCATTTCTGGACGTTTTTCAATGGTAAAAATCAATGAATATTGTAAATGCACAAACAGTAATTTCTCCACATTGCAAGGTGCAATTCTGAAATTTTTTGCTTTTTCCTGCTCCTCTTAGCATGATAAAGAAGATTCAAAGAGAGTGAGATGCCAGCTCCTTTCATTCAGTCAGTAGCTTCAAACATTTCTGGTATATGAATAACATGATGTTTTTCAATGGCAAAAATCAATGAATATTGTAAATGCACAAACAGTAATTTCTCCGCATTGCAAGGTGCAATTCTGAAATTTTTTGCTTTTTCCTGCTCCTCTTAGCATGATAAAGAAGATTCAAAGAGAGTGAGATGCCAGCTCCTTTCATTCAGTCAGTAGCTTCAAACATTTCTGGTATATGAATAACATGATGTTTTTCAATGGCAAAAATCAATGAATATTGTAAATGCACAAACAGTAATTTCTCCGCATTGCAAGGTGCAATTCTGAAATTTTTTGCTTTTTCCTGCTCCTCTTAGCATGATAAAGAAGATTCAAAGAGAGTGAGATGCCAGCTCCTTTCATTCAGTCAGTAGCTTCAATCATTTCTGGACGTTTTTCAATGGCAAAAATCAATGAATATTGTAAATGCACAAACAGTAATTTCTCCGCATTGCAAGGTGCAAGTCTGAAATTTTTTGCTTTTTCCTGCTCCTCTTAGCATGATAAAGAAGATTCAAAGAGAGTGAGATGCCAGCTACTTTCATTCAGTCAGTAGCTTCAATCATTTCTGGACGTTTTTCAATGGTAAAAATCAATGAATATTGTAAATGCACAAACAGTAATTTCTCCACATTGCAAGGTGCAATTCTGAAATTTTTTGCTTTTTCCTGCTCCTCTTAGCATGATAAAGAAGATTCAAAGAGAGTGAGATGCCAGCTCCTTTCATTCAGTCAGTAGCTTCAAACATTTCTGGTATATGAATAACATGATGTTTTTCAATGGCAAAAATCAATGAATATTGTAAATGCACAAACAGTAATTTCTCCGCATTGCAAGGTGCAAGTCTGAAATTTTTTGCTTTTTCCTGCTCCTCTTAGCATGATAAAGAAGATTCAAAGAGAGTGAGATGCCAGCTACTTTCATTCAGTCAGTAGCTTCAATCATTTCTGGACGTTTTTCAATGGTAAAAATCAATGAATATTGTAAATGCACAAACAGTAATTTCTCCACATTGCAAGGTGCAATTCTGAAATTTTTTGCTTTTTCCTGCTCCTCTTAGCATGATAAAGAAGATTCAAAGAGAGTGAGATGCCAGCTCCTTTCATTCAGTCAGTAGCTTCAAACATTTCTGGTATATGAATAACATGATGTTTTTCAATGGCAAAAATCAATGAATATTGTAAATGCACAAACAGTAATTTCTCCGCATTGCAAGGTGCAATTCTGAAATTTTTTGCTTTTTCCTGCTCCTCTTAGTATGATAAAGAAGATTCAAAGAGAGTGAGATGCCAGCTCCTTTCATTCAGTCAGTAGCTTCAAACATTTCTGGTATATGAATAACATGATGTTTTTCAATGGCAAAAATCAATGAATATTGTAAATGCACAAACAGTAATTTCTCCGCATTGCAAGGTGCAATTCTGAAATTTTTTGCTTTTTCCTGCTCCTCTTAGCATGATAAAGAAGATTCAAAGAGAGTGAGATGCCAGCTCCTTTCATTCAGTCAGTAGCTTCAATCATTTCTGGACGTTTTTCAATGGCAAAAATCACTGAATATTGTAAATGCACAAACAGTAATTTCTCCGCATTGCAAGGTGCAATTCTGAAATTTTTTGCTTTTTCCTGCTCCTCTTAGCATGATAAAGAAGATTCAAAGAGAGTGAGATGCCAGCTCCTTTCGTTCAGTCAGTAGCTTCAATCATTTCTGGACGTTTTTCAATGGCAAAAATCATTTAATATTATAAATGCACAAACAGTAATTTCTCCGCATTGCAAGGTGCAATTCTGAAATTTTTTGCTTTTTCCTGCTCCTCTTAGCATGATAAAGAAGATTCAAAGAGAGTGAGATGCCAGCTCCTTTCATTCAGTCAGTAGCTTCAAACATTTCTGGTATATGAATAACATGATGTTTTTCAATGGCAAAAATCAATGAATATTGTAAATGCACAAACAGTAATTTCTCCGCATTGCAAGGTGCAATTCTGAAATTTTTTGCTTTTTCCTGCTCCTCTTAGCATGATAAAGAAGATTCAAAGAGAGTGAGATGCCAGCTACTTTCATTCAGTCAGTAGCTTCAATCATTTCTGGACGTTTTTCAATGGTAAAAATCAATGAATATTGTAAATGCACAAACAGTAATTTCTCCACATTGCAAGGTGCAATTCTGAAATTTTTTGCTTTTTCCTGCTCCTCTTAGCATGATAAAGAAGATTCAAAGAGAGTGAGATGCCAGCTCCTTTCATTCAGTCAGTAGCTTCAAACATTTCTGGTATATGAATAACATGATGTTTTTCAATGGCAAAAATCAATGAATATTGTAAATGCACAAACAGTAATTTCTCCGCATTGCAAGGTGCAATTCTGAAATTTTTTGCTTTTTCCTGCTTCTCTTAGCATGATAAAGAAGATTCAAAGAGAGTGAGATGCCAGCTCCTTTCATTCAGTCAGTAGCTTCAATCATTTCTGGACGTTTTTCAATGGCAAAAATCAATGAATATTGTAAATGCACAAACAGTAATTTCTCCGCATTGCAAGGTGCAATTCCGAAATTTTTTGCTTTTTCCTGCTCCTCTTAGCATGATAAAGAAGATTCAAAGAGAGTGAGATGCCACCTCCTTTCATTCAGTCAGTAGCTTCAAACATTTCTGGTATATGAATAACATGATGTTTTTCAATGGCAAAAATCAATGAATATTGTAAATGCACAAACAGTAATTTCTCCGCATTGCAAGGTGCAAGTCTGAAATTTTTTGCTTTTTCCTGCTCCTCTTAGCATGATAAAGAAGATTCAAAGAGAGTGAGATGCCAGCTACTTTCATTCAGTCAGTAGCTTCAATCATTTCTGAACGTTTTTCAATGGTAAAAATCAATGAATATTGTAAATGCACAAACAGTAATTTCTCCACATTGCAAGGTGCAATTCTGAAATTTTTTGCTTTTTCCTGCTCCTCTTAGCATGATAAAGAAGATTCAAAGAGAGTGAGATGCCAGCTCCTTTCATTCAGTCAGTAGCTTCAAACATTTCTGGTATATGAATAACATGATGTTTTTCAATGGCAAAAATCAATGAATATTGTAAATGCACAAACAGTAATTTCTCCGCATTGCAAGGTGCAATTCTGAAATTTTTTGCTTTTTCCTGCTCCTCTTAGCATGATAAAGAAGATTCAAAGAGAGTGAGATGCCAGCTCCTTTCGTTCAGTCAGTAGCTTCAATCATTTCTGGATGTTTTTCAATGGCAAAAATCATTGAATATTATAAATGCACAAACAGTAATTTCTCCGCATTGCAAGGTGCAATTCTGAAATTTTTTGCTTTTTCCTGCTCCTCTTAGCATGATAAAGAAGATTCAAAGAGAGTGAGATGCCAGCTCCTTTCATTCAGTCAGTAGCTTCAAACATTTCTGGTATATGAATAACATGATGTTTTTCAATGGCAAAAATCAATGAATATTGTAAATGCACAAACAGTAATTTCTCCGCATTGCAAGGTGCAAGTCTGAAATTTTTTGCTTTTTCCTGCTCCTCTTAGCATGATAAAGAAGATTCAAAGAGAGTGAGATGCCAGCTACTTTCATTCAGTCAGTAGCTTCAATCATTTCTGGACGTTTTTCAATGGTAAAAATCAATGAATATTGTAAATGCACAAACAGTAATTTCTCCACATTGCAAGGTGCAATTCTGAAATTTTTTGCTTTTTCCTGCTCCTCTTAGCATGATAACGAAGATTCAAAGAGAGTGAGATGCCAGCTCCTTTCATTCAGTCAGTAGCTTCAAACATTTCTGGTATATGAATAACATGATGTT
This sequence comes from Phyllobates terribilis, assembly GCF_046119375.1. Taxonomy (NCBI): domain Eukaryota; kingdom Metazoa; phylum Chordata; class Amphibia; order Anura; family Dendrobatidae; genus Phyllobates; species Phyllobates terribilis. The sequence goes on from NW_027363293.1 coordinate 114,613, forward strand.
TTTCAATGGCAAAAATCAATGAATATTGTAAATGCACAAACAGTAATTTCTCCGCATTGCAAGGTGCAAGTCTGAAATTTTTTGCTTTTTCCTGCTCCTCTTAGCATGATAAAGAAGATTCAAAGAGAGTGAGATGCCAGCTACTTTCATTCAGTCAGTAGCTTCAATCATTTCTGGACGTTTTTCAATGGTAAAAATCAATGAATATTGTAAATGCACAAACAGTAATTTCTCCACATTGCAAGGTGCAATTCTGAAATTTTTTGCTTTTTCCTGCTCCTCTTAGCATGATAAAGAAGATTCAAAGAGAGTGAGATGCCAGCTCCTTTCATTCAGTCAGTAGCTTCAAACATTTCTGGTATATGAATAACATGATGTTTTTCAATGGCAAAAATCAATGAATATTGTAAATGCACAAACAGTAATTTCTCCGCATTGCAAGGTGCAAGTCTGAAATTTTTTGCTTTTTCCTGCTCCTCTTAGCATGATAAAGAAGATTCAAAGAGAGTGAGATGCCAGCTACTTTCATTCAGTCAGTAGCTTCAATCATTTCTGGACGTTTTTCAATGGTAAAAATCAATGAATATTGTAAATGCACAAACAGTAATTTCTCCACATTGCAAGGTGCAATTCTGAAATTTTTTGCTTTTTCCTGCTCCTCTTAGCATGATAAAGAAGATTCAAAGAGAGTGAGATGCCAGCTCCTTTCATTCAGTCAGTAGCTTCAAACATTTCTGGTATATGAATAACATGATGTTTTTCAATGGCAAAAATCAATGAATATTGTAAATGCACAAACAGTAATTTCTCCGCATTGCAAGGTGCAATTCTGAAATTTTTTGCTTTTTCCTGCTCCTCTTAGCATGATAAAGAAGATTCAAAGAGAGTGAGATGCCAGCTCCTTTCATTCAGTCAGTAGCTTCAAACATTTCTGGTATATGAATAACATGATGTTTTTCAATGGCAAAAATCAATGAATATTGTAAATGCACAAACAGTAATTTCTCCGCATTGCAAGGTGCAATTCTGAAAATTTTTGCTTTTTCCTGCTCCTCTTAGCATGATAAAGAAGATTCAAAGAGAGTGAGATGCCAGCTCCTTTCATTCAGTCAGTAGCTTCAATCATTTCTGGACGTTTTTCAATGGCAAAAATCAATGAATATTGTAAATGCACAAACAGTAATTTCTCCGCATTGCAAGGTGCAATTCTGAAATTTTTTGCTTTTTCCTGCTCCTCTTAGCATGATAAAGAAGATTCAAAGAGAGTGAGATGCCAGCTCCTTTCGTTCAGTCAGTAGCTTCAATCATTTCTGGACGTTTTTCAATGGCAAAAATCATTTAATATTATAAATGCACAAACAGTAATTTCTCCGCATTGCAAGGTGCAATTCTGAAATTTTTTGCTTTTTCCTGCTCCTCTTAGCATGATAAAGAAGATTCAAAGAGAGTGAGATGCCAGCTCCTTTCATTCAGTCAGTAGCTTCAAACATTTCTGGTATATGAATAACATGATGTTTTTCAATGGCAAAAATCAATGAATATTGTAAATGCACAAACAGTAATTTCTCCGCATTGCAAGGTGCAATTCTGAAATTTTTTGCTTTTTCCTGCTCCTCTTAGCATGATAAAGAAGATTCAAAGAGAGTGAGATGCCAGCTACTTTCATTCAGTCAGTAGCTTCAATCATTTCTGGACGTTTTTCAATGGTAAAAATCAATGAATATTGTAAATGCACAAACAGTAATTTCTCCACATTGCAAGGTGCAATTCTGAAATTTTTTGCTTTTTCCTGCTCCTCTTAGCATGATAAAGAAGATTCAAAGAGAGTGAGATGCCAGCTCCTTTCATTCAGTCAGTAGCTTCAAACATTTCTGGTATATGAATAACATGATGTTTTTCAATGGCAAAAATCAATGAATATTGTAAATGCACAAACAGTAATTTCTCCGCATTGCAAGGTGCAATTCTGAAACTTTTTGCTTTTTCCTGCTCCTCTTAGCATGATAAAGAAGATTCAAAGAGAGTGAGATGCCAGCTCCTTTCATTCAGTCAGTAGCTTCAATCATTTCTGGACGTTTTTCAATGGCAAAAATCAATGAATATTGTAAATGCACAAACAGTAATTTCTCCGCATTGCAAGGTGCAATTCCGAAATTTTTTGCTTTTTCCTGCTCCTCTTAGCATGATAAAGAAGATTCAAAGAGAGTGAGATGCCAGCTCCTTTCATTCAGTCAGTAGCTTCAAACATTTCTGGTATATGAATAACATGATGTTTTTCAATGGCAAAAATCAATGAATATTGTAAATGCACAAACAGTAATTTCTCCGCATTGCAAGGTGCAAGTCTGAAATTTTTTGCTTTTTCCTGCTCCTCTTAGCATGATAAAGAAGATTCAAAGAGAGTGAGATGCCAGCTACTTTCATTCAGTCAGTAGCTTCAATCATTTCTGAACGTTTTTCAATGGTAAAAATCAATGAATATTGTAAATGCACAAACAGTAATTTCTCCACATTGCAAGGTGCAATTCTGAAATTTTTTGCTTTTTCCTGCTCCTCTTAGCATGATAAAGAAGATTCAAAGAGAGTGAGATGCCAGCTCCTTTCATTCAGTCAGTAGCTTCAAACATTTCTGGTATATGAATAACATGATGTTTTTCAATGGCAAAAATCAATGAATATTGTAAATGCACAAACAGTAATTTCTCCGCATTGCAAGGTGCAATTCTGAAATTTTTTGCTTTTTCCTGCTCCTCTTAGCATGATAAAGAAGATTCAAAGAGAGTGAGATGCCAGCTCCTTTCATTCAGTCAGTAGCTTCAAACATTTCTGGTATATGAATAACATGATGTTTTTCAATGGCAAAAATCAATGAATATTGTAAATGCACAAACAGTAATTTCTCCGCATTGCAAGGTGCAAGTCTGAAATTTTTTGCTTTTTCCTGCTCCTCTTAGCATGATAAAGAAGATTCAAAGAGAGTGAGATGCCAGCTACTTTCATTCAGTCAGTAGCTTCAATCATTTCTGGACGTTTTTCAATGGTAAAAATCAATGAATATTGTAAATGCACAAACAGTAATTTCTCCACATTGCAAGGTGCAATTCTGAAATTTTTTGCTTTTTCCTGCTCCTCTTAGCATGATAAAGAAGATTCAAAGAGAGTGAGATGCCAGCTCCTTTCATTCAGTCAGTAGCTTCAAACATTTCTGGTATATGAATAACATGATGTTTTTCAATGGCAAAAATCAATGAATATTGTAAATGCACAAACAGTAATTTCTCCGCATTGCAAGGTGCAATTCTGAAATTTTTTGCTTTTTCCTGCTCCTCTTAGCATGATAAAGAAGATTCAAAGAGAGTGAGATGCCAGCTCCTTTCATTCAGTCAGTAGCTTCAAACATTTCTGGTATATGAATAACATGATGTTTTTCAATGGCAAAAATCAATGAATATTGTAAATGCACAAACAGTAATTTCTCCGCATTGCAAGGTGCAATTCTGAAATTTTTTGCTTTTTCCTGCTCCTCTTAGCATGATAAAGAAGATTCAAAGAGAGTGAGATGCCAGCTCCTTTCATTCAGTCAGTAGCTTCAATCATTTCTGGACGTTTTTCAATGGCAAAAATCAATGAATATTGTAAATGCACAAACAGTAATTTCTCCGCATTGCAAGGTGCAAGTCTGAAATTTTTTGCTTTTTCCTGCTCCTCTTAGCATGATAAAGAAGATTCAAAGAGAGTGAGATGCCAGCTACTTTCATTCAGTCAGTAGCTTCAATCATTTCTGGACGTTTTTCAATGGTAAAAATCAATGAATATTGTAAATGCACAAACAGTAATTTCTCCACATTGCAAGGTGCAATTCTGAAATTTTTTGCTTTTTCCTGCTCCTCTTAGCATGATAAAGAAGATTCAAAGAGAGTGAGATGCCAGCTCCTTTCATTCAGTCAGTAGCTTCAAACATTTCTGGTATATGAATAACATGATGTTTTTCAATGGCAAAAATCAATGAATATTGTAAATGCACAAACAGTAATTTCTCCGCATTGCAAGGTGCAAGTCTGAAATTTTTTGCTTTTTCCTGCTCCTCTTAGCATGATAAAGAAGATTCAAAGAGAGTGAGATGCCAGCTACTTTCATTCAGTCAGTAGCTTCAATCATTTCTGGACGTTTTTCAATGGTAAAAATCAATGAATATTGTAAATGCACAAACAGTAATTTCTCCACATTGCAAGGTGCAATTCTGAAATTTTTTGCTTTTTCCTGCTCCTCTTAGCATGATAAAGAAGATTCAAAGAGAGTGAGATGCCAGCTCCTTTCATTCAGTCAGTAGCTTCAAACATTTCTGGTATATGAATAACATGATGTTTTTCAATGGCAAAAATCAATGAATATTGTAAATGCACAAACAGTAATTTCTCCGCATTGCAAGGTGCAATTCTGAAATTTTTTGCTTTTTCCTGCTCCTCTTAGCATGATAAAGAAGATTCAAAGAGAGTGAGATGCCAGCTCCTTTCATTCAGTCAGTAGCTTCAAACATTTCTGGTATATGAATAACATGATGTTTTTCAATGGCAAAAATCAATGAATATTGTAAATGCACAAACAGTAATTTCTCCGCATTGCAAGGTGCAATTCTGAAATTTTTTGCTTTTTCCTGCTCCTCTTAGCATGATAAAGAAGATTCAAAGAGAGTGAGATGCCAGCTCCTTTCATTCAGTCAGTAGCTTCAATCATTTCTGGACGTTTTTCAATGGCAAAAATCAATGAATATTGTAAATGCACAAACAGTAATTTCTCCGCATTGCAAGGTGCAATTCTGAAATTTTTTGCTTTTTCCTGCTCCTCTTAGCATGATAAAGAAGATTCAAAGAGAGTGAGATGCCAGCTCCTTTCGTTCAGTCAGTAGCTTCAATCATTTCTGGACGTTTTTCAATGGCAAAAATCATTTAATATTATAAATGCACAAACAGTAATTTCTCCGCATTGCAAGGTGCAATTCTGAAATTTTTTGCTTTTTCCTGCTCCTCTTAGCATGATAAAGAAGATTCAAAGAGAGTGAGATGCCAGCTCCTTTCATTCAGTCAGTAGCTTCAAACATTTCTGGTATATGAATAACATGATGTTTTTCAATGGCAAAAATCAATGAATATTGTAAATGCACAAACAGTAATTTCTCCGCATTGCAAGGTGCAATTCTGAAATTTTTTGCTTTTTCCTGCTCCTCTTAGCATGATAAAGAAGATTCAAAGAGAGTGAGATGCCAGCTACTTTCATTCAGTCAGTAGCTTCAATCATTTCTGGACGTTTTTCAATGGTAAAAATCAATGAATATTGTAAATGCACAAACAGTAATTTCTCCACATTGCAAGGTGCAATTCTGAAATTTTTTGCTTTTTCCTGCTCCTCTTAGCATGATAAAGAAGATTCAAAGAGAGTGAGATGCCAGCTCCTTTCATTCAGTCAGTAGCTTCAAACATTTCTGGTATATGAATAACATGATGTTTTTCAATGGCAAAAATCAATGAATATTGTAAATGCACAAACAGTAATTTCTCCGCATTGCAAGGTGCAATTCTGAAATTTTTTGCTTTTTCCTGCTCCTCTTAGCATGATAAAGAAGATTCAAAGAGAGTGAGATGCCAGCTCCTTTCATTCAGTCAGTAGCTTCAATCATTTCTGGACGTTTTTCAATGGCAAAAATCAATGAATATTGTAAATGCACAAACAGTAATTTCTCCGCATTGCAAGGTGCAATTCCGAAATTTTTTGCTTTTTCCTGCTCCTCTTAGCATGATAAAGAAGATTCAAAGAGAGTGAGATGCCACCTCCTTTCATTCAGTCAGTAGCTTCAAACATTTCTGGTATATGAATAACATGATGTTTTTCAATGGCAAAAATCAATGAATATTGTAAATGCACAAACAGTAATTTCTCCGCATTGCAAGGTGCAAGTCTGAAATTTTTTGCTTTTTCCTGCTCCTCTTAGCATGATAAAGAAGATTCAAAGAGAGTGAGATGCCAGCTACTTTCATTCAGTCAGTAGCTTCAATCATTTCTGAACGTTTTTCAATGGTAAAAATCAATGAATATTGTAAATGCACAAACAGTAATTTCTCCACATTGCAAGGTGCAATTCTGAAATTTTTTGCTTTTTCCTGCTCCTCTTAGCATGATAAAGAAGATTCAAAGAGAGTGAGATGCCAGCTCCTTTCATTCAGTCAGTAGCTTCAAACATTTCTGGTATATGAATAACATGATGTTTTTCAATGGCAAAAATCAATGAATATTGTAAATGCACAAACAGTAATTTCTCCGCATTGCAAGGTGCAATTCTGAAATTTTTTGCTTTTTCCTGCTCCTCTTAGCATGATAAAGAAGATTCAAAGAGAGTGAGATGCCAGCTCCTTTCGTTCAGTCAGTAGCTTCAATCATTTCTGGATGTTTTTCAATGGCAAAAATCATTGAATATTATAAATGCACAAACAGTAATTTCTCCGCATTGCAAGGTGCAATTCTGAAATTTTTTGCTTTTTCCTGCTCCTCTTAGCATGATAAAGAAGATTCAAAGAGAGTGAGATGCCAGCTCCTTTCATTCAGTCAGTAGCTTCAAACATTTCTGGTATATGAATAACATGATGTTTTTCAATGGCAAAAATCAATGAATATTGTAAATGCACAAACAGTAATTTCTCCGCATTGCAAGGTGCAAGTCTGAAATTTTTTGCTTTTTCCTGCTCCTCTTAGCATGATAAAGAAGATTCAAAGAGAGTGAGATGCCAGCTACTTTCATTCAGTCAGTAGCTTCAATCATTTCTGGACGTTTTTCAATGGTAAAAATCAATGAATATTGTAAATGCACAAACAGTAATTTCTCCACATTGCAAGGTGCAATTCTGAAATTTTTTGCTTTTTCCTGCTCCTCTTAGCATGATAAAGAAGATTCAAAGAGAGTGAGATGCCAGCTCCTTTCATTCAGTCAGTAGCTTCAAACATTTCTGGTATATGAATAACATGATGTTTTTCAATGGCAAAAATCAATGAATATTGTAAATGCACAAACAGTAATTTCTCCGCATTGCAAGGTGCAAGTCTGAAATTTTTTGCTTTTTCCTGCTCCTCTTAGCATGATAAAGAAGATTCAAAGAGAGTGAGATGCCAGCTACTTTCATTCAGTCAGTAGCTTCAATCATTTCTGGACGTTTTTCAATGGTAAAAATCAATGAATATTGTAAATGCACAAACAGTAATTTCTCCACATTGCAAGGTGCAATTCTGAAATTTTTTGCTTTTTCCTGCTCCTCTTAGCATGATAAAGAAGATTCAAAGAGAGTGAGATGCCAGCTCCTTTCATTCAGTCAGTAGCTTCAAACATTTCTGGTATATGAATAACATGATGTTTTTCAATGGCAAAAATCAATGAATATTGTAAATGCACAAACAGTAATTTCTCCGCATTGCAAGGTGCAAGTCTGAAATTTTTTGCTTTATCCTGCTCCTCTTAGCATGATAAAGAAGATTCAAAGAGAGTGAGATGCCAGCTACTTTCATTCAGTCAGTAGCTTCAATCATTTCTGGACGTTTTTCAATGGTAAAAATCAATGAATATTGTAAATGCACAAACAGTAATTTCTCCACATTGCAAGGTGCAATTCTGAAATTTTTTGCTTTTTCCTGCTCCTCTTAGCATGATAAAGAAGATTCAAAGAGAGTGAGATGCCAGCTCCTTTCATTCAGTCAGTAGCTTCAAACATTTCTGGTATATGAATAACATGATGTTTTTCAATGGCAAAAATCAATGAATATTGTAAATGCACAAACAGTAATTTCTCCGCATTGCAAGGTGCAATTCTGAAATTTTTTGCTTTTTCCTGCTCCTCTTAGCATGATAAAGAAGATTCAAAGAGAGTGAGATGCCAGCTCCTTTCATTCAGTCAGTAGCTTCAAACATTTCTGGTATATGAATAACATGATGTTTTTCAATGGCAAAAATCAATGAATATTGTAAATGCACAAACAGTAATTTCTCCGCATTGCAAGGTGCAATTCTGAAAATTTTTGCTTTTTCCTGCTCCTCTTAGCATGATAAAGAAGATTCAAAGAGAGTGAGATGCCAGCTCCTTTCATTCAGTCAGTAGCTTCAATCATTTCTGGACGTTTTTCAATGGCAAAAATCAATGAATATTGTAAATGCACAAACAGTAATTTCTCCGCATTGCAAGGTGCAATTCTGAAATTTTTTGCTTTTTCCTGCTCCTCTTAGCATGATAAAGAAGATTCAAAGAGAGTGAGATGCCAGCTCCTTTCGTTCAGTCAGTAGCTTCAATCATTTCTGGACGTTTTTCAATGGCAAAAATCATTTAATATTATAAATGCACAAACAGTAATTTCTCCGCATTGCAAGGTGCAATTCTGAAATTTTTTGCTTTTTCCTGCTCCTCTTAGCATGATAAAGAAGATTCAAAGAGAGTGAGATGCCAGCTCCTTTCATTCAGTCAGTAGCTTCAAACATTTCTGGTATATGAATAACATGATGTTTTTCAATGGCAAAAATCAATGAATATTGTAAATGCACAAACAGTAATTTCTCCGCATTGCAAGGTGCAATTCTGAAATTTTTTGCTTTTTCCTGCTCCTCTTAGCATGATAAAGAAGATTCAAAGAGAGTGAGATGCCAGCTCCTTTCATTCAGTCAGTAGCTTCAATCATTTCTGGACGTTTTTCAATGGCAAAAATCAATGAATATTGTAAATGCACAAACAGTAATTTCTCCGCATTGCAAGATGCAATTCCGAAATTTTTTGCTTTTTCCTGCTCCTCTTAGCATGATAAAGAAGATTCAAAGAGAGTGAGATGCCAGCTCCTTTCATTCAGTCAGTAGCTTCAAACATTTCTGGTATATGAATAACATGATGTTTTTCAATGGCAAAAATCAATGAATATTGTAAATGCACAAACAGTAATTTCTCCGCATTGCAAGGTGCAAGTCTGAAATTTTTTGCTTTTTCCTGCTCCTCTTAGCATGATAAAGAAGATTCAAAGAGAGTGAGATGCCAGCTACTTTCATTCAGTCAGTAGCTTCAATCATTTCTGAACGTTTTTCAATGGTAAAAATCAATGAATATTGTAAATGCACAAACAGTAATTTCTCCACATTGCAAGGTGCAATTCTGAAATTTTTTGCTTTTTCCTGCTCCTCTTAGCATGATAAAGAAGATTCAAAGAGAGTGAGATGCCAGCTCCTTTCATTCAGTCAGTAGCTTCAAACATTTCTGGTATATGAATAACATGATGTTTTTCAATGGCAAAAATCAATGAATATTGTAAATGCACAAACAGTAATTTCTCCGCATTGCAAGGTGCAATTCTGAAATTTTTTGCTTTTTCCTGCTCCTCTTAGCATGATAAAGAAGATTCAAAGAGAGTGAGATGCCAGCTCCTTTCATTCAGTCAGTAGCTTCAAACATTTCTGGTATATGAATAACATGATGTTTTTCAATGGCAAAAATCAATGAATATTGTAAATGCACAAACAGTAATTTCTCCGCATTGCAAGGTGCAAGTCTGAAATTTTTTGCTTTTTCCTGCTCCTCTTAGCATGATAAAGAAGATTCAAAGAGAGTGAGATGCCAGCTACTTTCATTCAGTCAGTAGCTTCAATCATTTCTGGACGTTTTTCAATGGTAAAAATCAATGAATATTGTAAATGCACAAACAGTAATTTCTCCACATTGCAAGGTGCAATTCTGAAATTTTTTGCTTTTTCCTGCTCCTCTTAGCATGATAAAGAAGATTCAAAGAGAGTGAGATGCCAGCTCCTTTCATTCAGTCAGTAGCTTCAAACATTTCTGGTATATGAATAACATGATGTTTTTCAATGGCAAAAATCAATGAATATTGTAAATGCACAAACAGTAATTTCTCCGTATTGCAAGGTGCAATTCTGAAATTTTTTGCTTTTTCCTGCTCCTCTTAGCATGATAAAGAAGATTCAAAGAGAGTGAGATGCCAGCTCCTTTCATTCAGTCAGTAGCTTCAAACATTTCTGGTATATGAATAACATGATGTTTTTCAATGGCAAAAATCAATGAATATTGTAAATGCACAAACAGTAATTTCTCCGCATTGCAAGGTGCAATTCTGAAATTTTTTGCTTTTTCCTGCTCCTCTTAGCATGATAAAGAAGATTCAAAGAGAGTGAGATGCCAGCTCCTTTCATTCAGTCAGTAGCTTCAATCATTTCTGGACGTTTTTCAATGGCAAAAATCAATGAATATTGTAAATGCACAAACAGTAATTTCTCCGCATTGCAAGGTGCAATTCTGAAATTTTTTGCTTTTTCCTGCTCCTCTTAGCATGATAAAGAAGACTCAAAGAGAGTGAGATGTCAGCTCCTTTCATTCAGTCAGTAGCTTCAAACATTTCTGGTATATGAATAACATGATGTTTTTCAATGGCAAAAATCAATGAATATTGTAAATGCACAAAAAATAATTTCTCCGCATTGCAAGGTGCAATTCTGAAATTTTTTGCTTTTTCCTGCTCCTCTTAGCATGATAAAGAAGATTCAAAGAGAGTGAGATGCCAGCTCCTTTCATTCAGTCAGTAGCTTCAATCATTTCTGGACGTTTTTCAATGGCAAAAATCAATGAATATTGTAAATGCACAAACAGTAATTTCTCCGCATTGCAAGGTTCAATTCTGAAATTTTTTGCTTTTTCCTGCTCCTCTTAGCATGATAAAGAAGATTCAAAGAGAGTGAGATGCCAGCTCCTTTCATTCAGTCAGTAGCTTCAATCATTTCTGGTATATGAATAACATGATGTTTTTCAATGGCAAAAATCAATGAATATTGTAAATGCACAAACAGTAATTTCTCCGCATTGCAAGGTGCAATTCTGAAATTTTTTGCTTTTTCCTGCTCCTATTAGCATGATAAAGAAGATTCAAAGAGAGTGAGATGCCAGCTCCTTTCATTCAGTCAGTAGCTTCAATCATTTCTGGACGTTTTTCAATGGCAAAAATCAATGAATATTGTAAATGCACAAACAGTAATTTCTCCGCATTGCAAGGTGCAATTCTGAAATTTTTTGCTTTTTCCTGCTCCTCTTAGCATGATAAACAAGATTCAAAGAGAGTGAGATGCCAGCTCCTTTCATTCAGTCAGTAGCTTCAATCATTTCTGGACGTTTTTCAATGGCAAAAATCAATGAATATTGTAAATGCACAAACAGTAATTTCCCGCATTGCAAGGTGCAATTCTGAAATTTTTTGCTTTTTCCTGCTCCTCTTAGCATGATAAAGAAGATTCAAAGAGAGTGAGATGCCAGCTCCTTTCATTCAGTCAGTAGCTTCAATCATTTCTGGACGTTTTTCAATGGCAAAAATCAATGAATATTGTAAATGCACAAACAGTAATTTCTCCACATTGCAAGGTGCAATTCGGAAATTTTTTGCTTTTTCCTGCTAATCCTAGCATGATAAAGAAGATTCAAAGAGAGTGAGATGCCAGCTCCTTTCATTCAGTCAGTAGCTTCAAACATTTCTGGTATATGAATAACATGATGTTTTTCAATGGCAAAAATCAATGAATATTGTAAATGCACAAACAGTAATTTCTCCGCATTGCAAGGTGCAATTCTGAAATTTTTTGCTTTTTCCTGCTCCTCTTAGCATGATAAAGAAGATTCAAAGAGAGTGAGATGCCAGCTCCTTTCATTCAGTCAGTAGCTTCAATCATTTCTGGACGTTTTTCAATGGCAAAAATCAATGAATATTGTAAATGCACAAACAGTAATTTCTCCGCATTGCAAGGTGCAATTCTGAAATTTTTTGCTTTTTCCTGCTCCTCTTAGCATGATAAACAAGATTCAAAGAGAGTGAGATGCCAGCTCCTTTCATTCAGTCAGTAGCTTCAATCATTTCTGGACGTTTTTCAATGGCAAAAATCAATGAATATTGTAAATGCACAAACAGTAATTTCTCCGCATTGCAAGGTGCAATTCTGAAATTTTTTGCTTTTTCCTGCTCCTCTTAGCATGATAAAGAAGATTCAAAGAGAGTGAGATGCCAGCTCCTTTCATTCAGTCAGTAGCTTCAATCATTTCTGGACGTTTTTCAATGGCAAAAATCAATGAATATTGTAAATGCACAAACAGTAATTTCTCCGCATTGCAAGGTGCAATTCTGAAATTTTTTGCTTTTTCCTGCTCCTCTTAGCATGATAAAGAAGATTCAAAGAGAGTGAGATGCCAGCTCCTTTCATTCAGTCAGTAGCTTCAAACATTTCTGGTATATGAATAACATGATGTTTTTCAATGGCAAAAATCAATGAATATTGTAAATGCACAAACAGTAATTTCTCCGCATTGCAAGGTGCAATTCTGAAATTTTTTGCTTTTTCCTGCTCCTCTTAGCATGATAAAGAAGATTCAAAGAGAGTGAGATGCCAGCTCCTTTCGTTCAGTCAGTAGCTTCAATCATTTCTGGATGTTTTTCAATGGCAAAAATCATTGAATATTATAAATGCACAAACAGTAATTTCTCCGCATTGCAAGGTGCAATTCTGAAATTTTTTGCTTTTTCCTGCTCCTCTTAGCATGATAAAGAAGATTCAAAGAGAGTGAGATGCCAGCTCCTTTCATTCAGTCAGTAGCTTCAAACATTTCTGGTATATGAATAACATGATGTTTTTCAATGGCAAAAATCAATGAATATTGTAAATGCACAAACAGTAATTTCTCCGCATTGCAAGGTGCAATTCTGAAATTTTTTGCTTTTTCCTGCTCCTCTTAGCATGATAAAGAAGATTCAAAGAGAGTGAGATGCCAGCTACTTTCATTCAGTCAGTAGCTTCAATCATTTCTGGACGTTTTTCAATGGTAAAAATCAATGAATATTGTAAATGCACAAACAGTAATTTCTCCACATTGCAAGGTGCAATTCTGAAATTTTTTGCTTTTTCCTGCTCCTCTTAGCATGATAAAGAAGATTCAAAGAGAGTGAGATGCCAGCTCCTTTCATTCAGTCAGTAGCTTCAAACATTTCTGGTATATGAATAACATGATGTTTTTCAATGGCAAAAATCAATGAATATTGTAAATGCACAAACAGTAATTTCTCCGCATTGCAAGGTGCAATTCTGAAATTTTTTGCTTTTTCCTGCTCCTCTTAGCATGATAAAGAAGATTCAAAGAGAGTGAGATGCCAGCTCCTTTCATTCAGTCAGTAGCTTCAAACATTTCTGGTATATGAATAACATGATGTTTTTCAATGGCAAAAATCAATGAATATTGTAAATGCACAAACAGTAATTTCTCCGCATTGCAAGGTGCAAGTCTGAAATTTTTTGCTTTTTCCTGCTCCTCTTAGCATGATAAAGAAGATTCAAAGAGAGTGAGATGCCAGCTACTTTCATTCAGTCAGTAGCTTCAATCATTTCTGGACGTTTTTCAATGGTAAAAATCAATGAATATTGTAAATGCACAAACAGTAATTTCTCCACATTGCAAGGTGCAATTCTGAAATTTTTTGCTTTTTCCTGCTCCTCTTAGCATGATAAAGAAGATTCAAAGAGAGTGAGATGCCAGCTCCTTTCATTCAGTCAGTAGCTTCAAACATTTCTGGTATATGAATAACATGATGTTTTTCAATGGCAAAAATCAATGAATATTGTAAATGCACAAACAGTAATTTCTCCGCATTGCAAGGTGCAATTCTGAAATTTTTTGCTTTTTCCTGCTCCTCTTAGCATGATAAAGAAGATTCAAAGAGAGTGAGATGCCAGCTCCTTTCATTCAGTCAGTAGCTTCAATCATTTCTGGATGTTTTTCAATGGCAAAAATCAATGAATATTGTAAATGCACAAACTGTAATTTCTCCGCATTGCAAGGTGCAATTCTGAAATTTTTTGCTTTTTCCTGCTCCTCTTAGCATGATAAAGAAGATTCAAAGAGAGTGAGATGCCAGCTCCTTTCATTCAGTCAGTAGCTTCAATCATTTCTGGACGTTTTTCAATGGCAAAAATCAATGAATATTGTAAATGCACAAACAGTAATTTCTCCGCATTGCAAGGTGCAATTCTGAAATTTTTTGCTTTTTCCTGCTCCTCTTAGCATGATAAACAAGATTCAAAGAGAGTGAGATGCCAGCTCCTTTCATTCAGTCAGTAGCTTCAAACATTTCTGGTATATGAATAACATGATGTTTTTCAATGGCAAAAATCAATGAATATTGTAAATGCACAAACAGTAATTTCTCCGCATTGCAAGGTGCAATTCTGAAATTTTTTGCTTTTTCCTGCTCCTCTTAGCATGATAAAGAAGATTCAAAGAGAGTGAGATGCCAGCTCCTTTCATTCAGTCAGTAGCTTCAAACATTTCTGGTATATGAATAACATGATGTTTTTCAATGGCAAAAATCAATGAATATTGTAAATGCACAAACAGTAATTTCTCCGCATTGCAAGGTGCAAGTCTGAAATTTTTTGCTTTTTCCTGCTCCTCTTAGCATGATAAAGAAGATTCAAAGAGAGTGAGATGCCAGCTACTTTCATTCAGTCAGTAGCTTCAATCATTTCTGGACGTTTTTCAATGGTAAAAATCAATGAATATTGTAAATGCACAAACAGTAATTTCTCCACATTGCAAGGTGCAATTCTGAAATTTTTTGCTTTTTCCTGCTCCTCTTAGCATGATAAAGAACATTCAAAGAGAGTGAGATGCCAGCTCCTTTCATTCAGTCAGTAGCTTCAAACATTTCTGGTATATGAATAACATGATGTTTTTCAATGGCAAAAATCAATGAATATTGTAAATGCACAAACAGTAATTTCTCCGCATTGCAAGGTGCAATTCTGAAATTTTTTGCTTTTTCCTGCTCCTCTTAGCATGATAAAGAAGATTCAAAGAGAGTGAGATGCCAGCTCCTTTCATTCAGTCAGTAGCTTCAAACATTTCTGGTATATGAATAACATGATGTTTTTCAATTGGATAAATCAATGAATATTGTAAATGCACAAACAGTAATTTCTCCGCATTGCAAGGTGCAAGTCTGAAATTTTTTGCTTTTTCCTGCTCCTCTTAGCATGATAAAGAAGATTCAAAGAGAGTGAGATGCCAGCTACTTTCATTCAGTCAGTAGCTTCAATCATTTCTGGACGTTTTTCAATGGTAAAAATCAATGAATATTGTAAATGCACAAACAGTAATTTCTCCACATTGCAAGGTGCAATTCTGAAATTTTTTGCTTTTTCCTGCTCCTCTTAGCATGATAAAGAAGATTCAAAGAGAGTGAGATGCCAGCTCCTTTCATTCAGTCAGTAGCTTCAAACATTTCTGGTATATGAATAACATGATGTTTTTCAATGGCAAAAATCAATGAATATTGTAAATGCACAAACAGTAATTTCTCCGCATTGCAAGGTGCAATTCTGAAATTTTTTGCTTTTTCCTGCTCCTCTTAGCATGATAAAGAAGATTCAAAGAGAGTGAGATGCCAGCTCCTTTCATTCAGTCAGTAGCTTCAATCATTTCTGGATGTTTTTCAATGGCAAAAATCAATGAATATTGTAAATGCACAAACTGTAATTTCTCCGCATTGCAAGGTGCAATTCTGAAATTTTTTGCTTTTTCCTGCTCCTCTTAGCATGATAAAGAAGATTCAAAGAGAGTGAGATGCCAGCTCCTTTCATTCAGTCAGTAGCTTCAATCATTTCTGGACGTTTTTCAATGGCAAAAATCAATGAATATTGTAAATGCACAAACAGTAATTTCTCCGCATTGCAAGGTGCAATTCTGAAATTTTTTGCTTTTTCCTGCTCGTCTTAGCATGATAAACAAGATTCAAAGAGAGTGAGATGCCAGCTCCTTTCATTTAGTCAGTAGCTTCAATCATTTCTGGACGTTTTTCAATGGCAAAAATCAATGAATATTGTAAATGCACAAACAGTAATTTCTCCGCATTGCAAGGTGCAATTCTGAAATTTTTTGCTTTTTCCTGCTCCTCTTAGCATGATAAAGAAGATTCAAAGAGAGTGAGATGCCAGCTCCTTTCATTCAGTCAGTAGCTTCAATCATTTCTGGACGTTTTTCAATGGCAAAAATCAATGAATATTGTAAATGCACAAACAGTAATTTCTCCGCATTGCAAGGTGCAATTCTGAAATTTTTTGCTTTTTCCTGCTCCTCTTAGCATGATAAAGAAGATTCAAAGAGAGTGAGATGCCAGCTCCTTTCATTCAGTCAGTAGCTTCAAACATTTCTGGTATATGAATAACATGATGTTTTTCAATGGCAAAAATCAATGAATATTGTAAATGCACAAACAGTAATTTCTCCGCATTGCAAGGTGCAATTCTGAAATTTTTTGCTTTTTCCTGCTCCTCTTAGCATGATAAAGAAGATTCAAAGAGAGTGAGATGCCAGCTCCTTTCGTTCAGTCAGTAGCTTCAATCATTTCTGGATGTTTTTCAATGGCAAAAATCATTGAATATTATAAATGCACAAACAGTAATTTCTCCGCATTGCAAGGTGCAATTCTGAAATTTTTTGCTTTTTCCTGCTCCTCTTAGCATGATAAAGAAGATTCAAAGAGAGTGAGATGCCAGCTCCTTTCATTCAGTCAGTAGCTTCAAACATTTCTGGTATATGAATAACATGATGTTTTTCAATGGCAAAAATCAATGAATATTGTAAATGCACAAACAATAATTTCTCCGCATTGCAAGGTGCAATTCTGAAATTTTTTGCTTTTTCCTGCTCCTCTTAGCATGATAAAGAAGATTCAAAGAGAGTGAGATGCCAGCTCCTTTCATTCAGTCAGTAGCTTCAATCATTTCTGGACGTTTTTCAGTGGCAAAAATCAATGAATATTGTAAATGCACAAACAGTAATTTCTCCGCATTGCAAGGTGCAATTCTGAAATTTTTTGCTTTTCCCTGCTCCTCTTAGCATGATAAAGAAGATTCAAAGAGAGTGAGATGCCAGCTCCTTTCATTCAGTCAGTAGCTTCAAACATTTCTGGTATATGAATAACATGATGTTTTTCAATGGCAAAAATCAATGAATATTGTAAATGCACAAACAGTAATTTCTCCGCATTGCAAGGTGCAAGTCTGAAATTTTTTGCTTTTTCCTGCTCCTCTTAGCATGATAAAGAAGATTCAAAGAGAGTGAGATGCCAGCTACTTTCATTCAGTCAGTAGCTTCAATCATTTCTGGACGTTTTTCAATGGTAAAAATCAATGAATATTGTAAATGCACAAACAGTAATTTCTCCACATTGCAAGGTGCAATTCTGAAATTTTTTGCTTTTTCCTGCTCCTCTTAGCATGATAAAGAAGATTCAAAGAGAGTGAGATGCCAGCTCCTTTCATTCAGTCAGTAGCTTCAAACATTTCTGGTATATGAATAACATGATGTTTTTCAATGGCAAAAATCAATGAATATTGTAAATGCACAAACAGTAATTTCTCCGCATTGCAAGGTGCAATTCTGAAATTTTTTGCTTTTTCCTGCTCCTCTTAGCATGATAAAGAAGATTCAAAGAGAGTGAGATGCCAGCTCCTTTCATTCAGTCAGTAGCTTCAATCATTTCTGGATGTTTTTCAATGGCAAAAATCAATGAATATTGTAAATGCACAAACTGTAATTTCTCCGCATTGCAAGGTGCAATTCTGAAATTTTTTGCTTTTTCCTGCTCCTCTTAGCATGATAAAGAAGATTCAAAGAGAGTGAGATGCCAGCTCCTTTCATTCAGTCAGTAGCTTCAATCATTTCTGGACGTTTTTCAATGGCAAAAATCAATGAATATTGTAAATGCACAAACAGTAATTTCTCCGCATTGCAAGGTGCAATTCTGAAATTTTTTGCTTTTTCCTACTCGTCTTAGCATGATAAACAAGATTCAAAGAGAGTGAGATGCCAGCTCCTTTCATTTAGTCAGTAGCTTCAATCATTTCTGGACGTTTTTCAATGGCAAAAATCAATGAATATTGTAAATGCACAAACAGTAATTTCTCCGCATTGCAAGGTGCAATTCTGAAATTTTTTGCTTTTTCCTGCTCCTCTTAGCATGATAAAGAAGATTCAAAGAGAGTGAGATGCCAGCTCCTTTCATTCAGTCAGTAGCTTCAATCATTTCTGGACGTTTTTCAATGGCAAAAATCAATGAATATTGTAAATGCACAAACAGTAATTTCTCCGCATTGCAAGGTGCAATTCTGAAATTTTTTGCTTTTTCCTGCTCCTCTTAGCATGATAAAGAAGATTCAAAGAGAGTGAGATGCCAGCTCCTTTCATTCAGTCAGTAGCTTCAAACATTTCTGGTATATGAATAACATGATGTTTTTCAATGGCAAAAATCAATGAATATTGTAAATGCACAAACAGTAATTTCTCCGCATTGCAAGGTGCAATTCTGAAATTTTTTGCTTTTTCCTGCTCCTCTTAGCATGATAAAGAAGATTCAAAGAGAGTGAGATGCCAGCTCCTTTCGTTCAGTCAGTAGCTTCAATCATTTCTGGATGTTTTTCAAAGGCAAAAATCATTGAATATTATAAATGCACAAACAGTAATTTCTCCGCATTGCAAGGTGCAATTCTGAAATTTTTTGCTTTTTCCTGCTCCTCTTAGCATGATAAAGAAGATTCAAAGAGAGTGAGATGCCAGCTCCTTTCATTCAGTCAGTAGCTTCAAACATTTCTGGTATATGAATAACATGATGTTTTTCAATGGCAAAAATCAATGAATATTGTAAATGCACAAACAATAATTTCTCCGCATTGCAAGGTGCAATTCTGAAATTTTTTGCTTTTTCCTGCTCCTCTTAGCATGATAAAGAAGATTCAAAGAGAGTGAGATGCCAGCTCCTTTCATTCAGTCAGTAGCTTCAATCATTTCTGGACGTTTTTCAGTGGCAAAAATCAATGAATATTGTAAATGCACAAACTAATTTCTCCGCATTGCAAGGTGCAATTCTGAAATTTTTTGCTTTTCCCTGCTCCTCTTAGCATGATAAAGAAGATTCAAAGAGAGTGAGATGCCAGCTCCTTTCATTCAGTCAGTAGCTTCAAACATTTCTGGTATATGAATAACATGATGTTTTTCAATGGCAAAAATCAATGAATATTGTAAATGCACAAACAGTAATTTCTCCGCATTGCAAGGTGCAAGTCTGAAATTTTTTGCTTTTTCCTGCTCCTCTTAGCATGATAAAGAAGATTCAAAGAGAGTGAGATGCCAGCTACTTTCATTCAGTCAGTAGCTTCAATCATTTCTGGACGTTTTTCAATGGTAAAAATCAATGAATATTGTAAATGCACAAACAGTAATTTCTCCACATTGCAAGGTGCAATTCTGAAATTTTTTGCTTTTTCCTGCTCCTCTTAGCATGATAAAGAAGATTCAAAGAGAGTGAGATGCCAGCTCCTTTCATTCAGTCAGTAGCTTCAAACATTTCTGGTATATGAATAACATGATGTTTTTCAATGGCAAAAATCAATGAATATTGTAAATGCACAAACAGTAATTTCTCCGCATTGTAAGGTGCAATTCTGAAATTTTTTGCTTTTTCCTGCTCCTCTTAGCATGATAAAGAAGATTCAAAGAGAGTGAGATGCCAGCTCCTTTCATTCAGTCAGTAGCTTCAATCATTTCTGGATGTTTTTCAATGGCAAAAATCAATGAATATTGTAAATGCACAAACTGTAATTTCTCCGCACTGCAAGATGCAATTCTGAAATTTTTTGCTTTTTCCTGCTCCTCTTAGCATGATAAAGAAGATTCAAAGAGAGTGAGATGCCAGCTCCTTTCATTCAGTCAGTAGCTTCAATCATTTCTGGACGTTTTTCAATGGCAAAAATCAATGAATATTGTAAATGCACAAACAGTAATTTCTCCGCATTGCAAGTTGCAATTCTGAAATTTTTTGCTTTTTCCTGCTCCTCTTAGCATGATAAAGAAGATTCAAAGAGAGTGAGATGCCAGCTCCTTTCATTCAGTCAGTAGCTTCAATCATTTCTGGACGTTTTTCAATGGCAAAAATCAATGAATATTGTAAATGCACAAACAGTAATTTCTCCGCATTGCAAGGTGCAATTCTGAAATTTTTTGCTTTTTCCTGCTCCTCTTAGCATGATAAAGAAGATTCAAAGAGAGTGAGATGCCAGCTCCTTTCATTCAGTCAGTAGCTTCAAACATTTCTGGTATATGAATAACATGATGTTTTTCAATGGCAAAAATCAATGAATATTGTAAATGCACAAACAGTAATTTCTCCGCATTGCAAGGTGCAATTCTGAAATTTTTTGCTTTTTCCTGCTCCTCTTAGCATGATAAAGAAGATTCAAAGAGAGTGAGATGCCAGCTCCTTTCGTTCAGTCAGTAGCTTCAATCATTTCTGGACGTTTTTCAATGGCAAAAATCATTGAATATTATAAATGCACAAACCGTAATTTCTCCGCATTGCAAGGTGCAATTCTGAAATTTTTTGCTTTTTCCTGCTCCTCTTAGCATGATAAAGAAGATTCAAAGAGAGTGAGATGCCAGCTCCTTTCATTCAGTCAGTAGCTTCAAACATTTCTGGTATATGAATAACATGATGTTTTTCAATGGCAAAAATCAATGAATATTGTAAATGCACAAACAGTAATTTCTCCGCATTGCAAGGTGCAATTCTGAAATTTTTTGCTTTTTCCTGCTCCTCTTAGCATGATAAAGAAGATTCAAAGAGAGTGAGATGCCAGCTCCTTTCATTCAGTCAGTAGCTTCAATCATTTCTGGACGTTTTTCAATGGCAAAAATCAATGAATATTGTAAATGCACAAACAGTAATTTCTCCGCATTGCAAGGTGCAATTCTGAAATTTTTTGCTTTTTCCTGCTCCTCTTAGCATGATAAAGAAGATTCAAAGAGAGTGAGATGCCAGCTCCTTTCATTCAGTCAGTAGCTTCAAACATTTCTGGTATATGAATAACATGATGTTTTTCAATGGCAAAAATCAATGAATATTGTAAATGCACAAACAGTAATTTCTCCGCATTGCAAGGTGCAAGTCTGAAATTTTTTGCTTTTTCCTGCTCCTCTTAGCATGATAAAGAAGATTCAAAGAGAGTGAGATGCCAGCTACTTTCATTCAGTCAGTAGCTTCAATCATTTCTGGACGTTTTTCAATGGTAAAAATCAATGAATATTGTAAATGCACAAACAGTAATTTCTCCACATTGCAAGGTGCAATTCTGAAATTTTTTGCTTTTTCCTGCTCCTCTTAGCATGATAAAGAAGATTCAAAGAGAGTGAGATGCCAGCTCCTTTCATTCAGTCAGTAGCTTCAAACATTTCTGGTATATGAATAACATGATGTTTTTCAATGGCAAAAATCAATGAATATTGTAAATGCACAAACAGTAATTTCTCCGCATTGCAAGGTGCAATTCTGAAATTTTTTGCTTTTTCCTGCTCCTCTTAGCATGATAAAGAAGATTCAAAGAGAGTGAGATGCCAGCTCCTTTCATTGTCAGTAGCTTCAAACATTTCTGGTATATGAATAACATGATGTTTTTCAATGGCAAAAATCAATGAATATTGTAAATGCACAAACAGTAATTTCTCCACATTGCAAGGTGCAAGTCTGAAATTTTTTGCTTTTTCCTGCTCCTCTTAGCATGATAAAGAAGATTCAAAGAGAGTGAGATGCCAGCTACTTTCATTCAGTCAGTAGCTTCAATCATTTCTGGACGTTTTTCAATGGTAAAAATCAATGAATATTGTAAATGCACAAACAGTAATTTCTCCACATTGCAAGGTGCAATTCTGAAATTTTTTGCTTTTTCCTGCTCCTCTTAGCATGATAAAGAAGATTCAAAGAGAGTGAGATGCCAGCTCCTTTCATTCAGTCAGTAGCTTCAAACATTTCTGGTATATGAATAACATGATGTTTTTCAATGGCAAAAATCAATGAATATTGTAAATGCACAAACAGTAATTTCTCCGCATTGCAAGGTGCAATTCTGAAATTTTTTGCTTTTTCCTGCTCCTCTTAGCATGATAAAGAAGATTCAAAGAGAGTGAGATGCCAGCTCCTTTCATTCAGTCAGTAGCTTCAATCATTTCTGGATGTTTTTCAATGGCAAAAATCAATGAATATTGTAAATGCACAAACTGTAATTTCTCCGCATTGCAAGGTGCAATTCTGAAATTTTTTGCTTTTTCCTGCTCCTCTTAGCATGATAAAGAAGATTCAAAGAGAGTGAGATGCCAGCTCCTTTCATTCAGTCAGTAGCTTCAATCATTTCTGGACGTTTTTCAATGGCAAAAATCAATGAATATTGTAAATGCACAAACAGTAATTTCTCCGCATTGCAAGGTGCAATTCTGAAATTTTTTGCTTTTTCCTGCTCCTCTTAGCATGATAAAGAAGATTCAAAGAGAGTGAGATGCCATCTCCTTTCATTCAGTCAGTACCTTCAATCATTTCAGGACGTTTTTCAATGGCAAAAATCAATGAATATTGTAAATGCACAAACAGTAATTTCTCCGCATTGCAAGGTGCAATTCTGAAATTTTTTGCTTTTTCCCGCTCCTTTTAGCATGATAAAGAAGATTCAAAGAGAGTGAGGTGCCAGCTCCTTTCATTCAGTCAGTAGCTTCAAACATTTCTGGTATATGAATAACATGTTTTTCAATGGCAAAAATCTATGAATATTGTAAATGCACAAACAGTAATTTCTCCGCATTGCAAGGTGCAATTCTGAAATTTTTTGCTTTTTCCTGCTCCTCTTAGCATGATAAAGAAGATTCAAAGAGAGTGAGATGCCAGCTCCTTTCATTCAGTCAGTAGCTTCAATCATTTCTGGACGTTTTTCAATGGCAAAAATCAATGAATATTGTAAATGCACAAACAGTAATTTCTCCGCATTGCAAGGTGCAATTCTGAAATTTTTTGCTTTTTCCTGCTCCTCTTAGCATGATAAAGAAGATTCAAAGAGAGTGAGATGCCAGCTCCTTTCATTCAGTCAGTAGCTTCAATCATTTCTGGACGTTTTTCAATGGCAAAAATCAATGAATATTGTAAATGCACAAACAGTAATTTCTCCGCATTGCAAGGTGCAATTCTGAAATTTTTTGCTTTTTCCTGCTCCTCTTAGCATGATAAAGAAGATTCAAAGAGAGTGAGATGCCAGCTCCTTTCATTCAGTCAGTAGCTTCAAACATTTCTGGTATATGAATAACATGATGTTTTTCAATGGCAAAAATCAATGAATATTGTAAATGCACAAACAGTAATTTCTCCGCATTGCAAGGTGCAAGTCTGAAATTTTTTGCTTTTTCCTGCTCCTCTTAGCATGATAAAGAAGATTCAAAGAGAGTGAGATGCCAGCTACTTTCATTCAGTCAGTAGCTTCAATCATTTCTGGACGTTTTTCAATGGTAAAAATCAATGAATATTGTAAATGCACAAACAGTAATTTCTCCACATTGCAAGGTGCAATTCTGAAATTTTTTGCTTTTTCCTGCTCCTCTTAGCATGATAAAGAAGATTCAAAGAGAGTGAGATGCCAGCTCCTTTCATTCAGTCAGTAGCTTCAAACATTTCTGGTATATGAATAACATGATGTTTTTCAATGGCAAAAATCAATGAATATTGTAAATGCACAAACAGTAATTTCTCCGCATTGCAAGGTGCAATTCTGAAATTTTTTGCTTTTTCCTGCTCCTCTTAGCATGATAAAGAAGATTCAAAGAGAGTGAGATGCCAGCTCCTTTCATTCAGTCAGTAGCTTCAATCATTTCTGGACGTTTTTCAATGGTAAAAATCAATGAATATTGTAAATGCACAAACAGTAATTTCTCCACATTGCAAGGTGCAATTCTGAAATTTTTTGCTTTTTCCTGCTCCTCTTAGCATGATAAAGAAGATTCAAAGAGAGTGAGATGCCAGCTCCTTTCATTCAGTCAGTAGCTTCAAACATTTCTGGTATATGAATAACATGATGTTTTTCAATGGCAAAAATCAATGAATATTGTAAATGCACAAACAGTAATTTCTCCGCATTGCAAGGTGCAATTCTGAAATTTTTTGCTTTTTCCTGCTCCTCTTAGCATGATAAAGAAGATTCAAAGAGAGTGAGATGCCAGCTCCTTTCATTCAGTCAGTAGCTTCAAACATTTCTGGTATATGAATAACATGATGTTTTTCAATGGCAAAAATCAATGAATATTGTAAATGCACAAACAGTAATTTCTCCGCATTGCAAGGTGCAATTCTGAAATTTTTTGGTTTTTCCTGCTCCTCTTAGCATGATAAAGAAGATTCAAAGAGAGTGAGATGCCAGCTCCTTTCATTCAGTCAGTAGCTTCAATCATTTCTGGACGTTTTTCAATGGTAAAAATCAATGAATATTGTAAATGCACAAACAGTAATTTCTCCACATTGCAAGGTGCAATTCTGAAATTTTTTGCTTTTTCCTGCTCCTCTTAGCATGATAAAGAAGATTCAAAGAGAGTGAGATGCCAGCTCCTTTCATTCAGTCAGTAGCTTCAAACATTTCTGGTATATGAATAACATGATGTTTTTCAATGGCAAAAATCAATGAATATTGTAAATGCACAAACAGTAATTTCTCCGCATTGCAAGGTGCAATTCTGAAATTTTTTGCTTTTTCCTGCTCCTCTTAGCATGATAAAGAAGATTCAAAGAGAGTGAGATGCCAGCTCCTTTCATTCAGTCAGTAGCTTCAAACATTTCTGGTATATGAATAACATGATGTTTTTCAATGGCAAAAATCAATGAATATTGTAAATGCACAAACAGTAATTTCTCCGCATTGCAAGGTGCAATTCTGAAATTTTTGCTTTTTCCTGCTCCACTTAGCATGATAAAGAAGATTCAAAGAGAGTGAGATGCCAGCTCCTTTCATTCAGTCAGTAGCTTCAATCAT
Source organism: Phyllobates terribilis (assembly GCF_046119375.1). NCBI lineage: Eukaryota > Metazoa > Chordata > Amphibia > Anura > Dendrobatidae > Phyllobates > Phyllobates terribilis. The sequence goes on from NW_027363293.1 coordinate 139,547, forward strand.
TTCTGGACGTTTTTCAATGGCAAAAATCAACGAATATTGTAAATGCACAAACAGTAATTTCTCCGCATTGCAAGGTGCAATTCTGAAATTTTTTGCTTTTTCCTGCTCCTCTTAGCATGATAAAGAAGATTCAAAGAGAGTGAGATGCCAGCTCCTTTCATTCAGTCAGTAGCTTCAATCATTTCTGGACGTTTTTCAATGGCAAAAATCAATGAATATTGTAAATGCACAAACTGTAATTTCTCCGCATTGCAAGGTGCAATTCTGAAATTTTTTGCTTTTTCCTGCTCCTCTTAGCATGATAAAGAAGATTCAAAGAGAGTGAGATGCCAGCTCCTTTCATTCAGTCAGTAGCTTCAAACATTTCTGGTATATGAATAACATGATGTTTTTCAATGGCAAAAATCAATGAATATTGTAAATGCACAAACAGTAATTTCTCCGCATTGCAAGGTGCAAGTCTGAAATTTTTTGCTTTTTCCTGCTCCTCTTAGCATGATAAAGAAGAATCAAAGAGAGTGAGATGCCAGCTCCTTTCATTCAGTCAGTAGCTTCAAACATTTCTGGTATATGAATAACATGATGTTTTTCAATGGCAAAAATCAATGAATATTGTAAATGCACAAACAGTAATTTCTCCGCATTGCAAGGTGCAAGTCTGAAATTTTTTGCTTTTTCCTGCTCCTCTTAGCATGATAAAGAAGATTCAAAGAGAGTGAGATGCCAGCTACTTTCATTCAGTCAGTAGCTTCAATCATTTCTGGACGTTTTTCAATGGTAAAAATCAATGAATATTGTAAATGCACAAACAGTAATTTCTCCACATTGCAAGGTGCAATTCTGAAATTTTTTGCTTTTTCCTGCTCCTCTTAGCATGGTAAAGAAGATTCAAAGAGATTGAGATGCCAGCTCCTTTCATTCAGTCAGTAGCTTCAAACATTTCTGGTATATGAATAACATGATGTTTTTCAATGGCAAAAATCAATGAATATTGTAAATGCACAAACAGTAATTTCTCCGCATTGCAAGGTGCAATTCTGAAATTTTTTGCTTTTTCCTGCTCCTCTTAGCATGATAAAGAAGATTCAAAGAGAGTGAGATGCCAGCTCCTTTCATTCAGTCAGTAGCTTCAATCATTTCTGGATGTTTTTCAATGGCAAAAATCAATGAATATTGTAAATGCACAAACTGTAATTTCTCCGCATTGCAAGGTGCAATTCTGAAATTTTTTGCTTTTTCCTGCTCCTCTTAGCATGATAAAGAAGATTCAAAGAGAGTGAGATGCCAGCTCCTTTCATTCAGTCAGTAGCTTCAATCATTTCTGGACGTTTTTCAATGGCAAAAATCAATGAATATTGTAAATGCACAAACAGTAATTTCTCCGCATTGCAAGGGGCAATTCTGAATTTTTTTGCTTTTTCCTGCTCCTCTTAGCATGATAAAGAAGATTCAAAGAGAGTGAGATGCCAGCTACTTTCATTCAGTCAGTAGCTTCAATCATTTCTGGACGTTTTTCAATGGTAAAAATCAATGAATATTGTAAATGCACAAACAGTAATTTCTCCACATTGCAAGGTGCAATTCTGAAATTTTTTGCTTTTTCCTGCTCCTCTTAGCATGATAAAGAAGATTCAAAGAGAGTGAGATGCCAGCTCCTTTCATTCAGTCAGTAGCTTCAAACATTTCTGGTATATGAATAACATGATGTTTTTCAATGGCAAAAATCAATGAATATTGTAAATGCACAAACAGTAATTTCTCCGCATTGCAAGGTGCAATTCTGAAATTTTTTGCTTTTTCCTGCTCCTCTTAGCATGATAAAGAAGATTCAAAGAGAGTGAGATGCCAGCTCCTTTCATTCAGTCAGTAGCTTCAAACATTTCTGGTATATGAATAACATGATGTTTTTCAATGGCAAAAATCAATGAATATTGTAAATGCACAAACAGTAATTTCTCCGCATTGCAAGGTGCAATTCTGAAATTTTTTGCTTTTTCCTGCTCCTCTTAGCATGATAAAGAAGATTCAAAGAGAGTGAGATGCCAGCTCCTTTCATTCAGTCAGTAGCTTCAATCATTTCTGGACGTTTTTCAATGGTAAAAATCAATGAATATTGTAAATGCACAAACAGTAATTTCTCCACATTGCAAGGTGCAATTCTGAAATTTTTTGCTTTTTCCTGCTCCTCTTAGCATGATAAAGAAGATTCAAAGAGAGTGAGGTGCCAGCTCCTTTCATTCAGTCAGTAGCTTCAAACATTTCTGGTATATGAATAACATGTTTTTCAATGGCAAAAATCAATGAATATTGTAAATGCACAAACAGTAATTTCTCCGCATTGCAAGGTGCAATTCTGAAATTTTTTGCTTTTTCCTGCTCCTCTTAGCATGATAAAGAAGATTCAAAGAGAGTGAGATGCCAGCTCCTTTCATTCAGTCAGTAGCTTCAAACATTTCTGGTATATGAATAACATGATGTTTTTCAATGGCAAAAATCAATGAATATTGTAAATGCACAAACAGTAATTTCTCCGCATTGCAAGGTGCAATTCTGAAATTTTTTGCTTTTTCCTGCTCCTCTTAGCATGATAAAGAAGATTCAAAGAGAGTGAGATGCCAGCTCCTTTCATTCAGTCAGTAGCTTCAATCATTTCTGGACGTTTTTCAATGGTAAAAATCAATGAATATTGTAAATGCACAAACAGTAATTTCTCCACATTGCAAGGTGCAATTCTGAAATTTTTTGCTTTTTCCTGCTCCTCTTAGCATGATAAAGAAGATTCAAAGAGAGTGAGGTGCCAGCTCCTTTCATTCAGTCAGTAGCTTCAAACATTTCTGGTATATGAATAACATGTTTTTCAATGGCAAAAATCAATGAATATTGTAAATGCACAAACAGTAATTTCTCCGCATTGCAAGGTGCAATTCTGAAATTTTTTGCTTTTTCCTGCTCCTCTTAGCATGATAAAGAAGATTCAAAGAGAGTGAGATGCCAGCTCCTTTCATTCAGTCAGTAGCTTCAATCATTTCTGGACGTTTTTCAATGGCAAAAATCAATGAATATTGTAAATGCACAAACAGTAATTTCTCCGCATTGCAAGGTGCAATTCTGAAATTTTTTGCTTTTTCCTGCTCCTCTTAGCATGATAAAGAAGATTCAAAGAGAGTGAGATGCCAGCTCCTTTCATTCAGTCAGTAGCTTCAATCATTTCTGGACGTTTTTCAATGGCAAAAATCAATGAATATTGTAAATGCACAAACAGTAATTTCTCCGCATTGCAAGGTGCAATTCTGAAATTTTTTGCTTTTTCCTGCTCCTCTTAGCATGATAAAGAAGATTCAAAGAGAGTGAGATGCCAGCTCCTTTCATTCAGTCAGTAGCTTCAAACATTTCTGGTATATGAATAACATGATGTTTTTCAATGGCAAAAATCAATGAATATTGTAAATGCACAAACAGTAATTTCTCCGCATTGCAAGGTGCAATTCTGAAATTTTTTGCTTTTTCCTGCTCCTCTTAGCATGATAAAGAAGATTCAAAGAGAGTGAGATGCCAGCTCCTTTCATTCAGTCAGTAGCTTCAATCATTTCTGGACGTTTTTCAATGGTAAAAATCAATGAATATTGTAAATGCACAAACAGTAATTTCTCCACATTGCAAGGTGCAATTCTGAAATTTTTTGCTTTTTCCTGCTCCTCTTAGCATGATAAAGAAGATTCAAAGAGAGTGAGATGCCAGCTCCTTTCATTCAGTCAGTAGCTTCAAACATTTCTGGTATATGAATAACATGATGTTTTTCAATGGCAAAAATCAATGAATATTGTAAATGCACAAACAGTAATTTCTCCGCATTGCAAGGTGCAATTCTGAAATTTTTTGCTTTTTCCTGCTCCTCTTAGCATGATAAAGAAGATTCAAAGAGAGTGAGATGCCAGCTCCTTTCATTCAGTCAGTAGCTTCAAACATTTCTGGTATATGAATAACATGATGTTTTTCAATGGCAAAAATCAATGAATATTGTAAATGCACAAACAGTAATTTCTCCGCATTGCAAGGTGCAATTCTGAAATTTTTTGCTTTTTCCTGCTCCTCTTAGCATGATAAAGAAGATTCAAAGAGAGTGAGATGCCAGCTCCTTTCATTCAGTCAGTAGCTTCAATCATTTCTGGACGTTTTTCAATGGTAAAAATCAATGAATATTGTAAATGCACAAACAGTAATTTCTCCACATTGCAAGGTGCAATTCTGAAATTTTTTGCTTTTTCCTGCTCCTCTTAGCATGATAAAGAAGATTCAAAGAGAGTGAGATGCCAGCTCCTTTCATTCAGTCAGTAGCTTCAAACATTTCTGGTATATGAATAACATGATGTTTTTCAATGGCAAAAATCAATGAATATTGTAAATGCACAAACAGTAATTTCTCCGCATTGCAAGGTGCAATTCTGAAATTTTTTGCTTTTTCCTGCTCCTCTTAGCATGATAAAGAAGATTCAAAGAGAGTGAGATGCCAGCTCCTTTCATTCAGTCAGTAGCTTCAAACATTTCTGGTATATGAATAACATGATGTTTTTCAATGGCAAAAATCAATGAATATTGTAAATGCACAAACAGTAATTTCTCCGCATTGCAAGGTGCAATTCTGAAATTTTTTGCTTTTTCCTGCTCCACTTAGCATGATAAAGAAGATTCAAAGAGAGTGAGATGCCAGCTCCTTTCATTCAGTCAGTAGCTTCAATCATTTCTGGACGTTTTTCAATGGCAAAAATCAATGAATATTGTAAATGCACAAACAGTAATTTCTCCGCATTGCAAGGTGCAATTCTGAAATTTTTTGCTTTTTCCTGCTCCTCTTAGCATGATAAAGAAGATTCAAAGAGAGTGAGATGCCAGCTCCTTTCATTCAGTCAGTACCTTCAATCATTTCTGGACGTTTTTCAATGGCAAAAATCAATGAATATTGTAAATGCACAAACAGTAATTTCTCCGCATTGCAAGGTGCAATTCTGAAATTTTTTGCTTTTTCCTGCTCCTCTTAGCATGATAAAGAAGATTCAAAGAGAGTGAGATGCCAGCTCCTTTCATTCAGTCAGTAGCTTCAAACATTTCTGGTATATGAATAACATGATGTTTTTCAATGGCAAAAATCAATGAATATTGTAAATGCACAAACAGTAATTTCTCCGCATTGCAAGGTGCAAGTCTGAAATTTTTTGCTTTTTCCTGCTCCTCTTAGCATGATAAAGAAGAATCAAAGAGAGTGAGATGCCAGCTCCTTTCATTCAGTCAGTAGCTTCAAACATTTCTGGTATATGAATAACATGATGTTTTTCAATGGCAAAAATCAATGAATATTGTAAATGCACAAACAGTAATTTCTCCGCATTGCAAGGTGCAAGTCTGAAATTTTTTGCTTTTTCCTGCTCCTCTTAGCATGATAAAGAAGATTCAAAGAGAGTGAGATGCCAGCTACTTTCATTCAGTCAGTAGCTTCAATCATTTCTGGACGTTTTTCAATGGTAAAAATCAATGAATATTGTAAATGCACAAACAGTAATTTCTCCACATTGCAAGGTGCAATTCTGAAATTTTTTGCTTTTTCCTGCTCCTCTTAGCATGATAAAGAAGATTCAAAGAGATTGAGATGCCAGCTCCTTTCATTCAGTCAGTAGCTTCAAACATTTCTGGTATATGAATAACATGATGTTTTTCAATGGCAAAAATCAATGAATATTGTAAATGCACAAACAGTAATTTCTCCGCATTGCAAGGTGCAATTCTGAAATTTTTTGCTTTTTCCTGCTCCTCTTAGCATGATAAAGAAGATTCAAAGAGAGTGAGATGCCAGCTCCTTTCATTCAGTCAGTAGCTTCAATCATTTCTGGATGTTTTTCAATGGCAAAAATCAATGAATATTGTAAATGCACAAACTGTAATTTCTCCGCATTGCAAGGTGCAATTCTGAAATTTTTTGCTTTTTCCTGCTCCTCTTAGCATGATAAAGAAGATTCAAAGAGAGTGAGATGCCAGCTCCTTTCATTCAGTCAGTAGCTTCAATCATTTCTGGACGTTTTTCAATGGCAAAAATCAATGAATATTGTAAATGCACAAACAGTAATTTCTCCGCATTGCAAGGGGCAATTCTGAATTTTTTTGCTTTTTTCCTGCTCCTCTCAGCATGATAAAGAAGATTCAAAGAGAGTGAGATGCCAGCTACTTTCATTCAGTCAGTAGCTTCAATCATTTCTGGACGTTTTTCAATGGTAAAAATCAATGAATATTGTAAATGCACAAACAGTAATTTCTCCACATTGCAAGGTGCAATTCTGAAATTTTTTGCTTTTTCCTGCTCCTCTTAGCATGATAAAGAAGATTCAAAGAGAGTGAGATGCCAGCTCCTTTCATTCAGTCAGTAGCTTCAAACATTTCTGGTAGATGAATAACATGATGTTTTTCAATGGCAAAAATCAATGAATATTGTAAATGCACAAACAGTAATTTCTCCGCATTGCAAGGTGCAATTCTGAAATTTTTTGCTTTTTCCTGCTCCTCTTAGCATGATAAAGAAGATTCAAAGAGAGTGAGATGCCAGCTCCTTTCATTCAGTCAGTAGCTTCAAACATTTCTGGTATATGAATAACATGATGTTTTTCAATGGCAAAAATCAATGAATATTGTAAATGCACAAACAGTAATTTCTCCGCATTGCAAGGTGCAATTCTGAAATTTTTTGCTTTTTCCTGCTCCTCTTAGCATGATAAAGAAGATTCAAAGAGAGTGAGATGCCAGCTCCTTTCATTCAGTCAGTAGCTTCAATCATTTCTGGACGTTTTTCAATGGTAAAAATCAATGAATATTGTAAATGCACAAACAGTAATTTCTCCACATTGCAAGGTGCAATTCTGAAATTTTTTGCTTTTTCCTGCTCCTCTTAGCATGATAAAGAAGATTCAAAGAGAGTGAGGTGCCAGCTCCTTTCATTCAGTCAGTAGCTTCAAACATTTCTGGTATATGAATAACATGTTTTTCAATGGCAAAAATCAATGAATATTGTAAATGCACAAACAGTAATTTCTCCGCATTGCAAGGTGCAATTCTGAAATTTTTTGCTTTTTCCTGCTCCTCTTAGCATGATAAAGAAGATTCAAAGAGAGTGAGATGCCAGCTCCTTTCATTCAGTCAGTAGCTTCAATCATTTCTGGACGTTTTTCAATGGCAAAAATCAATGAATATTGTAAATGCACAAACAGTAATTTCTCCGCATTGCAAGGTGCAATTCTGAAATTTTTTGCTTTTTCCTGCTCCTCTTAGCATGATAAAGAAGATTCAAAGAGAGTGAGATGCCAGCTCCTTTCATTCAGTCAGTAGCTTCAATCATTTCTGGACGTTTTTCAATGGCAAAAATCAATGAATATTGTAAATGCACAAACAGTAATTTCTCCGCATTGCAAGGTGCAATTCTGAAATTTTTTGCTTTTTCCTGCTCCTCTTAGCATGATAAAGAAGATTCAAAGAGAGTGAGATGCCAGCTCCTTTCATTCAGTCAGTAGCTTCAAACATTTCTGGTATATGAATAACATGATGTTTTTCAATGGCAAAAATCAATGAATATTGTAAATGCACAAACAGTAATTTCTCCGCATTGCAAGGTGCAAGTCTGAAATTTTTTGCTTTTTCCTGCTCCTCTTAGCATGATAAAGAAGATTCAAAGAGAGTGAGATGCCAGCTACTTTCATTCAGTCAGTAGCTTCAATCATTTCTGGACGTTTTTCAATGGTAAAAATCAATGAATATTGTAAATGCACAAACAGTAATTTCTCCACATTGCAAGGTGCAATTCTGAAATTTTTTGCTTTTTCCTGCTCCTCTTAGCATGATAAAGAAGATTCAAAGAGAGTGAGATGCCAGCTCCTTTCATTCAGTCAGTAGCTTCAAACATTTCTGGTATATGAATAACATGATGTTTTTCAATGGCAAAAATCAATGAATATTGTAAATGCACAAACAGTAATTTCTCCGCATTGCAAGGTGCAATTCTGAAATTTTTTGCTTTTTCCTGCTCCTCTTAGCATGATAAAGAAGATTCAAAGAGAGTGAGATGCCAGCTCCTTTCATTCAGTCAGTAGCTTCAAACATTTCTGGTATATGAATAACATGATGTTTTTCAATGGCAAAAATCAATGAATATTGTAAATGCACAAACAGTAATTTCTCCGCATTGCAAGGTGCAATTCTGAAATTTTTTGCTTTTTCCTGCTCCTCTTAGCATGATAAAGAAGATTCAAAGAGAGTGAGATGCCAGCTCCTTTCATTCAGTCAGTAGCTTCAATCATTTCTGGACGTTTTTCAATGGTAAAAATCAATGAATATTGTAAATGCACAAACAGTAATTTCTCCACATTGCAAGGTGCAATTCTGAAATTTTTTGCTTTTTCCTGCTCCTCTTAGCATGATAAAGAAGATTCAAAGAGAGTGAGATGCCAGCTCCTTTCATTCAGTCAGTAGCTTCAAACATTTCTGGTATATGAATAACATGATGTTTTTCAATGGCAAAAATCAATGAATATTGTAAATGCACAAACAGTAATTTCTCCGCATTGCAAGGTGCAATTCTGAAATTTTTTGCTTTTTCCTGCTCCTCTTAGCATGATAAAGAAGATTCAAAGAGAGTGAGATGCCAGCTCCTTTCATTCAGTCAGTAGCTTCAAACATTTCTGGTATATGAATAACATGATGTTTTTCAATGGCAAAAATCAATGAATATTGTAAATGCACAAACAGTAATTTCTCCGCATTGCAAGGTGCAATTCTGAAATTTTTTGCTTTTTCCTGCTCCACTTAGCATGATAAAGAAGATTCAAAGAGAGTGAGATGCCAGCTCCTTTCATTCAGTCAGTAGCTTCAATCATTTCTGGACGTTTTTCAATGGAAAAATCAACGAATATTGTAAATGCACAAACAGTAATTTCTCCGCATTGCAAGGTGCAATTCTGAAATTTTTTGCTTTTTCCTGCTCCTCTTAGCATGATAAAGAAGATTCAAAGAGAGTGAGATGCCAGCTCCTTTCATTCAGTCAGTAGCTTCAATCATTTCTGGACGTTTTTCAATGGCAAAAATCAATGAATATTGTAAATGCACAAACTGTAATTTCTCCGCATTGCAAGGTGCAATTCTGAAATTTTTTGCTTTTTCCTGCTCCTCTTAGCATGATAAAGAAGATTCAAAGAGAGTGAGATGCCAGCTCCTTTCATTCAGTCAGTAGCTTCAATCATTTCTGGACGTTTTTCAATGGCAAAAATCAATGAGTATTGTAAATGCACAAACAGTAATTTCTCCGCATTGCAAGGTGCAATTCTGAAATTTTTTGCTTTTTCCTGCTCCTCTTAGCATGATAAAGAAGATTCAAAGAGAGTGAGATGCCAGCTCCTTTCATTCAGTCAGTACCTTCAATCATTTCTGGACGTTTTTCAATGGCAAAAATCAATGAATATTGTAAATGCACAAACAGTAATTTCTCCGCATTGCAAGGTGCAAGTCTGAAATTTTTTGCTTTTTCCTGCTCCTCTTAGCATGATAAAGAAGAATCAAAGAGAGTGAGATGCCAGCTCCTTTCATTCAGTCAGTAGCTTCAAACATTTCTGGTATATGAATAACATGATGTTTTTCAATGGCAAAAATCAATGAATATTGTAAATGCACAAACAGTAATTTCTCCGCATTGCAAGGTGCAAGTCTGAAATTTTTTGCTTTTTCCTGCTCCTCTTAGCATGATAAAGAAGATTCAAAGAGAGTGAGATGCCAGCTACTTTCATTCAGTCAGTAGCTTCAATCATTTCTGGACGTTTTTCAATGGTAAAAATCAATGAATATTGTAAATGCACAAACAGTAATTTCTCCACATTGCAAGGTGCAATTCTGAAATTTTTTGCTTTTTCCTGCTCCTCTTAGCATGATAAAGAAGATTCAAAGAGAGTGAGATGCCAGATCCTTTCATTCAGTCAGTAGCTTCAAACATTTCTGGTATATGAATAACATGATGTTTTTCAATGGCAAAAATCAATGAATATTGTAAATGCACAAACAGTAATTTCTCCGCATTGCAAGGTGCAATTCTGAAATTTTTTGCTTTTTCCTGCTCCTCTTAGCATGATAAAGAAGATTCAAAGAGAGTGAGATGCCAGCTCATTTCATTCAGTCAGTAGCTTCAAACATTTCTGGTATATGAATAACATGATGTTTTTCAATGGCAAAAATCAATGAATATTGTAAATGCACAAACAGTAATTTCTCCGCATTGCAAGGTGCAATTCTGAAATTTTTTGCTTTTTCCTGCTCCTCTTAGCATGATAAAGAAGATTCAAAGAGAGTGAGATGCCAGCTCCTTTCATTCAGTCAGTAGCTTCAATCATTTCTGGACGTTTTTCAATGGTAAAAATCAATGAATATTGTAAATGCACAAACAGTAATTTCTCCACATTGCAAGGTGCAATTCTGAAATTTTTTGCTTTTTCCTGCTCCTCTTAGCATGATAAAGAAGATTCAAAGAGAGTGAGATGCCAGCTCCTTTCATTCAGTCAGTAGCTTCAAACATTTCTGGTATATGAATAACATGATGTTTTTCAATGGCAAAAATCAATGAATATTGTAAATGCACAAACAGTAATTTCTCCGCATTGCAAGGTGCAATTCTGAAATTTTTTGCTTTTTCCTGCTCCTCTTAGCATGATAAAGAAGATTCAAAGAGAGTGAGATGCCAGCTCCTTTCATTCAGTCAGTAGCTTCAAACATTTCTGGTATATGAATAACATGATGTTTTTCAATGGCAAAAATCAATGAATATTGTAAATGCACAAACAGTAATTTCTCCGCATTGCAAGGTGCAATTCTGAAATTTTTTGCTTTTTCCTGCTCCACTTAGCATGATAAAGAAGATTCAAAGAGAGTGAGATGCCAGCTCCTTTCATTCAGTCAGTAGCTTCAATCATTTCTGGACGTTTTTCAATGGCAAAAATCAACGAATATTGTAAATGCACAAACAGTAATTTCTCCGCATTGCAAGGTGCAATTCTGAAATTTTTTGCTTTTTCCTGCTCCTCTTAGCATGATAAAGAAGATTCAAAGAGAGTGAGATGCCAGCTCCTTTCATTCAGTCAGTAGCTTCAATCATTTCTGGACGTTTTTCAATGGCAAAAATCAATGAATATTGTAAATGCACAAACTGTAATTTCTCCGCATTGCAAGGTGCAATTCTGAAATTTTTTGCTTTTTCCTGCTCCTCTTAGCATGATAAAGAAGATTCAAAGAGAGTGAGATGCCAGCTCCTTTCATTCAGTCAGTAGCTTCAATCATTTCTGGACGTTTTTCAATGGCAAAAATCAATGAATATTGTAAATGCACAAACAGTAATTTCTCCGCATTGCAAGGTGCAATTCTGAAATTTTTTGCTTTTTCCTGCTCCTCTTAGCATGATAAAGAAGATTCAAAGAGAGTGAGATGCCAGCTCCTTTCATTCAGTCAGTACCTTCAATCATTTCTGGACGTTTTTCAATGGCAAAAATCAATGAATATTGTAAATGCACAAACAGTAATTTCTCCGCATTGCAAGGTGCAATTCTGAAATTTTTTGCTTTTTCCTGCTCCTCTTAGCATGATAAAGAAGATTCAAAGAGAGTGAGATGCCAGCTCCTTTCATTCAGTCAGTAGCTTCAAACATTTCTGGTATATGAATAACATGATGTTTTTCAATGGCAAAAATCAATGAATATTGTAAATGCACAAACAGTAATTTCTCCGCATTGCAAGGTGCAAGTCTGAAATTTTTTGCTTTTTCCTGCTCCTCTTAGCATGATAAAGAAGATTCAAAGAGAGTGAGATGCCAGCTCCTTTCATTCAGTCAGTAGCTTCAAACATTTCTGGTATATGAATAACATGATGTTTTTCAATGGCAAAAATCAATGAATATTGTAAATGCACAAACAGTAATTTCTCCGCATTGCAAGGTGCAAGTCTGAAATTTTTTGCTTTTTCCTGCTCCTCTTAGCATGATAAAGAAGATTCAAAGAGAGTGAGATGCCAGCTACTTTCATTCAGTCAGTAGCTTCAATCATTTCTGGACGTTTTTCAATGGTAAAAATCAATGAATATTGTAAATGCACAAACAGTAATTTCTCCACATTGCAAGGTGCAATTCTGAAATTTTTTGCTTTTTCCTGCTCCTCTTAGCATGATAAAGAAGATTCAAAGAGATTGAGATGCCAGCTCCTTTCATTCAGTCAGTAGCTTCAAACATTTCTGGTATATGAATAACATGATGTTTTTCAATGGCAAAAATCAATGAATATTGTAAATGCACAAACAGTAATTTCTCCGCATTGCAAGGTGCAATTCTGAAATTTTTTGCTTTTTCCTGCTCCTCTTAGCATGATAAAGAAGATTCAAAGAGAGTGAGATGCCAGCTCCTTTCATTCAGTCAGTAGCTTCAATCATTTCTGGATGTTTTTCAATGGCAAAAATCAATGAATATTGTAAATGCACAAACTGTAATTTCTCCGCATTGCAAGGTGCAATTCTGAAATTTTTTGCTTTTTCCTGCTCCTCTTAGCATGATAAAGAAGATTCAAAGAGAGTGAGATGCCAGCTCCTTTCATTCAGTCAGTAGCTTCAATCATTTCTGGACGTTTTTCAATGGCAAAAATCAATGAATATTGTAAATGCACAAACAGTAATTTCTCCGCATTGCAAGGTGCAATTCTGAAATTTTTTGCTTTTTCCTGCTCCTCTTAGCATGATAAAGAAGATTCAAAGAGAGTGAGATGCCAGCTCCTTTCATTCAGTCAGTACCTTCAATCATTTCTGGACGTTTTTCAATGGCAAAAATCAATGAATATTGTAAATGCACAAACAGTAATTTCTCCGCATTGCAAGGTGCAATTCTGAAATTTTTTGCTTTTTCCCGCTCCTCTTAGCATGATAAAGAAGATTCAAAGAGAGTGAGGTGCCAGCTCCTTTCATTCAGTCAGTAGCTTCAAACATTTCTGGTATATGAATAACATGTTTTTCAATGGCAAAAATCAATGAATATTGTAAATGCACAAACAGTAATTTCTCCGCATTGCAAGGTGCAATTCTGAAATTTTTTGCTTTTTCCTTCTCCTCTTAGCATGATAAAGAAGATTCAAAGAGAGTGAGATGCCAGCTCCTTTCATTCAGTCAGTAGCTTCAATCATTTCTGGACGTTTTTCAATGGCAAAAATCAATGAATATTGTAAATGCACAAACAGTAATTTCTCCGCATTGCAAGGTGCAATTCTGAAATTTTTTGCTTTTTCCTGCTCCTCTTAGCATGATAAAGAAGATTCAAAGAGAGTGAGATGCCAGCTCCTTTCATTCAGTCAGTAGCTTCAAACATTTCTGGTATATGAATAACATGATGTTTTTCAATGGCAAAAATCAATGAATATTGTAAATGCACAAACAGTAATTTCTCCGCATTGCAAGGTGCAAGTCTGAAATTTTTTGCTTTTTCCTGCTCCTCTTAGCATGATAAAGAAGATTCAAAGAGAGTGAGATGCCAGCTCCTTTCATTCAGTCAGTAGCTTCAAACATTTCTGGTATATGAATAACATGATGTTTTTCAATGGCAAAAATCAATGAATATTGTAAATGCACAAACAGTAATTTCTCCGCATTGCAAGGTGCAAGTCTGAAATTTTTTGCTTTTTCCTGCTCCTCTTAGCATGATAAAGAAGATTCAAAGAGAGTGAGATGCCAGCTACTTTCATTCAGTCAGTAGCTTCAATCATTTCTGGACGTTTTTCAATGGTAAAAATCAATGAATATTGTAAATGCACAAACAGTAATTTCTCCACATTGCAAGGTGCAATTCTGAAATTTTTTGCTTTTTCCTGCTCCTCTTAGCATGATAAAGAAGATTCAAAGAGATTGAGATGCCAGCTCCTTTCATTCAGTCAGTAGCTTCAAACATTTCTGGTATATGAATAACATGATGTTTTTCAATGGCAAAAATCAATGAATATTGTAAATGCACAAACAGTAATTTCTCCGCATTGCAAGGTGCAATTCTGAAATTTTTTGCTTTTTCCTGCTCCTCTTAGCATGATAAAGAAGATTCAAAGAGAGTGAGATGCCAGCTCCTTTCATTCAGTCAGTAGCTTCAATCATTTCTGGATGTTTTTCAATGGCAAAAATCAATGAATATTGTAAATGCACAAACTGTAATTTCTCCGCATTGCAAGGTGCAATTCTGAAATTTTTTGCTTTTTCCTGCTCCTCTTAGCATGATAAAGAAGATTCAAAGAGAGTGAGATGCCAGCTCCTTTCATTCAGTCAGTAGCTTCAATCATTTCTGGACGTTTTTCAATGGCAAAAATCAATGAATATTGTAAATGCACAAACAGTAATTTCTCCGCATTGCAAGGTGCAATTCTGAAATTTTTTGCTTTTTCCTGCTCCTCTTAGCATGATAAAGAAGATTCAAAGAGAGTGAGATGCCAGCTCCTTTCATTCAGTCAGTACCTTCAATCATTTCTGGACGTTTTTCAATGGCAAAAATCAATGAATATTGTAAATGCACAAACAGTAATTTCTCCGCATTGCAAGGTGCAATTCTGAAATTTTTTGCTTTTTCCCGCTCCTCTTAGCATGATAAAGAAGATTCAAAGAGAGTGAGGTGCCAGCTCCTTTCATTCAGTCAGTAGCTTCAAACATTTCTGGTATATGAATAACATGTTTTTCAATGGCAAAAATCAATGAATATTGTAAATGCACAAACAGTAATTTCTCCGCATTGCAAGGTGCAATTCTGAAATTTTTTGCTTTTTCCTTCTCCTCTTAGCATGATAAAGAAGATTCAAAGAGAGTGAGATGCCAGCTCCTTTCATTCAGTCAGTAGCTTCAATCATTTCTGGACGTTTTTCAATGGCAAAAATCAATGAATATTGTAAATGCACAAACAGTAATTTCTCCGCATTGCAAGGTGCAAGTCTGAAATTTTTTGCTTTTTCCTGCTCCTCTTAGCATGATAAAGAAGATTCAAAGAGAGTGAGATGCCAGCTCCTTTCATTCAGTCAGTAGCTTCAAACATTTCTGGTATATGAATAACATGATGTTTTTCAATGGCAAAAATCAATGAATATTGTAAATGCACAAACAGTAATTTCTCCGCATTGCAAGGTGCAAGTCTGAAATTTTTTGCTTTTTCCTGCTCCTCTTAGCATGATAAAGAAGATTCAAAGAGAGTGAGATGCCAGCTACTTTCATTCAGTCAGTAGCTTCAATCATTTCTGGACGTTTTTCAATGGTAAAAATCAATGAATATTGTAAATGCACAAACAGTAATTTCTCCACATTGCAAGGTGCAATTCTGAAATTTTTTGCTTTTTCCTGCTCCTCTTAGCATGATAAAGAAGATTCAAAGAGATTGAGATGCCAGCTCCTTTCATTCAGTCAGTAGCTTCAAACATTTCTGGTATATGAATAACATGATGTTTTTCAATGGCAAAAATCAATGAATATTGTAAATGCACAAACAGTAATTTCTCCGCATTGCAAGGTGCAATTCTGAAATTTTTTGCTTTTTCCTGCTCCTCTTAGCATGATAAAGAAGATTCAAAGAGAGTGAGATGCCAGCTCCTTTCATTCAGTCAGTAGCTTCAATCATTTCTGGATGTTTTTCAATGGCAAAAATCAATGAATATTGTAAATGCACAAACTGTAATTTCTCCGCATTGCAAGGTGCAATTCTGAAATTTTTTGCTTTTTCCTGCTCCTCTTAGCATGATAAAGAAGATTCAAAGAGAGTGAGATGCCAGCTCCTTTCATTCAGTCAGTAGCTTCAATCATTTCTGGACGTTTTTCAATGGCAAAAATCAATGAATATTGTAAATGCACAAACAGTAATTTCTCCGCATTGCAAGGTGCAATTCTGAAATTTTTTGCTTTTTCCTGCTCCTCTTAGCATGATAAAGAAGATTCAAAGAGAGTGAGATGCCAGCTCCTTTCATTCAGTCAGTACCTTCAATCATTTCTGGACGTTTTTCAATGGCAAAAATCAATGAATATTGTAAATGCACAAACAGTAATTTCTCCGCATTGCAAGGTGCAATTCTGAAATTTTTTGCTTTTTCCCGCTCCTCTTAGCATGATAAAGAAGATTCAAAGAGAGTGAGGTGCCAGCTCCTTTCATTCAGTCAGTAGCTTCAAACATTTCTGGTATATGAATAACATGTTTTTCAATGGCAAAAATCAATGAATATTGTAAATGCACAAACAGTAATTTCTCCGCATTGCAAGGTGCAATTCTGAAATTTTTTGCTTTTTCCTTCTCCTCTTAGCATGATAAAGAAGATTCAAAGAGAGTGAGATGCCAGCTCCTTTCATTCAGTCAGTAGCTTCAATCATTTCTGGACGTTTTTCAATGGCAAAAATCAATGAATATTGTAAATGCACAAACAGTAATTTCTCCGCATTGCAAGGTGCAATTCTGAAATTTTTTGCTTTTTCCTGCTCCTCTTAGCATGATAAAGAAGATTCAAAGAGAGTGAGATGCCAGCTCCTTTCATTCAGTCAGTAGCTTCAATCATTTCTGGACGTTTTTCAATGGCAAAAATCAATGAATATTGTAAATGCACAAACAGTAATTTCTCCGCATTGCAAGGTGCAATTCTGAAATTTTTTGCTTTTTCCTGCTCCTCTTAGCATGATAAAGAAGATTCAAAGAGAGTGAGATGCCAGCTCCTTTCATTCAGTCAGTAGCTTCAAACATTTCTGGTATATGAATAACATGATGTTTTTCAATGGCAAAAATCAATGAATATTGTAAATGCACAAACAGTAACTTCTCCGCATTGCAAGGTGCAAGTCTGAAATTTTTTGCTTTTTCCTGCTCCTCTTAGCATGATAAAGAAGATTCAAAGAGAGTGAGATGCCAGCTACTTTCATTCAGTCAGTAGCTTCAATCATTTCTGGACGTTTTTCAATGGTAAAAATCAATGAATATTGTAAATGCACAAACAGTAATTTCTCCACATTGCAAGGTGCAATTCTGAAATTTTTTGCTTTTTCCTGCTACTCTTAGCATGATAAAGAAGATTCAAAGAGAGTGAGATGCCAGCTCCTTTCATTCAGTCAGTAGCTTCAAACATTTCTGGTATATGAATAACATGATGTTTTTCAATGGCAAAAATTAATGAATATTGTAAATGCACAAACAGTAATTTCTCCGCATTGCAAGGTGCAATTCTGAAATTTTTTGCTTTTTCCTGCTCCTCTTAGCATCATAAAGAAGATTCAAAGAGAGTGAGATGCCAGCTCCTTTCATTCAGTCAGTAGCTTCAAACATTTCTGGTATATGAATAACATGATGTTTTTCAATGGCAAAAATCAATGAATATTGTAAATGCACAAACAGTAATTTCTCCGCATTGCAAGGTGCAATTCTGAAATTTTTTGCTTTTTCCTGCTCCTCTTAGCATGATAAAGAAGATTCAAAGAGAGTGAGATGCCAGCTCCTTTCATTCAGTCAGTAGCTTCAATCATTTCTGGACGTTTTTCAATGGCAAAAATCAATGAATATTGTAAATGCACAAACAGTAATTTCTCCGCATTGCAAGGTGCAATTCTGAAATTTTTTGCTTTTTCCTGCTCCTCTTAGCATGATAAAGAAGATTCAAAGAGAGTGAGATGTCAGCTCCTTTCATTCAGTCAGTAGCTTCAAACATTTCTGGTATATGAATAACATGATGTTTTTCAATGGCAAAAATCAATGAATATTGTAAATGCACAAACAGTAATTTATCCGCATTGCAAGGTGCAATTCTGAAATTTTTTGCTTTTTCCTGCTCCTCTTAGCATGATAAAGAAGATTCAAAGAGAGTGAGATGCCAGCTCCTTTCATTCAGTCAGTAGCTTCAATCATTTCTGGACGTTTTTCAATGGCAAAAATCAATGAATATTGTAAATGCACAAACAGTAATTTCTCCGCATTGCAAGGTGCAATTCTGAATTTTTTTGCTTTTTCCTGCTCCTCTTAGCATGATAAAGAAGATTCAAAGAGAGTGAGATGCCAGCTCCTTTCATTCAGTCAGTAGCTTCAATCATTTCTGGTATATGAATAACATGATGTTTTTCAATGGCAAAAATCAATGAATATTGTAAATGCACAAACAGTAATTTCTCCGCATTGCAAGGTGCAATTCTGAAATTTTTTGCTTTTTCCTGCTCCTCTTTGCATGATAAAGAAGATTCAAAGAGAGTGAGATGCCAGCTCCTTTCATTCAGTCAGTAGCTTCAATCATTTCTGGACGTTTTTCAATGGCAAAAATCAATGAATATTGTAAATGCACAAACAGTAATTATTCCGCATTGCAAGGTGCAATTCTGAAATTTTTTGCTTTTTCCTGCTCCTCTTAGCATGATAAACAAGATTCAAAGAGAGTGAGATGCCAGCTCCTTTCATTCAGTCAATAGCTTCAATCATTTCTGGACGTTTTTCAATGGCAAAAATCAATGAATATTGTAAATGCACAAACAGTAATTTCTCCGCATTGTAAGGTGCAATTCTGAAATTTTTTGCTTTTTCCTGCTCCTCTTAGCATGATAAAGAAGATTCA
Organism: Phyllobates terribilis; assembly: GCF_046119375.1. Lineage (NCBI taxonomy): Eukaryota > Metazoa > Chordata > Amphibia > Anura > Dendrobatidae > Phyllobates > Phyllobates terribilis. The sequence continues at coordinate 158,173 of NW_027363293.1, forward strand.
AAGAGAGTGAGATGCCAGCTCCTTTCAGTCAGTCAGTAGCTTCAATCATTTCTGGACGTTTTTCAATGGCAAAAATCAATGAATATTGTAAATGCACAAACAGTAATTTCTCCGCATTGCAAGGTGCAATTCTGAATTTTTTTGCTTTTTCCTGCTCCTCTTAGCATGATAAAGAAGATTCAAAGAGAGTGAGATGCCAGCTCCTTTCATTCAGTCAGTAGCTTCAATCATTTCTGGTATATGAATAACATGATGTTTTTCAATGGCAAAAATCAATGAATATTGTAAATGCACAAACAGTAATTTCTCCGCATTGCAAGGTGCAATTCTGAAATTTTTTGCTTTTTCCTGCTCCTCTTTGCATGATAAAGAAGATTCAAAGAGAGTGAGATGCCAGCTCCTTTCATTCAGTCAGTAGCTTCAATCATTTCTGGACGTTTTTCAATGGCAAAAATCAATGAATATTGTAAATGCACAAACAGTAATTTCTCCGCATTGTAAGGTGCAATTCTGAAATTTTTTGCTTTTTCCTGCTCCTCTTAGCATGATAAAGAAGATTCAAAGAGAGTGAGATGCCAGCTCCTTTCAGTCAGTCAGTAGCTTCAATCATTTCTGGACGTTTTTCAATGGCAAAAATCAATGAATATTGTAAATGCACAAACAGTAATTTCTCCGCATTGTAAGGTGCAATTCTGAAATTTTTTGCTTTTTCCTGCTCCTCATAGCATGATAAAGAAGATTCAAAGATAGTGAGATGCCAGCTTCTTTCATTCAGTCAATAGCTTCAAACATTTCTGGTATATGAATAACATGATGTTTTTCAATGGCAAAAATCAATGAATATTGTAAATGCACAAACAGTAATTTCTCCGCATTACAAGGTGCAATTCTGAAATTTTTTGCTTTTTCCTGCTCCTCTTAGCATGATAAAGAAAATTCAAAGAGAGTGAGATGCCAGCTCCTTTCATTCAGTCAGTAGCTTCAATCATTTCTGGACGTTTTTCAATGGCAAAAATCAATGAATATTGTAAATGCACAAACAGTAATTTCTCCGCATTGCAAGGTGCAATTCTGAAATTTTTTGCTTTTTCCTGCTCCTCTTAGCATCATAAAGAAGATTCAAAGAGAGTGAGATGCCAGCTCCTTTCATTCAGTCAGTAGCTTCAAACATTTCTGGACGTTTTTCAATGGCAAAAATCAATGAATATTGTAAATGCACAAACAGTAATTTCTCCGCATTGTAAGGTGCAATTCTGAAATTTTTTGCTTTTTCCTGCTCCTCTTAGCATGATAAAGAAGATTCAAAGAGAGTGAGATGCCAGCTCCTTTCAGTCAGTCAGTAGCTTCAATCATTTCTGGACGTTTTTCAATGGCAAAAATCAATGAATATTGTAAATGCACAAACAGTAATTTCTCCGCATTGTAAGGTGCAATTCTGAAATTTTTTGCTTTTTCCTGCTCCTCATAGCATGATAAAGAAGATTCAAAGATAGTGAGATGCCAGCTTCTTTCATTCAGTCAATAGCTTCAAACATTTCTGGTATATGAATAACATGATGTTTTTCAATGGCAAAAATCAATGAATATTGTAAATGCACAAACAGTAATTTCTCCGCATTACAAGGTGCAATTCTGAAATTTTTTGCTTTTTCCTGCTCCTCTTAGCATGATAAAGAAAATTCAAAGAGAGTGAGATGCCAGCTCCTTTCATTCAGTCAGTAGCTTCAATCATTTCTGGACGTTTTTCAATGGCAAAAATCAATGAATATTGTAAATGCACAAACAGTAATTTCTCCGCATTGCAAGGTGCAATTCTGAAATTTTTTGCTTTTTCCTGCTCCTCTTAGCATCATAAAGAAGATTCAAAGAGAGTGAGATGCCAGCTCCTTTCATTCAGTCAGTAGCTTCAAACATTTCTGGTATATGAATAACATGATGTTTTTCAATGGCAAAAATCAATGAATATTGTAAATGCACAAACAGTAATTTCTCCGCATTGCAAGGTGCAATTCTGAAATTTTTTGCTTTTTCCTGCTCCTCTTAGCATGATAAGGAAGATTCAAAGAGAGTGAGATGCCAGCTCCTTTCATTCAGTCAGTAGCTTCAATCATTTCTGGACGTTTTTCAATGGCAAAAATCAATGAATATTGTAAATGCACAAACAGTAATTTCTCCGCATTGCAAGGTGCAATTCTGAAATTTTTTGCTTTTTCCTGCTCCTCTTAGCATGATAAAGAAGATTCAAAGAGAGTGAGATGTCAGCTCCTTTCATTCAGTCAGTAGCTTCAAACATTTCTGGTATATGAATAACATGATGTTTTTCAATGGCAAAAATCAATGAATATTGTAAATGCACAAACAGTAATTTATCCGCATTGCAAGGTGCAATTCTGAAATTTTTTGCTTTTTCCTGCTCCTCTTAGCATGATAAAGAAGATTCAAAGAGAGTGAGATGCCAGCTCCTTTCATTCAGTCAGTAGCTTCAATCATTTCTGGACGTTTTTCAATGGCAAAAATCAATGAATATTGTAAATGCACAAACAGTAATTTCTCCGCATTGCAAGGTGCAATTCTGAATTTTTTTGCTTTTTCCTGCTCCTCTTAGCATGATAAAGAAGATTCAAAGAGAGTGAGATGCCAGCTCCTTTCATTCAGTCAGTAGCTTCAATCATTTCTGGTATATGAATAACATGATGTTTTTCAATGGCAAAAATCAATGAATATTGTAAATGCACAAACAGTAATTTCTCCGCATTGCAAGGTGCAATTCTGAAATTTTTTGCTTTTTCCTGCTCCTCTTTGCATGATAAAGAAGATTCAAAGAGAGTGAGATGCCAGCTCCTTTCATTCAGTCAGTAGCTTCAATCATTTCTGGACGTTTTTCAATGGCAAAAATCAATGAATATTGTAAATGCACAAACAGTAATTATTCCGCATTGCAAGGTGCAATTCTGAAATTTTTTGCTTTTTCCTGCTCCTCTTAGCATGATAAACAAGATTCAAAGAGAGTGAGATGCCAGCTCCTTTCATTCAGTCAATAGCTTCAATCATTTCTGGACGTTTTTCAATGGCAAAAATCAATGAATATTGTAAATGCACAAACAGTAATTTCTCCGCATTGTAAGGTGCAATTCTGAAATTTTTTGCTTTTTCCTGCTCCTCTTAGCATGATAAAGAAGATTCAAAGAGAGTGAGATGCCAGCTCCTTTCAGTCAGTCAGTAGCTTCAATCATTTCTGGACGTTTTTCAATGGCAAAAATCAATGAATATTGTAAATGCACAAACAGTAATTTCTCCGCATTGCAAGGTGCAATTCTGAATTTTTTTGCTTTTTCCTGCTCCTCTTAGCATGATAAAGAAGATTCAAAGAGAGTGAGATGCCAGCTCCTTTCATTCAGTCAGTAGCTTCAATCATTTCTGGTATATGAATAACATGATGTTTTTCAATGGCAAAAATCAATGAATATTGTAAATGCACAAACAGTAATTTCTCCGCATTGCAAGGTGCAATTCTGAAATTTTTTGCTTTTTCCTGCTCCTCTTTGCATGATAAAGAAGATTCAAAGAGAGTGAGATGCCAGCTCCTTTCATTCAGTCAGTAGCTTCAATCATTTCTGGACGTTTTTCAATGGCAAAAATCAATGAATATTGTAAATGCACAAACAGTAATTATTCCGCATTGCAAGGTGCAATTCTGAAATTTTTTGCTTTTTCCTGCTCCTCTTAGCATGATAAACAAGATTCAAAGAGAGTGAGATGCCAGCTCCTTTCATTCAGTCAATAGCTTCAATCATTTCTGGACGTTTTTCAATGGCAAAAATCAATGAATATTGTAAATGCACAAACAGTAATTTCTCCGCATTGTAAGGTGCAATTCTGAAATTTTTTGCTTTTTCCTGCTCCTCTTAGCATGATAAAGAAGATTCAAAGAGAGTGAGATGCCAGCTCCTTTCATTCAGTCAGTAGCTTCAATCATTTCTGGTATATGAATAACATGATGTTTTTCAATGGCAAAAATCAATGAATATTGTAAATGCACAAACAGTAATTTCTCCGCATTGCAAGGTGCAATTCTGAAATTTTTTGCTTTTTCCTGCTCCTCTTTGCATGATAAAGAAGATTCAAAGAGAGTGAGATGCCAGCTCCTTTCATTCAGTCAGTAGCTTCAATCATTTCTGGACGTTTTTCAATGGCAAAAATCAATGAATATTGTAAATGCACAAACAGTAATTTCTCCGCATTGTAAGGTGCAATTCTGAAATTTTTTGCTTTTTCCTGCTCCTCTTAGCATGATAAAGAAGATTCAAAGAGAGTGAGATGCCAGCTCCTTTCAGTCAGTCAGTAGCTTCAATCATTTCTGGACGTTTTTCAATGGCAAAAATCAATGAATATTGTAAATGCACAAACAGTAATTTCTCCGCATTGTAAGGTGCAATTCTGAAATTTTTTGCTTTTTCCTGCTCCTCATAGCATGATAAAGAAGATTCAAAGATAGTGAGATGCCAGCTTCTTTCATTCAGTCAATAGCTTCAAACATTTCTGGTATATGAATAACATGATGTTTTTCAATGGCAAAAATCAATGAATATTGTAAATGCACAAACAGTAATTTCTCCGCATTACAAGGTGCAATTCTGAAATTTTTTGCTTTTTCCTGCTCCTCTTAGCATGATAAAGAAAATTCAAAGAGAGTGAGATGCCAGCTCCTTTCATTCAGTCAGTAGCTTCAATCATTTCTGGACGTTTTTCAATGGCAAAAATCAATGAATATTGTAAATGCACAAACAGTAATTTCTCCGCATTGCAAGGTGCAATTCTGAAATTTTTTGCTTTTTCCTGCTCCTCTTAGCATCATAAAGAAGATTCAAAGAGAGTGAGATGCCAGCTCCTTTCATTCAGTCAGTAGCTTCAATCATTTCTGGACGTTTTTCAATGGCAAAAATCAATGAATATTGTAAATGCACAAACAGTAATTTCTCCGCATTGCAAGGTGCAATTCTGAAATTTTTTGCTTTTTCCTGCTCCTCTTAGCATGATAAAGAAGATTCAAAGAGAGTGAGATGCCAGCTCCTTTCATTCAGTCAGTAGCTTCAATTATTTCTGGTATATAAATAACATGATGTTTTTCAATGTCAAAAATCAATGAATATTGTAAATGCACAAACAGTAATTTCTCCGCATTGCAAGGTGCAATTCTGAAATTTTTTGCTTTTTCCTGCTCCTCTTAGCATGGTAAAGAAGATTCAAAGAGAGTGAGATGCCAACTCCTTTCATTCAGTCAGTAGCTTCAATCATTTCTGGACGTTTTTCAATGGCAAAAATCAATGAATATTGTAAATGCACAAACAGTAATTTCTCCGCATTGCAAGGTGCAATTCTGAAATTTTTTGCTTTTTCCTGCTCCTCTTAGCATGATAAAGAAGATTCAAAGAGAGTGAGATGCCAGCTCCTTTCATTCAGTCAGTAGCTTCAATCATTTCTGGACGTTTTTCAATGGCAAAAATCAATGAATATTGTAAATGCACAAACAGTAATTTCTCCGCATTGCAAGGTGCAATTCTGAAATTTTTTGCTTTTTCCTGCTCCTCTTAGCATGATAAAGAAGATTCAAAGAGAGTGAGATGCCAGCTCCTTTCATTCAGTCAGTAGCTTCAATCATTTCTGGGTATGAATAACATGATGTTTTTCAATGGCAAAAATCAATGAATATTGTAAATGCACAAACAGTAATTTCTCCGCATTGCAAGGTGCAATTCTGAAATTTTTTGCTTTTTCCTGCTCCTCTTAGCATGATAAAGAAGATTCAAAGAGAGTGAGATGCCAGCTCCTTTCATTCAGTCAGTAGCTTCAATCATTTCTGGACGTTTTTCAATGGCAAAAATCAATGAATATTGTAAATGCACAAACAGTAATTTCTCCGCATTGCAAGGTGCAATTCTGAAATTTTTTGCTTTTTCCTGCTCCTCTTAGCATGATAAACAAGATTCAAAGAGAGTGAGATGCCAGCTCCTTTCATTCAGTCAGTAGCTTCAATCATTTCTGGACGTTTTTCAATGGCAAAAATCATTGAATATTGTAAATGCACAAACAGTAATTTCTCCGCATTGCAAGGTGCAATTCTGAAATTTTTTACTTTTTCCTGCTCCTCTTAGCATGATAAAGAAGATTCAAAGAGAGTGAGATGCCAGCTCCTTTCATTCAGTCTGTAGCTTCAATCATTTCTGGTATATTAATAACATGATGTTTTTCAATCGCAAAAATCAATGAATATTGTAAATGCACAAACAGTAATTTCTCCGCATTGCAAGGTGCAATTCTGAAATTTTTTGCTTTTTCCTGCTCCTCTTAGCATGATAAAGAAGATTCAAAGAGAGTGAGATGCCAGCTCCTTTCATTCAGTCAGTAGCTTCAATCATTTCTGGACGTTTTTCAATGGCAAAAATCAATGAATCTTGTAAATGCACAAACAGTAATTTCTCCGCATTGCAAGGTGCAATTCTGAAATTTTTTGCTTTTTCCTGCTCCTCTTAGCATGATAAAGAAGATTCAAAGAGAGTGAGATGCCAGCTCCTTTCATTCAGTCAGTAGCTTCAATCATTTCTGGTATATGAATAACATGATGTTTTTCAATGGCAAAAATCAATGAATATTGTAAATGCACAAACAGTAATTTCTCCGCATTGCAAGGTGCAATTCTGAAATTTTTTGCTTTTTCCTGCTCCTCTTAGCATGATAAAGAAGATTCAAAGAGAGTGAGATGCCAGCTCCTTTCATTCAGTCAGTAGCTTCAATCATTTCTGGACGTTTTTCCATGGCAAAAATCAATGAATATTGTAAATGCACAAACAGTAATTTCTCCGCATTGCAAGGTGCAATTCTGAAATTTTTTGCTTTTTCCTGCTCCTCTTAGCATGATAAAGAAGATTCAAAGAGAGTGAGATGCCAGCTCCTTTCATTCAGTCAGTAGCTTCAAACATTTCTGGTATATGAATAACATGATGTTTTTCAATGGCAAAAATCAATGAATATTGTAAATGCACAAACAGTAATTTCTCCGCATTGCAAGGTGCAAGTCTGAAATTTTTTGCTTTTTCCTGCTCCTCTTAGCATGATAAAGAAGATTCAAAGAGAGTGAGATGCCAGCTACTTTCATTCAGTCAGTAGCTTCAATCATTTCTGGACGTTTTTCAATGGTAAAAATCAATGAATATTGTAAATGCACAAACAGTAATTTCTCCACATTGCAAGGTGCAATTCTGAAATTTTTTGATTTTTCCTGCTCCTCTTAGCATGATAAAGAAGATTCAAAGAGAGTGAGATGCCAACTCCTTTCATTCAGTCAGTAGCTTCAAACATTTCTGGTATATGAATAACATGATGTTTTTCAATGGCAAAAATCAATGAATATTGTAAATGCACAAACAGTAATTTCTCCGCATTGCAAGGTGCAATTCTGAAATTTTTTGCTTTTTCCTGCTCCTCTTAGCATGATAAAGAAGATTCAAAGAGAGTGAGATGCCAGCTCCTTTCATTCAGTCAGTAGCTTCAATCATTTCTGGACGTTTTTCAATGGCAAAAATCAATGAATATTGTAAATGCACAAACAGTAATTTCTCCGCATTGCAAATTGCAATTCTGAAATTTTTTGCTTTTTCCTGCTCCTCTTAGCATGATAAAGAAGATTCAAAGAGAGTGAGATGCCAGCTCCTTTCATTCAGTCAGTACCTTCAATCATTTCTGGACGTTTTTCAATGGCAAAAATCAATGAATATTGTAAATGCACAAACAGTAATTTCTCCGCATTGCAAGGTGCAATTCTGAAATTTTTTGCTTTTTCCCGCTCCTCTTAGCATGATAAAGAAGATTCAAAGAGAGTGAGGTGCCAGATCCTTTCATTCAGTCAGTAGCTTCAAACATTTCTGGTATATGAATAACATGTTTTTCAATGGCAAAAATCAATGAATATTGTAAATGCACAAACAGTAATTTCTCCGCATTGCAAGGTGCAATTCTGAAATTTTTTGCTTTTTCCTGCTCCTCTTAGCATGATAAAGAAGATTCAAAGAGAGTGAGATGCCAGCTCCTTTCATTCAGTCAGTAGCTTCAATCATTTCTGGACGTTTTTCAATGGCAAAAATCAATGAATATTGTAAATGCACAAACAGTAATTTCTCCGCATTGCAAGGTGCAATTCTGAAATTTTTTGCTTTTTCCTGCTCCTCTTAGCATGATAAAGAAGATTCAAAGAGAGTGAGATGCCAGCTCCTTTCATTCAGTCAGTAGCTTCAATCATTTCTGGACGTTTTTCAATGGCAAAAATCAATGAATATTGTAAATGCACAAACAGTAATTTCTCCGCATTGCAAGGTGCAATTCTGAAATTTTTTGCTTTTTCCTGCTCCTCTTAGCATGATAAAGAAGATTCAAAGAGAGTGAGATGCCAGCTCCTTTGATTCAGTCAGTAGCTTCAAACATTTCTGGTATATGAATAACATGATGTTTTTCAATGGCAAAAATCAATGAATATTGTAAATGCACAAACAGTAATTTCTCCGCATTGCAAGGTGCAATTCTGAAATTTTTTGCTTTTTCCTGCTCCTCTTAGCATGATAAAGAAGATTCAAAGAGAGTGAGATGCCAGCTCCTTTCATTCAGTCAGTACCTTCAATCATTTCTGGACGTTTTTCAATGGCAAAAATCAATGAATATTGTAAATGCACAAACAGTAATTTCTCCGCATTGCAAGGTGCAATTCTGAAATGTTTTGCTTTTTCCCGCTCCTCTTAGCATGATAAAGAAGATTCAAAGAGAGTGAGGTGCCAGCTCCTTTCATTCAGTCAGTAGCTTCAAACATTTCTGGTATATGAATAACATGTTTTTCAATGGCAAAAATCAATGAATATTGTAAATGCACAAACAGTAATTTCTCCGCATTGCAAGGTGCAATTCTGAAATTTTTTGCTTTTTCCTGCTCCTCTTAGCATGATAAAGAAGATTCAAAGAGAGTGAGATGCCAGCTCCTTTCATTCAGTCAGTAGCTTCAATCATTTCTGGACGTTTTTCAATGGCAAAAATCAATGAATATTGTAAATGCACAAACAGTAATTTCTCCGCATTGCAAGGTGCAATTCTGAAATTTTTTGCTTTTTCCTGCTCCTCTTAGCATGATAAAGAAGATTCAAAGAGAGTGAGATGCCAGCTCCTTTCATTCAGTCAGTAGCTTCAATCATTTCTGGACGTTTTTCAATGGCAAAAATCAATGAATATTGTAAATGCACAAACAGTAATTTCTCCGCATTGCAAGGTGCAATTCTGAAATTTTTTGCTTTTTCCTGCTCCTCTTAGCATGATAAAGAAGATTCAAAGAGAGTGAGATGCCAGCTCCTTTGATTCAGTCAGTAGCTTCAAACATTTCTGGTATATGAATAACATGATGTTTTTCAATGGCAAAAATCAATGAATATTGTAAATGCACAAACAGTAATTTCTCCGCATTGCAAGGTGCAAGTCTGAAATTTTTTGCTTTTTCCTGCTCCTCTTAGCATGATAAAGAAGATTCAAAGAGAGTGAGATGCCAGCTACTTTCATTCAGTAAGTAGCTTCAATCATTTCTGGACGTTTTTCAATGGTAAAAATCAATGAATATTGTAAATGCACAAACAGTAATTTCTCCACATTGCAAGGTGCAATTCTGAAATTTTTTGCTTTTTCCTGCTCCTCTTAGCATGATAAAGAAGATTCAAAGAGAGTGAGATGCCAGCTCCTTTCATTCAGTCAGTAGCTTCAAACATTTCTGGTATATGAATAACATGATGTTTTTCAATGGCAAAAATCAATGAATATTGTAAATGCACAAACAGTAATTTCTCCGCATTGCAAGGTGCAAGTCTGAAATTTTTTGCTTTTTCCTGCTCCTCTTAGCATGATAAAGAAGATTCAAAGAGAGTGAGATGCCAGCTACTTTCATTCAGTCAGTAGCTTCAATCATTTCTGGACGTTTTTCAATGGTAAAAATCAATGAATATTGTAAATGCACAAACAGTAATTTCTCCACATTGCAAGGTGCAATTCTGAAATTTTTTGCTTTTTCCTGCTCCTCTTAGCATGATAAAGAAGATTCAAAGAGAGTGAGATGCCAGCTCCTTTCATTCAGTCAGTAGCTTCAAACATTTCTGGTATATGAATAACATGATGTTTTTCAATGGCAAAAATCAATGAATATTGTAAATGCACAAACAGTAATTTCTCCACATTGCAAGGTGCAATTCTGAAATTTTTTGCTTTTTCCTGCTCCTCTTAGCATGATAAAGAAGATTCAAAGAGAGTGAGATGCCAGCTCCTTTCATTCAGTCAGTAGCTTCAAACATTTCTGGTATATGAATAACATGATGTTTTTCAATGGCAAAAATCAATGAATATTGTAAATGCACAAACAGTAATTTCTCCGCATTGCAAGGTGCAATTCTGAAATTTTTTGCTTTTTCCTGCTCCTCTTAGCATGATAAAGAAGATTCAAAGAGAGTGAGATGCCAGCTCCTTTCATTCAGTCAGTACCTTCAATCATTTCTGGACGTTTTTCAATGGCAAAAATCAATGAATATTGTAAATGCACAAACAGTAATTTCTCCGCATTGCAAGGTGCAATTCTGAAATTTTTTGCTTTTTCCCGCTCCTCTTAGCATGATAAAGAAGATTCAAAGAGAGTGAGGTGCCAGCTCCTTTCATTCAGTCAGTAGCTTCAAACATTTCTGGTATATGAATAACATGTTTTTCAATGGCAAAAATCAATGAATATTGTAAATGCACAAACAGTAATTTCTCCGCATTGCAAGGTGCAATTCTGAAATTTTTTGCTTTTTCCTGCTCCTCTTAGCATGATAAAGAAGATTCAAAGAGAGTGAGATGCCAGCTCCTTTCATTCAGTCAGTAGCTTCAATCATTTCTGGACGTTTTTCAATGGCAAAAATCAATGAATATTGTAAATGCACAAACAGTAATTTCTCCGCATTGCAAGGTGCAATTCTGAAATTTTTTGCTTTTTCCTGCTCCTCTTAGCATGATAAAGAAGATTCAAAGAGAGTGAGATGCCAGCTCCTTTCATTCAGTCAGTAGCTTCAATCATTTCTGGACGTTTTTCAATGGCAAAAATCAATGAATATTGTAAATGCACAAACAGTAATTTCTCCGCATTGCAAGGTGCAATTCTGAAATTTTTTGCTTTTTCCTGCTCCTCTTAGCATGATAAAGAAGATTCAAAGAGAGTGAGATGCCAGCTCCTTTGATTCAGTCAGTAGCTTCAAACATTTCTGGTATATGAATAACATGATGTTTTTCAATGGCAAAAATCAATGAATATTGTAAATGCACAAACAGTAATTTCTCCGCATTGCAAGGTGCAAGTCTGAAATTTTTTGCTTTTTCCTGCTCCTCTTAGCATGATAAAGAAGATTCAAAGAGAGTGAGATGCCAGCTACTTTCATTCAGTCAGTAGCTTCAATCATTTCTGGACGTTTTTCAATGGTAAAAATCAATGAATATTGTAAATGCACAAACAGTAATTTCTCCACATTGCAAGGTGCAATTCTGAAATTTTTTGCTTTTTCCTGCTCCTCTTAGCATGATAAAGAAGATTCAAAGAGAGTGAGATGCCAGCTCCTTTCATTCAGTCAGTAGCTTCAAACATTTCTGGTATATGAATAACATGATGTTTTTCAATGGCAAAAATCAATGAATATTGTAAATGCACAAACAGTAATTTCTCCGCATTGCAAGGTGCAAGTCTGAAATTTTTTGCTTTTTCCTGCTCCTCTTAGCATGATAAAGAAGATTCAAAGAGAGTGAGATGCCAGCTACTTTCATTCAGTCAGTAGCTTCAATCATTTCTGGACGTTTTTCAATGGTAAAAATCAATGAATATTGTAAATGCACAAACAGTAATTTCTCCACATTGCAAGGTGCAATTCTGAAATTTTTTGCTTTTTCCTGCTCCTCTTAGCATGATAAAGAAGATTCAAAGAGAGTGAGATGCCAGCTCCTTTCATTCAGTCAGTAGCTTCAAACATTTCTGGTATATGAATAACATGATGTTTTTCAATGGCAAAAATCAATGAATATTGTAAATGCACAAACAGTAATTTCTCCACATTGCAAGGTGCAATTCTGAAATTTTTTGCTTTTTCCTGCTCCTCTTAGCATGATAAAGAAGATTCAAAGAGAGTGAGATGCCAGCTCCTTTCATTCAGTCAGTAGCTTCAAACATTTCTGGTATATGAATAACATGATGTTTTTCAATGGCAAAAATCAATGAATATTGTAAATGCACAAACAGTAATTTCTCCGCATTGCAAGGTGCAATTCTGAAATTTTTTGCTTTTTCCTGCTCCTCTTAGCATGATAAAGAAGATTCAAAGAGAGTGAGATGCCAGCTCCTTTCATTCAGTCAGTAGCTTCAATCATTTCTGGACGTTTTTCAATGGCAAAAATCAATGAATATTGTAAATGCACAAACAGTAATTTCTCCGCATTGCAAGGTGCAATTCTGAAATTTTTTGCTTTTTCCTGCTCCTCTTAGCATGATAAAGAAGATTCAAAGAGAGTGAGATGTCAGCTCCTTTCATTCAGTCAGTAGCTTCAAACATTTCTGGTATATGAATAACATGATGTTTTTCAATGGCAAAAATCAATGAATATTGTAAATGCACAAACAGTAATTTCTCCGCATTGCAAGGTGCAATTCTGAAATTTTTTGCTTTTTCCTGCTCCTCTTAGCATGATAAAGAAGATTCAAAGAGAGTGAGATGCCAGCTCCTTTCATTCAGTCAGTAGCTTCAATCATTTCTGGACGTTTTTCAATGGCAAAAATCAATGAATATTGTAAATGCACAAACAGTAATTTCTCCGCATTGCAAGGTGCAATTCTGAAATTTTTTGCTTTTTCCTGCTCCTCTTAGCATGATAAAGAAGATTCAAAGAGAGTGAGATGCCAGCTCCTTTCATTCAGTCAGTAGCTTCAATCATTTCTGGACGTTTTTCAATGGCAAAAATCAATGAATATTGTAAATGCACAAACAGTAATTTCTCCGCATTGCAAGGTGCAATTCTGAAATTTTTTGCTTTTTCCTGCTCCTCTTAGCATGATAAAGAAGATTCAAAGAGAGTGAGATGCCAGCTCCTTTCATTCAGTCAGTAGCTTCAAACATTTCTGGTATATGAATAACATGATGTTTTTCAATGGCAAAAATCAATGAATATTGTAAATGCACAAACAGTAATTTCTCCGCATTGCAAGGTGCAAGTCTGAAATTTTTTGCTTTTTCCTGCTCCTCTTAGCATGATAAAGAAGATTCAAAGAGAGTGAGATGCCAGCTACTTTCATTCAGTCAGTAGCTTCAATCATTTCTGGACGTTTTTCAATGGTAAAAATCAATGAATATTGTAAATGCACAAACAGTAATTTCTCCACATTGCAATGTGCAATTCTAAAATTTTTTGCTTTTTCCTGCTCCTCTTAGCATGATAAAGAAGATTCAAAGAGAGTGAGATGCCAGCTCCTTTCATTCAGTCAGTAGCTTCAAACATTTCTGGTATATGAATAACATGATGTTTTTCAATGGCAAAAATCAATGAATATTGTAAATGCACAAACAGTAATTTCTCCGCATTGCAAGGTGCAATTCTGAAATTTTTTGCTTTTTCCTGCTCCTCTTAGCATGATAATGAAGATTCAAAGAGAGTGAGATGCCAACTCCTTTCATTCAGTCAGTAGCTTCAAACATTTCTGGTATATGAATAACATGATGTTTTTCAATGGCAAAAATCAATGAATATTGTAAATGCACAAACAGTAATTTCTCCGCATTGCAAGGTGCAATTCTGAAATTTTTTGCTTTTTCCTGCTCCTCTTAGCATGATAAAGAAGATTCAAAGAGAGTGAGATGCCAGCTCCTTTCATTCAGTCAGTAGCTTCAATCATTTCTGGACGTTTTTCAATGGCAAAAATCAATGAATATTGTAAATGCACAAACAGTAATTTCTCCGCATTGCAAGGTGCAATTCTGAAATTTTTTGCTTTTTCCTGCTCCTCTTAGCATGATAAAGAAGATTCAAAGAGAGTGAGATGCCAGCTCCTTTCATTCAGTCAGTACCTTCAATCATTTCTGGACGTTTTTCAATGGCAAAAATCAATGAATATTGTAAATGCACAAACAGTAATTTCTCCGCATTGCAAGGTGCAATTCTGAAATTTTTTGCTTTTTCCCGCTCCTCTTAGCATGATAAAGAAGATTCAAAGAGAGTGAGGTGCCAGCTCCTTTCATTCAGTCAGTAGCTTCAAACATTTCTGGTATATGAATAACATGTTTTTCAATGGCAAAAATCAATGAATATTGTAAATGCACAAACAGTAATTTCTCCGCATTGCAAGGTGCAATTCTGAAATTTTTTGCTTTTTCCTGCTCCTCTTAGCATGATAAAGAAGATTCAAAGAGAGTGAGATGCCAGCTCCTTTCATTCAATCAGTAGCTTCAATCATTTCTGGACGTTTTTCAATGGCAAAAATCAATGAATATTGTATATGCACAAACAGTAATTTCTCCGCATTGCAAGGTGCAATTCTGAAATTTTTTGCTTTTTCCTGCTCCTCTTAGCATGATAAAGAAGATTCAAAGAGAGTGAGGTGCCAGCTCCTTTCATTCAGTCAGTAGCTTCAAACATTTCTGGTATATGAATAACATGTTTTTCAATGGCAAAAATCAATGAATATTGTAAATGCACAAACAGTAATTTCTCCGCATTGCAAGGTGCAATTCTGAAATTTTTTGCTTTTTCCTGCTCCTCTTAGCATGATAAAGAAGATTCAAAGAGAGTGAGATGCCAGCTCCTTTCATTCAGTCAGTAGCTTCAATCATTTCTGGACGTTTTTCAATGGCAAAAATCAATGAATATTGTAAATGCACAAACAGTAATTTCTCCGCATTGCAAGGTGCAATTCTGAAATTTTTTGCTTTTTCCTGCTCCTCTTAGCATGATAAAGAAGATTCAAAGAGAGTGAGATGCCAGCTCCTTTGATTCAGTCAGTAGCTTCAAACATTTCTGGTATATGAATAACATGATGTTTTTCAATGGCAAAAATCAATGAATATTGTAAATGCACAAACAGTAATTTCTCCGCATTGCAAGGTGCAAGTCTGAAATTTTTTGCTTTTTCCTGCTCCTCTTAGCATGATAAAGAAGATTCAAAGAGAGTGAGATGCCAGCTACTTTCATTCAGTCAGTAGCTTCAATCATTTCTGGACGTTTTTCAATGGTAAAAATCAATGAATATTGTAAATGCACAAACAGTAATTTCTCCACATTGCAAGGTGCAATTCTGAAATTTTTTGCTTTTTCCTGCTCCTCTTAGCATGATAAAGAAGATTCAAAGAGAGTGAGATGCCAGCTCCTTTCATTCAGTCAGTAGCTTCAAACATTTCTGGTATATGAATAACATGATGTTTTTCAATGGCAAAAATCAATGAATATTGTAAATGCACAAACAGTAATTTCTCCGCATTGCAAGGTGCAAGTCTGAAATTTTTTGCTTTTTCCTGCTCCTCTTAGCATGATAAAGAAGATTCAAAGAGAGTGAGATGCCAGCTACTTTCATTCAGTCAGTAGCTTCAATCATTTCTGGACGTTTTTCAATGGTAAAAATCAATGAATATTGTAAATGCACAAACAGTAATTTCTCCACATTGCAAGGTGCAATTCTGAAATTTTTTGCTTTTTCCTGCTCCTCTTAGCATGATAAAGAAGATTCAAAGAGAGTGAGATGCCAGCTCCTTTCATTCAGTCAGTAGCTTCAAACATTTCTGGTATATGAATAACATGATGTTTTTCAATGGCAAAAATCAATGAATATTGTAAATGCACAAACAGTAATTTCTCCACATTGCAAGGTGCAATTCTGAAATTTTTTGCTTTTTCCTGCTCCTCTTAGCATGATAAAGAAGATTCAAAGAGAGTGAGATGCCAGCTCCTTTCATTCAGTCAGTAGCTTCAAACATTTCTGGTATATGAATAACATGATGTTTTTCAATGGCAAAAATCAATGAATATTGTAAATGCACAAACAGTAATTTCTCCGCATTGCAAGGTGCAATTCTGAAATTTTTTGCTTTTTCCTGCTCCTCTTAGCATGATAAAGAAGATTCAAAGAGAGTGAGATGCCAGCTCCTTTCATTCAGTCAGTAGCTTCAATCATTTCTGGACGTTTTTCAATGGCAAAAATCAATGAATATTGTAAATGCACAAACAGTAATTTCTCCGCATTGCAAGGTGCAATTCTGAAATTTTTTGCTTTTTCCTGCTCCTCTTAGCATGATAAAGAAGATTCAAAGAGAGTGAGATGTCAGCTCCTTTCATTCAGTCAGTAGCTTCAAACATTTCTGGTATATGAATAACATGATGTTTTTCAATGGCAAAAATCAATGAATATTGTAAATGCACAAACAGTAATTTCTCCGCATTGCAAGGTGCAATTCTGAAATTTTTTGCTTTTTCCTGCTCCTCTTAGCATGATAAAGAAGATTCAAAGAGAGTGAGATGCCAGCTCCTTTCATTCAGTCAGTAGCTTCAATCATTTCTGGACGTTTTTCAATGGCAAAAATCAATGAATATTGTAAATGCACAAACAGTAATTTCTCCGCATTGCAAGGCGCAATTCTGAAATTTTTTGCTTTTTCCTGCTCCTCTTAGCATGATAAAGAAGATTCAAAGAGAGTGAGATGCCAGCTCCTTTCATTCAGTCAGTAGCTTCAATCATTTCTGGACGTTTTTCAATGGCAAAAATCAATGAATATTGTAAATGCACAAACAGTAATTTCTCCGCATTGCAAGGTGCAATTCTGAAATTTTTTGCTTTTTCCTGCTCCTCTTAGCATGATAAAGAAGATTCAAAGAGAGTGAGATGCCAGCTCCTTTCATTCAGTCAGTAGCTTCAAACATTTCTGGTATATGAATAACATGATGTTTTTCAATGGCAAAAATCAATGAATATTGTAAATGCACAAACAGTAATTTCTCCACATTGCAAGGTGCAAGTCTGAAATTTTTTGCTTTTTCCTGCTCCTCTTAGCATGATAAAGAAGATTCAAAGAGAGTGAGATGCCAGCTACTTTCATTCAGTCAGTAGTTTCAATCATTTCTGGACGTTTTTCAATGGTAAAAATCAATGAATATTGTAAATTCACAAACAGTAATTTCTCCACATTGCAATGTGCAATTCTAAAATTTTTTGCTTTTTCCTGCTCCTCTTAGCATGATAAAGAAGATTCAAAGAGAGTGAGATGCCAGCTCCTTTCATTCAGTCAGTAGCTTCAATCATTTCTATACGTTTTTCAATGGCAAAAATCAATGAATATTGTAAATGCACAAACAGTAATTTCTCCGCATTGCAAGGTGCAATTCTGAAATTTTTTGCTTATTCCTGCTCCTCTTAGCATGATAAAGAAGATTCAAAGAGAGTGAGATGCCAGCTACTTTGATTCAGTCAGTAGCTTCAAACATTTCTGGTATATGAATAACATGATGTTTTTCAATGGCAAAAATCAATGAATATTGTAAATGCACAAACAGTAATTTCTCCGCATTGCAAGGTGCAAGTCTGAAATTTTTTGCTTTTTCCTGCTCCTCTTAGCATGATAAAGAAGATTCAAAGAGAGTGAGATGCCAGCTACTTTCATTCAGTCAGTAGCTTCAATCATTTCTGGACGTTTTTCAATGGTAAAAATCAATGAATATTGTAAATGCACAAACAGTAATTTCTCCACATTGCAAGGTGCAATTCTGAAATTTTTTGCTTTTTCCTGCTCCTCTTAGCATGATAAAGAAGATTCAAAGAGAGTGAGATGCCAGCTCCTTTCATTCAGTCAGTAGCTTCAAACATTTCTGGTATTTGAATAACATGATGTTTTTCAATGGCAAAAATCAATGAATATTGTAAATGCACAAACAGTAATTTCTCCGCATTGCAAGGTGCAAGTCTGAAATTTTTTGCTTTTTCCTGCTCCTCTTAGCATGATAAAGAAGATTCAAAGAGAGTGAGATGCCAGCTACTTTCATTCAGTCAGTAGCTTCAATCATTTCTGGACGTTTTTCAATGGTAAAAATCAATGAATATTGTAAATGCACAAACAGTAATTTCTCCACATTGCAAGGTGCAATTCTGAAATTTTTTGCTTTTTCCTGCTCCTCTTAGCATGATAAAGAAGATTCAAAGAGAGTGAGATGCCAGCTCCTTTCATTCAGTCAGTAGCTTCAAACATTTCTGGTATATGAATAACATGATGTTTTTCAATGGCAAAAATCAATGAATATTGTAAATGCACAAACAGTAATTTCTCCACATTGCAAGGTGCAATTCTGAAATTTTTTGCTTTTTCCTGCTCCTCTTAGCATGATAAAGAAGATTCAAAGAGAGTGAGATGCCAGCTCCTTTCATTCAGTCAGTAGCTTCAAACATTTCTGGTATATGAATAACATGATGTTTTTCAATGGCAAAAATCAATGAATATTGTAAATGCACAAACAGTAATTTCTCCGCATTGCAAGGTGCAAGTCTGAAATTTTTTGCTTTTTCCTGCTCCTCTTAGCATGATAAAGAAGATTCAAAGAGAGTGAGATGCCAGCTACTTTCATTCAGTCAGTAGCTTCAATCATTTCTGGACGTTTTTCAATGGTAAAAATCAATGAATATTGTAAATGCACAAACAGTAATTTCTCCACATTGCAAGGTGCAATTCTGAAATTTTTTGCTTTTTCCTGCTCCTCTTAGCATGATAAAGAAGATTCAAAGAGAGTGAGATGCCAGCTCCTTTCATTCAGTCAGTAGCTTCAAACATTTCTGGTATATGAATAACATGATGTTTTTCAATGGCAAAAATCAATGAATATTGTAAATGCACAAACAGTAATTTCTCCACATTGCAAGGTGCAATTCTGAAATTTTTTGCTTTTTCCTGCTCCTCTTAGCATGATAAAGAAGATTCAAAGAGAGTGAGATGCCAGCTCCTTTCATTCAGTCAGTAGCTTCAAACATTTCTGGTATATGAATAACATGATGTTTTTCAATGGCAAAAATCAATGAATATTGTAAATGCACAAACAGTAATTTCTCCGCATTGCAAGGTGCAATTCTGAAATTTTTTGCTTTTTCCTGCTCCTCTTAGCATGATAAAGAAGATTCAAAGAGAGTGAGATGCCAGCTCCTTTCATTCAGTCAGTAGCTTCAATCATTTCTGGACGTTTTTCAATGGCAAAAATCAATGAATATTGTAAATGCACAAACAGTAATTTCTCCGCATTGCAAGGTGCAATTCTGAAATTTTTTGCTTTTTCCTGCTCCTCTTAGCATGATAAAGAAGATTCAAAGAGAGTGAGATGTCAGCTCCTTTCATTCAGTCAGTAGCTTCAAACATTTCTGGTATATGAATAACATGATGTTTTTCAATGGCAAAAATCAATGAATATTGTAAATGCACAAACAGTAATTTCTCCGCATTGCAAGGTGCAATTCTGAAATTTTTTGCTTTTTCCTGCTCCTCTTAGCATGATAAAGAAGATTCAAAGAGAGTGAGATGCCAGCTCCTTTCATTCAGTCAGTAGCTTCAATCATTTCTGGACGTTTTTCAATGGCAAAAATCAATGAATATTGTAAATGCACAAACAGTAATTTCTCCGCATTGCAAGGCGCAATTCTGAAATTTTTTGCTTTTTCCTGCTCCTCTTAGCATGATAAAGAAGATTCAAAGAGAGTGAGATGCCAGCTCCTTTCATTCAGTCAGTAGCTTCAATCATTTCTGGACGTTTTTCAATGGCAAAAATCAATGAATATTGTAAATGCACAAACAGTAATTTCTCCGCATTGCAAGGTGCAATTCTGAAATTTTTTGCTTTTTCCTGCTCCTCTTAGCATGATAAAGAAGATTCAAAGAGAGTGAGATGCCAGCTCCTTTCATTCAGTCAGTAGCTTCAAACATTTCTGGTATATGAATAACATGATGTTTTTCAATGGCAAAAATCAATGAATATTGTAAATGCACAAACAGTAATTTCTCCGCATTGCAAGGTGCAAGTCTGAAATTTTTTGCTTTTTCCTGCTCCTCTTAGCATGATAAAGAAGATTCAAAGAGAGTGAGATGCCAGCTACTTTCATTCAGTCAGTAGCTTCAATCATTTCTGGACGTTTTTCAATGGTAAAAATCAATGAATATTGTAAATGCACAAACAGTAATTTCTCCACATTGCAATGTGCAATTCTAAAATTTTTTGCTTTTTCCTGCTCCTCTTAGCATGATAAAGAAGATTCAAAGAGAGTGAGATGCCAGCTCCTTTCATTCAGTCAGTAGCTTCAAACATTTCTGGTATATGAATAACATGATGTTTTTCAATGGCAAAAATCAATGAATATTGTAAATGCACAAACAGTAATTTCTCCGCATTGCAAGGTGCAATTCTGAAATTTTTTGCTTTTTCCTGCTCCTCTTAGCATGATAAAGAAGATTCAAAGAGAGTGAGATGCCAACTCCTTTCATTCAGTCAGTAGCTTCAAACATTTCTGGTATATGAATAACATGATGTTTTTCAATGGCAAAAATCAATGAATATTGTAAATGCACAAACAGTAATTTCTCCGCATTGCAAGGTGCAATTCTGAAATTTTTTGCTTTTTCCTGCTCCTCTTAGCATGATAAAGAAGATTCAAAGAGAGTGAGATGCCAGCTCCTTTCATTCAGTCAGTAGCTTCAATCATTTCTGGACGTTTTTCAATGGCAAAAATCAATGAATATTGTAAATGCACAAACAGTAATTTCTCCGCATTGCAAGGTGCAATTCTGAAATTTTTTGCTTTTTCCTGCTCCTCTTAGCATGATAAAGAAGATTCAAAGAGAGTGAGATGCCAGCTCCTTTCATTCAGTCAGTACCTTCAATCATTTCTGGACGTTTTTCAATGGCAAAAATCAATGAATATTGTAAATGCACAAACAGTAATTTCTCCGCATTGCAAGGTGCAATTCTGAAATTTTTTGCTTTTTCCCGCTCCTCTTAGCATGATAAAGAAGATTCAAAGAGAGTGAGGTGCCAGCTCCTTTCATTCAGTCAGTAGCTTCAAACATTTCTGGTATATGAATAACATGTTTTTCAATGGCAAAAATCAATGAATATTGTAAATGCACAAACAGTAATTTCTCCGCATTGCAAGGTGCAATTCTGAAATTTTTTGCTTTTTCCTGCTCCTCTTAGCATGATAAAGAAGATTCAAAGAGAGTGAGATGCCAGCTCCTTTCATTCAATCAGTAGCTTCAATCATTTCTGGACGTTTTTCAATGGCAAAAATCAATGAATATTGTATATGCACAAACAGTAATTTCTCCGCATTGCAAGGTGCAATTCTGAAATTTTTTGCTTTTTCCTGCTCCTCTTAGCATGATAAAGAAGATTCAAAGAGAGTGAGATGCCAGCTCCTTTCATTCAGTCAGTAGCTTCAATCATTTCTGGACGTTTTTCAATGGCAAAAATCAATGAATATTGTAAATGCACAAACAGTAATTTCTCCGCATTGCAAGGTGCAATTCTGAAATTTTTTGCTTTTTCCTGCTCCTCTTAGCATGATAAAGAAGATTCAAAGAGAGTGAGATGCCAGCTCCTTTGATTCAGTCAGTAGCTTCAAACATTTCTGGTATATGAATAACATGATGTTTTTCAATGGCAAAAATCAATGAATATTGTAAATGCACAAACAGTAATTTCTCCGCATTGCAAGGTGCAAGTCTGAAATTTTTTGCTTTTTCCTGCTCCTCTTAGCATGCTAAAGAAGATTCAAAGAGAGTGAGATGCCAGCTACTTTCATTCAGTCAGTAGCTTCAATCATTTCTGGACGTTTTTCAATGGTAAAAATCAATGAATATTGTAAATGCACAAACAGTAATTTCTCCACATTGCAAGGTGCAATTCTGAAATTTTTTGCTTTTTCCTGCTCCTCTTAGCATGATAAAGAAGATTCAAAGAGAGTGAGATGCCAGCTCCTTTCATTCAGTCAGTAGCTTCAAACATTTCTGGTATATGAATAACATGATGTTTTTCAATGGCAAAAATCAATGAATATTGTAAATGCACAAACAGTAATTTCTCCGCATTGCAAGGTGCAAGTCTGAAATTTTTTGCTTTTTCCTGCTCCTCTTAGCATGATAAAGAAGATTCAAAGAGAGTGAGATGCCAGCTACTTTCATTCAGTCAGTAGCTTCAATCATTTCTGGACGTTTTTCAATGGTAAAAATCAATGAATATTGTAAATGCACAAACAGTAATTTCTCCACATTGCAAGGTGCAATTCTGAAATTTTTTGCTTTTTCCTGCTCCTCTTAGCATGATAAAGAAGATTCAAAGAGAGTGAGATGCCAGCTCCTTTCATTCAGTCAGTAGCTTCAAACATTTCTGGTATATGAATAACATGATGTTTTTCAATGGCAAAAATCAATGAATATTGTAAATGCACAAACAGTAATTTCTCCACATTGCAAGGTGCAATTCTGAAATTTTTTGCTTTTTCCTGCTCCTCTTAGCATGATAAAGAAGATTCAAAGAGAGAGAGATGCCAGCTCCTTTCATTCAGTCAGTAGCTTCAAACATTTCTGGTATATGAATAACATGATGTTTTTCAATGGCAAAAATCAATGAATATTGTAAATGCACAAACAGTAATTTCTCCGCATTGCAAGGTGCAATTCTGAAATTTTTTGCTTTTTCCTGCTCCTCTTAGCATGATAAAGAAGATTCAAAGAGAGTGAGATGCCAGCTCCTTTCATTCAGTCAGTAGCTTCAATCATTTCTGGACGTTTTTCAATGGCAAAAATCAATGAATATTGTAAATGCACAAACAGTAATTTCTCCGCATTGCAAGGTGCAATTCTGAAATTTTTTGCTTTTTCCTGCTCCTCTTAGCATGATAAAGAAGATTCAAAGAGAGTGAGATGTCAGCTCCTTTCATTCAGTCAGTAGCTTCAAACATTTCTGGTATATGAATAACATGATGTTTTTCAATGGCAAAAATCAATGAATATTGTAAATGCACAAACAGTAATTTCTCCGCATTGCAAGGTGCAATTCTGAAATTTTTTGCTTTTTCCTGCTCCTCTTAGCATGATAAAGAAGATTCAAAGAGAGTGAGATGCCAGCTCCTTTCATTCAGTCAGTAGCTTCAATCATTTCTGGACGTTTTTCAATGGCAAAAATCAATGAATATTGTAAATGCACAAACAGTAATTTCTCCGCATTGCAAGGCGCAATTCTGAAATTTTTTGCTTTTTCCTGCTCCTCTTAGCATGATAAAGAAGATTCAAAGAGAGTGAGATGCCAGCTCCTTTCATTCAGTCAGTAGCTTCAATCATTTCTGGACGTTTTTCAATGGCAAAAATCAATGAATATTGTAAATGCACAAACAGTAATTTCTCCGCATTGCAAGGTGCAATTCTGAAATTTTTTGCTTTTTCCTGCTCCTCTTAGCATGATAAAGAAGATTCAAAGAGAGTGAGATGCCAGCTCCTTTCATTCAGTCAGTAGCTTCAAACATTTCTGGTATATGAATAACATGATGTTTTTCAATGGCAAAAATCAATGAATATTGTAAATGCACAAACAGTAATTTCTCCGCATTGCAAGGTGCAAGTCTGAAATTTTTTGCTTTTTCCTGCTCCTCTTAGCATGATAAAGAAGATTCAAAGAGAGTGAGATGCCAGCTACTTTCATTCAGTCAGTAGCTTCAATCATTTCTGGACGTTTTTCAATGGTAAAAATCAATGAATATTGTAAATGCACAAACAGTAATTTCTCCACATTGCAATGTGCAATTCTAAAATTTTTTGCTTTTTCCTGCTCCTCTTAGCATGATAAAGAAGATTCAAAGAGAGTGAGATGCCAGCTCCTTTCATTCAGTCAGTAGCTTCAAACATTTCTGGTATATGAATAACATGATGTTTTTCAATGGCAAAAATCAATGAATATTGTAAATGCACAAACAGTAATTTCTCCGCATTGCAAGGTGCAATTCTGAAATTTTTTGCTTTTTCCTGCTCCTCTTAGCATGATAAAGAAGATTCAAAGAGAGTGAGATGCCAACTCCTTTCATTCAGTCAGTAGCTTCAAACATTTCTGGTATATGAATAACATGATGTTTTTCAATGGCAAAAATCAATGAATATTGTAAATGCACAAACAGTAATTTCTCCGCATTGCAAGGTGCAATTCTGAAATTTTTTGCTTTTTCCTGCTCCTCTTAGCATGATAAAGAAGATTCAAAGAGAGTGAGATGCCAGCTCCTTTCATTCAGTCAGTAGCTTCAATCATTTCTGGACGTTTTTCAATGGCAAAAATCAATGAATATTGTAAATGCACAAACAGTAATTTCTCCGCATTGCAAGGTGCAATTCTGAAATTTTTTGCTTTTTCCTGCTCCTCTTAGCATGATAAAGAAGATTCAAAGAGAGTGAGATGCCAGCTCCTTTCATTCAGTCAGTACCTTCAATCATTTCTGGACGTTTTTCAATGGCAAAAATCAATGAATATTGTAAATGCACAAACAGTAATTTCTCCGCATTGCAAGGTGCAATTCTGAAATTTTTTGCTTTTTCCCGCTCCTCTTAGCATGATAAAGAAGATTCAAAGAGAGTGAGGTGCCAGCTCCTTTCATTCAGTCAGTAGCTTCAAACATTTCTGGTATATGAATAACATGTTTTTCAATGGCAAAAATCAATGAATATTGTAAATGCACAAACAGTAATTTCTCCGCATTGCAAGGTGCAATTCTGAAATTTTTTGCTTTTTCCTGCTCCTCTTAGCATGATAAAGAAGATTCAAAGAGAGTGAGATGCCAGCTCCTTTCATTCAATCAGTAGCTTCAATCATTTCTGGACGTTTTTCAATGGCAAAAATCAATGAATATTGTATATGCACAAACAGTAATTTCTCCGCATTGCAAGGTGCAATTCTGAAATTTTTTGCTTTTTCCTGCTCCTCTTAGCATGATAAAGAAGATTCAAAGAGAGTGAGATGCCAGCTCCTTTCATTCAGTCAGTAGCTTCAATCATTTCTGGACGTTTTTCAATGGCAAAAATCAATGAATATTGTAAATGCACAAACAGTAATTTCTCCGCATTGCAAGGTGCAATTCTGAAATTTTTTGCTTTTTCCTGCTCCTCTTAGCATGATAAAGAAGATTCAAAGAGAGTGAGATGCCAGCTCCTTTCATTCAGTCAGTAGCTTCAAACATTTCTGGTATATGAATAACATGATGTTTTTCAATGGCAAAAATCAATGAATATTGTAAATGCACAAACAGTAATTTCTCCGCATTGCAAGGTGCAAGTCTGAAATTTTTTGCTTTTTCCTGCTCCTCTTAGCATGATAAAGAAGATTCAAAGAGAGTGAGATGCCAGCTACTTTCATTCAGTCAGTAGCTTCAATCATTTCTGGACGTTTTTCAATGGTAAAAATCAATGAATATTGTAAATGCACAAACAGTAATTTCTCCACATTGCAAGGTGCAATTCTGAAATTTTTTGCTTTTTCCTGCTCCTCTTAGCATGATAAAGAAGATTCAAAGAGAGTGAGATGCCAGCTCCTTTCATTCAGTCAGTAGCTTCAAACATTTCTGGTATATGAATAACATGATGTTTTTCAATGGCAAAAATCAATGAATATTGTAAATGCACAAACAGTAATTTCTCCGCATTGCAAGGTGCAAGTCTGAAATTTTTTGCTTTTTCCTGCTCCTCTTAGCATGATAAAGAAGATTCAAAGAGAGTGAGATGCCAGCTACTTTCATTCAGTCAGTAGCTTCAATCATTTCTGGACGTTTTTCAATGGTAAAAATCAATGAATATTGTAAATGCACAAACAGTAATTTCTCCACATTGCAAGGTGCAATTCTGAAATTTTTTGCTTTTTCCTGCTCCTCTTAGCATGATAAAGAAGATTCAAAGAGAGTGAGATGCCAGCTCCTTTCATTCAGTCAGTAGCTTCAAACATTTCTGGTATATGAATAACATGATGTTTTTCAATGGCAAAAATCAATGAATATTGTAAATGCACAAACAGTAATTTCTCCACATTGCAAGGTGCAATTCTGAAATTTTTTGCTTTTTCCTGCTCCTCTTAGCATGATAAAGAAGATTCAAAGAGAGTGAGATGCCAGCTCCTTTCATTCAGTCAGTAGCTTCAAACATTTCTGGTATATGAATAACATGATGTTTTTCAATGGCAAAAATCAATGAATATTGTAAATGCACAAACAGTAATTTCTCCGCATTGCAAGGTGCAATTCTGAAATTTTTTGCTTTTTCCTGCTCCTCTTAGCATGATAAAGAAGATTCAAAGAGAGTGAGATGCCAGCTCCTTTCATTCAGTCAGTAGCTTCAATCATTTCTGGACGTTTTTCAATGGCAAAAATCAATGAATATTGTAAATGCACAAACAGTAATTTCTCCGCATTGCAAGGTGCAATTCTGAAATTTTTTGCTTTTTCCTGCTCCTCTTAGCATGATAAAGAAGATTCAAAGAGAGTGAGATGCCAGCTCCTTTCGTTCAGTCAGTAGCTTCAATCATTTCTGGACGTTTTTCAATGGCAAAAATCATTGAATATTATAAATGCAGAACAGTAATTTCTCCGCATTGCAAGGTGCAATTCTGAAATTTTTTACTTTTTCCTGCTCCTCTTAGCATGATAAAGAAGATTCAAAGAGAGTGAGATGCCAGCTCCTTTCATTCAGTCAGTAGCTTCAATCATTTCTGGTATATGAATAACATGATGTTTTTCAATGGCAAAAATCAATGAATATTGTAAATGCACAAACAGTAATTTCTCCGCATTGCAAGGTGCAATTCTGAAATTTTTTGCTTTTTCCTGCTCCTCTTAGCATGATAAAGAAGATTCAAAGAGAGTGAGATGCCAGCTCCTTTCATTCAGTCAGTAGCTTCAATCATTTCTGGACGTTTTTCAATGGCAAAAATCAATGAATATTGTAAATGCACAAACAGTAATTTCTCCGCATTGCAAGGTGCAATTCTGAAATTTTTTGCTTTTTCCTGCTCCTCTTAGCATGATAAACAAGATTCAAAGAGAGTGAGATGCCAGCTCCTTTCATTCAGTCAGTAGCTTCAATCATTTCTGGACGTTTTTCAATGGCAAAAATCAATGAATATTGTAAATGCACAAACAGTAATTTCTCCGCATTGCAAGGTGCAATTCTGAAATTTTTTGCTTTTTCCTGCTCCTCTTAGCATGATAAAGAAGATTCAAAGAGAGTGAGATGCCAGCTCCTTTCATTCAGTCAGTAGCTTCAAACATTTCTGGTATATGAATAACATGATGTTTTTCAATGGCAAAAATCAATGAATATTGTAAATGCACAAACAGTAATTTCTCCGCATTGCAAGGTGCAAGTCTGAAATTTTTTGCTTTTTCCTGCTCCTCTTAGCATGATAAAGAAGATTCAAAGAGAGTGAGATGCCAGCTCCTTTCATTCAGTCAGTAGCTTCAATCATTTCTGGACGTTTTTCAATGGCAAAAATCAATGAATATTGTAAATGCACAAACAGTAATTTCTCCGCATTGCAAGGTGCAATTCTGAAATTTTTTGCTTTTTCCTGCTCCTCTTAGCATGATAAAGAAGATTCAAAGAGAGTGAGATGCCAGCTCCTTTCATTCAGTCAGTAGCTTCAAACATTTCTGGTATATGAATAACATGATGTTTTTCAATGGCAAAAATCAATGAATATTGTAAATGCACAAACAGTAATTTCTCCGCATTGCAAGGTGCAAGTCTGAAATTTTTTGCTTTTTCCTGCTCCTCTTAGCATGATAAAGAAGATTCAAAGAGAGTGAGATGCCAGCTCCTTTCATTCAGTCAGTAGCTTCAATCATTTCTGGACGTTTTTCAATGGCAAAAATCAATGAATATTGTAAATGCACAAACAGTAATTTCTCCGCATTGCAAGGTGCAATTCTGAAATTTTTTGCTTTTTCCTGCTCCTCTTAGCATGATAAACAAGATTCAAAGAGAGTGAGATGCCAGCTCCTTTCATTCAGTCAGTAGCTTCAATCATTTCTGGACGTTTTTCAATGGCAAAAATCAATGAATATTGTAAATGCACAAACAGTAATTTCTCCACATTGCAAGGTGCAATTCTGAAATTTTTTGCTTTTTCCTGCTCCTCTTAGCATGATAAAGAAGATTCAAAGAGAGTGAGATGCCAGCTCCTTTCATTCAGTCAGTAGCTTCAAACATTTCTGGTATATGAATAACATGATGTTTTTCAATGGCAAAAATCAATGAATATTGTAAATGCACAAACAGTAATTTCTCCACATTGCAAGGTGCAATTCTGAAATTTTTTGCTTTTTCCTGCTCCTCTTAGCATGATAAAGAAGATTCAAAGAGAGTGAGATGCCAGCTCCTTTCATTCAGTCAGTAGCTTCAAACATTTCTGGTATATGAATAACATGATGTTTTTCAATGGCAAAAATCAATGAATATTGTAAATGCACAAACAGTAATTTCTCCGCATTGCAAGGTGCAATTCTGAAATTTTTTGCTTTTTCCTGCTCCTCTTAGCATGATAAAGAAGATTCAAAGAGAGTGAGATGCCAGCTCCTTTCATTCAGTCAGTAGCTTCAATCATTTCTGGACGTTTTTCAATGGCAAAAATCAATGAATATTGTAAATGCACAAACAGTAATTTCTCCGCATTGCAAGGTGCAATTCTGAAATTTTTTGCTTTTTCCTGCTCCTCTTAGCATGATAAAGAAGATTCAAAGAGAGTGAGATGTCAGCTCCTTTCATTCAGTCAGTAGCTTCAAACATTTCTGGTATATGAATAACATGATGTTTTTCAATGGCAAAAATCAATGAATATTGTAAATGCACAAACAGTAATTTCTCCGCATTGCAAGGTGCAATTCTGAAATTTTTTGCTTTTTCCTGCTCCTCTTAGCATGATAAAGAAGATTCAAAGAGAGTGAGATGCCAGCTCCTTTCATTCAGTCAGTAGCTTCAATCATTTCTGGACGTTTTTCAATGGCAAAAATCAATGAATATTGTAAATGCACAAACAGTAATTTCTCCGCATTGCAAGGTGCAATTCTGAAATTTTTTGCTTTTTCCTGCTCCTCTTAGCATGATAAAGAAGATTCAAAGAGAGTGAGATGCCAGCTCCTTTCGTTCAGTCAGTAGCTTCAATCATTTCTGGACGTTTTTCAATGGCAAAAATCATTGAATATTATAAATGCACAAACAGTAATTTCTCCGCATTGCAAGGTGCAATTCTGAAATTTTTTACTTTTTCCTGCTCCTCTTAGCATGATAAAGAAGATTCAAAGAGAGTGAGATGCCAGCTCCTTTCATTCAGTCAGTAGCTTCAATCATTTCTGGTATATGAATAACATGATGTTTTTCAATGGCAAAAATCAATGAATATTGTAAATGCACAAACAGTAATTTCTCCGCATTGCAAGGTGCAATTCTGAAATTTTTTGCTTTTTCCTGCTCCTCTTAGCATGATAAAGAAGATTCAAAGAGAGTGAGATGCCAGCTCCTTTCATTCAGTCAGTAGCTTCAATCATTTCTGGACGTTTTTCAATGGCAAAAATCAATGAATATTGTAAATGCACAAACAGTAATTTCTCCGCATTGCAAGGTGCAAGTCTGAAATTTTTTGCTTTTTCCTGCTCCTCTTAGCATGATAAACAAGATTCAAAGAGAGTGAGATGCCAGCTCCTTTAATTCAGTCAGTAGCTTCAATCATTTCTGGACGTTTTTCATTGGCAAAAATCAATGAATATTGTAAATGCACAAACAGTAATTTCTCCGCATTGCAAGGTGCAATTCTGAAATTTTTTGCTTTTTCCTGCTCCTCTTAGCATGATAAAGAAGATTCAAAGAGAGTGAGATGCCAGCTCCTTTCATTCAGTCAGTAGCTTCACACATTTCTGGTATATGAATAACATGATGTTTTTCAATGGCAAAAATCAATGAATATTGTAAATGCACAAACAGTAATTTCTCCGCATTGCAAGGTGCAAGTCTGAAATTTTTTGCTTTTTCCTGCTCCTCTTAGCATGATAAAGAAGATTCAAAGAGAGTGAGATGCCAGCTCCTTTCATTCAGTCAGTAGCTTCAATCATTTCTGGATGTTTTTCAATGGCAAAAATCAATGAATATTGTAAATGCACAAACTGTAATTTCTCCGTATTGCAAGGTGCAATTCTGAAATTTTTTGCTTTTTCCTGCTCCTCTTAGCATGATAAAGAAGATTCAAAGAGAGTGAGATGCCAGCTCCTTTCATTCAGTCAGTAGCTTCAATCATTTCTGGACGTTTTTCAATGGCAAAAATCAATGAATATTGTAAATGCACAAACAGTAATTTCTCCGCATTGCAAGGTGCAATTCTGAAATTTTTTGCTTTTTCCTGCTCCTCTTAGCATGATAAAGAAGATTCAAAGAGAGTGAGATGCCAGCTCCTTTCATTTAGTCAGTACCTTCAATCATTTCTGGACGTTTTTCAATGGCAAAAATCAATGAATATTGTAAATGCACAAACAGTAATTTCTCCGCATTGCAAGGTGCAATTCTGAAATTTTTTGCTTTTTCCCGCTCCTCTTAGCATGATAAAGAAGATTCAAAGAGAGTGAGGTGCCAGCTCCTTTCATTCAGTCAGTAGCTTCAAACATTTCTGGTATATGAATAACATGTTTTTCAATGGCAAAAATCAATGAATATTGTAAATGCACAAACAGTAATTTCTCCGCATTGCAAGGTGCAATTTTGAAATTTTTTGATTTTTCCTGCTCCTCTTAGCATGATAAAGAAGATTCAAAGAGAGTGAGATGCCAGCTCCTTTCATTCAGTCAGTAGCTTCAATCATTTCTGGACGTTTTTCAATGGCAAAAATCAATGAATATTGTAAATGCACAAACAGTAATTTCTCCGCATTGCAAGGTGCAATTCTGAAATTTTTTGCTTTTTCCTGCTCCTCTTAGCATGATAAAGAAGATTCAAAGAGAGTGAGATGCCAGCTCCTTTCATTTAGTCAGTACCTTCAATCATTTCTGGACGTTTTTCAATGGCAAAAATCAATGAATATTGTAAATGCACAAACAGTAATTTCTCCGCATTGCAAGGTGCAATTCTGAAATTTTTTGCTTTTTCCCGCTCCTCTTAGCATGATAAAGAAGATTCAAAGAGAGTGAGGTGCCAGCTCCTTTCATTCAGTCAGTAGCTTCAAACATTTCTGGTATATGAATAACATGTTTTTCAATGGCAAAAATCAATGAATATTGTAAATGCACAAACAGTAATTTCTCCGCATTGCAAGGTGCAATTTTGAAATTTTTTGATTTTTCCTGCTCCTCTTAGCATGATAAAGAAGATTCAAAGAGAGTGAGATGCCAGCTCCTTTCATTCAGTCAGTAGCTTCAATCATTTCTGGACGTTTTTCAATGGCAAAAATCAATGAATATTGTAAATGCACAAACAGTAATTTCTCCGCATTGCAAGGTGCAATTCTGAAATTTTTTGCTTTTTCCTGCTCCTCTTAGCATGATAAAGAAGATTCAAAGAGAGTGAGATGCCAGCTCCTTTCATTCAGTCAGTAGCTTCAAACATTTCTGGTATATGAATAACATGATGTTTTTCAATGGCAAAAATCAATGAATATTGTAAATGCACAAACAGTAATTTCTCCGCATTGCAAGGTGCAATTCTGAAATTTTTTGCTTTTTCCTGCTCCTCTTAGCATGATAAAGAAGATTCAAAGAGAGTGAGATGCCAGCTCCTTTCATTCAGTCAGTAGCTTCAAACATTTCTGGTATATGAATAACATGATGTTTTTCAATGGCAAAAATCAATGAATATTGTAAATGCACAAACAGTAATTTCTCCGCATTGCAAGGTGCAAGTCTGAAATTTTTTGCTTTTTCCTGCTCCTCTTAGCATGATAAAGAAGATTCAAAGAGAGTGAGATGCCAGCTACTTTTATTCAGTTAGTAGCTTCAATCATTTCTGGACGTTTTTCAATGGTAAAAATCAATGAATATTGTAAATGCACAAACAGTAATTTCTCCACATTGCAAGGTGCAATTCTGAAATTTTTTGCTTTTTCCTGCTCCTCTTAGCATGATAAAGAAGATTCAAAGAGAGTGAGATGCCAGCTCCTTTCATTCAGTCAGTAGCTTCAAACATTTCTGGTATATGAATAACATGATGTTTTTCAATGGCAAAAATCAATGAATATTGTAAATGCACAAACAGTAATTTCTCCGCATTGCAAGGTGCAATTCTGAAATTTTTTGCTTTTTCCTGCTCCTCTTAGCATGATAAAGAAGATTCAAAGAGAGTGAGATGCCAGCTCCTTTCATTCAGTCAGTAGCTTCAATCATTTCTGGATGTTTTTCAATGGCAAAAATCAATGAATATTGTAAATGCACAAACTGTAATTTCTCCGCATTGCAAGGTGCAATTCTGAAATTTTTTGCTTTTTCCTGCTCCTCTTAGCATGATAAAGAAGATTCAAAGAGAGTGAGATGCCAGCTCCTTTCATTCAGTCAGTAGCTTCAATCATTTCTGGACGTTTTTCAGTGGCAAAAATCAATGAATATTGTAAATGCACAAACAGTAATTTCTCCGCATTGCAAGGTGCAATTCTGAAATTTTTTGCTTTTTCCTGCTCCTCTTAGCATGATAAAGAAGATTCAAAGAGAGTGAGATGCCAGCTCCTTTCATTCAGTCAGTACCTTCAATCATTTCTGGACGTTTTTCAATGGCAAAAATCAATGAATATTGTAAATGCACAAACAGTAATTTCTCCGCATTGCAAGGTGCAAGTCTGAAATTTTTTGCTTTTTCCTGCTCCTCTTAGCATGATAAAGAAGATTCGAAGAGAGTGAGATGCCAGCTACTTTCATTCAGTCAGGAGCTTCAATCATTTCTGGACGTTTTTCAATGGTAAAAATCAATGAATATTGTAAATGCACAAACAGTAATTTCTCCACATTGCAAGGTGCAATTCTGAAATTTTTTGCTTTTTCCTGCTCCTCTTAGCATGATAAAGAAGATTCAAAGAGAGTGAGATGCCAGCTCCTTTCATTCAGTCAGTAGCTTCAAACATTTCTGGTATATGAATAACATGATGTTTTTCAATGGCAAAAATCAATGAATATTGTAAATGCACAAACAGTAATTTCTCCGCATTGCAAGGTGCAATTCTGAAATTTTTTGCTTTTTCCTGCTCCTCTTAGCATGATAAAGAAGATTCAAAGAGAGTGAGATGCCAGCTCCTTTCATTCAGTCAGTAGCTTCAATCATTTCTGGATGTTTTTCAATGGCAAAAATCAATGAATATTGTAAATGCACAAACTGTAATTTCTCCGCATTGCAAGGTGCAATTCTGAAATTTTTTGCTTTTTCCTGCTCCTCTTAGCATGATAAAGAAGATTCAAAGAGAGTGAGATGCCAGCTCCTTTCATTCAGTCAGTAGCTTCAATCATTTCTGGACGTTTTTCAATGGCAAAAATCAATGAATATTGTAAATGCACAAACAGTAATTTCTCCGCATTGCAAGGTGCAATTCTGAAATTTTTTGCTTTTTCCTGCTCCTCTTAGCATGATAAAGAAGATTCAAAGAGAGTGAGATGCCAGCTCCTTTCATTCAGTCAGTAGCTTCAATCATTTCTGGACGTTTTTCAATGGCAAAAATCAATGAATATTGTAAATGCACAAACAGTAATTTCTCCGCATTGCAAGGTGCAATTCTGAAATTTTCTGCCTTTTCCCGCTCCTCTTAGCATGATAAAGAAGATTCAAAGAGAGTGAGGTGCCAGCTCCTTTCATTCAGTCAGTAGCTTCAAACATTTCTGGTATATGAATAACATGTTTTTCAATGGCAAAAATCAATGAATATTGTAAATGCACAAACAGTAATTTCTCCGCATTGCAAGGTGCAATTCTGAAATTTTTTGATTTTTCCTGCTCCTCTTAGCATGATTAAGAAGATTCAAAGAGAGTGAGATGCCAGCTCCTTTCAGTCAGTCAGTAGCTTCAATCATTTCTGGACGTTTTTCAATGGCAAAAATCAATGAATATTGTAAAAGCACAAAGAGTAATTTCTCCGCATTGCAAGGTGCAATTCTGAAATTTTTTGCTTTTTCCTGCTCCTCTTAGCATGATAAAGAAGATTCAAAGAGAGTGAGATGCCAGCTCCTTTCATTCAGTCAGTAGCTTCAAACATTTCTGGTATATGAATAACATGATGTTTTTCAATGGCAAAAATCAATGAATATTGTAAATGCACAAACAGTAATTTCTCCGCATTGCAAGGTGCAATTCTGAAATTTTTTGCTTTTTCCTGCTCCTCTTAGCATGATAAAGAAGATTCAAAGAGAGTGAGATGCCAGCTCCTTTCATTCAGTCAGTAGCTTCAAACATTTCTGGTATATGAATAACGATGTTTTTCAATGGCAAAAATCAATGAATATTGTAAATGCACAAACAGTAATTTCTCCGCATTGCAAGGTGCAAGTCTGAAATTTTTTGCTTTTTCCTGCTCCTCTTAGCATGATAAAGAAGATTCAAAGAGAGTGAGATGCCAGCTACTTTCATTCAGTCAGTAGCTTCAATCATTTCTGGACGTTTTTCAATGGTAAAAATCAATGAATATTGTAAATGCACAAACAGTAATTTCTCCACATTGCAAGGTGCAATTCTGAAATTTTTTGCTTTTTCCTGCTCCTATTAGCATGATAAAGAAGATTCAAAGAGAGTGAGATGCCAGCTCCTTTCATTCAGTCAGTAGCTTCAAACATTTCTGCTATATGAATAACATGATGTTTTTCAATGGCAAAAATCAATGAATATTGTAAATGCACAAACAGTAATTTCTCCGCATTGCAAGGTGCAATTCTGAAATTTTTTGCTTTTTCCTGCTCCTCTTAGCATGATAAAGAAGATTCAAAGAGAGTGAGATGCCAGCTCCTTTCATTCAGTCAGTAGCTTCAATCATTTCTGGATGTTTTTCAATGGCAAAAATCAATGAATATTGTAAATGCACAAACTGTAATTTCTCCGCATTGCAAGGTGCAATTCTGAAATTTTTTGCTTTTTCCTGCTCCTCTTAGCATGATAAAGAAGATTCAAAGAGAGTGAGATGCCAGCTCCTTTCATTCAGTCAGTAGCTTCAATCATTTCTGGACGTTTTTCAATGGCAAAAATCAATGAATATTGTAAATGCACAAACAGTAATTTCTCCGCATTGCAAGGTGCAATTCTGAAATTTTTTGCTTTTTCCTGCTCCTCTTAGCATGATAAAGAAGATTCAAAGAGAGTGAGATGCCAGCTCCTTTCATTCAGTCAGTAGCTTCAATCATTTCTGGACGTTTTTCAATGGCAAAAATCAATGAATATTGTAAATGCACAAACAGTAATTTCTCCGCATTGCAAGGTGCAATTCTGAAATTTTCTGCCTTTTCCCGCTCCTCTTAGCATGATAAAGAAGATTCAAAGAGAGTGAGGTGCCAGCTCCTTTCATTCAGTCAGTAGCTTCAAACATTTCTGGTATATGAATAACATGTTTTTCAATGGCAAAAATCAATGAATATT
This sequence comes from Phyllobates terribilis, assembly GCF_046119375.1. NCBI lineage: Eukaryota > Metazoa > Chordata > Amphibia > Anura > Dendrobatidae > Phyllobates > Phyllobates terribilis. Next base: position 193,851 of record NW_027363293.1, read on the forward strand.
GTAAATGCACAAACAGTAATTTCTCCGCATTGCAAGGTGCAATTCTGAAATTTTTTGATTTTTCCTGCTCCTCTTAGCATGATTAAGAAGATTCAAAGAGAGTGAGATGCCAGCTCCTTTCAGTCAGTCAGTAGCTTCAATCATTTCTGGACGTTTTTCAATGGCAAAAATCAATGAATATTGTAAAAGCACAAAGAGTAATTTCTCCGCATTGCAAGGTGCAATTCTGAAATTTTTTGCTTTTTCCTGCTCCTCTTAGCATGATAAAGAAGATTCAAAGAGAGTGAGATGCCAGCTCCTTTCATTCAGTCAGTAGCTTCAAACATTTCTGGTATATGAATAACATGATGTTTTTCAATGGCAAAAATCAATGAATATTGTAAATGCACAAACAGTAATTTCTCCGCATTGCAAGGTGCAATTCTGAAATTTTTTGCTTTTTCCTGCTCCTCTTAGCATGATAAAGAAGATTCAAAGAGAGTGAGATGCCAGCTCCTTTCATTCAGTCAGTAGCTTCAAACATTTCTGGTATATGAATAACGATGTTTTTCAATGGCAAAAATCAATGAATATTGTAAATGCACAAACAGTAATTTCTCCGCATTGCAAGGTGCAAGTCTGAAATTTTTTGCTTTTTCCTGCTCCTCTTAGCATGATAAAGAAGATTCAAAGAGAGTGAGATGCCAGCTACTTTCATTCAGTCAGTAGCTTCAATCATTTCTGGACGTTTTTCAATGGTAAAAATCAATGAATATTGTAAATGCACAAACAGTAATTTCTCCACATTGCAAGGTGCAATTCTGAAATTTTTTGCTTTTTCCTGCTCCTATTAGCATGATAAAGAAGATTCAAAGAGAGTGAGATGCCAGCTCCTTTCATTCAGTCAGTAGCTTCAAACATTTCTGCTATATGAATAACATGATGTTTTTCAATGGCAAAAATCAATGAATATTGTAAATGCACAAACAGTAATTTCTCCGCATTGCAAGGTGCAATTCTGAAATTTTTTGCTTTTTCCTGCTCCTCTTAGCATGATAAAGAAGATTCAAAGAGAGTGAGATGCCAGCTCCTTTCATTCAGTCAGTAGCTTCAATCATTTCTGGATGTTTTTCAATGGCAAAAATCAATGAATATTGTAAATGCACAAACTGTAATTTCTCCGCATTGCAAGGTGCAATTCTGAATTTTTTTGCTTTTTCCTGCTCCTCTTAGCATGATAAAGAAGATTCAAAGAGAGTGAGATGCCAGCTCCTTTCATTCAGTCAGTAGCTTCAATCATTTCTGGACATTTTTCAGTGGCAAAAATCAATGAATATTGTAAATGCACAAACAGTAATTTCTCCGCATTGCAAGGTGCAATTCTGAAATGTTTTGCTTTTTCCTGCTCCTCTTAGCATGATAAAGAAGATTCAAGGAGAGTGAGATGCCAGCTCCTTTCATTCAGTCAGTACCTTCAATCATTTCTGGACGTTTTTCAATGGCAAAAATCAATGAATATTGTAAATGCACAAACAGTAATTTCTCCGCATTGCAAGGTGCAATTCTGAAATTTTTTGCTTTTTCCCGCTCCTCTTAGCATGATAAAGAAGATTCAAAGAGAGTGAGGTGCCAGCTCCTTTCATTCAGTCAGTAGCTTCAAACATTTCTGGTATATGAATAACATGTTTTTCAATGGCAAAAATCAATGAATATTGTAAATGCACAAACAGTAATTTCTCCGCATTGCAAGGTGCAATTCTGAAATTTTTTGATTTTTCCTGCTCCTCTTAGCATGATAAAGAAGATTCAAAGAGAGTGAGATGCCAGCTCCTTTAATTCAGTCAGTAGCTTCAATCATTTCTGGACGTTTTTCAATGGCAAAAATCAATGAATATTGTAAATGCACAAACAGTAATTTCTCCGCATTGCAAGGTGCAATTCTGAAATTTTTTGCTTTTTCCTGCTCCTCTTAGCATGATAAAGAAGATTCCAAGAGAGTGAGATGCCAGCTCCTTTCATTCAGTCAGTAGCTTCAATCATTTCTGGACGTTTTTCAATGGCAAAAATCAATGAATAGTGTAAATGCACAAACAGTAATTTCTCCGCATTGCAAGGTGCAATTCTGAAATTTTTTGCTTTTTCCTGCTCCTCTTAGCATGATAAAGAAGATTCAAAGAGAGTGAGATGCCAGCTCCTTTCATTCAGTCAGTAGCTTCAAACATTTCTGGTATATGAATAACATGATGTTTTTCAATGGCAAAAATCAATGAATATTGTAAATGCACAAACAGTAATTTCTCCGCATTGCAAGGTGCAAGTCTGAAATTTTTTGCTTTTTCCTGCTCCTCTTAGCATGATAAAGAAGATTCAAAGAGAGTGAGATGCCAGTTACTTTCATTCAGTCAGTAGCTTCAATCATTTCTGGACGTTTTTCAATGGTAAAAATCAATGAATATTGTAAATGCACAAACAGTAATTTCTCCACATTGCAAGGTGCAATTCTGAAATTTTTTGCTTTTTCCTGCTCCTCTTAGCATGATAAAGAAGATTCAAAGAGAGTGAGATGCCAGCTCCTTTCATTCAGTCAGTAGCTTCAAACATTTCTGGTATATGAATAACATGATGTTTTTCAATGGCAAAAATCAATGAATATTGTAAATGCACAAACAGTAATTTCTCCGCATTGCAAGGTGCAATTCTGAAATTTTTTGCTTTTTCCTGCTCCTCTTAGCATGATAAAGAAGATTCAAAGAGAGTGAGATGCCAGCTCCTTTCATTCAGTCAGTAGCTTCAAACATTTCTGGTATATGAATAACATGATGTTTTTCAATGGCAAAAATCAATGAATATTGTAAATGCACAAACAGTAATTTCTCCGCATTGCAAGGTGCAATTCTGAAATTTTTTGCTTTATCCTGCTCCTCTTAGCATGATAAAGAAGATTCAAAGAGAGTGAGATGCCAGCTCCTTTCATTCAGTCAGTAGCTTCAATCATTTCTGGATGTTTTTCAATGGCAAAAATCAATGAATATTGTAAATGCACAAACAGTAATTTCTCCGCATTGCAAGGTGCAATTCTGAAATTTTTTGCTTTTTCCTGCTCCTCTTAGCATGATAAAGAAGATTCAAAGAGAGTGAGATGTCAGCTCCTTTCATTCAGTCAGTAGCTTCAAACATTTCTGGTATATGAATAACATGATGTTTTTCAATGGCAAAAATCAATGAATATTGTAAATGCACAAACAGTAATTTCTCCGCATTGCAAGGTGCAATTCTGAAATTTTTTGCTTTTTCCTGCTCCTCTTAGCATGATAAAGAAGATTCAAAGAGAGTGAGATGCCAGCTCCTTTCATTCAGTCAGTAGCTTCAAACATTTCTGGTATATGAATAACATGATGTTTTTCAATGGCAAAAATCAATGAATATTGTAAATGCACAAACAGTAATTTCTCCGCATTGCAAGGTGCAAGTCTGAAATTTTTTTGCTTTTTCCTGCTCCTCTTAGCATGATAAAGAAGATTCAAAGAGAGTGAGATGCCAGCTACTTTCATTCAGTCAGTAGCTTCAATCATTTCTGGACGTTTTTCAATGGTAAAAATCAATGAATATTGTAAATGCACAAACAGTAATTTCTCCACATTGCAAGGTGCAATTCTGAAATTTTTTGCTTTTTCCTGCTCCTCTTAGCATGATAAAGAAGATTCAAAGAGAGTGAGATGCCAGCTCCTTTCATTCAGTCAGTAGCTTCAAACATTTCTGGTATATGAATAACATGATGTTTTTCAATGGCAAAAATCAATGAATATTGTAAATGCACAAACAGTAATTTCTCCGCATTGCAAGGTGCAATTCTGAAATTTTTTGCTTTTTCCTGCTCCTCTTAGCATGATAAAGAAGATTCAAAGAGAGTGAGATGCCAGCTCCTTTCATTCAGTCAGTAGCTTCAAACATTTCTGGTATATGAATAACATGATGTTTTTCAATGGCAAAAATCAATGAATATTGTAAATGCACAAACAGTAATTTCTCCGCATTGCAAGGTGCAAGTCTGAAATTTTTTGCTTTTTCCTGCTCCTCTTAGCATGATAAAGAAGATTCAAAGAGAGTGAGATGCCAGCTACTTTCATTCAGTCAGTAGCTTCAATCATTTCTGGACGTTTTTCAATGGTAAAAATCAATGAATATTGTAAATGCACAAACAGTAATTTCTCCACATTGCAAGGTGCAATTCTGAAATTTTTTGCTTTTTCCTGCTCCTCTTAGCATGATAAAGAAGATTCAAAGAGAGTGAGATGCCAGCTCCTTTCATTCAGTCAGTAGCTTCAAACATTTCTGGTATATGAATAACATGATGTTTTTCAATGGCAAAAATCAATGAATATTGTAAATGCACAAACAGTAATTTCTCCGCATTGCAAGGTGCAATTCTGAAATTTTTTGCTTTTTCCTGCTCCTCTTAGCATGATAAAGAAGATTCAAAGAGAGTGAGATGCCAGCTCCTTTCATTCAGTCAGTAGCTTCAATCATTTCTGGATGTTTTTCAATGGCAAAAATCAATGAATATTGTAAATGCACAAACTGTAATTTCTCCGCATTGCAAGGTGCAATTCTGAAATTTTTTGCTTTTTCCTGCTCCTCTTAGCATGATAAAGAAGATTCAAAGAGAGTGAGATGCCAGCTCCTTTCATTCAGTCAGTAGCTTCAATCATTTCTGGACGTTTTTCAATGGCAAAAACCAATGAATATTGTAAATGCACAAACAGTAATTTCTCCGCATTGCAAGGTGCAATTCTGAAATTTTTTGCTTTTTCCTGCTCCTCTTAGCATGATAAAGAAGATTCAAAGAGAGTGAGATGCCAGCTCCTTTCATTCAGTCAGTACCTTCAATCATTTCTGGACGTTTTTCAATGGCAAAAATCAATGAATATTGTAAATGCACAAACAGTAATTTCTCCGCATTGCAAGGTGCAATTCTGAAATTTTTTGCTTTTTCCCGCTCCTCTTAGCATGATAAAGAAGATTCAAAGAGAGTGAGGTGCCAGCTCCTTTCATTCAGTCAGTAGCTTCAAACATTTCTGGTATATGAATAACATGTTTTTCAATGGCAAAAATCAATGAATATTGTAAATGCACAAACAGTAATTTCTCCGCATTGCAAGGTGCAATTCTGAAATTTTTTGCTTTTTCCTGCTCCTCTTAGCATGATAAAGAAGATTCAAAGAGAGTGAGATGCCAGCTCCTTTCATTCAGTCAGTAGCTTCAATCATTTCTGGACGTTTTTCAATGGCAAAAATCAATGAATATTGTAAATGCACAAACAGTAATTTCTCCGCATTGCAAGGTGCAATTCTGAAATTTTTTGCTTTTTCCTGCTCCTCTTAGCATGATAAAGAAGATTCAAAGAGAGTGAGATGTCAGCTCCTTTCATTCAGTCAGTAGCTTCAAACATTTCTGGTATATGAATAACATGATGTTTTTCAATGGCAAAAATCAATGAATATTGTAAATGCACAAACAGTAATTTCTCTGCATTGCAAGGTGCAATTCTGAAATTTTTTGCTTTTTCCTGCTCCTCTTAGCATGATAAAGAAGATTCAAAGAGAGTGAGATGCCAGCTCCTTTCATTCAGTCAGTAGCTTCAATCATTTCTGGATGTTTTTCAATGGCAAAAATCAATGAATATTGTAAATGCACAAACAGTAATTTCTCCGCATTGCAAGGTGCAATTCTGAAATTTTTTGCTTTTTCCTGCTCCTCTTAGCATGATAAAGAAGATTCAAAGAGAGTGAGATGCCAGCTCCTTTCGTTCAGTCAGTAGCTTCAATCATTTCTGGACGTTTTTCAATGGCAAAAATCATTGAATATTATAAATGCACAAACAGTAATTTCTCCGCATTGCAAGGTGCAATTCTGAAATTTTTTGCTTTTTCCCGCTCCTCTTAGCATGATAAAGAAGATTCAAAGAGAGTGAGGTGCCAGCTCCTTTCATTCAGTCAGTAGCTTCAAACATTTCTGGTATATGAATAACATGTTTTTCAATGGCAAAAATCAATGAATATTGTAAATGCACAAACAGTAATTTCTCCGCATTGCAAGGTGCAATTCTGAAATTTTTTGCTTTTTCCTGCTCCTCTTAGCATGATAAAGAAGATTCAAAGATAGTGAGATGCCAGCTCCTTTCATTCAGTCAGTAGCTTCAATCATTTCTGGACGTTTTTCAATGGCAAAAACCAATGAATATTGTAAATGCACAAACAGTAATTTCTCCGCATTGCAAGGTGCAATTCTGAAATTTTTTGCTTTTTCCTGCTCCTCTTAGCATGATAAAGAAGATTCAAAGAGAGTGAGATGCCAGCTCCTTTCATTCAGTCAGTACCTTCAATCATTTCTGGACGTTTTTCAATGGCAAAAATCAATGAATATTGTAAATGCACAAACAGTAATTTCTCCGCATTGCAAGGTGCAATTCTGAAATTTTTTGCTTTTTCCCGCTCCTCTTAGCATGATAAAGAAGATTCAAAGAGAGTGAGGTGCCAGCTCCTTTCATTCAGTCAGTAGCTTCAAACATTTCTGGTATATGAATAACATGTTTTTCAATGGCAAAAATCAATGAATATTGTAAATGCACAAACAGTAATTTCTCCGCATTGCAAGGTGCAATTCTGAAATTTTTTGCTTTTTCCTGCTCCTCTTAGCATGATAAAGAAGATTCAAAGAGAGTGAGATGCCAGCTCCTTTCATTCAGTCAGTAGCTTCAATCATTTCTGGACGTTTTTCAATGGCAAAAATCAATGAATATTGTAAATGCACAAACAGTAATTTCTCCGCATTGCAAGGTGCAATTCTGAAATTTTTTGCTTTTTCCTGCTCCTCTTAGCATGATAAAGAAGATTCAAAGAGAGTGAGATGTCAGCTCCTTTCATTCAGTCAGTAGCTTCAAACATTTCTGGTATATGAATAACATGATGTTTTTCAATGGCAAAAATCAATGAATATTGTAAATGCACAAACAGTAATTTCTCCGCATTGCAAGGTGCAATTCTGAAATTTTTTGCTTTTTCCTGCTCCTCTTAGCATGATAAAGAAGATTCAAAGAGAGTGAGATGCCAGCTCCTTTCATTCAGTCAGTAGCTTCAATCATTTCTGGATGTTTTTCAATGGCAAAAATCAATGAATATTGTAAATGCACAAACAGTAATTTCTCCGCATTGCAAGGTGCAATTCTGAAATTTTTTGCTTTTTCCTGCTCCTCTTAGCATGATAAAGAAGATTCAAAGAGAGTGAGATGCCAGCTCCTTTCGTTCAGTCAGTAGCTTCAATCATTTCTGGACGTTTTTCAATGGCAAAAATCATTGAATATTATAAATGCACAAACAGTAATTTCTCCGCATTGCAAGGTGCAATTCTGAAATTTTTTGCTTTTTCCCGCTCCTCTTAGCATGATAAAGAAGATTCAAAGAGAGTGAGGTGCCAGCTCCTTTCATTCAGTCAGTAGCTTCAAACATTTCTGGTATATGAATAACATGTTTTTCAATGGCAAAAATCAATGAATATTGTAAATGCACAAACAGTAATTTCTCCGCATTGCAAGGTGCAATTCTGAAATTTTTTGCTTTTTCCTGCTCCTCTTAGCATGATAAAGAAGATTCAAAGAGAGTGAGATGCCAGCTCCTTTCATTCAGTCAGTAGCTTCAATCATTTCTGGACGTTTTTCAATGGCAAAAATCAATGAATATTGTAAATGCACAAACAGTAATTTCTCCGCATTGCAAGGTGCAATTCTGAAATTTTTTGCTTTTTCCTGCTCCTCTTAGCATGATAAAGAAGATTCAAAGAGAGTGAGATGTCAGCTCCTTTCATTCAGTCAGTAGCTTCAAACATTTCTGGTATATGAATAACATGATGTTTTTCAATGGCAAAAATCAATGAATATTGTAAATGCACAAACAGTAATTTCTCCGCATTGCAAGGTGCAATTCTGAAATTTTTTGCTTTTTCCTGCTCCTCTTAGCATGATAAAGAAGATTCAAAGAGAGTGAGATGCCAGCTCCTTTCATTCAGTCAGTAGCTTCAATCATTTCTGGATGTTTTTCAATGGCAAAAATCAATGAATATTGTAAATGCACAAACAGTAATTTCTCCGCATTGCAAGGTGCAATTCTGAAATTTTTTGCTTTTTCCTGCTCCTCTTAGCATGATAAAGAAGATTCAAAGAGAGTGAGATGCCAGCTCCTTTCGTTCAGTCAGTAGCTTCAATCATTTCTGGACGTTTTTCAATGGCAAAAATCATTGAATATTATAAATGCACAAACAGTAATTTCTCCGCATTGCAAGGTGCAATTCTGAAATTTTTTACTTTTTCCTGCTCCTCTTAGCATGATAAAGAAGATTCAAAGAGAGTGAGATGCCAGCTCCTTTCATTCAGTCAGTAGCTTTAATCATTTCTGGTATATGAATAACATGATGTTTTTCAATGGCAAAAATCAATGAATATTGTAAATGCACAAACAGTAATTTCTCCGCATTGCAAGGTGCAATTCTGAAATTTTTTGCTTTTTCCTGCTCCTCTTAGCATGATAAAGAAGATTCAAAGAGAGTGAGATGCCAGCTCCTTTCATTCAGTCAGTAGCTTCAAACATTTCTGGTATATGAATAACATGATGTTTTTCAATGGCAAAAATCAATGAATATTGTAAATGCACAAACAGTAATTTCTCCGCATTGCAAGGTGCAAGTCTGAAATTTTATGCTTTTTCCTGCTCCTCTTAGCATGATAAAGAATATTCAAAGAGAGTGAGATGCCAGCTACTTTCATTCAGTCAGTAGCTTCAATCATTTCTGGACGTTTTTCAATGGTAAAAATCAATGAATATTGTAAATGCACAAACAGTAATTTCTCCACATTGCAAGGTGCAATTCTGAAATTTTTTGCTTTTTCCTGCTCTTCTTAGCATGATAAAGAAGATTCAAAGAGAGTGAGATGCCAGCTCCTTTCATTCAGTCAGTAGCTTCAAACATTTCTGGTATATGAATAACATGATGTTTTTCAATGGCAAAAATCAATGAATATTGTAAATGCACAAACAGTAATTTCTCCGCATTGCAAGGTGCAATTCTGAAATTTTTTGCTTTTTCCTGCTCCTCTTAGCATGATAAAGAAGATTCAAAGAGAGTGAGATGCCAGCTCCTTTCATTCAGTCAGTAGCTTCAAACATTTCTGGTATATGAATAACATGATGTTTTTCAATGGCAAAAATCAATGAATATTGTAAATGCACAAACAGTAATTTCTCCGCATTGCAAGGTGCAAGTCTGAAATTTTTTGCTTTTTCCTGCTCCTCTTAGCATGATAAAGAAGATTCAAAGAGAGTGAGATGCCAGCTACTTTCATTCAGTCAGTAGCTTCAATCATTTCTGGACGTTTTTCAATGGTAAAAATCAATGAATATTGTAAATGCACAAACAGTAATTTCTCCGCATTGCAAGGTGCAATTCTGAAATTTTTTGCTTTTTCCTGCTCCTCTTAGCATGATAAAGAAGATTCAAAGAGAGTGAGATGCCAGCTCCTTTCATTCAGTCAGTAGCTTCAATCATTTCTGGACGTTTTTCAATGGCAAAAATCAATGAATATTGTAAATGCACAAACAGTAATTTCTCCGCATTGCAATGTGCAATTCTGAAATTTTTTGCTTTTTCCTGCTCCTCTTAGCATGATAAAGAAGATTCAAAGAGAGTGAGATGCCAGCTCCTTTCATTCAGTCAGTAGCTTCAAACATTTCTGGTATATGAATAACATGATGTTTTTCAATGGCAAAAATCAATGAATATTGTAAATGCACAAACAGTAATTTCTCCGCATTGCAAGGTGCAATTCTGAAATTTTTTGCTTTTTCCTGCTCCTCTTAGCATGATAAAGAAGATTCAAAGAGAGTGAGATGCCAGCTCCTTTCATTCAGTCAGTAGCTTCAATCATTTCTGGATGTTTTTCAATAGCAAAAATCAATGAATATTGTAAATGCACAAACAGTAATTTCTCCGCATTGCAAGGTGCAATTCTGAAATTTTTTGCTTTTTCCTGCTCCTCTTAGCATGATAAAGAAGATTCAAAGAGAGTGAGATGTCAGCTCCTTTCATTCAGTCAGTAGCTTCAAACATTTCTGGTATATGAATAACATGATGTTTTTCAATGGCAAAAATCAATGAATATTGTAAATGCACAAACAGTAATTTCTCCGCATTGCAAGGTGCAATTCTGAAATTTTTTGCTTTTTCCTGCTCCTCTTAGCATGATAAAGAAGATTCAAAGAGAGTGAGATGCCAGCTCCTTTCATTCAGTCAGTAGCTTCAATCATTTCTGGATGTTTTTCAATGGCAAAAATCAATGAATATTGTAAATGCACAAACACTAATTTCTCCGCATTGCAAGGTGCAATTCTGAAATTTTTTGCTTTTTCCTGCTCCTCTTAGCATGATAAAGAAGATTCAAAGAGAGTGAGATGCCAGCTCCTTTCATTCAGTCAGTAGCTTCAAACATTTCTGGTATATGAATAACATGATGTTTTTCAATGGCAAAAATCAATGAATATTGTAAATGCACAAACAGTAATTTCTCCGCATTGCAAGGTGCAAGTCTGAAATTTTTTGCTTTTTCCTGCTCCTCTTAGCATGATAAAGAAGATTCAAAGAGAGTGAGATGCCAGCTACTTTCATTCAGTCAGTAGCTTCAATCATTTCTGGACGTTTTTCAATGGTAAAAATCAATGAATATTGTAAATGCACAAACAGTAATTTCTCCACATTGCAAGGTGCAATTCTGAAATTTTTTGCTTTTTCCTGCTCCTCTTAGCATGATAAAGAAGATTCAAAGAGGGTGAGATGCCAGCTCCTTTCATTCAGTCAGTAGCTTCAAACATTTCTGGTATATGAATAACATGATGTTTTTCAATGGCAAAAATCAATGAATATTGTAAATGCACAAACAGTAATTTCTCCGCATTGCAAGGTGCAATTCTGAAATTTTTTGCTTTTTCCTGCTCCTCTTAGCATGATAAAGAAGATTCAAAGAGAGTGAGATGCCAGCTCCTTTCATTCAGTCAGTAGCTTCAATCATTTCTGGATGTTTTTCAATGGCAAAAATCAATGAATATTGTAAATGCACAAACTGTAATTTCTCCGCATTGCAAGGTGCAATTCTGAAATTTTTTGCTTTTTCCTGCTCCTCTTAGCATGGTAAAGAAGATTCAAAGAGAGTGAGATGCCAGCTCCTTTCATTCAGTCAGTAGCTTCAATCATTTCTGGACGTTTTTCAGTGGCAAAAATCAATGAATATTGTAAATGCACAAACAGTAATTTCTCCGCATTGCAAGGTGCAATTCTGAAATTTTTTGCTTTTTCCTGCTCCTCTTAGCATGATAAAGAAGATTCAAAGAGAGTGAGATGCCAGCTCCTTTCATTCAGTCAGTACCTTCAATCATTTCTGGATGTTTTTCAATGGCAAAAATCAATGAATATTGTAAATGCACAAACAGTAATTTCTCCGCATTGCAAGGTGCAATTCTGAAATTTTTTGCTTTTTCCCGCTCCTCTTAGCATGATAAAGAAGATTCAAAGAGAGTGAGGTGCCAGCTCCTTTCATTCAGTCAGTAGCTTCAAACATTTCTGGTATATGAATAACATGTTTTTCAATGGCAAAAATCAATGAATATTGTAAATGCACAAACAGTAATTTCTCCTCATTGCAAGGTGCAATTCTGAAATTTTTTGATTTTTCCTGCTCCTCTTAGCATGATAAAGAAGATTCAAAGAGAGTGAGATGCCAGCTCCTTTCATTCAGTCAGTAGCTTCAATCATTTCTGGACGTTTTTCAATGGCAAAAATCAATGAATATTGTAAATGCACAAACAGTAATTTCTCCGCATTGCAAGGTGCAATTCTGAAATTTTTTGCTTTTTCCTGCTCCTCTTAGCATGATAAAGAAGATTCAAAGAGAGTGAGATGCCAGCTCCTTTCGTTCAGTCAGTAGCTTCAATCATTTCTGGACGTTTTTCAATGGCAAAAATCAATGAATATTGTAAATGCACAAACAGTAATTTCTCCGCATTGCAAGGTGCAATTCTGAAATTTTTTGCTTTTTCCTGCTCCTCTTAGCATGATAAAGAAGATTCAAAGAGAGTGAGATGCCAGCTCCTTTCATTCAGTCAGTAGCTTCAAACATTTCTGGTATATGAATAACATGATGTTTTTCAATGGCAAAAATCAATGAATATTGTAAATGCACAAACAGTAATTTCTCCGCATTGCAAGGTGCAAGTCTGAAATTTTTTGCTTTTTCCTGCTCCTCTTAGCATGATAAAGAAGATTCAAAGAGAGTGAGATGCCAGTTTCTTTCATTCAGTCAGTAGCTTCAATCATTTCTGGACGTTTTTCAATGGTAAAAATCAATGAATATTGTAAATGCACAAACAGTAATTTCTCCACATTGCAAGGTGCAATTCTGAAATTTTTTGCTTTTTCCTGCTCCTCTTAGCATGATAAAGAAGATTCAAAGAGAGTGAGATGCCAGCTCCTTTCATTCAGTCAGTAGCTTCAATCATTTCTGGATGTTTTTCAATGGCAAAAATCAATGAATATTGTAAATGCACAAACTGTAATTTCTCCGCATTGCAAGGTGCAATTCTGAAATTTTTTGCTTTTTCCTGCTCCTCTTAGCATGGTAAAGAAGATTCAAAGAGAGTGAGATGCCAGCTCCTTTCATTCAGTCAGTAGCTTCAATCATTTCTGGACGTTTTTCAGTGGCAAAAATCAATGAATATTGTAAATGCACAAACAGTAATTTCTCCGCATTGCAAGGTGCAATTCTGAAATTTTTTGCTTTTTCCTGCTCCTCTTAGCATGATAAAGAAGATTCAAAGAGAGTGAGATGCCAGCTCCTTTCATTCAGTCAGTACCTTCAATCATTTCTGGATGTTTTTCAATGGCAAAAATCAATGAATATTGTAAATGCACAAACAGTAATTTCTCCGCATTGCAAGGTGCAATTCTGAAATTTTTTGCTTTTTCCCGCTCCTCTTAGCATGATAAAGAAGATTCAAAGAGAGTGAGGTGCCAGCTCCTTTCATTCAGTCAGTAGCTTCAAACATTTCTGGTATATGAATAACATGTTTTTCAATGGCAAAAATCAATGAATATTGTAAATGCACAAACAGTAATTTCTCCTCATTGCAAGGTGCAATTCTGAAATTTTTTGATTTTTCCTGCTCCTCTTAGCATGATAAAGAAGATTCAAAGAGAGTGAGATGCCAGCTCCTTTCATTCAGTCAGTAGCTTCAATCATTTCTGGACGTTTTTCAATGGCAAAAATCAATGAATATTGTAAATGCACAAACAGTAATTTCTCCGCATTGCAAGGTGCAATTCTGAAATTTTTTGCTTTTTCCTGCTCCTCTTAGCATGATAAAGAAGATTCAAAGAGAGTGAGATGCCAGCTCCTTTCATTCAGTCAGTAGCTTCAATCATTTCTGGACGTTTTTCAATGGCAAAAATCAATGAATATTGTAAATGCACAAACAGTAATTTCTCCGCATTGCAAGGTGCAATTCTGAAATTTTTTGCTTTTTCCTGCTCCTCTTAGCATGATAAAGAAGATTCAAAGAGAGTGAGATGCCAGCTCCTTTCATTCAGTCAGTAGCTTCAAACATTTCTGGTATATGAATAACATGATGTTTTTCAATGGCAAAAATCAATGAATATTGTAAATGCACAAACAGTAATTTCTCCGCATTGCAAGGTGCAAGTCTGAAATTTTTTGCTTTTTCCTGCTCCTCTTAGCATGATAAAGAAGATTCAAAGAGAGTGAGATGCCAGCTCCTTTCATTCAGTCAGTACCTTCAATCATTTCTGGACGTTTTTCAATGGCAAAAATCAATGAATATTGTAAATGCACAAACAGTAATTTCTCCGCATTGCAAGGTGCAATTCTGAAATTTTTTGCTTTTTCCCGCTCCTCTTAGCATGATAAAGAAGATTCAAAGAGAGTGAGGTGCCAGCTCCTTTCATTCAGTCAGTAGCTTCAAACATTTCTGGTATATGAATAACATGTTTTTCAATGGCAAAAATCAATGAATATTGTAAATGCACAAACAGTAATTTCTCCGCATTGCAAGGTGCAATTCTGAAATTTTTTGCTTTTTCCTGCTCCTCTTAGCATGATAAAGAAGATTCAAAGAGAGTGAGATTCCAGCTCCTTTCATTCAGTCAGTAGCTTCAATCATTTCTGGACGTTTTTCAATGGCAAAAATCAATGAATATTGTAAATGCACAAACAGCAATTTCTCCGCATTGCAAGGTGCAATTCTGAAATTTTTTGCTTTTTCCTGCTCCTCTTAGCATGATAAAGAAGATTCAAAGAGAGTGAGATGTCAGCTCCTTTCATTCAGTCAGTAGCTTCAAACATTTCTGGTATATGAATAACATGATGTTTTTCAATGGCAAAAATCAATGAATATTGTAAATGCACAAACAGTAATTTCTCCGCATTGCAAGGTGCAATTCTGAAATTTTTTGCTTTTTCCTGCTCCTCTTAGCATGATAAAGAAGATTCAAAGAGAGTGAGATGCCAGCTCCTTTCATTCAGTCAGTAGCTTCAATCATTTCTGGATGTTTTTCAATGGCAAAAATCAATGAATATTGTAAATGCACAAACAGTAATTTCTCCGCATTGCAAGGTGCAATTCTGAAATTTTTTGCTTTTTCCTGCTCCTCTTAGCATGATAAAGAAGATTCAAAGAGAGTGAGATGCCAGCTCCTTTCGTTCAGTCAGTAGCTTCAATCATTTCTGGACGTTTTTCAATGGCAAAAATCATTGAATATTATAAATGCACAAACAGTAATTTCTCCGCATTGCAAGGTGCAATTCTGAAATTTTTTGCTTTTTCCCGCTCCTCTTAGCATGATAAAGAAGATTCAAAGAGAGTGAGGTGCCAGCTCCTTTCATTCAGTCAGTAGCTTCAAACATTTCTGGTATATGAATAACATGTTTTTCAATGGCAAAAATCAATGAATATTGTAAATGCACAAACAGTAATTTCTCCGCATTGCAAGGTGCAATTCTGAAATTTTTTGCTTTTTCCTGCTCCTCTTAGCATGATAAAGAAGATTCAAAGAGAGTGAGATGCCAGCTCCTTTCATTCAGTCAGTAGCTTCAATCATTTCTGGACGTTTTTCAATGGCAAAAATCAATGAATATTGTAAATGCACAAACAGTAATTTCTCCGCATTGCAAGGTGCAATTCTGAAATTTTTTGCTTTTTCCTGCTCCTCTTAGCATGATAAAGAAGATTCAAAGAGAGTGAGATGTCAGCTCCTTTCATTCAGTCAGTAGCTTCAAACATTTCTGGTATATGAATAACATGATGTTTTTCAATGGCAAAAATCAATGAATATTGTAAATGCACAAACAGTAATTTCTCCGCATTGCAAGGTGCAATTCTGAAATTTTTTGCTTTTTCCTGCTCCTCTTAGCATGATAAAGAAGATTCAAAGAGAGTGAGATGCCAGCTCCTTTCATTCAGTCAGTAGCTTCAATCATTTCTGGATGTTTTTCAATGGCAAAAATCAATGAATATTGTAAATGCACAAACAGTAATTTCTCCGCATTGCAAGGTGCAATTCTGAAATTTTTTGCTTTTTCCTGCTCCTCTTAGCATGATAAAGAAGATTCAAAGAGAGTGAGATGCCAGCTCCTTTCGTTCAGTCAGTAGCTTCAATCATTTCTGGACGTTTTTCAATGGCAAAAATCATTGAATATTATAAATGCACAAACAGTAATTTCTCCGCATTGCAAGGTGCAATTCTGAAATTTTTTACTTTTTCCTGCTCCTCTTAGCATGATAAAGAAGATTCAAAGAGAGTGAGATGCCAGCTCCTTTCATTCAGTCAGTAGCTTCAAACATTTCTGGTATATGAATAACATGATGTTTTTCAATGGCAAAAATCAATGAATATTGTAAATGCACAAACAGTAATTTCTCCGCATTGCAAGGTGCAAGTCTGAAATTTTTTGCTTTTTCCTGCTCCTCTTAGCATGATAAAGAAGATTCAAAGAGAGTGAGATGCCAGCTACTTTCATTCAGTCAGTAGCTTCAATCATTTCTGGACGTTTTTCAATGGTAAAAATCAATGAATATTGTAAATGCACAAACAGTAATTTCTCCACATTGCAAGGTGCAATTCTGAAATTTTTTGCTTTTTCCTGCTCCTCTTAGCATGATAAAGAAGATTCACAGAGAGTGAGATGCCAGCTCCTTTCATTCAGTCAGTAGCTTCAAACATTTCTGGTATATGAATAACATGATGTTTTTCAATGGCAAAAATCAATGAATATTGTAAATGCACAAACAGTAATTTCTCCGCATTGCAAGGTGCAATTCTGAAATTTTTTGCTTTTTCCTGCTCCTCTTAGCATGATAAAGAAGATTCAAAGAGAGTGAGATGCCAGCTCCTTTCATTCAGTCAGTAGCTTCAAACATTTCTGGTATATGAATAACATGATGTTTTTCAATGGCAAAAATCAATGAATATTGTAAATGCACAAACAGTAATTTCTCCGCATTGCAAGGTGCAAGTCTGAAATTTTTTGCTTTTTCCTGCTCCTCTTAGCATGATAAAGAAGATTCAAAGAGAGTGAGATGCCAGCTACTTTCATTCAGTCAGTAGCTTCAATCATTTCTGGACGTTTTTCAATGGTAAAAATCAATGAATATTGTAAATGCACAAACAGTAATTTCTCCACATTGCAAGGTGCAATTCTGAAATTTTTTGCTTTTTCCTGCTCCTCTTAGCATGATAAAGAAGATTCAAAGAGAGTGAGATGCCAGCTCCTTTCATTCAGTCAGTAGCTTCAAACATTTCTGGTATATGAATAACATGATGTTTTTCAATGGCAAAAATCAATGAATATTGTAAATGCACAAACAGTAATTTCTCCGCATTGCAAGGTGCAATTCTGAAATTTTTTGCTTTTTCCTGCTCCTCTTAGCATGATAAAGAAGATTCAAAGAGAGTGAGATGCCAGCTCCTTTCATTCAGTCAGTAGCTTCAATCATTTCTGGACGTTTTTCAATGGCAAAAACTAATGAATATTGTAAATGCACAAACAGTAATTTCTCCGCATTGCAAGGTGCAATTCTGAAATTTTTTGCTTTTTCCTGCTCCTCTTAGCATGATAAAGAAGATTCAAAGAGAGTGAGATGCCAGCTCCTTTCATTCAGTCAGTACCTTCAATCATTTCTGGACGTTTTTCAATGGCAAAAATCAATGAATATTGTAAATGCACAAACAGTAATTTCTCCGCATTGCAAGGTGCAATTCTGAAATTTTTTGCTTTTTCCTGCTCCTCTTAGCATGATAAAGAAGATTCAAAGAGAGTGAGATGCCAGCTCCTTTCATTCAGTCAGTAGCTTCAAACATTTCTGGTATATGAATAACATGATGTTTTTCAATGGCAAAAATCAATGAATATTGTAAATGCACAAACAGTAATTTCTCCGCATTGCAAGGTGCAATTCTGAAATTTTTTGCTTTTTCCTGCTCCTCTTAGCATGATAAAGAAGATTCAAAGAGAGTGAGATGCCAGCTCCTTTCATTCAGTCAGTAGCTTCAATCATTTCTGGATGTTTTTCAATGGCAAAAATCAATGAATATTGTAAATGCACAAACAGTAATTTCTCCGCATTGCAAGGTGCAATTCTGAAATTTTTTGCTTTTTCCTGCTCTTCTTAGCATGATAAAGAAGATTCAAAGAGAGTGAGATGTCAGCTCCTTTCATTCAGTCAGTAGCTTCAAACATTTCTGGTATATGAATAACATGATGTTTTTCAATGGCAAAAATCAATGAATATTGTAAATGCACAAACAGTAATTTCTCCGCATTGCAAGGTGCAATTCTGAAATTTTTTGCTTTTTCCTGCTCCTCTTAGCATGATAAAGAAGATTCAAAGAGAGTGAGATGCCAGCTCCTTTCGTTCAGTCAGTAGCTTCAATCATTTCAGGACGTTTTTCAATGGCAAAAATCATTGAATATTATAAATGCACAAACAGTAATTTCTCCGCATTGCAAGGTGCAATTCTGAAATTTTTTTTACTTTTTCCTGCTCCTCTTAGAATGATAAAGAAGATTCAAAGAGAGTGAGATGCCAGCTCCTTTCATTCAGTCAGTAGCTTCAATCATTTCTGGTATATGAATAACATGATGTTTTTCAATGGCAAAAATCAATGAATACTGTAAATGCACAAACAGTAATTTCTCCGCATTGCAAGGTGCAAGTCTGAAATTTTTTGCTTTTTCCTGCTCCTCTTAGCATGATAAAGAAGATTCAAAGAGAGTGAGATGCCAGCTACTTTCATTCAGTCAGTAGCTTCAATCATTTCTGGACGTTTTTCAATGGTAAAAATCAATGAATATTGTAAATGCACAAACAGTAATTTCTCCACATTGCAAGGTGCAATTCTGAAATTTTTTGCTTTTTCCTGCTCCTCTTAGCATGATAAAGAAGATTCAAAGAGAGTGAGATGCCAGCTCCTTTCATTCAGTCAGTAGCTTCAAACATTTCTGGTATATGAATAACATGATGTTTTTCAATGGCAAAAATCAATGAATATTGTAAATGCACAAACAGTAATTTCTCCGCATTGCAAGGTGCAATTCTGAAATTTTTTGCTTTTTCCTGCTACTCTTAGCATGATAAAGAAGATTCAAAGAGAGTGAGGTGCCAGCTCCTTTCATTCAGTCAGTAGCTTCAAACATTTCTGGTATATGAATAACATGTTTTTCAATGGCAAAAATCAATGAATATTGTAAATGCACAAACAGTAATTTCTCCGCATTGCAAGGTGCAATTCTGAAATTTTTTGCTTTTTCCTGCTCCTCTTAGCATGATAAAGAAGATTCAAAGAGAGTGAGATGCCAGCTCCTTTCATTCAGTCAGTAGCTTCAATCATTTCTGGACGTTTTTCAATGGCAAAAATCAATGAATATTGTAAATGCACAAACAGTAATTTCTCCGCATTGCAAGGTGCAATTCTGAAATTTTTTGCTTTTTCCTGCTCCTCTTAGCATGATAAAGAAGATTCAAAGAGAGTGAGATGTCAGCTCCTTTCATTCAGTCAGTAGCTTCAAACATTTCTGGTATATGAATAACATGATGTTTTTCAATGGCAAAAATCAATGAATATTGTAAATGCACAAACAGTAATTTCTCCGCATTGCAAGGTGCAAGTCTGAAATTTTTTGCTTTTTCCTGCTCCTCTTAGCATGATAAAGAAGATTCAAAGAGAGTGAGATGCCAGCTACTTTCATTCAGTCAGTAGCTTCAATCATTTCTGGACGTTTTTCAATGGTAAAAATCAATGAATATTGTAAATGCACAAACAGTAATTTCTCCACATTGCAAGGTGCAATTCTGAAATTTTTTGCTTTTTCCTGCTCCTCTTAGCATGATAAAGAAGATTCAAAGAGGGTGAGATGCCAGCTCCTTTCATTCAGTCAGTAGCTTCAAACATTTCTGGTATATGAATAACATGATGTTTTTCAATGGCAAAAATCAATGAATATTGTAAATGCACAAACAGTAATTTCTCCGCATTGCAAGGTGCAATTCTGAAATTTTTTGCTTTTTCCTGCTCCTCTTAGCATGATAAAGAAGATTCAAAGAGAGTGAGATGCCAGCTCCTTTCATTCAGTCAGTAGCTTCAATCATTTCTGGATGTTTTTCAATGGCAAAAATCAATGAATATTGTAAATGCACAAACTGTAATTTCTCCGCATTGCAAGGTGCAATTCTGAAATTTTTTGCTTTTTCCTGCTCCTCTTAGCATGGTAAAGAAGATTCAAAGAGAGTGAGATGCCAGCTCCTTTCATTCAGTCAGTAGCTTCAATCATTTCTGGACGTTTTTCAGTGGCAAAAATCAATGAATATTGTAAATGCACAAACAGTAATTTCTCCGCATTGCAAGGTGCAATTCTGAAATTTTTTGCTTTTTCCTGCTCCTCTTAGCATGATAAAGAAGATTCAAAGAGAGTGAGATGCCAGCTCCTTTCATTCAGTCAGTACCTTCAATCATTTCTGGATGTTTTTCAATGGCAAAAATCAATGAATATTGTAAATGCACAAACAGTAATTTCTCCGCATTGCAAGGTGCAATTCTGAAATTTTTTGCTTTTTCCCGCTCCTCTTAGCATGATAAAGAAGATTCAAAGAGAGTGAGGTGCCAGCTCCTTTCATTCAGTCAGTAGCTTCAAACATTTCTGGTATATGAATAACATGTTTTTCAATGGCAAAAATCAATGAATATTGTAAATGCACAAACAGTAATTTCTCCTCATTGCAAGGTGCAATTCTGAAATTTTTTGATTTTTCCTGCTCCTCTTAGCATGATAAAGAAGATTCAAAGAGAGTGAGATGCCAGCTCCTTTCATTCAGTCAGTAGCTTCAATCATTTCTGGACGTTTTTCAATGGCAAAAATCAATGAATATTGTAAATGCACAAACAGTAATTTCTCCGCATTGCAAGGTGCAATTCTGAAATTTTTTGCTTTTTCCTGCTCCTCTTAGCATGATAAAGAAGATTCAAAGAGAGTGAGATGCCAGCTCCTTTCATTCAGTCAGTAGCTTAAATCATTTCTGGACGTTTTTCAATGGCAAAAATCAATGAATATTGTAAATGCACAAACAGTAATTTCTCCGCATTGCAAGGTGCAATTCTGAAATTTTTTGCTTTTTCCTGCTCCTCTTAGCATGATAAAGAAGATTCAAAGAGAGTGAGATGCCAGCTCCTTTCATTCAGTCAGTAGCTTCAAACATTTCTGGTATATGAATAACATGATGTTTTTCAATGGCAAAAATCAATGAATATTGTAAATGCACAAACAGTAATTTCTCCGCATTGCAAGGTGCAAGTCTGAAATTTTTTGCTTTTTCCTGCTCCTCTTAGCATGATAAAGAAGATTCAAAGAGAGTGAGATGCCAGTTTCTTTCATTCAGTCAGTAGCTTCAATCATTTCTGGACGTTTTTCAATGGTAAAAATCAATGAATATTGTAAATGCACAAACAGTAATTTCTCCACATTGCAAGGTGCAATTCTGAAATTTTTTGCTTTTTCCTGCTCCTCTTAGCATGATAAAGAAGATTCAAAGAGAGTGAGATGCCAGCTCCTTTCATTCAGTCAGTAGCTTCAATCATTTCTGGACGTTTTTCAATGGCAAAAACCAATGAATATTGTAAATGCACAAACAGTAATTTCTCCGCATTGCAAGGTGCAATTCTGAAATTTTTTGCTTTTTCCTGCTCCTCTTAGCATGATAAAGAAGATTCAAAGAGAGTGAGATGCCAGCTCCTTTCATTCAGTCAGTACCTTCAATCATTTCTGGACGTTTTTCAATGGCAAAAATCAATGAATATTGTAAATGCACAAACAGTAATTTCTCCGCATTGCAAGGTGCAATTCTGAAATTTTTTGCTTTTTCCCGCTCCTCTTAGCATGATAAAGAAGATTCAAAGAGAGTGAGGTGCCAGCTCCTTTCATTCAGTCAGTAGCTTCAAACATTTCTGGTATATGAATAACATGTTTTTCAATGGCAAAAATCAATGAATATTGTAAATGCACAAACAGTAATTTCTCCGCATTGCAAGGTGCAATTCTGAAATTTTTTGCTTTTTCCTGCTCCTCTTAGCATGATAAAGAAGATTCAAAGAGAGTGAGATGCCAGCTCCTTTCATTCAGTCAGTAGCTTCAATCATTTCTGGACGTTTTTCAATGGCAAAAATCAATGAATATTGTAAATGCACAAACAGCAATTTCTCCGCATTGCAAGGTGCAATTCTGAAATTTTTTGCTTTTTCCTGCTCCTCTTAGCATGATAAAGAAGATTCAAAGAGAGTGAGATGCCAGCTCCTTTCATTCAGTCAGTAGCTTCAATCATTTCTGGACGTTTTTCAATGGCAAAAACCAATGAATATTGTAAATGCACAAACAGTAATTTCTCCGCATTGCAAGGTGCAATTCTGAAATTTTTTGCTTTTTCCTGCTCCTCTTAGCATGATAAAGAAGATTCAAAGAGAGTGAGATGCCAGCTCCTTTCATTCAGTCAGTACCTTCAATCATTTCTGGACGTTTTTCAATGGCAAAAATCAATGAATATTGTAAATGCACAAACAGTAATTTCTCCGCATTGCAAGGTGCAATTCTGAAATTTTTTGCTTTTTCCCGCTCCTCTTAGCATGATAAAGAAGATTCAAAGAGAGTGAGGTGCCAGCTCCTTTCATTCAGTCAGTAGCTTCAAACATTTCTGGTATATGAATAACATGTTTTTCAATGGCAAAAATCAATGAATATTGTAAATGCACAAACAGTAATTTCTCCGCATTGCAAGGTGCAATTCTGAAATTTTTTGCTTTTTCCTGCTCCTCTTAGCATGATAAAGAAGATTCAAAGAGAGTGAGATGCCAGCTCCTTTCATTCAGTCAGTAGCTTCAATCATTTCTGGACGTTTTTCAATGGCAAAAATCAATGAATATTGTAAATGCACAAACAGCAATTTCTCCGCATTGCAAGGTGCAATTCTGAAATTTTTTGCTTTTTCCTGCTCCTCTTAGCATGATAAAGAAGATTCAAAGAGAGAGAGATGTCAGCTCCTTTCATTCAGTCAGTAGCTTCAAACATTTCTGGTATATGAATAACATGATGTTTTTCAATGGCAAAAATCAATGAATATTGTAAATGCACAAACAGTAATTTCTCCGCATTGCAAGGTGCAATTCTGAAATTTTTTGCTTTTTCCTGCTCCTCTTAGCATGATAAAGAAGATTCAAAGAGAGTGAGATGCCAGCTCCTTTCATTCAGTCAGTAGCTTCAATCATTTCTGGACGTTTTTCAATGGCAAAAATCAATGAATATTGTAAATGCACAAACAGTAATTTCTCCGCATTGCAAGGTGCAATTCTGAAATTTTTTGCTTTTTCCTGCTCCTCTTAGCATGATAAAGAAGATTCAAAGAGAGAGAGATGTCAGCTCCTTTCATTCAGTCAGTAGCTTCAAACATTTCTGGTATATGAATAACATGATGTTTTTCAATGGCAAAAATCAATGAATATTGTAAATGCACAAACAGTAATTTCTCCGCATTGCAAGGTGCAATTCTGAAATTTTTTGCTTTTTCCTGCTCCTCTTAGCATGATAAAGAAGATTCAAAGAGAGTGAGATGCCAGCTCCTTTCATTCAGTCAGTAGCTTCAATCATTTCTGGATGTTTTTCAATGGCAAAAATCAATGAATATTGTAAATGCACAAACAGTAATTTCTCCGCATTGCAAGGTGCAATTCTGAAATTTTTTGCTTTTTCCTGCTCCTCTTAGCATGATAAAGAAGATTCAAAGAGAGTGAGATGCCAGCTCCTTTCGTTCAGTCAGTAGCTTCAATCATTTCTGGACGTTTTTCAATGGCAAAAATCATTGAATATTATAAATGCACAAACAGTAATTTCTCCGCATTGCAAGGTGCAATTCTGAAATTTTTTGCTTTTTCCCGCTCCTCTTAGCATGATAAAGAAGATTCAAAGAGAGTGAGGTGCCAGCTCCTTTCATTCAGTCAGTAGCTTCAAACATTTCTGGTATATGAATAACATGTTTTTCAATGGCAAAAATCAATGAATATTGTAAATGCACAAACAGTAATTTCTCCGCATTGCAAGGTGCAATTCTGAAATTTTTTGCTTTTTCCTGCTCCTCTTAGCATGATAAAGAAGATTCAAAGAGAGTGAGATGCCAGCTCCTTTCATTCAGTCAGTAGCTTCAATCATTTCTGGACGTTTTTCAATGGCAAAAATCAATGAATATTGTAAATGCACAAACAGTAATTTCTCCGCATTGCAAGGTGCAATTCTGAAATTTTTTGCTTTTTCCTGCTCCTCTTAGCATGATAAAGAAGATTCAAAGAGAGTGAGATGTCAGCTCCTTTCATTCAGTCAGTATCTTCAAACATTTCTGGTATATGAATAACATGATGTTTTTCAATGGCAAAAATCAATGAATATTGTAAATGCACAAACAGTAATTTCTCCGCATTGCAAGGTGCAATTCTGAAATTTTTTGCTTTTTCCTGCTCCTCTTAGCATGATAAAGAAGATTCAAAGAGAGTGAGATGCCAGCTCCTTTCATTCAGTCAGTAGCTTCAATCATTTCTGGATGTTTTTCAATGGCAAAAATCAATGAATATTGTAAATGCACAAACAGTAATTTCTCCGCATTGCAAGGTGCAATTCTGAAATTTTTTGCTTTTTCCTGCTCCTCTTAGCATGATAAAGAAGATTCAAAGAGAGTGAGATGCCAGCTCCTTTCGTTCAGTCAGTAGCTTCAATCATTTCTGGACGTTTTTCAATGGCAAAAATCATTGAATATTATAAATGCACAAACAGTAATTTCTCCGCATTGCAAGGTGCAATTCTGAAATTTTTTACTTTTTCCTGCTCCTCTTAGCATGATAAAGAAGATTCAAAGAGAGTGAGATGCCAGCTCCTTTCATTCAGTCAGTAGCTTCAAACATTTCTGGTATATGAATAACATGATGTTTTTCAATGGCAAAAATCAATGAATATTGTAAATGCACAAACAGTAATTTCTCCGCATTGCAAGGTGCAAGTCTGAAATTTTTTGCTTTTTCCTGCTCCTCTTAGCATGATAAAGAAGATTCAAAGAGAGTGAGATGCCAGCTACTTTCATTCAGTCAGTAGCTTCAATCATTTCTGGACGTTTTTCAATGGTAAAAATCAATGAATATTGTAAATGCACAAACAGTAATTTCTCCACATTGCAAGGTGCAATTCTGAAATTTTTTGCTTTTTCCTGCTCCTCTTAGCATGATAAAGAAGATTCACAGAGAGTGAGATGCCAGCTCCTTTCATTCAGTCAGTAGCTTCAAACATTTCTGGTATATGAATAACATGATGTTTTTCAATGGCAAAAATCAATGAATATTGTAAATGCACAAACAGTAATTTCTCCGCATTGCAAGGTGCAATTCTGAAATTTTTTGCTTTTTCCTGCTCCTCTTAGCATGATAAAGAAGATTCAAAGAGAGTGAGATGCCAGCTCCTTTCATTCAGTCAGTAGCTTCAAACATTTCTGGTATATGAATAACATGATGTTTTTCAATGGCAAAAATCAATGAATATTGTAAATGCACAAACAGTAATTTCTCCGCATTGCAAGGTGCAAGTCTGAAATTTTTTGCTTTTTCCTGCTCCTCTTAGCATGATAAAGAAGATTCAAAGAGAGTGAGATGCCAGCTACTTTCATTCAGTCAGTAGCTTCAATCATTTCTGGACGTTTTTCAATGGTAAAAATCAATGAATATTGTAAATGCACAAACAGTAATTTCTCCACATTGCAAGGTGCAATTCTGAAATTTTTTGCTTTTTCCTGCTCCTCTTAGCATGATAAAGAAGATTCAAAGAGAGTGAGATGCCAGCTCCTTTCATTCAGTCAGTAGCTTCAAACATTTCTGGTATATGAATAACATGATGTTTTTCAATGGCAAAAATCAATGAATATTGTAAATGCACAAACAGTAATTTCTCCGCATTGCAAGGTGCAATTCTGAAATTTTTTGATTTTTCCTGCTCCTCTTAGCATGATAAAGAAGATTCAAAGAGAGTGAGATGCCAGCTCCTTTCATTCAGTCAGTAGCTTCAATCATTTCTGGATGTTTTTCAATGGCAAAAATCAATGAATATTGTAAATGCACAAACTGTAATTTCTCCGCATTGCAAGGTGCAATTCTGAAATTTTTTGCTTTTTCCTGCTCCTCTTAGCATGATAAAGAAGATTCAAAGAGAGTGAGATGCCAGCTCCTTTCATTCAGTCAGTAGCTTCAATCATTTCTGGACGTTTTTCAATGGCAAAAACCAATGAATATTGTAAATGCACAAACAGTAATTTCTCCGCATTGCAAGGTGCAATTCTGAAATTTTTTGCTTTTTCCTGCTCCTCTTAGCATGATAAAGAAGATTCAAAGAGAGTGAGATGCCAGCTCCTTTCATTCAGTCAGTACCTTCAATCATTTCTGGACGTTTTTCAATGGCAAAAATCAATGAATATTGTAAATGCACAAACAGTAATTTCTCCGCATTGCAAGGTGCAATTCTGAAATTTTTTGCTTTTTCCTGCTCCTCTTAGCATGATAAAGAAGATTCAAAGAGAGTGAGATGCCAGCTCCTTTCATTCAGTCAGTAGCTTCAAACATTTCTGGTATATGAATAACATGATGTTTTTCAATGGCAAAAATCAATGAATATTGTAAATGCACAAACAGTAATTTCTCCGCATTGCAAGGTGCAATTCTGAAATTTTTTGCTTTTTCCTGCTCCTCTTAGCATGATAAAGAAGATTCAAAGAGAGTGAGATGCCAGCTCCTTTCATTCAGTCAGTAGCTTCAATCATTTCTGGATGTTTTTCAATGGCAAAAATCAATGAATATTGTAAATGCACAAACAGTAATTTCTCCGCATTGCAAGGTGCAATTCTGAAATTTTTTGCTTTTTCCTGCACTTCTTAGCATGATAAAGAAGATTCAAAGAGAGTGAGATGTCAGCTCCTTTCATTCAGTCAGTAGCTTCAAACATTTCTGGTATATGAATAACATGATGTTTTTCAATGGCAAAAATCAATGAATATTGTAAATGCACAAACAGTAATTTCTCCGCATTGCAAGGTGCAATTCTGAAATTTTTTGCTTTTTCCTGCTCCTCTTAGCATGATAAAGAAGATTCAAAGAGAGTGAGATGCCAGCTCCTTTCGTTCAGTCAGTAGCTTCAATCATTTCAGGACGTTTTTCAATGGCAAAAATCATTGAATATTATAAATGCACAAACAGTAATTTCTCCGCATTGCAAGGTGCAATTCTGAAATTTTTTTTACTTTTTCCTGCTCCTCTTAGAATGATAAAGAAGATTCAAAGAGAGTGAGATACCAGCTCCTTTCATTCAGTCAGTAGCTTCAATCATTTCTGGTATATGAATAACATGATGTTTTTCAATGGCAAAAATCAATGAATATTGTAAATGCACAAACAGTAATTTCTCCGCATTGCAAGGTGCAAGTCTGAAATTTTTTGCTTTTTCCTGCTCCTCTTAGCATGATAAAGAAGATTCAAAGAGAGTGAGATGCCAGCTACTTTCATTCAGTCAGTAGCTTCAATCATTTCTGGACGTTTTTCAATAGTAAAAATCAATGAATATTGTAAATGCACAAACAGTAATTTCTCCACATTGCAAGGTGCAATTCTGAAATTTTTTGCTTTTTCCTGCTCCTCTTAGCATGATAAAGAAGATTCAAAGAGAGTGAGATGCCAGCTCCTTTCATTCAGTCAGTAGCTTCAAACATTTCTGGTATATGAATAACATGATGTTTTTCAATGGCAAAAATCAATGAATATTGTAAATGCACAAACAGTAATTTCTCCGCATTGCAAGGTGCAATTCTGAAATTTTTTGCTTTTTCCTGCTACTCTTAGCATGATAAAGAAGATTCAAAGAGAGTGAGGTGCCAGCTCCTTTCATTCAGTCAGTAGCTTCAAACATTTCTGGTATATGAATAACATGTTTTTCAATGGCAAAAATCAATGAATATTGTAAATGCACAAACAGTAATTTCTCCGCATTGCAAGGTGCAATTCTGAAATTTTTTGCTTTTTCCTGCTCCTCTTAGCATGATAAAGAAGATTCAAAGAGAGTGAGATGCCAGCTCCTTTCATTCAGTCAGTAGCTTCAATCATTTCTGGACGTTTTTCAATGGCAAAAATCAATGAATATTGTAAATGCACAAACAGTAATTTCTCCGCATTGCAAGGTGCAATTCTGAAATTTTTTGCTTTTTCCTGCTCCTCTTAGCATGATAAAGAAGATTCAAAGAGAGTGAGATGTCAGCTCCTTTCATTCAGTCAGTAGCTTCAAACATTTCTGGTATATGAATAACATGATGTTTTTCAATGGCAAAAATCAATGAATATTGTAAATGCACAAACAGTAATTTCTCCGCATTGCAAGGTGCAATTCTGAAATTTTTTGCTTTTTCCTGCTCCTCTTAGCATGATAAAGAAGATTCAAAGAGAGTGAGATGCCAGCTCCTTTCATTCAGTCAGTAGCTTCAATCATTTCTGGATGTTTTTCAATGGCAAAAATCAATGAATATTGTAAATGCACAAACAGTAATTTCTCCGCATTGCAAGGTGCAATTCTGAAATTTTTTGCTTTTTCCTGCTCCTCTTAGCATGATAAAGAAGATTCAAAGAGAGTGAGATGCCAGCTCCTTTCGTTCAGTCAGTAGCTTCAATCATTTCTGGACGTTTTTCAATGGCAAAAATCATTGAATATTATAAATGCACAAACAGTAATTTCTCCGCATTGCAAGGTGCAATTCTGAAATTTTTTGCTTTTTCCCGCTCCTCTTAGCATGATAAAGAAGATTCAAAGAGAGTGAGGTGCCAGCTCCTTTCATTCAGTCAGTAGCTTCAAACATTTCTGGTATATGAATAACATGATGTTTTTCAATGGCAAAAATCAATGAATATTGTAAATGCACAAACAGTAATTTCTCCGCATTGCAAGGTGCAATTCTGAAATTTTTTGCTTTTTCCTGCTCCTCTTAGCATGATAAAGAAGATTCAAAGAGAGTGAGATGCCAGCTCCTTTCATTCAGTCAGTAGCTTCAATCATTTCTGGATGTTTTTCAATGGCAAAAATCAATGAATATTGTAAATGCACAAACAGTAATTTCTCCGCATTGCAAGGTGCAATTCTGAAATTTTTTGCTTTTTCCTGCTCCTCTTAGCATGATAAAGAAGATTCAAAGAGAGTGAGATGCCAGCTCCTTTCGTTCAGTCAGTAGCTTCAATCATTTCTGGACGTTTTTCAATGGCAAAAATCATTGAATATTATAAATGCACAAACAGTAATTTCTCCGCATTGCAAGGTGCAATTCTGAAATTTTTTACTTTTTCCTGCTCCTCTTAGCATGATAAAGAAGATTCAAAGAGAGTGAGATGACAGCTCCTTTCATTCAGTCAGTAGCTTCAATCATTTCTGGTATATGAATAACATGATGTTTTTAAATGGCAAAAATCAATGAATATTGTAAATGCACAAACAGTAATTTCTCCGCATTGCAAGGTGCAATTCTGAAATTTTTTGCTTTTTCCTGCTCCTCTTAGCATGATAAAGAAGATTCAAAGAGAGTGAGATGCCAGCTCCTTTCATTCAGTCAGTAGCTTCAAACATTTCTGGTATATGAATAACATGATGTTTTTCAATGGCAAAAATCAATGAATATTGTAAATGCACAAACAGTAATTTCTCCGCATTGCAAGGTGCAAGTCTGAAATTTTTTGCTTTTTCCTGCTCCTCTTAGCATGATAAAGAAGATTCAAAGAGAGTGAGATGCCAGCTACTTTCATTCAGTCAGTAGCTTCAATCATTTCTGGACGTTTTTCAATGGTAAAAATCAATGAATATTGTAAATGCACAAACAGTAATTTCTCCACATTGCAAGGTGCAATTCTGAAATTTTTTGCTTTTTCCTGCTCCTCTTAGCATGATAAAGAAGATTCAAAGAGAGTGAGATGCCAGCTCCTTTCATTCAGTCAGTAGCTTCAAACATTTCTGGTATATGAATAACATGATGTTTTCAATGGCAAAAATCAATGAATATTGTAAATGCACAAACAGTAATTTCTCCGCATTGCAAGGTGCAATTCTGAAATTTTTTGCTTTTTCCTGCTCCTCTTAGCATGATAAAGAAGATTCAAAGAGAGTGAGATGCCAGCTCCTTTCATTCAGTCAGTAGCTTCAAACATTTCTGGTATATGAATAACATGATGTTTTTCAATGGCAAAAATCAATGAATATTGTAAATGCACAAACAGTAATTTCTCCGCATTGCAAGGTGCAAGTCTGAAATTTTTTGCTTTTTCCTGCTCCTCTTAGCATGATAAAGAAGATTCAAAGAGAGTGAGATGCCAGCTACTTTCATTCAGTCAGTAGCTTCAATCATTTCTGGACGTTTTTCAATGGTAAAAATCAATGAATATTGTAAATGCACAAACAGTAATTTCTCCACATTGCAAGGTGCAATTCTGAAATTTTTTGCTTTTTCCTGCTCCTCTTAGCATGATAAAGAAGATTCAAAGAGAGTGAGATGCCAGCTCCTTTCATTCAGTCAGTAGCTTCAAACATTTCTGGTATATGAATAACATGATGTTTTTCAATGGCAAAAAGCAATGAATATTGTAAATGCACAAACAGTAATTTCTCCGCATTGCAAGGTGCAATTCTGAAATTTTTTGCTTTTTCCTGCTACTCTTAGCATGATAAAGAAGATTCAAAGAGAGTGAGGTGCCAGCTCCTTTCATTCAGTCAGTAGCTTCAAACATTTCTGGTATATGAATAACATGTTTTTCAATGGCAAAAATCAATGAATATTGTAAATGCACAAACAGTAATTTCTCCGCATTGCAAGGTGCAATTCTGAAATTTTTTGCTTTTTCCTGCTCCTCTTAGCATGATAAAGAAGATTCAAAGAGAGTGAGATGCCAGCTCCTTTCATTCAGTCAGTAGCTTCAATCATTTCTGGACGTTTTTCAATGGCAAAAATCAATGAATATTGTAAATGCACAAACAGTAATTTCTCCGCATTGCAAGGTGCAATTCTGAAATTTTTTGCTTTTTCCTGCTCCTCTTAGCATGATAAAGAAGATTCAAAGAGAGTGAGATGTCAGCTCCTTTCATTCAGTCAGTAGCTTCAAACATTTCTGGTATATGAATAACATGATGTTTTTCAATGGCAAAAATCAATGAATATTGTAAATGCACAAACAGTAATTTCTCCGCATTGCAAGGTGCAATTCTGAAATTTTTTGCTTTTTCCTGCTCCTCTTAGCATGATAAAGAAGATTCAAAGAGAGTGAGATGCCAGCTCCTTTCATTCAGTCAGTAGCTTTAATCATTTCTGGATGTTTTTCAATGGCAAAAATCAATGAATATTGTAAATGCACAAACAGTAATTTCTCCGCATTGCAAGGTGCAATTCTGAAATTTTTTGCTTTTTCCTGCTCCTCTTAGCATGATAAAGAAGATTCAAAGAGAGTGAGATGCCAGCTCCTTTCGTTCAGTCAGTAGCTTCAATCATTTCTGGACGTTTTTCAATGGCAAAAATCATTGAATATTATAAATGCACAAACAGTAATTTCTCCGCATTGCA
Organism: Phyllobates terribilis; assembly: GCF_046119375.1. Classification (NCBI taxonomy): domain Eukaryota; kingdom Metazoa; phylum Chordata; class Amphibia; order Anura; family Dendrobatidae; genus Phyllobates; species Phyllobates terribilis. Next base: position 225,131 of record NW_027363293.1, read on the forward strand.
AGGTGCAATTCTGAAATTTTTTGCTTTTTCCCGCTCCTCTTAGCATGATAAAGAAGATTCAAAGAGAGTGAGGTGCCAGCTCCTTTCATTCAGTCAGTAGCTTCAAACATTTCTGGTATATGAATAACATGATGTTTTTCAATGGCAAAAATCAATGAATATTGTAAATGCACAAACAGTAATTTCTCCGCATTGCAAGGTGCAATTCTGAAATTTTTTGCTTTTTCCTGCTCCTCTTAGCATGATAAAGAAGATTCAAAGAGAGTGAGATGCCAGCTCCTTTCGTTCAGTCAGTAGCTTCAATCATTTCTGGACGTTTTTCAATGGCAAAAATCATTGAATATTATAAATGCACAAACAGTAATTTCTCCGCATTGCAAGGTGCAATTCTGAAATTTTTTACTTTTTCCTGCTCCTCTTAGCATGATAAAGAAGATTCAAAGAGAGTGAGATGACAGCTCCTTTCATTCAGTCAGTAGCTTCAATCATTTCTGGTATATGAATAACATGATGTTTTTAAATGGCAAAAATCAATGAATATTGTAAATGCACAAACAGTAATTTCTCCGCATTGCAAGGTGCAATTCTGAAATTTTTTGCTTTTTCCTGCTCCTCTTAGCATGATAAAGAAGATTCAAAGAGAGTGAGATGCCAGCTCCTTTCATTCAGTCAGTAGCTTCAAACATTTCTGGTATATGAATAATATGATGTTTTTCAATGGCAAAAATCAATGAATATTGTAAATGCACAAACAGTAATTTCTCCGCATTGCAAGGTGCAAGTCTGAAATTTTTTGCTTTTTCCTGCTCCTCTTAGCATGATAAAGAAGATTCAAAGAGAGTGAGATGCCAGCTCCTTTCATTCAGTCAGTAGCTTCAAACATTTCTGGTATATGAATAACATGATGTTTTTCAATGGCAAAAATCAATGAATATTGTAAATGCACAAACAGTAATTTCTCCGCATTGCAAGGTGCAAGTCTGAAATTTTTTGCTTTTTCCTGCTCCTCTTAGCATGATAAAGAAGATTCAAAGAGAGTGAGATGCCAGCTACTTTCATTCAGTCAGTAGCTTCAATCATTTCTGGACGTTTTTCAATGGTAAAAATCAATGAATATTGTAAATGCACAAACAGTAATTTCTCCACATTGCAAGGTGCAATTCTGAAATTTTTTGCTTTTTCCTGCTCCTCTTAGCATGATAAAGAAGATTCAAAGAGAGTGAGATGCCAGCTCCTTTCATTCAGTCAGTAGCTTCAATCATTTCTGGACGTTTTTCAATGGCAAAAACCAATGAATATTGTAAATGCACAAACAGTAATTTCTCCGCATTGCAAGGTGCAATTCTGAAATTTTTTGCTTTTTCCTGCTCCTCTTAGCATGATAAAGAAGATTCAAAGAGAGTGAGATGCCAGCTCCTTTCATTCAGTCAGTACCTTCAATCATTTCTGGACGTTTTTCAATGGCAAAAATCAATGAATATTGTAAATGCACAAACAGTAATTTCTCCGCATTGCAAGGTGCAATTCTGAAATTTTTTGCTTTTTCCCGCTCCTCTTAGCATGATAAAGAAGATTCAAAGAGAGTGAGGTGCCAGCTCCTTTCATTCAGTCAGTAGCTTCAAACATTTCTGGTATATGAATAACATGTTTTTCAATGGCAAAAATCAATGAATATTGTAAATGCACAAACAGTAATTTCTCCGCATTGCAAGGTGCAATTCTGAAATTTTTTGCTTTTTCCTGCTCCTCTTAGCATGATAAAGAAGATTCAAAGAGAGTGAGATGCCAGCTCCTTTCATTCAGTCAGTAGCTTCAATCATTTCTGGACATTTTTCAATGGCAAAAATCAATGAATATTGTAAATGCACAAACAGTAATTTCTCCGCATTGCAAGGTGCAATTCTGAAATTTTTTGCTTTTTCCTGCTCCTCTTAGCATGATAAAGAAGAATCAAAGAGAGTGAGATGTCAGCTCCTTTCATTCAGTCAGTAGCTTCAAACATTTCTGGTATATGAATAACATGATGTTTTTCAATGGCAAAAATCAATGAATATTGTAAATGCACAAACAGTAATTTCTCCGCATTGCAAGGTGCAATTCTGAAATTTTTTGCTTTTTCCTGCTCCTCTTAGCATGATAAAGAAGATTCAAAGAGAGTGAGATGCCAGCTCCTTTCATTCAGTCAGTAGCTTCAATCATTTCTGGATGTTTTTCAATGGCAAAAATCAATGAATATTGTAAATGCACAAACAGTAATTTCTCCGCATTGCAAGGTGCAATTCTGAAATTTTTTGCTTTTTCCTGCTCCTCTTAGCATGATAAAGAAGATTCAAAGATAGTGAGATGCCAGCTCCTTTCGTTCAGTCAGTAGCTTCAATCATTTCTGGACGTTTTTCAATGGCAAAAATCATTGAATATTATAAATGCACAAACAGTAATTTCTCCGCATTGCAAGGTGCAATTCTGAAATTTTTTGCTTTTTCCCGCTCCTCTTAGCATGATAAAGAAGATTCAAAGAGAGTGAGGTGCCAGCTCCTTTCATTCAGTCAGTAGCTTCAAACATTTCTGGTATATGAATAACATGTTTTTCAATGGCAAAAATCAATGAATATTGTAAATGCACAAACAGTAATTTCTCCGCATTGCAAGGTGCAATTCTGAAATTTTTTGCTTTTTCCTGCTCCTCTTAGCATGATAAAGAAGATTCAAAGAGAGTGAGATGCCAGCTCCTTTCATTCAGTCAGTAGCTTCAATCATTTCTGGACGTTTTTCAATGGCAAAAATCAATGAATATTGTAAATGCACAAACAGTAATTTCTCCGCATTGCAAGGTGCAATTCTGAAATTTTTTGCCTTTTCCTGCTCCTCTTAGCATGATAAAGAAGATTCAAAGAGAGTGAGATGTCAGCTCCTTTCATTCAGTCAGTAGCTTCAAACATTTCTGGTATATGAATAACATGATGTTTTTCAATGGCAAAAATCAATGAATATTGTAAATGCACAAACAGTAATTTCTCCGCATTGCAAGGTGCAATTCTGAAATTTTTTGCTTTTTCCTGCTCCTCTTAGCATGATAAAGAAGATTCAAAGAGAGTGAGATGCCAGCTCCTTTCATTCAGTCAGTAGCTTCAATCATTTCTGGATGTTTTTCAATGGCAAAAATCAATGAATATTGTAAATGCACAAACAGTAATTTCTCCGCATTGCAAGGTGCAATTCTGAAATTTTTTGCTTTTTCCTGCTCCTCTTAGCATGATAAAGAAGATTCAAAGAGAGTGAGATGCCAGCTCCTTTCGTTCAGTCAGTAGCTTCAATCATTTCTGGACGTTTTTCAATGGCAAAAATCATTGAATATTATAAATGCACAAACAGTAATTTCTCCGCATTGCAAGGTGCAATTCTGAAATTTTATACTTTTTCCTGCTCCTCTTAGCATGATAAAGAAGATTCAAAGAGAGTGAGATGCCAGCTCCTTTCATTCAGTCAGTAGCTTCAAACATTTCTGGTATATGAATAACATGATGTTTTTCAATGGCAAAAATCAATGAATATTGTAAATGCACAAACAGTAATTTCTCCGCATTGCAAGGTGCAAGTCTGAAATTTTTTGCTTTTTCCTGCTCCTCTTAGCATGATAAAGAAGATTCAAAGAGAGTGAGATGCCAGCTACTTTCATTCAGTCAGTAGCTTCAATCATTTCTGGACGTTTTTCAATGGTAAAAATCAATGAATATTGTAAATGCACAAACAGTAATTTCTCCACATTGCAAGGTGCAATTCTGAAATTTTTTGCTTTTTCCTGCTCCTCTTAGCATGATAAAGAAGATTCAAAGAGAGTGAGATGCCAGCTCCTTTCATTCAGTCAGTAGCTTCAAACATTTCTGGTATATGAATAACATGATGTTTTTCAATGGCAAAAATCAATGAATATTGTAAATGCACAAACAGTAATTTCTCCGCATTGCAAGGTGCAATTCTGAAATTTTTTGCTTTTTCCTGCTCCTCTTAGCATGATAAAGAAGATTCAAAGAGAGTGAGATGCCAGCTCCTTTCATTCAGTCAGTAGCTTCAATCATTTCTGGATGTTTTTCAATGGCAAAAATCAATGAATATTGTAAATGCACAAACTGTAATTTCTCCGCATTGCAAGGTGCAATTCTGAAATTTTTTGCTTTTTCCTGCTCCTCTTAGCATGATAAAGAAGATTCAAAGAGAGTGAGATGCCAGCTCCTTTCATTCAGTCAGTAGCTTCAATCATTTCTGGACGTTTTTCAATGGCAAAAACCAATGAATATTGTAAATGCACAAACAGTAATTTCTCCGCATTGCAAGGTGCAATTCTGAAATTTTTTGCTTTTTCCTGCTCCTCTTAGCATGATAAAGAAGATTCAAAGAGAGTGAGATGACAGCTCCTTTCATTCAGTCAGTACCTTCAATCATTTCTGGACGTTTTTCAATGGCAAAAATCAATGAATATTGTAAATGCACAAACAGTAATTTCTCCGCATTGCAAGGTGCAATTCTGAAATTTTTTGCTTTTTCCCGCTCCTCTTAGCATGATAAAGAAGATTCAAAGAGAGTGAGGTGCCAGCTCCTTTCATTCAGTCAGTAGCTTCAAACATTTCTGGTATATGAATAACATGTTTTTCAATGGCAAAAATCAATGAATATTGTAAATGCACAAACAGTAATTTCTCCGCATTGCAAGGTGCAATTCTGAAATTTTTTGCTTTTTCCTGCTCCTCTTAGCATGATAAAGAAGTTTCAAAGAGAGTGAGATGCCAGCTCCTTTCATTCAGTCAGTAGCTTCAATCATTTCTGGACGTTTTTCAATGGCAAAAATCAATGAATATTGTAAATGCACAAACAGTAATTTCTCCGCATTGCAAGGTGCAATTCTGAAATTTTTTGCTTTTTCCTGCTCCTCTTAGCATGATAAAGAAGATTCAAAGAGAGTGAGATGTCAGCTCCTTTCATTCAGTCAGTAGCTTCAAACATTTCTGGTATATGAATAACATGATGTTTTTCAATGGCAAAAATCAATGAATATTGTAAATGCACAAACAGTAATTTCTCCGCATTGCAAGGTGCAATTCTGAAATTTTTTGCTTTTTCCTGCTCCTCTTAGCATGATAAAGAAGATTCAAAGAGAGTGAGATGCCAGCTCCTTTCATTCAGTCAGTAGCTTCAATCATTTCTGGATGTTTTTCAATGGCAAAAATCAATGAATATTGTAAATGCACAAACAGTAATTTCTCCGCATTGCAAGGTGCAATTCTGAAATTTTTTGCTTTTTCCTGCTCCTCTTAGCATGATAAAGAAGATTCAAAGAGAGTGAGATGCCAGCTCCTTTCGTTCAGTCAGTAGCTTCAATCATTTCTGGACGTTTTTCAATGGCAAAAATCATTGAATATTATAAATGCACAAACAGTAATTTCTCCGCATTGCAAGGTGCAATTCTGAAATTTTTTGCTTTTTCCCGCTCCTCTTAGCATGATAAAGAAGATTCAAAGAGAGTGAGGTGCCAGCTCCTTTCATTCAGTCAGTAGCTTCAAACATTTCTGGTATATGAATAACATGTTTTTCAATGGCAAAAATCAATGAATATTGTAAATGCACAAACAGTAATTTCTCCGCATTGCAAGGTGCAATTCTGAAATTTTTTACTTTTTCCTGCTCCTCTTAGCATGATAAAGAAGATTCAAAGAGAGTGAGATGCCAGCTCCTTTCATTCAGTCAGTAGCTTCAATCATTTCTGGACGTTTTTCAATGGCAAAAATCAATGAATATTGTAAATGCACAAACAGTAATTTCTCCGCATTGCAAGGTGCAATTCTGAAATTTTTTGCTTTTTCCTGCTCCTCTTAGTATGATAAAGAAGATTCAAAGAGAGTGAGATGTCAGCTCCTTTCATTCAGTCAGTAGCTTCAAACATTTCTGGTATATGAATAACATGATGTTTTTCAATGGCAAAAATCAATGAATATTGTAAATGCACAAACAGTAATTTCTCCGCATTGCAAGGTGCAATTCTGAAATTTTTTGCTTTTTCCTGCTCCTCTTAGCATGATAAAGAAGATTCAAAGAGAGTGAGATGCCAGCTCCTTTCATTCAGTCAGTAGCTTCAATCATTTCTGGATGTTTTTCAATGGCAAAAATCAATGAATATTGTAAATGCACAAACAGTAATTTCTCCGCATTGCAAGGTGCAATTCTGAAATTTTTTGCTTTTTCCTGCTCCTCTTAGCATGATAAAGAAGATTCAAAGAGAGTGAGATGCCAGCTCCTTTCGTTCAGTCAGTAGCTTCAATCATTTCTGGACGTTTTTCAATGGCAAAAATCATTGAATATTATAAATGCACAAACAGTAATTTCTCCGCATTGCAAGGTGCAATTCTGAAATTTTTTACTTTTTCCTGCTCCTCTTAGCATGATAAAGAAGATTCAAAGAGAGTGAGATGCCAGCTCCTTTCATTCAGTCAGTAGCTTCAATCATTTCTGGTATATGAATAACATGATGTTTTTCAATGGCAAAAATCAATGAATATTGTAAATGCACAAACAGTAATTTCTCCGCATTGCAAGGTGCAATTCTGAAATTTTTTGCTTTTTCCTGCTCCTCTTAGCATGATAAAGAAGATTCAAAGAGAGTGAGATGCCAGCTCCTTTCATTCAGTCAGTAGCTTCAAACATTTCTGGTATATGAATAACATGATGTTTTTCAATGGCAAAAATCAATGAATATTGTAAATGCACAAACAGTAATTTCTCCGCATTGCAAGGTGCAAGTCTGAAATTTTTTGCTTTTTCCTGCTCCTCTTAGCATGATAAAGAAGATTCAAAGAGAGTGAGATGCCAGCTACTTTCATTCAGTCAGTAGCTTCAATCATTTCTGGACGTTTTTCAATGGTAAAAATCAATGAATATTGTAAATGCACAAACAGTAATTTCTCCACATTGCAAGGTGCAATTCTGAAATTTTTTGCTTTTTCCTGCTCCTCTTAGCATGATAAAGAAGATTCAAAGAGAGTGAGATGCCAGCTCCTTTCATTCAGTCAGTAGCTTCAAACATTTCTGGTATATGAATAACATGATGTTTTTCAATGGCAAAAATCAATGAATATTGTAAATGCACAAACAGTAATTTCTCCGCATTGCAAGGTGCAATTCTGAAATTTTTTGCTTTTTCCTGCTCCTCTTAGCATGATAAAGAAGATTCAAAGAGAGTGAGATGCCAGCTCCTTTCATTCAGTCAGTAGCTTCAAACATTTCTGGTATATGAATAACATGATGTTTGTCAATGGCAAAAATCAATGAATATTGTAAATGCACAAACAGTAATTTCTCCGCATTGCAAGGTGCAAGTCTGAAATTTTTTGCTTTTTCCTGCTCCTCTTAGCATGATAAAGAAGATTCAAAGAGAGTGAGATGCCAGCTACTTTCATTCAGTCAGTAGCTTCAATCATTTCTGGACGTTTTTCAATGGTAAAAATCAATGAATATTGTAAATGCACAAACAGTAATTTCTCCACATTGCAAGGTGCAATTCTGAAATTTTTTGCTTTTTCCTGCTCCTCTTAGCATGATAAAGAAGATTCAAAGAGAGTGAGATGCCAGCTCCTTTCATTCAGTCAGTAGCTTCAAACATTTCTGGTATATGAATAACATGATGTTTTTCAATGGCAAAAATCAATGAATATTGTAAATGCACAAACAGTAATTTCTCCGCATTGCAAGGTGCTATTCTGAAATTTTTTGCTTTTTCCTGCTCCTCTTAGCATGATAAAGAAGATTCAAAGAGAGTGAGATGCCAGCTCCTTTCATTCAGTCAGTAGCTTCAATCATTTCTGGATGTTTTTCAATGGCAAAAATCAATGAATATTGTAAATGCACAAACTGTAATTTCTCCGCATTGCAAGGTGCAATTCTGAAATTTTTTGCTTTTTCCCGCTCCTCTTAGCATGATAAAGAAGATTCAAAGAGAGTGAGGTGCCAGCTCCTTTCATTCAGTCAGTAGCTTCAAACATTTCTGGTATATGAATAACATGTTTTTCAATGGCAAAAATCAATGAATATTGTAAATGCACAAACAGTAATTTCTCCGCATTGCAAGGTGCAATTCTGAAATTTTTTGCTTTTTCCTGCTCCTCTTAGCATGATAAAGAAGATTCAAAGAGAGTGAGATGCCAGCTCCTTTCATTCAGTCAGTAGCTTCAATCATTTCTGGACGTTTTTCAATGGCAAAAATCAATGAATATTGTAAATGCACAAACAGTAATTTCTCCGCATTGCAAGGTGCAATTCTGAAATTTTTTGCTTTTTCCTGCTCCTCTTAGCATGATAAAGAAGATTCAAAGAGAGTGAGATGCCAGCTCCTTTCGTTCAGTCAGTAGCTTCAATCATTTCTGGACGTTTTTCAATGGCAAAAATCATTGAATATTATAAATGCACAAACAGTAATTTCTCCGCATTGCAAGGTGCAATTCTGAAATTTTTTACTTTTTCCTGCTCCTCTTAGCATGATAAAGAAGATTCAAAGAGAGTGAGATGCCAGCTCCTTTCATTCAGTCAGTAGCTTCAATCATTTCTGGTATATGAATAACATGATGTTTTTCAATGGCAAAAATCAATGAATATTGTAAATGCACAAACAGTAATTTCTCCGCATTGCAAGGTGCAATTCTGAAATTTTTTGCTTTTTCCTGCTCCTCTTAGCATGATAAAGAAGATTCAAAGAGAGTGAGATGCCAGCTCCTTTCATTCAGTCAGTAGCTTCAAACATTTCTGGTATATGAATAACATGATGTTTTTCAATGGCAAAAATCAATGAATATTGTAAATGCACAAACAGTAATTTCTCCGCATTGCAAGGTGCAAGTCTGAAATTTTTTGCTTTTTCCTGCTCCTCTTAGCATGATAAAGAAGATTCAAAGAGAGTGAGATGCCAGCTACTTTCATTCAGTCAGTAGCTTCAATCATTTCTGGACGTTTTTCAATGGTAAAAATCAATGAATATTGTAAATGCACAAACAGTAATTTCTCCACATTGCAAGGTGCAATTCTGAAATTTTTTGCTTTTTCCTGCTCCTCTTAGCATGATAAAGAAGATTCAAAGAGAGTGAGATGCCAGCTCCTTTCATTCAGTCAGTAGCTTCAAACATTTCTGGTATATGAATAACATGATGTTTTTCAATGGCAAAAATCAATGAATATTGTAAATGCACAAACAGTAATTTCTCCGCATTGCAAGGTGCAATTCTGAAATTTTTTGCTTTTTCCTGCTCCTCTTAGCATGATAAAGAAGATTCAAAGAGAGTGAGATGCCAGCTCCTTTCATTCAGTCAGTAGCTTCAAACATTTCTGGTATATGAATAACATGATGTTTGTCAATGGCAAAAATCAATGAATATTGTAAATGCACAAACAGTAATTTCTCCGCATTGCAAGGTGCAAGTCTGAAATTTTTTGCTTTTTCCTGCTCCTCTTAGCATGATAAAGAAGATTCAAAGAGAGTGAGATGCCAGCTACTTTCATTCAGTCAGTAGCTTCAATCATTTCTGGACGTTTTTCAATGGTAAAAATCAATGAATATTGTAAATGCACAAACAGTAATTTCTCCACATTGCAAGGTGCAATTCTGAAATTTTTTGCTTTTTCCTGCTCCTCTTAGCATGATAAAGAAGATTCAAAGAGAGTGAGATGCCAGCTCCTTTCATTCAGTCAGTAGCTTCAAACATTTCTGGTATATGAATAACATGATGTTTTTCAATGGCAAAAATCAATGAATATTGTAAATGCACAAACAGTAATTTCTCCGCATTGCAAGGTGCTATTCTGAAATTTTTTGCTTTTTCCTGCTCCTCTTAGCATGATAAAGAAGATTCAAAGAGAGTGAGATGCCAGCTCCTTTCATTCAGTCAGTAGCTTCAATCATTTCTGGATGTTTTTCAATGGCAAAAATCAATGAATATTGTAAATGCACAAACTGTAATTTCTCCGCATTGCAAGGTGCAATTCTGAAATTTTTTGCTTTTTCCCGCTCCTCTTAGCATGATAAAGAAGATTCAAAGAGAGTGAGGTGCCAGCTCCTTTCATTCAGTCAGTAGCTTCAAACATTTCTGGTATATGAATAACATGTTTTTCAATGGCAAAAATCAATGAATATTGTAAATGCACAAACAGTAATTTCTCCGCATTGCAAGGTGCAATTCTGAAATTTTTTGCTTTTTCCTGCTCCTCTTAGCATGATAAAGAAGATTCAAAGAGAGTGAGATGCCAGCTCCTTTCATTCAGTCAGTAGCTTCAATCATTTCTGGACGTTTTTCAATGGCAAAAATCAATGAATATTGTAAATGCACAAACAGTAATTTCTCCGCATTGCAAGGTGCAATTCTGAAATTTTTTGCTTTTTCCTGCTCCTCTTAGCATGATAAAGAAGATTCAAAGAGAGTGAGATGCCAGCTCCTTTCATTCAGTCAGTAGCTTCAATCATTTCTGGACGTTTTTCAATGGCAAAAATCAATGAATATTGTAAATGCACAAACAGTAATTTCTCCGCATTGCAAGGTGCAATTCTGAAATTTTTTGCTTTTTCCTGCTCCTCTTAGCATGATAAAGAAGATTCAAAGAGAGTGAGATGCCAGCTCCTTTCGTTCAGTCAGTAGCTTCAATCATTTCTGGACGTTTTTCAATGGCAAAAATCATTGAATATTATAAATGCACAAACAGTAATTTCTCCGCATTGCAAGGTGCAATTCTGAAATTTTTTGCTTTTTCCCGCTCCTCTTAGCATGATAAAGAAGATTCAAAGAGAGTGAGGTGCCAGCTCCTTTCATTCAGTCAGTAGCTTCAAACATTTCTGGTATATGAATAACATGTTTTTCAATGGCAAAAATCAATGAATATTGTAAATGCACAAACAGTAATTTCTCCGCATTGCAAGGTGCAATTATGAAATTTTTTGCTTTTTCCTGCTCCTCTTAGCATGATAAAGAAGATTCAAAGAGAGTGAGATGCCAGCTCCTTTCATTCAGTCAGTAGCTTCAATCATTTCTGGACGTTTTTCAATGGCAAAAATCAATGAATATTGTAAATGCACAAACAGTAATTTCTCCGCATTGCAAGGTGCAATTCTGAAATTTTTTGCCTTTTCCTGCTCCTCTTAGCATGATAAAGAAGATTCAAAGAGAGTGAGATGTCAGCTCCTTTCATTCAGTCAGTAGCTTCAAACATTTCTTGTATATGAATAACATGATGTTTTTCAATGGCAAAAATCAATGAATATTGTAAATGCACAAACAGTAATTTCTCCGCATTGCAAGGTGCAATTCTGAAATTTTTTGCTTTTTCCTGCTCCTCTTAGCATGATAAAGAAGATTCAAAGAGAGTGAGATGCCAGCTCCTTTCATTCAGTCAGTAGCTTCAATCATTTCTGGATGTTTTTCAATGGCAAAAATCAATGAATATTGTAAATGCACAAACAGTAATTTCTCCGCATTGCAAGGTGCAATTCTGAAATTTTTTGCTTTTTCCTGCTCCTCTTAGCATGATAAAGAAGATTCAAAGAGAGTGAGATGCCAGCTCCTTTCGTTCAGTCAGTAGCTTCAATCATTTCTGGACGTTTTTCAATGGCAAAAATCATTGAATATTATAAATGCACAAACAGTAATTTCTCCGCATTGCAAGGTGCAATTCTGAAATTTTACACTTTTTCCTGCTCCTCTTAGCATGATAAAGAAGATTCAAAGAGAGTGAGATGCCAGCTCCTTTCATTCAGTCAGTAGCTTCAAACATTTCTGGTATATGAATAACATGATGTTTTTCAATGGCAAAAATCAATGAATATTGTAAATGCACAAACAGTAATTTCTCCGCATTGCAAGGTGCAAGTCTGAAATTTTTTGCTTTTTCCTGCTCCTCTTAGCATGATAAAGAAGATTCAAAGAGAGTGAGATGCCAGCTACTTTCATTCAGTCAGTAGCTTCAATCATTTCTGGACGTTTTTCAATGGTAAAAATCAATGAATATTGTAAATGCACAAACAGTAATTTCTCCACATTGCAAGGTGCAATTCTGAAATTTTTTGCTTTTTCCTGCTCCTCTTAGCATGATAAAGAAGATTCAAAGAGAGTGAGATGCCAGCTCCTTTCATTCAGTCAGTAGCTTCAAACATTTCTGGTATATGAATAACATGATGTTTTTCAATGGCAAAAATCAATGAATATTGTAAATGCACAAACAGTAATTTCTCCGCATTGCAAGGTGCAATTCTGAAATTTTTTGCTTTTTCCTGCTCCTCTTAGCATGATAAAGAAGATTCAAAGAGAGTGAGATGCCAGCTCCTTTCATTCAGTCAGTAGCTTCAATCATTTCTGGATGTTTTTCAATGGCAAAAATCAATGAATATTGTAAATGCACAAACTGTAATTTCTCCGCATTGCAAGGTGCAATTCTGAAATTTTTTGCTTTTTCCTGCTCCTCTTAGCATGATAAAGAAGATTCAAAGAGAGTGAGATGCCAGCTCCTTTCATTCAGTCAGTAGCTTCAATCATTTCTGGACGTTTTTCAATGGCAAAAACCAATGAATATTGTAAATGCACAAACAGTAATTTCTCCGCATTGCAAGGTGCAATTCTGAAATTTTTTGCTTTTTCCTGCTCCTCTTAGCATGATAAAGAAGATTCAAAGAGAGTGAGATGACAGCTCCTTTCATTCAGTCAGTACCTTCAATCATTTCTGGACGTTTTTCAATGGCAAAAATCAATGAATATTGTAAATGCACAAACAGTAATTTCTCCGCATTGCAAGGTGCAATTCTGAAATTTTTTGCTTTTTCCCGCTCCTCTTAGCATGATAAAGAAGATTCAAAGAGAGTGAGGTGCCAGCTCCTTTCATTCAGTCAGTAGCTTCAAACATTTCTGGTATATGAATAACATGTTTTTCAATGGCAAAAATCAATGAATATTGTAAATGCACAAACAGTAATTTCTCCGCATTGCAAGGTGCAATTCTGAAATTTTTTGCTTTTTCCTGCTCCTCTTAGCATGATAAAGAAGTTTCAAAGAGAGTGAGATGCCAGCTCCTTTCATTCAGTCAGTAGCTTCAATCATTTCTGGACGTTTTTCAATGGCAAAAATCAATGAATATTGTAAATGCACAAACAGTAATTTCTCCGCATTGCAAGGTGCAATTCTGAAATTTTTTGCTTTTTCCTGCTCCTCTTAGCATGATAAAGAAGATTCAAAGAGAGTGAGATGTCAGCTCCTTTCATTCAGTCAGTAGCTTCAAACATTTCTGGTATATGAATAACATGATGTTTTTCAATGGCAAAAATCAATGAATATTGTAAATGCACAAACAGTAATTTCTCCGCATTGCAAGGTGCAATTCTGAAATTTTTTGCTTTTTCCTGCTCCTCTTAGCATGATAAAGAAGATTCAAAGAGAGTGAGATGCCAGCTCCTTTCATTCAGTCAGTAGCTTCAATCATTTCTGGATGTTTTTCAATGGCAAAAATCAATGAATATTGTAAATGCACAAACAGTAATTTCTCCGCATTGCAAGGTGCAATTCTGAAATTTTTTGCTTTTTCCTGCTCCTCTTAGCATGATAAAGAAGATTCAAAGAGAGTGAGATGCCAGCTCCTTTCGTTCAGTCAGTAGCTCAATCATTTCTGGACGTTTTTCAATGGCAAAAATCATTGAATATTATAAATGCACAAACAGTAATTTCTCCGCATTGCAAGGTGCAATTCTGAAATTTTTTGCTTTTTCCCGCTCCTCTTAGCATGATAAAGAAGATTCAAAGAGAGTGAGGTGCCAGCTCCTTTCATTCAGTCAGTAGCTTCAAACATTTCTGGTATATGAATAACATGTTTTTCAATGGCAAAAATCAATGAATATTGTAAATGCACAAACAGTAATTTCTCCGCATTGCAAGGTGCAATTCTGAAATTTTTTGCTTTTTCCTGCTCCTCTTAGCATGATAAAGAAGATTAAAAGAGAGTGAGATGCCAGCTCCTTTCATTCAGTCAGTAGCTTCAATCATTTCTGGACGTTTTTCAATGGCAAAAATCAATGAATATTGTAAATGCACAAACAGTAATTTCTCCGCATTGCAAGGTGCAATTCTGAAATTTTTTGCTTTTTCCTGCTCCTCTTAGCATGATAAAGAAGATTCAAAGAGAGTGAGATGTCAGCTCCTTTCATTCAGTCAGTAGCTTCAAACATTTCTGGTATATGAATAACATGATGTTTTTCAATGGCAAAAATCAATGAATATTGTAAATGCACAAACAGTAATTTCTCCGCATTGCAAGGTGCAATTCTGAAATTTTTTGCTTTTTCCTGATCCTCTTAGCATGATAAAGAAGATTCAAAGAGAGTGAGATGCCAGCTCCTTTCATTCAGTCAGTAGCTTCAATCATTTCTGGATGTTTTTCAATGGCAAAAATCAATGAATATTGTAAATGCACAAACAGTAATTTCTCCGCATTGCAAGGTGCAATTCTGAAATTTTTTGCTTTTTCCTGCTCCTCTTAGCATGATAAAGAAGATTCAAAGAGAGTGAGATGCCAGCTCCTTTCGTTCAGTCAGTAGCTTCAATCATTTCTGGACGTTTTTCAATGGCAAAAATCATTGAATATTATAAATGCACAAACAGTAATTTCTCCGCATTGCAAGGTGCAATTCTGAAATTTTTTACTTTTTCCTGCTCCTCTTAGCATGATAAAGAAGATTCAAAGAGAGTGAGATGCCAGCTCCTTTCATTCAGTCAGTAGCTTCAATCATTTCTGGTATATGAATAACATGATGTTTTTCAATGGCAAAAATCAATGAATATTGTAAATGCACAAACAGTAATTTCTCCGCATTGCAAGGTGCAATTCTGAAATTTTTTGCTTTTTCCTGCTCCTCTTAGCATGATAAAGAAGATTCAAAGAGAGTGAGATGCCAGCTCCTTTCATTCAGTCAGTAGCTTCAAACATTTCTGGTATATGAATAACATGATGTTTTTCAATGGCAAAAATCAATGAATATTGTAAATGCACAAACAGTAATTTCTCCGCATTGCAAGGTGCAAGTCTGAAATTTTTTGCTTTTTCCTGCTCCTCTTAGCATGATAAAGAAGATTCAAAGAGAGTGAGATGCCAGCTACTTTCATTCAGTCAGTAGCTTCAATCATTTCTGGACGTTTTTCAATGGTAAAAATCAATGAATATTGTAAATGCACAAACAGTAATTTCTCCACATTGCAAGGTGCAATTCTGAAATTTTTTGCTTTTTCCTGCTCCTCTTAGCATGATAAAGAAGATTCAAAGAGAGTGAGATGCCAGCTCCTTTCATTCAGTCAGTAGCTTCAAACATTTCTGGTATATGAATAACATGATGTTTTTCAATGGCAAAAATCAATGAATATTGTAAATGCAAAAACAGTAATTTCTCCGCATTGCAAGGTGCAATTCTGAAATTTTTTGCTTTTTCCTGCTCCTCTTAGCATGATAAAGAAGATTCAAAGAGAGTGAGATGCCAGCTCCTTTCATTCAGTCAGTAGCTTCAAACATTTCTGGTATATGAATAACATGATGTTTGTCAATGGCAAAAATCAATGAATATTGTAAATGCACAAACAGTAATTTCTCCGCATTGCAAGGTGCAAGTCTGAAATTTTTTGCTTTTTCCTGCTCCTCTTAGCATGATAAAGAAGATTCAAAGAGAGTGAGATGCCAGCTACTTTCATTCAGTCAGTAGCTTCAATCATTTCTGGACGTTTTTCAATGGTAAAAATCAATGAATATTGTAAATGCACAAACAGTAATTTCTCCACATTGCAAGGTGCAATTCTGAAATTTTTTGCTTTTTCCTGCTCCTCTTAGCATGATAAAGAAGATTCAAAGAGAGTGAGATGCCAGCTCCTTTCATTCAGTCAGTAGCTTCAAACATTTCTGGTATATGAATAACATGATGTTTTTCAATGGCAAAAATCAATGAATATTGTAAATGCACAAACAGTAATTTCTCCGCATTGCAAGGTGCTATTCTGAAATTTTTTGCTTTTTCCTGCTCCTCTTAGCATGATAAAGAAGATTCAAAGAGAGTGAGGTGCCAGCTCCTTTCATTCAGTCAGTAGCTTCAAACATTTCTGGTATATGAATAACATGTTTTTCAATGGCAAAAATCAATGAATATTGTAAATGCACAAACAGTAATTTCTCCGCATTGCAAGGTGCAATTCTGAAATTTTTTGCTTTTTCCTGCTCCTCTTAGCATGATAAAGAAGATTCAAAGAGAGTGAGATGCCAGCTCCTTTCATTCAGTCAGTAGCTTCAATCATTTCTGGATGTTTTTCAATGGCAAAAATCAATGAATATTGTAAATGCACAAACTGTAATTTCTCCGCATTGCAAGGTGCAATTCTGAAATTTTTTGCTTTTTCCCGCTCCTCTTAGCATGATAAAGAAGATTCAAAGAGAGTGAGGTGCCAGCTCCTTTCATTCAGTCAGTAGCTTCAAACATTTCTGGTATATGAATAACATGTTTTTCAATGGCAAAAATCAATGAATATTGTAAATGCACAAACAGTAATTTCTCCGCATTGCAAGGTGCAATTCTGAAATTTTTTGCTTTTTCCTGCTCCTCTTAGCATGATAAAGAAGATTCAAAGAGAGTGAGATGCCAGCTCCTTTCATTCAGTCAGTAGCTTCAATCATTTCTGGACGTTTTTCAATGGCAAAAATCAATGAATATTGTAAATGCACAAACAGTAATTTCTCCGCATTGCAAGGTGCAATTCTGAAATTTTTTGCTTTTTCCTGCTCCTCTTAGCATGATAAAGAAGATTCAAAGAGAGTGAGATGCCAGCTCCTTTCATTCAGTCAGTAGCTTCAATCATTTCTGGACGTTTTTCAATGGCAAAAATCAATGAATATTGTAAATGCACAAACAGTAATTTCTCCGCATTGCAAGGTGCAATTCTGAAATTTTTTGCTTTTTCCTGCTCCTCTTAGCATGATAAAGAAGATTCAAAGAGAGTGAGATGCCAGCTCCTTTCATTCAGTCAGTAGCTTCAAACATTTCTGGTATATGAATAACATGATGTTTTTCAATGGCAAAAATCAATGAATATTGTAAATGCACAAACAGTAATTTCTCCGCATTGCAAGGTGCAAGTCTGAAATTTTTTGCTTTTTCCTGCTCCTCTTAGCATGATAAAGAAGATTCAAAGAGAGTGAGATGCCAGCTACTTTCATTCAGTCAGTAGCTTCAATCATTTCTGGACGTTTTTCAATGGTAAAAATCAATGAATATTGTAAATGCACAAACAGTAATTTCTCCACATTGCAAGGTGCAATTCTGAAATTTTTTGCTTTTTCCTGCTCCTCTTAGCATGATAAAGAAGATTCAAAGAGAGTGAGATGCCAGCTCCTTTCATTCAGTCAGTAGCTTCAAACATTTCTGATATATGAATAACATGATGTTTTTCAATGGCAAAAATCAATGAATATTGTAAATGCACAAACAGTAATTTCTCCGCATTGCAAGGTGCAATTCTGAAATTTTTTGCTTTTTCCTGCTCCTCTTAGCATGATAAAGAAGATTCAAAGAGAGTGAGATGCCAGCTCCTTTCATTCAGTCAGTAGCTTCAAACATTTCTGGTATATGAATAACATGATGTTTTTCAATGGCAAAAATCAATGAATATTGTAAATGCACAAACAGTAATTTCTCCGCATTGCAAGGTGCAATTCTGAAATTTTTTGCTTTTTCCTGCTCCTCTTAGCATGATAAAGAAGATTCAAAGAGAGTGAGATGCCAGCTCCTTTCATTCAGTCAGTAGCTTCAATCATTTCTGGACGTTTTTCAATGGCAAAAATCAATGAATATTCTAAATGCACAAACAGTAATTTCTCCGCATTGCAAGGTGCAATTCTGAAATTTTTTGCTTTTTCCTGCTCCTCTTAGCATGATAAAGAAGATTCAAAGAGAGTGAGATGCCAGCTCCTTTCATTCAGTCAGTAGCTTCAAACATTTCTGGTATATGAATAACATGATGTTTTTCAATGGCAAAAATCAATGAATATTGTAAATGCACAAACAGTAATTTCTCCGCATTGCAAGGTGCAAGTCTGAAATTTTTTGCTTTTTCCTGCTCCTCTTAGCATGATAAAGAAGATTCAAAGAGAGTGAGATGCCAGCTACTTTCATTCAGTCAGTAGCTTCAATCATTTCTGGACGTTTTTCAATGGTAAAAATCAATGAATATTGTAAATGCACAAACAGTAATTTCTCCACATTGCAAGGTGCAATTCTGAAATGTTTTGCTTTTTCCTGCTCCTCTTAGCATGATAAAGAAGATTCAAAGAGAGTGAGATGCCAGCTCCTTTCATTCAGTCAGTAGCTTCAAACATTTCTGGTATATGAATAACATGATGTTTTTCAATGGCAAAAATCAATGAATATTGTAAATGCACAAACAGTAATTTCTCCGCATTGCAAGGTGCAATTCTGAAATTTTTTGCTTTTTCCTGCTCCTCTTAGCATGATAAAGAAGATTCAAAGAGAGTGAGATGCCAGCTCCTTTCATTCAGTCAGTAGCTTCAAACATTTCTGGTATATGAATAACATGATGTTTGTCAATGGCAAAAATCAATGAATATTGTAAATGCACAAACAGTAATTTCTCCGCATTGCAAGGTGCAAGTCTGAAATTTTTTGCTTTTTCCTGCTCCTCTTAGCATGATAAAGAAGATTCAAAGAGAGTGAGATGCCAGCTACTTTCATTCAGTCAGTAGCTTCAATCATTTCTGGACGTTTTTCAATGGTAAAAATCAATGAATATTGTAAATGCACAAACAGTAATTTCTCCACATTGCAAGGTGCAATTCTGAAATTTTTTGCTTTTTCCTGCTCCTCTTAGCATGATAAAGAAGATTCAAAGAGAGTGAGATGCCAGCTCCTTTCATTCAGTCAGTAGCTTCAAACATTTCTGGTATATGAATAACATGATGTTTTTCAATGGCAAAAATCAATGAATATTGTAAATGCACAAACAGTAATTTCTCCGCATTGCAAGGTGCTATTCTGAAATTTTTTGCTTTTTCCTGCTCCTCTTAGCATGATAAAGAAGATTCAAAGAGAGTGAGGTGCCAGCTCCTTTCATTCAGTCAGTAGCTTCAAACATTTCTGGTATATGAATAACATGTTTTTCAATGGCAAAAATCAATGAATATTGTAAATGCACAAACAGTAATTTCTCCGCATTGCAAGGTGCAATTCTGAAATTTTTTGCTTTTTCCTGCTCCTCTTAGCATGATAAAGAAGATTCAAAGAGAGTGAGATGCCAGCTCCTTTCATTCAGTCAGTAGCTTCAATCATTTCTGGATGTTTTTCAATGGCAAAAATCAATGAATATTGTAAATGCACAAACTGTAATTTCTCCGCATTGCAAGGTGCAATTCTGAAATTTTTTGCTTTTTCCCGCTCCTCTTAGCATGATAAAGAAGATTCAAAGAGAGTGAGGTGCCAGCTCCTTTCATTCAGTCAGTAGCTTCAAACATTTCTGGTATATGAATAACATGTTTTTCAATGGCAAAAATCAATGAATATTGTAAATGCACAAACAGTAATTTCTCCGCATTGCAAGGTGCAATTCTGAAATTTTTTGCTTTTTCCTGCTCCTCTTAGCATGATAAAGAAGATTCAAAGAGAGTGAGATGCCAGCTCCTTTCATTCAGTCAGTAGCTTCAATCATTTCTGGACGTTTTTCAATGGCAAAAATCAATGAATATTGTAAATGCACAAACAGTAATTTCTCCGCATTGCAAGGTGCAATTCTGAAATTTTTTGCTTTTTCCTGCTCCTCTTAGCATGATAAAGAAGATTCAAAGAGAGTGAGATGCCAGCTCCTTTCATTCAGTCAGTAGCTTCAATCATTTCTGGACGTTTTTCAATGGCAAAAATCAATGAATATTGTAAATGCACAAACAGTAATTTCTCCGCATTGCAAGGTGCAATTCTGAAATTTTTTGCTTTTTCCTGCTCCTCTTAGCATGATAAAGAAGATTCAAAGAGAGTGAGATGCCAGCTCCTTTCATTCAGTCAGTAGCTTCAAACATTTCTGGTATATGAATAACATGATGTTTTTCAATGGCAAAAATCAATGAATATTGTAAATGCACAAACAGTAATTTCTCCGCATTGCAAGGTGCAAGTCTGAAATTTTTTGCTTTTTCCTGCTCCTCTTAGCATGATAAAGAAGATTCAAAGAGAGTGAGATGCCAGCTACTTTCATTCAGTCAGTAGCTTCAATCATTTCTGGACGTTTTTCAATGGTAAAAATCAATGAATATTGTAAATGCACAAACAGTAATTTCTCCACATTGCAAGGTGCAATTCTGAAATTTTTTGCTTTTTCCTGCTCCTCTTAGCATGATAAAGAAGATTCAAAGAGAGTGAGATGCCAGCTCCTTTCATTCAGTCAGTAGCTTCAAACATTTCTGGTATATGAATAACATGATGTTTTTCAATGGCAAAAATCAATGAATATTGTAAATGCACAAACAGTAATTTCTCCGCATTGCAAGGTGCAATTCTGAAATTTTTTGCTTTTTCCTGCTCCTCTTAGCATGATAAAGAAGATTCAAAGAGAGTGAGATGCCAGCTCCTTTCATTCAGTCAGTAGCTTCAAACATTTCTGGTATATGAATAACATGATGTTTTTCAATGGCAAAAATCAATGAATATTGTAAATGCACAAACAGTAATTTCTCCGCATTGCAAGGTGCAATTCTGAAATTTTTTGCTTTTTCCTGCTCCTCTTAGCATGATAAAGAAGATTCAAAGAGAGTGAGATGCCAGCTCCTTTCATTCAGTCAGTAGCTTCAATCATTTCTGGACGTTTTTCAATGGCAAAAATCAATGAATATTCTAAATGCACAAACAGTAATTTCTCCGCATTGCAAGGTGCAATTCTGAAATTTTTTGCTTTTTCCTGCTCCTCTTAGCATGATAAAGAAGATTCAAAGAGAGTGAGATGTCAGCTCCTTTCATTCAGTCATTAGCTTCAAACATTTCTGGTATATGAATAACATGATGTTTTTCAATGGCAAAAATCAATGAATATTGTAAATGCACAAACAGTAATTTCTCCGCATTGCAAGGTGCAATTCTGAAATTTTTTGCTTTTTCCTGCTCCTCTTAGCATGATAAAGAAGATTCAAAGAGAGTGAGATGCCAGCTCCTTTCGTTCAGTCAGTAGCTTCAATCATTTCTGGACGTTTTTCAATGGCAAAAATCATTGAATATTATAAATGCACAAACAGTAATTTCTCCGCATTGCAAGGTGCAATTCTGAAATTTTTTGCTTTTTCCTGCTCCTCTTAGCATGATAAAGAAGATTCAAAGAGAGTGAGATGCCAGCTCCTTTCATTCAGTCAGTAGCTTCAATCATTTCTGGACGTTTTTCAATGGCAAAAATCAATGAATATTGTAAATGCACAAACAGTAATTTCTCCGCATTGCAAGGTGCAATTCTGAAATTTTTTGCTTTTTCCTGCTCCTCTTAGCATGATAAACAAGATTCAAAGAGAGTGAGATGCCAGCTCCTTTCATTCAGTCAGTAGCTTCAATCATTTCTGGACGTTTTTCAATGGCAAAAATCAATGAATATTGTAAATGCACAAACAGTAATTTCTCCGCATTGCAAGGTGCAATTCTGAAATTTTTTGCTTTTTCCTGCTCCTCTTAGCATGATAAAGAAGATTCAAAGAGAGTGAGATGCCAGCTCCTTTCATTCAGTCAGTAGCTTCAATCATTTCTGGACGTTTTTCAATGGCAAAAATCAATGAATATTGTAAATGCACAAACAGTAATTTCTCCGCATTGCAAGGTGCAATTCTGAAATTTTTTGCTTTTTCCTGCTCCTCTTAGCATGATAAAGAAGATTCAAAGAGAGTGAGATGCCAGCTCCTTTCATTCAGTCAGTAGCTTCAATCATTTCTGGTATATGAATAACATGATGTTTTTCAATGGCAAAAATCAATGAATATTGTAAATGCACAAACAGTAATTTCTCCGCATTGCAAGGTGCAATTCTGAAATTTTTTGCTTTTTCCTGCTCCTCTTAGCATGATAAAGAAGATTCAAAGAGAGTGAGATGCCAGCTCCTTTCATTCAGTCAGTAGCTTCAATCATTTCTGGACGTTTTTCAATGGCAAAAATCAATGAATATTGTAAATGCACAAACAGTAATTTCTCCGCATTGCAAGGTGCAATTCTGAAATTTTTTGCTTTTTCCTGCTCCTCTTAGCATGATAAACATGATTCAAAGAGAGTGAGTTGCCAGCTCCTTTCATTCAGTCAGTAGCTTCAATCATTTCTGGACGTTTTTCAATTGCAAAAATCAATGAATATTGTAAATGCACAAACAGTAATTTCTCCGCATTGCAAGGTGCAATTCTGAAATTTTTTGCTTTTTCCTGCTCCTCTTAGCATGATAAAGACGATTCAAAGAGAGTGAGATGCCAGCTACTTTCATTCAGTCAGTAGCTTCAATCATTTCTGGTATATGAATAACATGATGTTTTTCAATGGCAAAAATCAATGAATATTGTAAATGCACAAAAAGTAATTTCTCCGCATTGCAAGGTGCAATTCTGAAATTTTTTGCTTTTTCCTGCTCCTCTTAGCATGATAAAGAAGATTCAAAGAGAGTGAGGTGCCAGCTCCTTTCATTCAGTCAGTAGCTTCAAACATTTCTGGTATATGAATAACATGTTTTTCAATGGCAAAAATCAATGAATATTGTAAATGCACAAACAGTAATTTCTCCGCATTGCAAGGTGCAATTGTGAAATTTTTTGCTTTTTCCTGCTCCTCTTAGCATGATAAAGAAGATTCAAAGAGAGTGAGATGCCAGCTCCTTTCATTCAGTCAGTAGCTTCAATCATTTCTGGACGTTTTTCAATGGCAAAAATCAATGAATATTGTAAATGCACAAACAGTAATTTCTCCGCATTGCAAGGTGCAATTCTGAAATTTTTTGCTTTTTCCTGCTCCTCTTAGCATGATAAAGAAGATTCAAAGAGAGTGAGATGCCAGCTCCTTTCATTCAGTCAGTAGCTTCAATCATTTCTGGACGTTTTTCAATGGCAAAAATCAATGAATATTGTAAATGCACAAACAGTAATTTCTCCGCATTGCAAGGTGCAATTCTGAAATTTTTTGCTTTTTCCTGCTCCTCTTAGCATGATAAAGAAGATTCAAAGAGAGTGAGATGCCAGCTCCTTTCATTCAGTCAGTAGCTTCAAACATTTCTGGTATATGAATAACATGATGTTTTTCAATGGCAAAAATCAATGAATATTGTAAATGCACAAACAGTAATTTCTCCGCATTGCAAGGTGCAAGTCTGAAATTTTTTGCTTTTTCCTGCTCCTCTTAGCATGATAAAGAAGATTCAAAGAGAGTGAGATGCCAGCTACTTTCATTCAGTCAGTAGCTTCAATCATTTCTGGACGTTTTTCAATGGTAAAAATCAATGAATATTGTAAATGCACAAACAGTAATTTCTCCACATTGCAAGGTGCAATTCTGAAATTTTTTGCTTTTTCCTGCTCCTCTTAGCATGATAAAGAAGATTCAAAGAGAGTGAGATGCCAGCTCCTTTCATTCAGTCAGTAGCTTCAAACATTTCTGGTATATGAATAACATGATGTTTTCAATGGCAAAAATCAATGAATATTGTAAATGCACAAACAGTAAATTCTCCGCATTGCAAGGTGCAATTCTGAAATTTTTTGCTTTTTCCTACTCCTCTTAGCATGATAAAGAAGATTCAAAGAGAGTGAGATGCCAGCTCCTTTCATTCAGTCAGTAGCTTCAAACATTTCTGGTATATGAATAACATGATGTTTTTCAATGGCAAAAATCAATGAATATTGTAAATGCACAAACAGTAATTTCTCCGCATTGCAAGGTGCAAGTCTGAAATTTTTTGCTTTTTCCTGCTCCTCTTAGCATGATAAAGAAGATTCAAAGAGAGTGAGATGCCAGCTACTTTCATTCAGTCAGTAGATTCAATCATTTCTGGACGTTTTTCAATGTTAAAAATCAATGAATATTGTAAATGCACAAACAGTAATTTCTCCACATTGCAAGGTGCAATTCTGAAATTTTTTGCTTTTTCCTGCTCCTCTTAGCATGATAATGAAGATTCAAAGAGAGTGAGATTCCAGCTCCTTTCATTCAGTCAGTAGCTTCAAACATTTCTGGTATATGAATAACATGATGTTTTTCAATGGCAAAAATCAATGAATATTGTAAATGCACAAACAGTAATTTCTCCGCATTGCAAGGTGCAATTCTGAAATTTTTTGCTTTTTCCTGCTCCTCTTAGCATGATAAAGAAGATTCAAAGAGAGTGAGATGCCAGCTCCTTTCATTCAGTCAGTAGCTTCAATCATTTCTGGATGTTTTTCAATGGCAAAAATCAATGAATATTGTAAATGCACAAACTGTAATTTCTCCGCATTGCAAGGTGCAATTCTGAAATTTTTTACTTTTTCCTGCTCCTCTTAGCATGATAAAGAAGATTCAAAGAGAGTGAGATGCCAGCTACTTTCATTCAGTCAGTAGATTCAATCATTTCTGGACGTTTTTCAATGTTAAAAATCAATGAATATTGTAAATGCACAAACAGTAATTTCTCCACATTGCAAGGTGCAATTGTGAAATTTTTTGCTTTTTCCTGCTCCTCTTAGCATGATAATGAAGATTCAAAGAGAGTGAGATGCCAGCTCCTTTCATTCAGTCAGTAGCTTCAAACATTTCTGGTATATGAATAACATGATGTTTTTCAATGGCAAAAATCAATGAATATTGTAAATGCACAAACAGTAATTTCTCCGCATTGCAAGGTGCAAGTCTGAAATTTTTTGCTTTTTCCTGCTCCTCTTAGCATGATAAAGAAGATTCAAAGAGAGTGAGATGCCAGCTACTTTCATTCAGTCAGTAGATTCAATCATTTCTGGACGTTTTTCAATGTTAAAAATCAATGAATATTGTAAATGCACAAACAGTAATTTCTCCACATTGCAAGGTGCAATTCTGAAATTTTTTGCTTTTTCCTGCTCCTCTTAGCATGATAATGAAGATTCAAAGAGAGTGAGATGCCAGCTCCTTTCATTCAGTCAGTAGCTTCAAACATTTCTGGTATATGAATAACATGATGTTTTTCAATGGCAAAAATCAATGAATATTGTAAATGCACAAACAGTAATTTCTCCGCATTGCAAGGTGCAATTCTGAAATTTTTTGCTTTTTCCTGCTCCTCTTAGCATGATAAAGAAGATTCAAAGAGAGTGAGATGCCAGCTCCTTTCATTCAGTCAGTAGCTTCAATCATTTCTGGATGTTTTTCAATGGCAAAAATCAATGAATATTGTAAATGCACAAACTGTAATTTCTCCGCATTGCAAGGTGCAATTCTGAAATTTTTTACTTTTTCCTGCTCCTCTTAGCATGATAAAGAAGATTCAAAGAGAGTGAGATGCCAGCTCCTTTCATTCAGTCAGTAGCTTCAATCATTTCTGGACGTTTTTCAATGGCAAAAATCAATGAATATTGTAAATGCACAAACAGTAATTTCTCCGCATTGCAAGGTGCAATTCTGAAATTTTTTGCTTTTTCCTGCTCCTCTTAGCATGATAAAGAAGATTCAAAGAGAGTGAGATGCCAGCTCCTTTCATTCAGTCAGTAGCTTCAATCATTTCTGGACGTTTTTCAATGGCAAAAATCAATGAATATTGTAAATGCACAAACAGTAATTTCTCCGCATTGCAAGGTGCAATTCTGAAATTTTTTGCTTTTTCCTGCTCCTCTTAGCATGATAAAGAAGATTCAAAGAGAGTGAGATGCCAGCTCCTTTCATTCAGTCAGTACTTTCAATCATTTCTGGACGTTTTTCAATGGCAAAAATCAATGAATATTGTAAATGCACAAACAGTAATTTCTCCGCATTGCAAGGTGCAATTCTGAAATTTTTTGCTTTTTCCTGCTCCTCTTAGCATGATAAAGAAGATTCAAAGAGAGTGAGATGCCAGCTCCTTTCATTCAGTCAGTAGCTTCAATCATTTCTGGACGTTTTTCAATGGCAAAAATCAATGAATATTGTAAATGCACAAACAGTAATTTCTCCGCATTGCAAGGTGCAAGTCTGAAATTTTTTGCTTTTTCCTGCTCCTCTTAGCATGATAAAGAAGATTCAAAGAGAGTGAGATGCCAGCTACTTTCATTCAGTCAGTAGCTTCAATCATTTCTGGACGTTTTTCAATGGTAAAAATCAATGAATATTGTAAATGCACAAACAGTAATTTCTCCACATTGCAAGGTGCAATTCTGAATTTTTTTGCTTTTTCCTGCTCCTCTTAGCATGATAAAGAAGATTCAAAGAGAGTGAGATGCCAGCTCCTTTCATTCAGTCAGTAGCTTCAAACATTTCTGGTATATGAATAACATGATGTTTTCAATGGCAAAAATCAATGAATATTGTAAATGCACAAACAGTAAATTCTCCGCATTGCAAGGTGCAATTCTGAAATTTTTTGCTTTTTCCTGCTCCTCTTAGCATGATAAAGAAGATTCAAAGAGAGTGAGATGCCAGCTCCTTTCATTCAGTCAGTAGCTTCAAACATTTCTGGTATATGAATAACATGATGTTTTTCAATGGCAAAAATCAATGAATATTGTAAATGCACAAACAGTAATTTCTCCGCATTGCAAGGTGCAAGTCTGAAATTTTTTGCTTTTTCCTGCTCCTCTTAGCATGATAAAGAAGATTCAAAGAGAGTGAGAAGCCAGCTACTTTCATTCAGTCAGTAGATTCACTCATTTCTGGACGTTTTTCAATGTTAAAAATCAATGAATATTGCAAATGCACAAACAGTAATTTCTCCACATTGCAAGGTGCAATTCTGAAATTTTTTGCTTTTTCCTGCTCCTCTTAGCATGATAATGAAGATTCAAAGAGAGTGAGATGCCAGCTCCTTTCATTCAGTCAGTAGCTTCAAACATTTCTGGTATATGAATAACATGATGTTTTTCAATGGCAAAAATCAATGAATATTGTAAATGCACAAACAGTAATTTCTCCGCATTGCAAGGTGCAATTCTGAAATTTTTTGCTTTTTCCTGCTCCTCTTAGCATGATAAAGAAGATTCAAAGAGAGTGAGATGCCAGCTCCTTTCATTCAGTCAGTACTTTCAATCATTTCTGGACGTTTTTCAATGGCAAAAATCAATGAATATTGTAAATGCACAAACAGTAATTTCTCCGCATTGCAAGGTGCAATTCTGAATTTTTTTGCTTTTTCCCGCTCCGCTTAGCATGATAAAGAAGATTCAAAGAGAATGAGGTGCCAGCTCCTTTCATTCAGTCAGTAGCTTCAAACATTTCTGGTATATGAATAACATGTTTTTCAATGGCAAAAATCAATGAATATTGTAAATGCACAAACAGTAATTTCTCCGCATTGCAAGGTGCAATTCTGAAATTTTTTGCTTTTTCCTGCTCCGCTTAGCATGATAAAGAAGATTCAAAGAGAGTGAGATGCCAGCTCCTTTCATTCAGTCAGTAGCTTCAAACATTTCTGGTATATGAATAACATGATGTTTTTCAATGTCAAAAATCAATGAATATTGTAAATGCACAAACAGTAATTTCTCCGCATTGCAAGGTGCAAGTCTGAAATTTTTTGCTTTTTCCTGCTCCTCTTAGCATGATAAAGAAGATTCAAAGAGAGTGAGATGCCAGCTACTTTCATTCAGTCAGTAGCTTCAATCATTTCTGGACGTTTTTCAATGGTAAAAATCAATGAATATTGTAAATGCACAGTAATTTCTCCACATTGCAAGGTGCAATTCTGAAATTTTTTGCTTTTTCCTGCTCCTCTTAGCATGATAAAGAAGATTCAAAGAGAGTGAGATGCCAGCTCCTTTCATTCAGTCAGTAGCTTCAAACATTTCTGGTATATGAATAACATGATGTTTTTCAATGGCAAAAATCAATGAATATTGTAAATGCACAAACAGTAATTTCTCCGCATTGCAAGGTGCAATTCTGAAATTTTTTGCTTTTTCCTGCTCCTCTTAGCATGATAAAGAAGATTCAAAGAGAGTGAGATGCCAGCTCCTTTCATTCAGTCAGTAGCTTCAAACATTTCTGGTATATGAATAACATGATGTTTTTCAATGGCAAAAATCAATGAATATTGTAAATGCACAAACAGTAATTTCTCCGCATTGCAAGGTGCAATTCTGAAATTTTTTGCTTTTTCCTGCTCCTCTTAGCATGATAAAGAAGATTCAAAGAGAGTGAGATGCCAGCTCCTTTCATTCAGTCAGTAGCTTCAATCATTTCTGGACGTTTTTCAATGGCAAAAATCAATGAATATTGTAAATGCACAAACAGTAATTTCTCTGCATTGCAAGGTGCAATTCTGAAATTTTTTGCTTTTTCCTGCTCCTCTTAGCATGATAAAGAAGATTCAAAGAGAGTGAGATGTCAGCTCCTTTCATTCAGTCAGTAGCTTCAAACATTTCTGGTATATGAATAACATGATGTTTTTCAATGGCAAAAATCAATGAATATTGTAAATGCACAAACAGTAATTTCTCCGCATTGCAAGGTGCAATTCTGAAATTTTTTGCTTTTTCCTGCTCCTCTTAGCATGATAAAGAATATTCAAAGAGAGTGAGATTCCAGCTCCTTTCATTCAGTCAGTAGCTTCAATCATTTCTGGACGTTTTTCAATGGCAAAAATCAATGAATATTGTAAATGCACAAACAGTAATTTCTCTGCATTGCAAGGTGCAATTCTGAAATTTTTTGCTTTTTCCTGCTCCTCTTAGCATGATAAAGAAGATTCAAAGAGAGTGAGATGCCAGCTCCTTTCGTTCAGTCAGTAGCTTCAATCATTTCTGGACGTTTTTCAATGGCAAAAATCATTGAATATTATAAATGCACAAACAGTAATTTCTCCGCATTGCAAGGTGCAATTCTGAAATTTTTTAATTTTTCCTGCTCCTCTTAGCATGATAAAGAAGATTCAAAGAGAGTGAGATGCCAGCTCCTTTCATTCAGTCAGTAGCTTCAATCATTTCTGGTATATGAATAACATGATGTTTTTCAATGGCAAAAATCAATGAATATTGTAAATGCACAAACAGTAATTTCTCCGCATTGCAAGGTGCAATTCTGAAATTTTTTGCTTTTTCCTGCTCCTCTTAGCATGATAAAGAAGATTCAAAGAGAGTGAGATGCCAGCTCCTTTCATTCAGTCAGTAGCTTCAATCATTTCTGGACGTTTTTCAATGGCAAAAATCAATGAATATTGTAAATGCACAAACAGTAATTTCTCCGCATTGCAAGGTGCAATTCTGAAATTTTTTGGTTTTTCCTGCTCCTCTTAGCATGATAAAGAAGATTCAAAGAGAGTGAGATGCCAGCTACTTTCATTCAGTCAGTAGCTTCAAACATTTCTGGTATATGAATAACATAATGTTTTTCAATGGCAAAAATCAATGAATATTGTAAATGCACAAACAGTAATTTCTCCGCATTGCAAGGTGCAAGTCTGAAATTTTTTGCTTTTTCCTGCTCCTCTTAGCATGATAAAGAAGATTCAAAGAGAGTGAGATGCCAGCTACTTTCATTCAGTCAGTAGCTTCAATCATTTCTGGACGTTTTTCAATGGTAAAAATCAATGAATATTGTAAATGCACAAACAGTAATTTCTCCACATTGCAAGGTGCAATTCTGAAATTTTTTGCTTTTTCCTGCTCCTCTTAGCATGATAAAGAAGATTCAAAGAGAGTGAGATGCCAGCTCCTTTCATTCAGTCAGTAGCTTCAAACATTTCTGGTATATGAATAACATGATGTTTTTCAATGGCAAAAATCAATGAATATTGTAAATGCACAAACAGTAATTTCTCCGCATTGCAAGGTGCAATTCTGAAATTTTTTGCTTTTTCCTGCTCCTCTTAGCATGATAAAGAACATTCAAAGAGAGTGAGATGCCAGCTCCTTTCATTCAGTCAGTAGCTTCAATCATTTCTGGACGTTTTTCAATGGCAAAAATCAATGAATATTGTAAATGCACAAACAGTAATTTCTCCGCATTGCAAGGTGCAATTCTGAAATTTTTTGCTTTTTCCTGCTCCTCTTAGCATGATAAAGAAGATTCAAAGAGAGTGAGATGCCAGCTCCTTTCATTCAGTCAGTAGCTTCAAACATTTCTGGTATATGAATAACATGATGTTTTTCAATGGCAAAAATCAATGAATATTGTAAATGCACAAACAGTAATTTCTCCGCATTGCAAGGTGCAATTCTGAAATTTTTTCCTTTTTCCTGCTCCTCTTAGCATGATAAAGAAGATTCAAAGAGAGTGAGATGCCAGCTCCTTTCATTCAGTCAGTAGCTTCAAACATTTCTGGTATATGAATAACATGATGTTTTTCAATGACAAAAATCAATGAATATTGTAAATGCACAAACAGTAATTTCTCCGCATTGCAAGGTGCAAGTCTGAAATTTTTTGCTTTTTCCTGCTCCTCTTAGCATGATAAAGAAGATTCAAAGAGAGTGAGATGCCAGCTACTTTCATTCAGTCAGTAGCTTCAATCATTTCTGGACGTTTTTCAATGGTAAAAATCAATGAATATTGTAAATGCACAAACAGTAATTTCTCCACATTGCAAGGTGCAATTCTGAAATTTTTTGCTTTTTCCTGCTCCTCTTAGCATGATAAAGAAGATTCAAAGAGAGTGAGATGCCAGCTCCTTTCATTCAGTCAGTAGCTTCAAACATTTCTGGTATATGAATAACATGATGTTTTTCAATGGCAAAAATCAATGAATATTGTAAATGCACAAACAGTAATTTCTCCGCATTGCAAGGTGCAATTCTGAAATTTTTTGCTTTTTCCTGCTCCTCTTAGCATGATAAAGAAGATTCAAAGAGAGTGAGATGCCAGCTCCTTTCATTCAGTCAGTAGCTTCAATCATTTCTGGATGTTTTTCAATGGCAAAAATCAATGAATATTGTAAATGCACAAACTGTAATTTCTCCGCATTGCAAGGTGCAATTCTGAAATTTTTTGCTTTTTCCTGCTCCTCTTAGCATGTTAAAGAAGATTCAAAGAGAGTGAGATGCCAGCTCCTTTCATTCAGTCAGTAGCTTCAATCATTTCTGGACGTTTTTCAGTGGCAAAAATCAATGAATATTGTAAATGCACAAACAGTAATTTCTCCGCATTGCAAGGTGCAATTCTGAAATTTTTTGCTTTTTCCTGCTCCTCTTAGCATGATAAAGAAGATTCAAAGAGAGTGAGATGCCAGCTCCTTTCATTCAGTCAGTACCTTCAATCATTTCTGGACGTTTTTCAATGGCAAAAATCAATGAATATTGTAAATGCACAAACAGTAATTTCTCCGCATTGCAAGGTGCAAGTCTGAAATTTTTTGCTTTTTCCTGCTCCTCTTAGCATGATAAAGAAGATTCAAAGAGAGTGAGATGCCAGCTACTTTCATTCAGTCAGTAGCTTCAATCATTTCTGGACGTTTTTCAATGGTAAAAATCAATGAATATTGTAAATGCACAAACAGTAATTTCTCCACATTGCAAGGTGCAATTCTGAAATTTTTTGCTTTTTCCTGCTCCTCTTAGCATGATAAAGAAGATTCAAAGAGAGTGAGATGCCAGCTCCTTTCATTCAGTCAGTAGCTTCAAACATTTCTGGTATATGAATAACATGATGTTTTTCAATGGCAAAAATCAATGAATATTGTAAATGCACAAACAGTAATTTCTCCGCATTGCAAGGTGCAATTCTGAAATTTTTTGCTTTTTCCTGCTCCTCTTAGCATGATAAAGAAGATTCAAAGAGAGTGAGATGCCAGCTCCTTTCATTCAGTCAGTAGCTTCAATCATTTCTGGATGTTTTTCAATGGCAAAAATCAATGAATATTGTAAATGCACAAACTGTAATTTCTCCGCATTGCAAGGTGCAATTCTGAAATTTTTTGCTTTTTCCTGCTCCTCTTAGCATGATAAAGAAGATTCAAAGAGAGTGAGATGCCAGCTCCTTTCATTCAGTCAGTAGCTTCAATCATTTCTGGACGTTTTTCAATGGCAAAAATCAATGAATATTGTAAATGCACAAACAGTAATTTCTCCGCATTGCAAGGTGCAATTCTGAAATTTTTTGCTTTTTCCTGCTCCTCTTAGCATGATAAAGAAGATTCAAAGAGAGTGAGATGCCAGCTCCTTTCATTCAGTCAGTACCTTCAATCATTTCTGGACGTTTTTCAATGGCAAAAATCAATGAATATTGTAAATGCACAAACAGTAATTTCTCCGCATTGCAAGGTGCAATTCTGAAATTTTTTGCTTTTTCCCGCTCCTCTTAGCATGATAAAGAAGATTCAAAGAGAGTGAGGTGCCAGCTCCTTTCATTCAGTCAGTAGCTTCAAACATTTCTGGTATATGAATAACATGTTTTTCAATGGCAAAAATCAATGAATATTGTAAATGCACAAACAGTAATTTCTCCGCATTGCAAGGTGCAATTCTGAAATTTTTTGATTTTTCCTGCTCCTCTTAGCATGATAAAGAAGATTCAAAGAGAGTGAGATGCCAGCTCCTTTCATTCAGTCAGTAGCTTCAATCATTTCTGGACGTTTTTCAATGGCAAAAATCAATGAATATTGTAAATGCACAAACAGTAATTTCTCCGCATTGCAAGGTGCAATTATGAAATTTTTTGCTTTTTCCTGCTCCTCTTAGCATGATAAAGAAGATTCAAAGAGAGTGAGATGCCAGCTCCTTTCATTCAGTCAGTAGCTTCAAACATTTCTGGTATATGAATAACATGATGTTTTTCAATGGCAAAAATCAATGAATATTGTAAATGCACAAACAGTAATTTCTCCGCATTGCAAGGTGCAATTCTGAAATTTTTTGCTTTTTCCTGCTCCTCTTAGCATGATAAAGAAGATTCAAAGAGAGTGAGATGCCAGCTCCTTTCATTCAGTCAGTAGCTTCAAACATTTCTGGTATATGAATAACATGATGTTTTTCAATGGCAAAAATCAATGAATATTGTAAATGCACAAACAGTAATTTCTCCGCATTGCAAGGTGCAAGTCTGAAATTTTTTGCTTTTTACTGCTCCTCTTAGCATGATAAAGAAGATTCAAAGAGAGTGAGATGCCAGCTACTTTCATTCAGTCAGTAGCTTCAATCATTTTGGACGTTTTTCAATGGTAAAAATCAATGAATATTGTAAATGCACAAACAGTAATTTCTCCACATTGCAAGGTGCAATTCTGAAATTTTTTGCTTTTTCCTGCTCCTCTTAGCATGATAAAGAAGATTCAAAGAGAGTGAGATGCCAGCTCCTTTCATTCAGTCAGTAGCTTCAAACATTTCTGGTATATGAATAACATGTTTTTCAATGGCAAAAATCAATGAATATTGTAAATGCACAAACAGTAATTTCTCCGCATTGCAAGGTGCAATTCTGAAATTTTTTGCTTTATCCTGCTCCTCTTAGCATGATAAAGAAGATTCAAAGAGAGTGAGATGCCAGCTCCTTTCATTCAGTCAGTAGCTTCAATCATTTCTGGATGTTTTTCAATGGCAAAAATCAATGAATATTGTAAATGCACAAACTGTAATTTCTCCGCATTGCAAGGTGCAATTCTGAAATTTTTTGCTTTTTCCTGCTCCTCTTAGCATGATAAAGAAGATTCAAAGAGAGTGAGATGCCAGCTCCTTTCATTCAGTCAGTAGCTTCAAACATTTCTGGTATATGAATAACATGTTTTTCAATGGCAAAAATCAATGAATATTGTAAATGCACAAACAGTAATTTCTCCACATTGCAAGGTGCAATTCTGAAATTTTTTGCTTTTTCCCGCTCCTCTTAGCATGATAAAGAAGATTCAAAGAGAGTGAGGTGCCAGCTCCTTTCATTCAGTCAGTAGCTTCAAACATTTCTGGTATATGAATAACATGTTTTTCAATGGCAAAAATCAATGAATATTGTAAATGCACAAACAGTAATTTCTCCGCATTGCAAGGTGCAATTCTGAAATTTTTTGATTTTTCCTGCTCCTCTTAGCATGATAAAGAAAATTCAAAGAGAGTGAGATGCCGGCTCCTTTCATTCAGTCAGTAGCTTCAATCATTTCTGGACGTTTTTCAATGGCAAAAATCAATGAATATTGTAAATGCACAAACAGTAATTTCTCCGCATTGCAAGGTGCAATTCTGAAATTTTTTGCTTTTTCCTGCTCCTCTTAGCATGATAAAGAAGATTCAAAGAGAGTGAGATGCCAGCTCCTTTCATTCAGTCAGTAGCTTCAAACATTTCTGGTATATGAATAACATGATGTTTTTCAATGGCAAAAATCAATGAATATTGTAAATGCACAAACAGTAATTTCTCCGCATTGCAAGGTGCAATTCTGAAATTTTTTGCTTTTTCCTGCTCCTCTTAGCATGATAAAGAAGATTCAAAGAGAGTGAGATGCCAGCTCCTTTCATTCAGTCAGTAGCTTCAAACATTTCTGGTATAAGAATAACATGATGTTTTTCAATGGCAAAAATCAATGAATATTGTAAATGCACAAACAGTAATTTCTCCGCATTGCAAGGTGCAAGTCTGAAATTTTTTGCTTTTTCCTGCTCCTCTTAGCATGATAAAGAAGATTCAAAGACAGTGAGATGCCAGCTACTTTCATTCAGTCAGTAGCTTCAATCATTTCTGGACGTTTTTCAATGGTAAAAATCAATGAATATTGTAAATGCACAAACAGTAATTTCTCCACATTGCAAGGTGCAATTCTGAAATTTTTTGCTTTTTCCTGCTCCTCTTAGCATGATAAAGAAGATTCAAAGAGAGTGAGATGCCAGCTCCTTTCATTCAGTCAGTAGCTTCAAACATTTCTGGTATATGAATAACATGATGTTTTTCAATGGCAAAAATCAATGAATATTGTAAATGCACAAACAGTAATTTCTCCGCATTGCAAGGTGCAATTCTGAAATTTTTTGCTTTTTCCTGCTCCTCTTAGCATGATAAAGAAGATTCAAAGAGAGTGAGATGCCAGCTCCTTTCATTCAGTCAGTAGCTTCAATCATTTCTGGATGTTTTTCAATGGCAAAAATCAATGAATATTGTAAATGCACAAACTGTAATTTCTCCGCATTGCAAGGTGCAATTCTGAAATTTTTTGCTTTTTCCTGCTCCTCTTAGCATGATAAAGAAGATTCAAAGAGAGTGAGATGCCAGCTCCTTTCATTCAGTCAGTAGCTTCAATCATTTCTGGACGTTTTTCAGTGGCAAAAATCAATGAATATTGTAAATGCACAAACAGTAATTTCTCCGCATTGCAAGGTGCAATTCTAAAATTTTTTGCTTTTTCCCGCTCCTCTTAGCATGGTAAAGAAGATTCAAAGAGAGTGAGGTGCCAGCTCCTTTCATTCAGTCAGTAGCTTCAAACATTTCTGGTATATGAATAACATGTTTTTCAATGGCAAAAATCAATGAATATTGTAAATGCACAAACAGTAATTTCTCCGCATTGCAAGGTGCAATTCTGAAATTTTTTGATTTTTCCTGCTCCTCTTAGCATGATAAAGAAGATTCAAAGAGAGTGAGATGCCAGCTCCTTTCATTCAGTCAGTAGCTTCAATCATTTCTGGACGTTTTTCAATGGCAAAAATCAATGAATATTGTAAATGCACAAACAGTAATTTCTCCGCATTGCAAGGTGCAATTCTGAAATTTTTTGCTTTTTCCTGCTCCTCTTAGCATGATAAAGAAGATTCAAAGAGAGTGAGATGCCAGCTCCTTTCATTCAGTCAGTAGCTTCAAACATTTCTGGTATATGAATAACATGATGTTTTTCAATGGCAAAAATCAATGAATATTGTAAATGCACAAACAGTAATTTCTCCGCATTGCAAGGTGCAAGTCTGAAATTTTTTGCTTTTTCCTGCTCCTCTTAGCATGATAAAGAAGATTCAAAGAGAGTGAGATGCCAGTTACTTTCATTCAGTCAGTAGCTTCAATCATTTCTGGACGTTTTTCAATGGTAAAAATCAATGAATATTGTAAATGCACAAACAGTAATTTCTCCACATTGCAAGGTGCAATTCTGAAATTTTTTGCTTTTTCCTGCTCCTCTTAGCATGATAAAGAAGATTCAAAGAGAGTGAGATGCCAGCTCCTTTCATTCAGTCAGTAGCTTCAAACATTTCTGGTATATGAATAACATGATGTTTTTCAATGGCAAAAATCAATGAATATTGTAAATGCACAAACAGTAATTTCTCCGCATTGCAAGGTGCAATTCTGAAATTTTTTGCTTTTTCCTGCTCCTCTTAGCATGATAAAGAAGATTCAAAGAGAGTGAGATGCCAGCTCCTTTCATTCAGTCAGTAGCTTCAAACATTTCTGGTATATGAATAACATGATGTTTTTCAATGGCAAAATTCAATGAATATTGTAAATGCACAAAACGTAATTTCTCCGCATTGCAAGGTGCAATTCTGAAATTTTTTGCTTTTTCCTGCTCCTCTTAGCATGATAAAGAAGATTCAAAGAGAGTGAGATGCCAGCTCCTTTCATTCAGTCAGTAGCTTCAATCATTTCTGGATGTTTTTCAATGGCAAAAATCAATGAATATTGTAAATGCACAAACAGTAATTTCTCCGCATTGCAAGGTGCAATTCTGAAATTTTTTGCTTTTTCCTGCTCCTCTTAGCATGATAAAGAAGATTCAAAGAGAGTGAGATGTCAGCTCCTTTCATTCAGTCAGTAGCTTCAAACATTTCTGGTATATGAATAACATGATGTTTTTCAATGGCAAAAATCAATGAATATTGTAAATGCACAAACAGTAATTTCTCCGCATTGCAAGGTGCAATTCTGAAATTTTTTGCTTTTTCCTGCTCCTCTTAGCATGGTAAAGAAGATTCAAAGAGAGTGAGATGCCAGCTCCTTTCATTCAGTCAGTAGCTTCAATCATTTCTGGATGTTTTTCAATGGCAAAAATCAATGAATATTGTAAATGCACAAACAGTAATTTCTCCGCATTGCAAGGTGCAATTCTGAAATTTTTTGCTTTTTCCTGCTCCTCTTAGCATGATAAAGAAGATTCAAAGAGAGTGAGATGCCAGCTCCTTTCATTCAGTCAGTAGCTTCAAACATTTCTGGTATATGAATAACATGATGTTTTTCAATGGCAAAAATCAATGAATATTGTAAATGCACAAACAGTAATTTCTCCGCATTGCAAGGTGCAATTCTGAAATTTTTTGCTTTTTCCTGCTCCTCTTAGCATGATAAAGAAGATTCAAAGAGAGTGAGATGCCAGCTCCTTTCGTTCAGTCAGTAGCTTCAATCATTTCTGGACGTTTTTCAATGGCAAAAATCATTGAATATTATAAATGCACAAACAGTAATTTCTCCGCATTGCAAGGTGCAATTCTGAAATTTTTTACTTTTTCCTGCTCCTCTTAGCATGATAAAGAAGATTCAAAGAGAGTGAGATGCCAGCTCCTTTCATTCAGTCAGTAGCTTCAATCATTTCTGGTATATGAATAACATGATGTTTTTCAATGGCAAAAATCAATGAATATTGTAAATGCACAAACAGTAATTTCTCCGCATTGCAAGGTGCAATTCTGAAATTTTTTGCTTTTTCCTGCTCCTCTTAGCATGATAAAGAAGATTCAAAGAGAGTGAGATGCCAGCTCCTTTCATTCAGTCAGTAGCTTCAATCATTTCTGGACGTTTTTCAATGGCAAAAATCAATGAATATTGTAAATGCACAAACAGTAATTTCTCCGCATTGCAAGGTGCAATTCTGAAATTTTTTGCTTTTTCCTGCTCCTCTTAGCATGATAAAGAAGATTCAAAGAGAGTGAGATGCCAGCTCCTTTCATTCAGTCAGTAGCTTCAATCATTTCTGGACGTTTTTCAATGGCAAAAATCAATGAATATTGTAAATGCACAAACAGTAATTTCTCCGCATTGCAAGGTGCAATTCTGAAATTTTTTGCTTTTTCCTGCTCCTCTTAGCATGATAAAGAAGATTCAAAGAGAGTGAGATGCCAGCTCCTTTCATTCAGTCAGTAGCTTCAATCATTTCTGGACGTTTTTCAATGGCAAAAATCAATGAATATTGTAAATGCACAAACAGTAATTTCTCCGCATTGCAAGGTGCAATTCTGAAATTTTTTACTTTTTCCTGCTCCTCTTAGCATGACAAAGAAGATTCAAAGAGAGTGAGATGCCAGCTCCTTTCATTCAGTCAGTAGCTTCAATCATTTCTGGTATATGAATAACATGATGTTTTTCAATCGCAAAAATCAATGAATATTGTAAATGCACAAACAGTAATTTCTCCGCATTGCAAGGTGCAATTCTGAAATTTTTTGCTTT
Source organism: Phyllobates terribilis (assembly GCF_046119375.1). NCBI lineage: Eukaryota > Metazoa > Chordata > Amphibia > Anura > Dendrobatidae > Phyllobates > Phyllobates terribilis. The sequence goes on from NW_027363293.1 coordinate 263,643, forward strand.
TTCCTGCTCCGCTTAGCATGATAAAGAAGATTCAAAGAGAGTGAGATGCCAGCTCCTTTCATTCAGTCAGTAGCTTCAATCATTTCTGGATGTTTTTCAATGGCAAAAATCAATGAATATTGGAAATGCACAAACAGTAATTTCTCCGCATTGCAAGGTGCAATTCTGAAATTTTTTGCTTTTTCCTGCTCCTCTTAGCATGATAAAGAAGATTCAAAGAGAGTGAGATGCCAGCTCCTTTCCTTCAGTCAGTAGCTTCAATCATTTCTGGTATATGAATAACATGATGTTTTTCAATGGCAAAAATCAATGAATTTTGTAAATGCACAAACAGTAATTTCTCCGCATTGCAAAGCGCAATTCTGAATTTTTTTGCTTTTTCCTGCTCCTCTTAGCATGATAAAGAAGATTCAAAGAGAGTGAGATGCCAGCTCCTTTCGTTCAGTCAGTAGATTCAATCATTTCTGGACATTTTTCAATGGCAAAAATCAATGAATATTGTAAATGCACAAACAGTAATTTCTCCGCATGGCAAGGTGCAATTCTGAAATTTTTTGCTTTTTCCTGCTCCTCTTAGCATGATAAAGAAGATTCAAAGAGAGTGAAATGCCAGCTCCTTTCATTCAGTCAGTAGCTTCAATCATTTCTGGACGTTTTTCAATGGCAAAAATCAATGAATATTGTAAATGCACAAACAGTAATTTCTCCGCATTGCAAGGTGCAATTCTGAAATTTTTTGCTTTTTCCTGCTCCTCTTAGCATGATAAAGAAGATTCAAAGAGAGTGAGATGCCAGCTCCTTTCATTCAGTCAGTAGCTTCAATCATTTCTGGACGTTTTTCAATGGCAAAAATCAATGAATATTGTAAATGCACAAACAGTAATTTCTCCGCATTGCAAGGTGCAATTCTGAAATTTGTTGCTTTTTCCTGCTCCTCTTAGCATGATAAAGAAGATTCAAAGAGAGTGAGATGCCAGCTCCTTTCCTTCAGTCAGTAGCGTCAATCATTTCTGGCATATGAATAACATGATGTTTTTCAATGGCAAAAATCAATGAATTTTGTAAATGCACAAACAGTAATTTCTCCGCATTGCAAGGCGCAATTCTGAAATTTTTTGCTTTTTCCTGCTCCTCTTAGCATGATAAAGAAGATTCAAAGAGAGTGAGATGCCAGCTCCTTTCATTCAGTCAGTAGCTTCAATCATTTCTGGACATTTTTCAATGGCAAAAATCAATGAATATTGTAAATGCACAAACAGTAATTTCTCCGCATTGCAAGGTGCAATTCTGAAATTTTTTGCTTTTTCCTGCTCCTCTTAGCATGATAAAGAAGATTCAAAGAGAGTGAGATGACAGCTCCTTTCATTCAGTCAGTAGCTTCAATCATTTCTGGACGTTTTTCAATGGCAAAAATCAATGAATTTTGTAAATGCACAAACAGTAATTTCTCCGCATTGCAAAGCGCAATTCTGAATTTTTTTGCTTTTTCCTGCTCCTCTTAGCATGATAAAGAAGATTCAAAGAGAGTGAGATGCCAGCTCCTTTCGTTCAGTCAGTAGCTTCAATCATTTCTGGACATTTTTCAATGGCAAAAATCAATGAATATTGTAAATGCACAAACAGTAATTTCTCCGCATGGCAAGGTGCAATTCTGAAATTTTTTGCTTTTTCCTGCTCCTCTTAGCATTATAAAGAAGATTCAAAGAGAGTGAAATGCCAGCTCCTTTCATTCAGTCAGTAGCTTCAATCATTTCTGGACGTTTTTCAATGGCAAAAATCAATGAATATTGTAAATGCACAAATAGTAATTTCTCCGCATTGCAAGGTGCAATTCTGAAATTTTTTGCTTTTTCCTGCTCCTCTTAGCATGATAAAGAAGATTCAAAGAGAGTGAGATGCCAGCTCCTTTCATTCAGTCAGTAGCTTCAATCATTTCTGGACGTTTTTCAATGGCAAAAATCAATGAATATTGTAAATGCACAAACAGTAATTTCTCCGAATTGCAAGGTGCAATTCTGAAATTTTTTGCTTTTTCCTGCTCCTCTTAGCATGATAAAGAAGATTCAAAGAGAGTGAGATGCCAGCTCCTTTCATTCAGTCAGTAGCGTCAATCATTTCTGGCATATGAATAACATGATGTTTTTCAATGGCAAAAATCAATGAATTTTGTAAATGCACAAACAGTAATTTCTCCGCATTGCAAGGCGCAATTCTGAAATTTTTTGCTTTTTCCTGCTCCTCTTAGCATGATAAAGAAGATTCAAAGAGAGTGAGATGCCAGCTCCTTTCATTCAGTCAGTAGCTTCAATCATTTCTGGACATTTTTCAATGGCAAAAATCAATGAATATTGTAAATGCACAAACAGTAATTTCTCCGCATTGCAAGGTGCAATTCTGAAATTTTTTGCTTTTTCCTGCTCCTCTTAGCATGATAAAGAAGATTCAAAGAGAGTGAGATGACAGCTCCTTTCATTCAGTCAGTAGCTTCAATCATTTCTGGACGTTTTTCAATGGCAAAAATCAATGAATATTGTAAATGCACAAACAGTAATTTCTCCGCATTGCAAGGTGCAATTCTGAAATTTTTCCTTTTTCCTGCTCCTCTTAGCATGATAAAGAAGATTCAAAGAGAGTGAGGTGCCAGCTCCTTTCATTCAGTCAGGAGCTTCAAACATTTCTGGTATATGAATAACATGTTTTTCAATGGCAAAAATCAATGAATATTGTAAATGCACAAACAGTAATTTCTCCGCATTGCAAGGTGCAATTCTGAAATTTTTTGCTTTTTCCTGCTCCTCTTAGCATGATAAAGAAGATTCAAAGAGAGTGAGATGCCAGCTCCTTTCATTCAGTCAGTAGCTTCAATCATTTCTGGACGTTTTTCAATGGCAAAAATCAATGAATATTGAAAATGCACAAACAGTAATTTCTCCGCATTGCAAGGTGCAATTCTGAAATTTTTTGCTTTTTCCTGCTCCTCTTAGCATGATAAAGAAGATTCAAAGAGAGTGAGATGCCAGCTCCTTTCATTCAGTCAGTAGCTTCAATCATTTCTGGACGTTTTTCAATGGCAAAAATCAATGAATATTGTAAATGCACAAACAGTAATTTCTCCGCATTGCAAGGTGCAATTCTGAAATTTTTTGCTTTTTCCTGCTCCTCTTAGCATGATAAACAAGATTCAAAGAGAGTGAGATGTCAGCTCCTTTCATTCAGTCAGTAGCTTCAATCATTTCTGGACGTTTTTCAATGGCAAAAATCATTGAATATTGTAAATGCACAAACAGTAATTTCTCCGCATTGCAAGGTGCAATTCTGAAATTTTTTACTTTTTCCTGCTCCTCTTAGCATGATAAAGAAGATTCAAAGAGAGTGAGATGCCAGCTCCTTTCATTCACTCAGTAGCTTCAATCATTTCTGGTATATGAATAACATGATGTTTTTCAATCGCAAAAATCAATGAATATTGTAAATGCACAAACAGTAATTTCTCCGCATTGCAAGGTGCAATTCTGAAATTTTTTGCTTTTTCCTGCTCCTCTTAGCATGATAAAGAAGATTCAAAGAGAGTGAGATGCCAGCTCCTTTCATTCAGTCAGTAGCTTCAATCATTTCTGGATGTTTTTCAATGGCAAAAATCAATGAATATTGTAAATGCACAAACAGTAATTTCTCCGCATTGCAAGGTGCAATTCTGAAATTTTTTGCTTTTTCCTGCTCCTCTTAGCATGATAAAGAAGATTCAAAGAGAGTGAGATGCCAGCTCCTTTCCTTCAGTCAGTAGCTTCAATCATTTCTGGTATATGAATAACATGATGTTTTTCAATGGCAAAAATCAATGAATTTTGTAAATGCACAAACATTAATTTCTCCGCATTGCAAGGCGCAATTCTGAAATTTTTTGCTTTTTCCTGCTCCTCTTAGCATGATAAAGAAGATTCAAAGAGAGTGAGATGCCAGCTCCTTTCATTCAGTCAGTAGCTTCAATCATTTCTGGACATTTTTCAATGGCAAAAATCAATGAATATTGTAAATGCACAAACAGTAATTTCTCCGCATTGCAAGGTGCAATTCTGAAATTTTTTGCTTTTTCCTGCTCCTCTTAGCATGATAAAGAAGATTCAAAGAGAGTGAGATGCCAGCTCCTTTCATTCAGTCAGTAGCTTCAATCATTTCTGGACGTTTTTCAATGGCAAAAATCAATGAATATTGTAAATGCACAAACAGTAATTTCTCCGCATTGCAAGGTGCAATTCTGAAATTTTTTGCTTTTTCCTGCTCCTCTTAGCATGATAAAGAAGATTCAAAGAGAGTGAGATGCCAGCTCCTTTCATTCAGTCAGTACCTTCAATCATTTCTGGACGTTTTTCAATGGCAAAAATCAATGAATATTGTAAATGCACAAACAGTAATTTCTCCGCATTGCAAGGTGCAATTCTGAAATTTTTTGCTTTTTCCTGCTCCTCTTAGCATGATAAAGAAGATTCAAAGAGAGTGAGATGCCAGCTCCTTTCATTCAGTCAGTAGCTTCAATCATTTCTGGACGTTTTTCAATGGCAAAAATCAATGAATATTGTAAATGCACAAACTGTAATTTCTCCGCATTGCAAGGTGCAATTCTGAAATTTTTTGCTTTTTCCTGCTCCTCTTAGCATGATAAAGAAGATTCAAAGAGAGTGAGATGCCAGCTCCTTTCATTCAGTCAGTAGCTTCAATCATTTCTGGTATATGAATAACATGATGTTTTTCAATAGCAAAAATCAATGAATATTGTAAATGCACAAACAGTAATTTCTCCGCATTGCAAGGTGCAATTCTGAAATTTTTTGCTTTTTCCTGCTCCTCTTAGCATGATAAAGAAGATTCAAAGAGAGTGAGATGCCAGCTCCTTTCATTCAGTCAGTAGCTTCAATCATTTCTGGACGTTTTTCAATGGCAAAAATCAATGAATATTGTAAATGCACAAACAGTAATTTCTCCGCATTGCAAGGTGCAATTCTGAAATTTTTTGCTTTTTCCTGCTCCTCTTAGCATGATAAAGAAGATTCAAAGAGAGTGAGATGCCAGCTCCTTTCCTTCAGTCAGTAGCGTCAATCATTTCTGGCATATGAATAACATGATGTTTTTCAATGGCAAAAATCAATGAATTTTGTAAATGCACAAACAGTAATTTCTCCGCATTGCAAGGCGCAATTCTGAAATTTTTTGCTTTTTCCTGCTCCTCTTAGCATGATAAAGAAGATTCAAAGAGAGTGAGATGCCAGCTCCTTTCATTCAGTCAGTAGCTTCAATCATTTCTGGACATTTTTCAATGGCAAAAATCAATGAATATTGTAAATGCACAAACAGTAATTTCTCCGCATTGCAAGGTGCAATTCTGAAATTTTTTGCTTTTTCCTGCTCCTCTTAGCATGATAAAGAAGATTCAAAGAGAGTGAGATGACAGCTCCTTTCATTCAGTCAGTAGCTTCAATCATTTCTGGACGTTTTTCAATGGCAAAAATCAATGAATATTGTAAATGCACAAACAGTAATTTCTCCGCATTGCAAGGTGCAATTCTGAAATTTTTCCTTTTTCCTGCTCCTCTTAGCATGATAAAGAAGATTCAAAGAGAGTGAGGTGCCAGCTCCTTTCATTCAGTCAGGAGCTTCAAACATTTCTGGTATATGAATAACATGTTTTTCAATGGCAAAAATCAATGAATATTGTAAATGCACAAACAGTAATTTCTCCGCATTGCAAGGTGCAATTCTGAAATTTTTTGCTTTTTCCTGCTCCTCTTAGCATGATAAAGAAGATTCAAAGAGAGTGAGATGCCAGCTCCTTTCATTCAGTCAGTAGCTTCAATCATTTCTGGACGTTTTTCAATGGCAAAAATCAATGAATATTGTAAATGCACAAACAGTAATTTCTCCGCATTGCAAGGTGCAATTCTGAAATTTTTTGCTTTTTCCTGCTCCTCTTAGCATGATAAAGAAGATTCAAAGAGAGTGAGATGCCAGCTCCTTTCATTCAGTCAGTAGCTTCAATCATTTCTGGACGTTTTTCAATGGCAAAAATCAATGAATATTGTAAATGCACAAACAGTAATTTCTCCGCATTGCAAGGTGCAATTCTGAAATTTTTTGCTTTTTCCTGCTCCTCTTAGCATGATAAACAAGATTCAAAGAGAGTGAGATGTCAGCTCCTTTCATTCAGTCAGTAGCTTCAATCATTTCTGGACGTTTTTCAATGGCAAAAATCATTGAATATTGTAAATGCACAAACAGTAATTTCTCCGCATTGCAAGGTGCAATTCTGAAATTTTTTACTTTTTCCTGCTCCTCTTAGCATGATAAAGAAGATTCAAAGAGAGTGAGATGCCAGCTCCTTTCATTCACTCAGTAGCTTCAATCATTTCTGGTATATGAATAACATGATGTTTTTCAATCGCAAAAATCAATGAATATTGTAAATGCACAAACAGTAATTTCTCCGCATTGCAAGGTGCAATTCTGAAATTTTTTGCTTTTTCCTGCTCCTCTTAGCATGATAAAGAAGATTCAAAGAGAGTGAGATGCCAGCTCCTTTCATTCAGTCAGTAGCTTCAATCATTTCTGGATGTTTTTCAATGGCAAAAATCAATGAATATTGTAAATGCACAAACAGTAATTTCTCCGCATTGCAAGGTGCAATTCTGAAATTTTTTGCTTTTTCCTGCTCCTCTTAGCATGATAAAGAAGATTCAAAGAGAGTGAGATGCCAGCTCCTTTCCTTCAGTCAGTAGCTTCAATCATTTCTGGTATATGAATAACATGATGTTTTTCAATGGCAAAAATCAATGAATTTTGTAAATGCACAAACATTAATTTCTCCGCATTGCAAGGCGCAATTCTGAAATTTTTTGCTTTTTCCTGCTCCTCTTAGCATGATAAAGAAGATTCAAAGAGAGTGAGATGCCAGCTCCTTTCATTCAGTCAGTAGCTTCAATCATTTCTGGACATTTTTCAATGGCAAAAATCAATGAATATTGTAAATGCACAAACAGTAATTTCTCCGCATTGCAAGGTGCAATTCTGAAATTTTTTGCTTTTTCCTGCTCCTCTTAGCATGATAAAGAAGATTCAAAGAGAGTGAGATGCCAGCTCCTTTCATTCAGTCAGTAGCTTCAATCATTTCTGGACGTTTTTCAATGGCAAAAATCAATGAATATTGTAAATGCACAAACAGTAATTTCTCCGCATTGCAAGGTGCAATTCTGAAATTTTTTGCTTTTTCCTGCTCCTCTTAGCATGATAAAGAAGATTCAAAGAGAGTGAGATGCCAGCTCCTTTCATTCAGTCAGTACCTTCAATCATTTCTGGACGTTTTTCAATGGCAAAAATCAATGAATATTGTAAATGCACAAACAGTAATTTCTCCGCATTGCAAGGTGCAATTCTGAAATTTTTTGCTTTTTCCTGCTCCTCTTAGCATGATAAAGAAGATTCAAAGAGAGTGAGATGCCAGCTCCTTTCATTCAGTCAGTAGCTTCAATCATTTCTGGACGTTTTTCAATGGCAAAAATCAATGAATATTGTAAATGCACAAACTGTAATTTCTCCGCATTGCAAGGTGCAATTCTGAAATTTTTTGCTTTTTCCTGCTCCTCTTAGCATGATAAAGAAGATTCAAAGAGAGTGAGATGCCAGCTCCTTTCATTCAGTCAGTAGCTTCAATCATTTCTGGTATATGAATAACATGATGTTTTTCAATAGCAAAAATCAATGAATATTGTAAATGCACAAACAGTAATTTCTCCGCATTGCAAGGTGCAATTCTGAAATTTTTTGCTTTTTCCTGCTCCTCTTAGCATGATAAAGAAGATTCAAAGAGAGTGAGATGCCAGCTCCTTTCATTCAGTCAGTAGCTTCAATCATTTCTGGACGTTTTTCAATGGCAAAAATCAATGAATATTGTAAATGCACAAACAGTAATTTCTCCGCATTGCAAGGTGCAATTCTGAAATTTTTTGCTTTTTCCTGCTCCTCTTAGCATGATAAACAAGATTCAAAGAGAGTGAGATGCCAGCTCCTTTCATTCAGTCAGTAGCTTCAATCATTTCTGGACGTTTTTCAATGGCAAAAATCATTGAATATTGTAAATGCACAAACAGTAATTTCTCCACATTGCAAGGTGCAATTCTGAAATTTTTTGCTTTTTCCTGCTCCTCTTAGCATGATAAAGAAGATTCAAAGAGAGTGAGATGCCAGCTCCTTTCATTCAGTCAGTAGCTTCAAACATTTCTGGTATATGAATAACATGATGTTTTTCAATGGCAAAAATCAATGAATATTGTAAATGCACAAACAGTAATTTCTCCGCATTGCAAGGTGCAAGTCTGAAATTTTTTGCTTTTTCCTGCTCCTCTTAGCATGATAAAGAAGATTCAAAGAGAGTGAGATGCCAGCTACTTTCATTCAGTCAGTAGCTTCAATCATTTCTGGACGTTTTTCAATGGTAAAAATCAATGAATATTGTAAATGCACAAACAGTAATTTCTGCACATTGCAAGGTGCAATTCTGAAATTTTTTGCTTTTTCCTGCTCCTCTTAGCATGATAAAGAAGATTCAAAGAGAGTGAGATGCCAACTCCTTTCATTCAGTCAGTAGCTTCAAACATTTCTGGTATATGAATAACATGATGTTTTTCAATGGCAAAAATCAATGAATATTGTAAATGCACAAACAGTAATTTCTCCGCATTGCAAGGTGCAATTCTGAAATTTTTTGCTTTTTCCTGCTCCTCTTAGCATGATAAAGAAGATTCAAAGAGAGTGAGATGCCAGCTCCTTTCATTCAGTCAGTAGCTTCAATCATTTCTTAACGTTTTTCAATGGCAAAAATCAATGAATATTGTAAATGCACAAACAGTAATTTCTCCGCATTGCAAGGTGCAATTCTGAAATTTTTTGCTTTTTCCTGCTCCTCTTAGCATGATAAAGAAGATTCAAAGAGAGTGAGATGCCAGCTCCTTTCATTCAGTCAGTACCTTCAATCATTTCTGGACGTTTTTCAATGGCAAAAATCAATGAATATTGTAAATGCACAAACAGTAATTTCTCCGCATTGCAAGGTGCAATTCTGAAATTTTTTGCTTTTTCCCGCTCCTCTTAGCATGATAAAGAAGATTCAAAGAGAGTGAGGTGCCAGCTCCTTTCATTCAGTCAGTAGCTTCAAACATTTCTGGTATATGAATAACATGTTTTTCAATGGCAAAAATCAATGAATATTGTAAATGCACAAACAGTAATTTCTCCGCATTGCAAGGTGCAATTCTGAAATTTTTTGCTTTTTCCTGCTCCTCTTAGCATGATAAAGAAGATTCAAAGAGAGTGAGATGCCAGCTCCTTTCATTCAGTCAGTAGCTTCAATAATTTCTGGACGTTTTTCAATGGCAAAAATCAATGAATATTGTAAATGCACAAACAGTAATTTCTCCGCATTGCAAGGTGCAATTCTGAAATTTTTTGCTTTTTCCTGCTCCTCTTAGCATGATAAAGAAGATTCAAAGAGAGTGAGATGCCAGCTCCTTTCATTCAGTCAGTAGCTTCAATCATTTCTGGACGTTTTTCAATGGCAAAAATCAATGAATATTGTAAATGCACAAACAGTAATTTCTCCGCATTGCAAGGTGCAATTCTGAAATTTTTTGCTTTTTCCTGCTCCTCTTAGCATGATAAAGAAGATTCAAAGAGAGTGAGATGCCAGCTCCTTTGATTCAGTCAGTAGCTTCAAACATTTCTGGTATATGAATAACATGATGTTTTTCAATGGCAAAAATCAATGAATATTGTAAATGCACAAACAGTAATTTCTCCGCATTGCAAGGTGCAAGTCTGAAATTTTTTGCTTTTTCCTGCTCCTCTTAGCATGATAAAGAAGATTCAAAGAGAGTGAGATGCCAGCTACTTTCATTCAGTCAGTAGCTTCAATCATTTCTGGACGTTTTTCAATGGTAAAAATCAATGAATATTGTAAATGCACAAACAGTAATTTCTCCACATTGCAAGGTGCAATTCTGAAATTTTTTGCTTTTTCCTGCTCCTCTTAGCATGATAAAGAAGATTCAAAGAGAGTGAGATGCCAGCTCCTTTCATTTAGTCAGTAGCTTCAAACATTTCTGGTATATGAATAACATGATGTTTTTCAATGGCAAAAATCAATGAATATTGTAAATGCACAAACAGTAATTTCTCCGCATTGCAAGGTGCAAGTCTGAAACTTTTTGCTTTTTCCTGCTCCTCTTAGCATGATAAAGAAGATTCAAAGAGAGTGAGATGCCAGCTCCTTTCATTCAGTCAGTAGCTTCAATCATTTCTGGACGTTTTTCAATGGCAAAAATCAATGAATATTGTAAATGCACAAACAGTAATTTCTCCGCATTGCAAGGTGCAATTCTGAAATTTTTTGCTTTTTCCTGCTCCTCTTAGCATGATAAAGAAGATTCAAAGAGAGTGAGATGCCAGCTCCTTTGATTCAGTCAGTAGCTTCAAACATTTCTGGTATATGAATAACATGATGTTTTTCAATGGCAAAAATCAATGAATATTGTAAATGCACAAACAGTAATTTCTCCGCATTGCAAGGTGCAAGTCTGAAATTTTTTGCTTTTTCCTGCTCCTCTTAGCATGATAAAGAAGATTCAAAGAAAGTGAGATGCCAGCTACTTTCATTCAGTCAGTAGCTTCAATCATTTCTGGACGTTTTTCAATGGTAAAAATCAATGAATATTGTAAATGCACAAACAGTAATTTCTCCACATTGCAAGGTGCAATTCTGAAATTTTTTGCTTTTTCCTGCTCCTCTTAGCATGATAAAGAAGATTCAAAGAGAGTGAGATGCCAGCTCCTTTCATTTAGTCAGTAGCTTCAAACATTTCTGGTATATGAATAACATGATGTTTTTCAATGGCAAAAATCAATGAATATTGTAAATGCACAAACAGTAATTTCTCCGCATTGCAAGGTGCAAGTCTGAAACTTTTTGCTTTTTCCTGCTCCTCTTAGCATGATAAAGAAGATTCAAAGAGAGTGAGATGCCAGCTCCTTTCATTCAGTCAGTAGCTTCAATCATTTCTGGACGTTTTTCAATGGCAAAAATCAATGAATATTGTAAATGCACAAACAGTAATTTCTCCGCATTGCAAGGTGCAATTCTGAAATTTTTTGCTTTTTCCTGCTCCTCTTAGCATGATAAAGAAGATTCAAAGAGAGTGAGATGCCAGCTCCTTTGATTCAGTCAGTAGCTTCAAACATTTCTGGTATATGAATAACATGATGTTTTTCAATGGCAAAAATCAATGAATATTGTAAATGCACAAACAGTAATTTCTCCGCATTGCAAGGTGCAAGTCTGAAATTTTTTGCTTTTTCCTGCTCCTCTTAGCATGATAAAGAAGATTCAAAGAAAGTGAGATGCCAGCTACTTTCATTCAGTCAGTAGCTTCAATCATTTCTGGACGTTTTTCAATGGTAAAAATCAATGAATATTGTAAATGCACAAACAGTAATTTCTCCACATTGCAAGGTGCAATTCTGAAATTTTTTGCTTTTTCCTGCTCCTCTTAGCATGATAAAGAAGATTCAAAGAGAGTGAGATGCCAGCTCCTTTCATTTAGTCAGTAGCTTCAAACATTTCTGGTATATGAATAACATGATGTTTTTCAATGGCAAAAATCAATGAATATTGTAAATGCACAAACAGTAATTTCTCCGCATTGCAAGGTGCAAGTCTGAAACTTTTTGCTTTTTCCTGCTCCTCTTAGCATGATAAAGAAGATTCAAAGAGAGTGAGATGCCAGCTACTTTCATTCAGTCAGTAGCTTCAATCATTTCTGGACGTTTTTCAATGGTAAAAATCAATGAATATTGTAAATGCACAAACAGTAATTTCTCCACATTGCAAGGTGCAATTCTGAAATTTTTTGCTTTTTCCTGCTCCTCTTAGCATGATAAAGAAGATTCAAAGAGAGTGAGATGCCAGCTCCTTTCATTCAGTCAGTAGCTTCAAACATTTCTGGTATATGAATAACATGATGTTTTTCAATGGCAAAAATCAATGAATATTGTAAATGCACAAACAGTAATTTCTCCACATTGCAAGGTGCAATTCTGAAATTTTTTGCTTTTTCCTGCTCCTCTTAGCATGATAAAGAAGATTCAAAGAGAGTGAGATGCCAGCTCCTTTCATTCAGTCAGTAGCTTCAAACATTTCTGGTATATGAATAACATGATGTTTTTCAATGGCAAAAATCAATGAATATTGTAAATGCACAAACAGTAATTTCTCCGCATTGCAAGGTGCAATTCTGAAATTTTTTGCTTTTTCCTGCTCCTCTTAGCATGATAAAGAAGATTCAAAGAGAGTGAGATGCCAGCTCCTTTCATTCAGTCAGTAGCTTCAATCATTTCTGGACGTTTTTCAATGGCAAAAATCAATGAATATTGTAAATGCACAAACAGTAATTTCTCCGCATTGCAAGGTGCAATTCTGAAATTTTTTGCTTTTTCCTGCTCCTCTTAGCATGATAAAGAAGATTCAAAGAGAGTGAGATGTCAGCTCCTTTCATTCAGTCAGTAGCTTCAAACATTTCTGGTATATGAATAACATGATGTTTTTCAATGGCAAAAATCAATGAATATTGTAAATGCACAAACAGTAATTTCTCCGCATTGCAAGGTGCAATTCTGAAATTTTTTGCTTTTTCCTGCTCCTCTTAGCATGATAAAGAAGATTCAAAGAGAGTGAGATGCCAGCTCCTTTCATTCAGTCAGTAGCTTCAATCATTTCTGGACGTTTTTCAATGGCAAAAATCAATGAATATTGTAAATGCACAAACAGTAATTTCTCCGCATTGCAAGGTGCAATTCTGAAATTTTTTGCTTTTTCCTGCTCCTCTTAGCATGATAAAGAGGATTCAAAGAGAGTGAGATGCCAGCTCCTTTCATTCAGTCAGTAGCTTCAATCATTTCTGGACGTTTTTCAATGGCAAAAATCAATGAATATTGTAAATGCACAAACAGTAATTTCTCCGCATTGCAAGGTGCAATTCTGAAATTTTTTGCTTTTTCCTGCTCCTCTTAGCATGATAAAGAAGATTCAAAGAGAGTGAGATGCCAGCTCCTTTCATTCAGTCAGTAGCTTCAAACATTTCTGGTATATGAATAACATGATGTTTTTCAATGGCAAAAATCAATGAATATTGTAAATGCACAAACAGTAATTTCTCCGCATTGCAAGGTGCAAGTCTGAAATTTTTTGCTTTTTCCTGCTCCTCTTAGCATGATAAAGAAGATTCAAAGAGAGTGAGATGCCAGCTACTTTCATTCAGTCAGTAGCTTCAATCATTTCTGGACGTTTTTCAATGGTAAAAATCAATGAATATTGTAAATGCACAAACAGTAATTTCTCCACATTGCAATGTGCAATTCTAAAATTTTTTGCTTTTTCCTGCTCCTCTTAGCATGATAAAGAAGATTCAAAGAGAGTGAGATGTCAGCTCCTTTCATTCAGTCAGTAGCTTCAAACATTTCTGGTATATGAATAACATGATGTTTTTCAATGGCAAAAATCAATGAATATTGTAAATGCACAAACAGTAATTTCTCCGCATTGCAAGGTGCAATTCTGAAATTTTTTGCTTTTTCCTGCTCCTCTTAGCATGATAAAGAAGATTCAAAGAGAGTGAGATGCCAACTCCTTTCATTCAGTCAGTAGCTTCAAACATTTCTGGTATATGAATAACATGATGTTTTTCAATGGCAAAAATCAATGAATATTGTAAATGCACAAACAGTAATTTCTCCGCATTGCAAGGTGCAATTCTGAAATTTTTTGCTTTTTCCTGCTCCTCTTAGCATGATAAAGAAGATTCAAAGAGAGTGAGATGCCAGCTCCTTTCATTCAGTCAGTAGCTTCAATCATTTCTGGACGTTTTTCAATGGCAAAAATCAATGAATATTGTAAATGCACAAACAGTAATTTCTCCGCATTGCAAGGTGCAATTCTGAAATTTTTTGCTTTTTCCTGCTCCTCTTAGCATGATAAAGAAGATTCAAAGAGAGTGAGATGCCAGCTCCTTTCATTCAGTCAGTACCTTCAATCATTTCTGGACGTTTTTCAATGGCAAAAATCAATGAATATTGTAAATGCACAAACAGTAATTTCTCCGCATTGCAAGGTGCAATTCTGAAATTTTTTGCTTTTTCCCGCTCCTCTTAGCATGATAAAGAAGATTCAAAGAGAGTGAGGTGCCAGCTCCTTTCATTCAGTCAGTAGCTTCAAACATTTCTGGTATATGAATAACATGTTTTTCAATGGCAAAAATCAATGAATATTGTAAATGCACAAACAGTAATTTCTCCGCATTGCAAGGTGCAATTCTGAAATTTTTTGCTTTTTCCTGCTCCTCTTAGCATGATAAAGAAGATTCAAAGAGAGTGAGATGCCAGCTCCTTTCATTCAATCAGTAGCTTCAATCATTTCTGGACGTTTTTCAATGGCAAAAATCAATGAATATTGTATATGCACAAACAGTAATTTCTCCGCATTGCAAGGTGCAATTCTGAAATTTTTTGCTTTTTCCTGCTCCTCTTAGCATGATAAAGAAGATTCAAAGAGAGTGAGGTGCCAGCTCCTTTCATTCAGTCAGTAGCTTCAAACATTTCTGGTATATGAATAACATGTTTTTCAATGGCAAAAATCAATGAATATTGTAAATGCACAAACAGTAATTTCTCCGCATTGCAAGGTGCAATTCTGAAATTTTTTGCTTTTTCCTGCTCCTCTTAGCATGATAAAGAAGATTCAAAGAGAGTGAGATGCCAGCTCCTTTCATTCAGTCAGTAGCTTCAATCATTTCTGGACGTCTTTCAATGGCAAAAATCAATGAATATTGTAAATGCACAAACAGTAATTTCTCCGCATTGCAAGGTGCAATTCTGAAATTTTTTGCTTTTTCCTGCTCCTCTTAGCATGATAAAGAAGATTCAAAGAGAGTGAGATGCCAGCTCCTTTCATTCAGTCAGTAGCTTCAATCATTTCTGGACGTTTTTCAATGGCAAAAATCAATGAATATTGTAAATGCACAAACAGTAATTTCTCCGCATTGCAAGGTGCAATTCTGAAATTTTTTGCTTTTTCCTGCTCCTCTTAGCATGATAAAGAAGATTCAAAGAGAGTGAGATGCCAGCTCCTTTGATTCAGTCAGTAGCTTCAAACATTTCTGGTATATGAATAACATGATGTTTTTCAATGGCAAAAATCAATGAATATTGTAAATGCACAAACAGTAATTTCTCCGCATTGCAAGGTGCAAGTCTGAAATTTTTTGCTTTTTCCTGCTCCTCTTAGCATGATAAAGAAGATTCAAAGAGAGTGAGATGCCAGCTACTTTCATTCAGTCAGTAGCTTCAATCATTTCTGGACGTTTTTCAATGGTAAAAATCAATGAATATTGTAAATGCACAAACAGTAATTTCTCCACATTGCAAGGTGCAATTCTGAAATTTTTTGCTTTTTCCTGCTCCTCTTAGCATGATAAAGAAGATTCAAAGAGAGTGAGATGCCAGCTCCTTTCATTCAGTCAGTAGCTTCAAACATTTCTGGTATATGAATAACATGATGTTTTTCAATGGCAAAAATCAATGAATATTGTAAATGCACAAACAGTAATTTCTCCGCATTGCAAGGTGCAAGTCTGAAATTTTTTGCTTTTTCCTGCTCCTCTTAGCATGATAAAGAAGATTCAAAGAGAGTGAGATGCCAGCTACTTTCATTCAGTCAGTAGCTTCAATCATTTCTGGACGTTTTTCAATGGTAAAAATCAATGAATATTGTAAATGCACAAACAGTAATTTCTCCACATTGCAAGGTGCAATTCTGAAATTTTTTGCTTTTTCCTGCTCCTCTTAGCATGATGAAGAAGATTCAAAGAGAGTGAGATGCCAGCTCCTTTCATTCAGTCAGTAGCTTCAAACATTTCTGGTATATGAATAACATGATGTTTTTCAATGGCAAAAATCAATGAATATTGTAAATGCACAAACAGTAATTTCTTCACATTGCAAGGTGCAATTCTGAAATTTTTTGCTTTTTCCTGCTCCTCTTAGCATGATAAAGAAGATTCAAAGAGAGTGAGATGCCAGCTCCTTTCATTCAGTCAGTAGCTTCAAACATTTCTGGTATATGAATAACATGATGTTTTTCAATGGCAAAAATCAATGAATATTGTAAATGCACAAACAGTAATTTCTCCGCATTGCAAGGTGCAATTCTGAAATTTTTTGCTTTTTCCTGCTCCTCTTAGCATGATAAAAAAGATTCAAAGAGAGTGAGATGCCAGCTCCTTTCATTCAGTCAGTAGCTTCAATCATTTCTGGACGTTTTTCAATGGCAAAAATCAATGAATATTGTAAATGCACAAACAGTAATTTCTCCGCATTGCAAGGTGCAATTCTGAAATTTTTTGCTTTTTCCTGCTCCTCTTAGCATGATAAAGAAGATTCAAAGAGAGTGAGATGCCAGCTCCTTTCATTCAGTCAGTAGCTTCAATCATTTCTGGACGTTTTTCAATGGCAAAAATCAATGAATATTGTAAATGCACAAACAGTAATTTCTCCGCATTGCAAGGTGCAATTCTGAAATTTTTTGCTTTTTCCTGCTCCTCTTAGCATGATAAAGAAGATTCAAAGAGAGTGAGATGCCAACTCCTTTCATTCAGTCAGTAGCTTCAAACATTTCTGGTATATGAATAACATGATGTTTTTCAATGGCAAAAATCAATGAATATTGTAAATGCACAAACAGTAATTTCTCCGCATTGCAAGGTGCAATTCTGAAATTTTTTGCTTTTTCCTGCTCCTCTTAGCATGATAAAGAAGATTCAAAGAGAGTGAGATGCCAGCTCCTTTCATTCAGTCAGTAGCTTCAATCATTTCTGGACGTTTTTCAATGGCAAAAATCAATGAATATTGTAAATGCACAAACAGTAATTTCTCCGCATTGCAAGGTGCAATTCTGAAATTTTTTGCTTTTTCCTGCTCCTCTTAGCATGATAAAGAAGATTCAAAGAGAGTGAGATGCCAGCTCCTTTCATTCAGTCAGTACCTTCAATCATTTCTGGACGTTTTTCAATGGCAAAAATCAATGAATATTGTAAATGCACAAACAGTAATTTCTCCGCATTGCAAGGTGCAATTCTGAAATTTTTTGCTTTTTCCCGCTCCTCTTAGCATGATAAAGAAGATTCAAAGAGAGTGAGGTGCCAGCTCCTTTCATTCAGTCAGTAGCTTCAAACATTTCTGGTATATGAATAACATGTTTTTCAATGGCAAAAATCAATGAATATTGTAAATGCACAAACAGTAATTTCTCCGCATTGCAAGGTGCAATTCTGAAATTTTTTGCTTTTTCCTGCTCCTCTTAGCATGATAAAGAAGATTCAAAGAGAGTGAGATGCCAGCTCCTTTCATTCAATCAGTAGCTTCAATCATTTCTGGACGTTTTTCAATGGCAAAAATCAATGAATATTGTATATGCACAAACAGTAATTTCTCCGCATTGCAAGGTGCAATTCTGAAATTTTTTGCTTTTTCCTGCTCCTCTTAGCATGATAAAGAAGATTCAAAGAGAGTGAGATGCCAGCTCCTTTCATTCAGTCAGTAGCTTCAATCATTTCTGGACGTTTTTCAATGGCAAAAATCAATGAATATTGTAAATGCACAAACAGTAATTTCTCCGCATTGCAAGGTGCAATTCTGAAATTTTTTGCTTTTTCCTGCTCCTCTTAGCATGATAAAGAAGATTCAAAGAGAGTGAGATGCCAGCTCCTTTGATTCAGTCAGTAGCTTCAAACATTTCTGGTATATGAATAACATGATGTTTTTCAATGGCAAAAATCAATGAATATTGTAAATGCACAAACAGTAATTTCTCCGCATTGCAAGGTGCAAGTCTGAAATTTTTTGCTTTTTCCTGCTCCTCTTAGCATGATAAAGAAGATTCAAAGAGAGTGAGATGCCAGCTACTTTCATTCAGTCAGTAGCTTCAATCATTTCTGGACGTTTTTCAATGGTAAAAATCAATGAATATTGTAAATGCACAAACAGTAATTTCTCCACATTGCAAGGTGCAATTCTGAAATTTTTTGCTTTTTCCTGCTCCTCTTAGCATGATAAAGAAGATTCAAAGAGAGTGAGATGCCAGCTCCTTTCATTCAGTCAGTAGCTTCAAACATTTCTGGTATATGAATAACATGATGTTTTTCAATGGCAAAAATCAATGAATATTGTAAATGCACAAACAGTAATTTCTCCGCATTGCAAGGTGCAAGTCTGAAATTTTTTGCTTTTTCCTGCTCCTCTTAGCATGATAAAGAAGATTCAAAGAGAGTGAGATGCCAGCTACTTTCATTCAGTCAGTAGCTTCAATCATTTCTGGACGTTTTTCAATGGTAAAAATCAATGAATATTGTAAATGCACAAACAGTAATTTCTCCACATTGCAAGGTGCAATTCTGAAATTTTTTGCTTTTTCCTGCTCCTCTTAGCATGATAAAGAAGATTCAAAGAGAGTGAGATGCCAGCTCCTTTCATTCAGTCAGTAGCTTCAAACATTTCTGGTATATGAATAACATGATGTTTTTCAATGGCAAAAATCAATGAATATTGTAAATGCACAAACAGTAATTTCTCCACATTGCAAGGTGCAATTCTGAAATTTTTTGCTTTTTCCTGCTCCTCTTAGCATGATAAAGAAGATTCAAAGAGAGTGAGATGCCAGCTCCTTTCATTCAGTCAGTAGCTTCAAACATTTCTGGTATATGAATAACATGATGTTTTTCAATGGCAAAAATCAATGAATATTGTAAATGCACAAACAGTAATTTCTCCGCATTGCAAGGTGCAATTCTGAAATTTTTTGCTTTTTCCTGCTCCTCTTAGCATGATAAAGAAGATTCAAAGAGAGTGAGATGCCAGCTCCTTTCATTCAGTCAGTAGCTTCAATCATTTCTGGACGTTTTTCAATGGCAAAAATCAATGAATATTGTAAATGCACAAACAGTAATTTCTCCGCATTGCAAGGTGCAATTCTGAAATTTTTTGCTTTTTCCTGCTCCTCTTAGCATGATAAAGAAGATTCAAAGAGAGTGAGATGTCAGCTCCTTTCATTCAGTCAGTAGCTTCAAACATTTCTGGTATATGAATAACATGATGTTTTTCAATGGCAAAAATCAATGAATATTGTAAATGCACAAACAGTAATTTCTCCGCATTGCAAGGTGCAATTCTGAAATTTTTTGCTTTTTCCTGCTCCTCTTAGCATGATAAAGAAGATTCAAAGAGAGTGAGATGCCAGCTCCTTTCATTCAGTCAGTAGCTTCAATCATTTCTGGACGTTTTTCAATGGCAAAAATCAATGAATATTGTAAATGCACAAACAGTAATTTCTCCGCATTGCAAGGTGCAATTCTGAAATTTTTTGCTTTTTCCTGCTCCTCTTAGCATGATAAAGAAGATTCAAAGAGAGTGAGATGCCAGCTCCTTTCATTCAGTCAGTAGCTTCAATCATTTCTGGACGTTTTTCAATGGCAAAAATCAATGAATATTGTAAATGCACAAACAGTAATTTCTCCGCATTGCAAGGTGCAATTCTGAAATTTTTTGCTTTTTCCTGCTCCTCTTAGCATGATAAAGAAGATTCAAAGAGAGTGAGATGCCAGCTCCTTTGATTCAGTCAGTAGCTTCAAACATTTCTGGTATATGAATAACATGATGTTTTTCAATGGCAAAAATCAATGAATATTGTAAATGCACAAACAGTAATTTCTCCGCATTGCAAGGTGCAAGTCTGAAATTTTTTGCTTTTTCCTGCTCCTCTTAGCATGATAAAGAAGATTCAAAGAGAGTGAGATGCCAGCTACTTTCATTCAGTCAGTAGCTTCAATCATTTCTGGACGTTTTTCAATGGTAAAAATCAATGAATATTGTAAATGCACAAACAGTAATTTCTCCACATTGCAAGGTGCAATTCTGAAATTTTTTGCTTTTTCCTGCTCCTCTTAGCATGATAAAGAAGATTCAAAGAGAGTGAGATGCCAGCTCCTTTCATTCAGTCAGTAGCTTCAAACATTTCTGGTATATGAATAACATGATGTTTTTCAATGGCAAAAATCAATGAATATTGTAAATGCACAAACAGTAATTTCTCCGCATTGCAAGGTGCAAGTCTGAAATTTTTTGCTTTTTCCTGCTCCTCTTAGCATGATAAAGAAGATTCAAAGAGAGTGAGATGCCAGCTACTTTCATTCAGTCAGTAGCTTCAATCATTTCTGGACGTTTTTCAATGGTAAAAATCAATGAATATTGTAAATGCACAAACAGTAATTTCTCCACATTGCAAGGTGCAATTCTGAAATTTTTTGCTTTTTCCTGCTCCTCTTAGCATGGTAAAGAAGATTCAAAGAGAGTGAGATGCCAGCTCCTTTCATTCAGTCAGTAGCTTCAAACATTTCTGGTATATGAATAACATGATGTTTTTCAATGGCAAAAATCAATGAATATTGTAAATGCACAAACAGTAATTTCTCCACATTGCAAGGTGCAATTCTGAAATTTTTTGCTTTTTCCTGCTCCTCTTAGCATGATAAAGAAGATTCAAAGAGAGTGAGATGCCAGCTCCTTTCATTCAGTCAGTAGCTTCAAACATTTCTGGTATATGAATAACATGATGTTTTTCAATGGCAAAAATCAATGAATATTGTAAATGCACAAACAGTAATTTCTCCGCATTGCAAGGTGCAATTCTGAAATTTTTTGCTTTTTCCTGCTCCTCTTAGCATGATAAAGAAGATTCAAAGAGAGTGAGATGCCAGCTCCTTTCATTCAGTCAGTAGCTTCAATCATTTCTGGACGTTTTTCAATGGCAAAAATCAATGAATATTGTAAATGCACAAACAGTAATTTCTCCGCATTGCAAGGTGCAATTCTGAAATTTTTTGCTTTTTCCTGCTCCTCTTAGCATGATAAAGAAGATTCAAAGAGAGTGAGATGTCAGCTCCTTTCATTCAGTCAGTAGCTTCAAACATTTCTGGTATATGAATAACATGATGTTTTTCAATGGCAAAAATCAATGAATATTGTAAATGCACAAACAGTAATTTCTCCGCATTGCAAGGTGCAATTCTGAAATTTTTTGCTTTTTCCTGCTCCTCTTAGCATGATAAAGAAGATTCAAAGAGAGTGAGATGCCAGCTCCTTTCATTCAGTCAGTAGCTTCAATCATTTCTGGACGTTTTTCAATGGCAAAAATCAATGAATATTGTAAATGCACAAACAGTAATTTCTCCGCATTGCAAGGTGCAATTCTGAAATTTTTTGCTTTTTCCTGCTCCTCTTAGCATGATAAAGTAGATTCAAAGAGAGTGAGATGCCAGCTCCTTTCATTCAGTCAGTAGCTTCAATCATTTCTGGACGTTTTTCAATGGCAAAAATCAATGAATATTGTAAATGCACAAACAGTAATTTCTCCGCATTGCAAGGTGCAATTCTGAAATTTTTTGCTTTTTCCTGCTCCTCTTAGCATGATAAAGAAGATTCAAAGAGAGTGAGATGCCAACTCCTTTCATTCAGTCAGTAGCTTCAAACATTTCTGGTATATGAATAACATGATGTTTTTCAATGGCAAAAATCAATGAATATTGTAAATGCACAAACAGTAATTTCTCCGCATTGCAAGGTGCAATTCTGAAATTTTTTGCTTTTTCCTGCTCCTCTTAGCATGATAAAGAAGATTCAAAGAGAGTGAGATGCCAGCTCCTTTCATTCAGTCAGTAGCTTCAATCATTTCTGGACGTTTTTCAATGGCAAAAATCAATGAATATTGTAAATGCAAAAACAGTAATTTCTCCGCATTGCAAGGTGCAATTCTGAAATTTTTTGCTTTTTCCTGCTCCTCTTAGCATGATAAAGAAGATTCAAAGAGAGTGAGATGCCAGCTCCTTTCATTCAGTCACTACCTTCAATCATTTCTGGACGTTTTTCAATGGCAAAAATCAATGAATATTGTAAATGCACAAACAGTAATTTCTCCGCATTGCAAGGTGCAATTCTGAAATTTTTTGCTTTTTCCCGCTCCTCTTAGCATGATAAAGAAGATTCAAAGAGAGTGAGGTGCCAGCTCCTTTCATTCAGTCAGTAGCTTCAAACATTTCTGGTATATGAATAACATGTTTTTCAATGGCAAAAATTAATGAATATTGTAAATGCACAAACAGTAATTTCTCCGCATTGCAAGGTGCAATTCTGAAATTTTTTGCTTTTTCCTGCTCCTCTTAGCATGATAAAGAAGATTCAAAGAGAGTGAGATGCCAGCTCCTTTCATTCAATCAGTAGCTTCAATCATTTCTGGACGTTTTTCAATGGCAAAAATCAATGAATATTGTATATGCACAAACAGTAATTTCTCCGCATTGCAAGGTGCAATTCTGAAATTTTTTGCTTTTTCCTGCTCCTCTTAGCATGATAAAGAAGATTCAAAGAGAGTGAGATGCCAGCTCCTTTCATTCAGTCAGTAGCTTCAATCATTTCTGGACGTTTTTCAATGGCAAAAATCAATGAATATTGTAAATGCACAAA
The DNA here is from genome assembly GCF_046119375.1 of Phyllobates terribilis. Taxonomy (NCBI): domain Eukaryota; kingdom Metazoa; phylum Chordata; class Amphibia; order Anura; family Dendrobatidae; genus Phyllobates; species Phyllobates terribilis. The sequence continues at coordinate 286,299 of NW_027363293.1, forward strand.
CAGTAATTTCTCCGCATTGCAAGGTGCAATTCTGAAATTTTTTGCTTTTTCCTGCTCCTCTTAGCATGATAAAGAAGATTCAAAGAGAGTGAGATGCCAGCTCCTTTGATTCAGTCAGTAGCTTCAAACATTTCTGGTATATGAATAACATGATGTTTTTCAATGGCAAAAATCAATGAATATTGTAAATGCACAAACAGTAATTTCTCCGCATTGCAAGGTGCAAGTCTGAAATTTTTTGCTTTTTCCTGCTCCTCTTAGCATGATAAAGAAGATTCAAAGAGAGTGAGATGCCAGCTACTTTCATTCAGTCAGTAGCTTCAATCATTTCTGGACGTTTTTCAATGGTAAAAATCAATGAATATTGTAAATGCACAAACAGTAATTTCTCCACATTGCAAGGTGCAATTCTGAAATTTTTTGCTTTTTCCTGCTCCTCTTAGCATGATAAAGAAGATTCAAAGAGAGTGAGATGCCAGCTCCTTTCATTCAGTCAGTAGCTTCAAACATTTCTGGTATATGAATAACATGATGTTTTTCAATGGCAAAAATCAATGAATATTGTAAATGCACAAACAGTAATTTCTCCGCATTGCAAGGTGCAAGTCTGAAATTTTTTGCTTTTTCCTGCTCCTCTTAGCATGATAAAGAAGATTCAAAGAGAGTGAGATGCCAGCTACTTTCATTCAGTCAGTAGCTTCAATCATTTCTGGACGTTTTTCAATGGTAAAAATCAATGAATATTGTAAATGCACAAACAGTAATTTCTCCGCATTGCAAGGTGCAATTCTGAAATTTTTTGCTTTTTCCTGCTCCTCTTAGCATGATAAAGAAGATTCAAAGAGAGTGAGATGCCAGCTCCTTTCATTCAGTCAGTAGCTTCAAACATTTCTGGTATATGAATAACATGATGTTTTTCAATGGCAAAAATCAATGAATATTGTAAATGCACAAACAGTAATTTCTCCACATTGCAAGGTGCAATTCTGAAATTTTTTGCTTTTTCCTGCTCCTCTTAGCATGATAAAGAAGATTCAAAGAGAGTGAGATGCCAGCTCCTTTCATTCAGTCAGTAGCTTCAAACATTTCTGGTATATGAATAACATGATGTTTTTCAATGGCAAAAATCAATGAATATTGTAAATGCACAAACAGTAATTTCTCCGCATTGCAAGGTGCAATTCTGAAATTTTTTGCTTTTTCCTGCTCCTCTTAGCATGATAAAGAAGATTCAAAGAGAGTGAGATGCCAGCTCCTTTCATTCAGTCAGTAGCTTCAATCATTTCTGGACGTTTTTCAATGGCAAAAATCAATGAATATTGTAAATGCACAAACAGTAATTTCTCCGCATTGCAAGGTGCAATTCTGAAATTTTTTGCTTTTTCCTGCTCCTCTTAGCATGATAAAGAAGATTCAAAGAGAGTGAGATGTCAGCTCCTTTCATTCAGTCAGTAGCTTCAAACATTTCTGGTATATGAATAACATGATGTTTTTCAATGGCAAAAATCAATGAATATTGTAAATGCACAAACAGTAATTTCTCCGCATTGCAAGGTGCAATTCTGAAATTTTTTGCTTTTTCCTGCTCCTCTTAGCATGATAAAGAAGATTCAAAGAGAGTGAGATGCCAGCTCCTTTCATTCAGTCAGTAGCTTCAATCATTTCTGGACGTTTTTCAATGGCAAAAATCAATGAATATTGTAAATGCACAAACAGTAATTTCTCCGCATTGCAAGGTGCAATTCTGAAATTTTTTGCTTTTTCCTGCTCCTCTTAGCATGATAAAGAAGATTCAAAGAGAGTGAGATGCCAGCTCCTTTCATTCAATCAGTAGCTTCAATCATTTCTGGACGTTTTTCAATGGCAAAAATCAATGAATATTGTATATGCACAAACAGTAATTTCTCCGCATTGCAAGGTGCAATTCTGAAATTTTTTGCTTTTTCCTGCTCCTCTTAGCATGATAAAGAAGATTCAAAGAGAGTGAGATGCCAGCTCCTTTCATTCAGTCAGTAGCTTCAATCATTTCTGGACGTTTTTCAATGGCAAAAATCAATGAATATTGTAAATGCACAAACAGTAATTTCTCCGCATTGCAAGGTGCAATTCTGAAATTTTTTGCTTTTTCCTGCTCCTCTTAGCATGATAAAGAAGATTCAAAGAGAGTGAGATGCCAGCTCCTTTGATTCAGTCAGTAGCTTCAAACATTTCTGGTATATGAATAACATGATGTTTTTCAATGGCAAAAATCAATGAATATTGTAAATGCACAAACAGTAATTTCTCCGCATTGCAAGGTGCAAGTCTGAAATTTTTTGCTTTTTCCTGCTCCTCTTAGCATGATAAAGAAGATTCAAAGAGAGTGAGATGCCAGCTACTTTCATTCAGTCAGTAGCTTCAATCATTTCTGGACGTTTTTCAATGGTAAAAATCAATGAATATTGTAAATGCACAAACAGTAATTTCTCCACATTGCAAGGTGCAATTCTGAAATTTTTTGCTTTTTCCTGCTCCTCTTAGCATGATAAAGAAGATTCAAAGAGAGTGAGATGCCAGCTCCTTTCATTCAGTCAGTAGCTTCAAACATTTCTGGTATATGAATAACATGATGTTTTTCAATGGCAAAAATCAATGAATATTGTAAATGCACAAACAGTAATTTCTCCGCATTGCAAGGTGCAAGTCTGAAATTTTTTGCTTTTTCCTGCTCCTCTTAGCATGATAAAGAAGATTCAAAGAGAGTGAGATGCCAGCTACTTTCATTCAGTCAGTAGCTTTAATCATTTCTGGACGTTTTTCAATGGTAAAAATCAATGAATATTGTAAATGCACAAACAGTAATTTCTCCACATTGCAAGGTGCAATTCTGAAATTTTTTGCTTTTTCCTGCTCCTCTTAGCATGATAAAGAAGATTCAAAGAGAGTGAGATGCCAGCTCCTTTCATTCAGTCAGTAGCTTCAAACATTTCTGGTATATGAATAACATGATGTTTTTCAATGGCAAAAATCAATGAATATTGTAAATGCACAAACAGTAATTTCTCCACATTGCAAGGTGCAATTCTGAAATTTTTTGCTTTTTCCTGCTCCTCTTAGCATGATAAAGAAGATTCAAAGAGAGTGAGATGCCAGCTCCTTTCATTCAGTCAGTAGCTTCAAACATTTCTGGTATATGAATAACATGATGTTTTTCAATGGCAAAAATCAATGAATATTGTAAATGCACAAACAGTAATTTCTCCGCATTGCAAGGTGCAATTCTGAAATTTTTTGCTTTTTCCTGCTCCTCTTAGCATGATAAAGAAGATTCAAAGAGAGTGAGATGCCAGCTCCTTTCATTCAGTCAGTAGCTTCAATCATTTCTGGACGTTTTTCAATGGCAAAAATCAATGAATATTGTAAATGCACAAACAGTAATTTCTCCGCATTGCAAGGTGCAATTCTGAAATTTTTTGCTTTTTCCTGCTCCTCTTAGCATGATAAAGAAGATTCAAAGAGAGTGAGATGTCAGCTCCTTTCATTCAGTCAGTAGCTTCAAACATTTCTGGTATATGAATAACATGATGTTTTTCAATGGCAAAAATCAATGAATATTGTAAATGCACAAACAGTAATTTCTCCGCATTGCAAGGTGCAATTCTGAAATTTTTTGCTTTTTCCTGCTCCTCTTAGCATGATAAAGAAGATTCAAAGAGAGTGAGATGCCAGCTCCTTTCATTCAGTCAGTAGCTTCAATCATTTCTGGACGTTTTTCAATGGCAAAAATCAATGAATATTGTAAATGCACAAACAGTAATTTCTCCGCATTGCAAGGTGCAATTCTGAAATTTTTTGCTTTTTCCTGCTCCTCTTAGCATGATAAAGAAGATTCAAAGAGAGTGAGATGCCAGCTCCTTTCATTCAGTCAGTAGCTTCAATCATTTCTGGACGTTTTTCAATGGCAAAAATCAATGAATATTGTAAATGCACAAACAGTAATTTCTCCGCATTGCAAGGTGCAATTCTGAAATTTTTTGCTTTTTCCTGCTCCTCTTAGCATGATAAAGAAGATTCAAAGAGAGTGAGATGCCAGCTCCTTTGATTCAGTCAGTAGCTTCAAACATTTCTGGTATATGAATAACATGATGTTTTTCAAGGGCAAAAATCAATGAATATTGTAAATGCACAAACAGTAATTTCTCCGCATTGCAAGGTGCAAGTCTGAAATTTTTTGCTTTTTCCTGCTCCTCTTAGCATGATAAAGAAGATTCAAAGAGAGTGAGATGCCAGCTACTTTCATTCAGTCAGTAGCTTCAATCATTTCTGGACGTTTTTCAATGGTAAAAATCAATGAATATTGTAAATGCACAAACAGTAATTTCTCCACATTGCAAGGTGCAATTCTGAAATTTTTTGCTTTTTCCTGCTCCTCTTAGCATGATAAAGAAGATTCAAAGAGAGTGAGATGCCAGCTCCTTTCATTCAGTCAGTAGCTTCAAACATTTCTGGTATATGAATAACATGATGTTTTTCAATGGCAAAAATCAATGAATATTGTAAATGCACAAACAGTAATTTCTCCGCATTGCAAGGTGCAAGTCTGAAATTTTTTGCTTTTTCCTGCTCCTCTTAGCATGATAAAGAAGATTCAAAGAGAGTGAGATGCCAGCTACTTTCATTCAGTCAGTAGCTTCAATCATTTCTGGACGTTTTTCAATGGTAAAAATCAATGAATATTGTAAATGCACAAACAGTAATTTCTCCACATTGCAAGGTGCAATTCTGAAATTTTTTGCTTTTTCCTGCTCCTCTTAGCATGGTAAAGAAGATTCAAAGAGAGTGAGATGCCAGCTCCTTTCATTCAGTCAGTAGCTTCAAACATTTCTGGTATATGAATAACATGATGTTTTTCAATGGCAAAAATCAATGAATATTGTAAATGCACAAACAGTAATTTCTCCACATTGCAAGGTGCAATTCTGAAATTTTTTGCTTTTTCCTGCTCCTCTTAGCATGATAAAGAAGATTCAAAGAGAGTGAGATGCCAGCTCCTTTCATTCAGTCAGTAGCTTCAAACATTTCTGGTATATGAATAACATGATGTTTTTCAATGGCAAAAATCAATGAATATTGTAAATGCACAAACAGTAATTTCTCCGCATTGCAAGGTGCAATTCTGAAATTTTTTGCTTTTTCCTGCTCCTCTTAGCATGATAAAGAAGATTCAAAGAGAGTGAGATGCCAGCTCCTTTCATTCAGTCAGTAGCTTCAATCATTTCTGGACGTTTTTCAATGGCAAAAATCAATGAATATTGTAAATGCACAAACAGTAATTTCTCCGCATTGCAAGGTGCAATTCTGAAATTTTTTGCTTTTTCCTGCTCCTCTTAGCATGATAAAGAAGATTCAAAGAGAGTGAGATGTCAGCTCCTTTCATTCAGTCAGTAGCTTCAAACATTTCTGGTATATGAATAACATGATGTTTTTCAATGGCAAAAATCAATGAATATTGTAAATGCACAAACAGTAATTTCTCCGCATTGCAAGGTGCAATTCTGAAATTTTTTGCTTTTTCCTGCTCCTCTTAGCATGATAAAGAAGATTCAAAGAGAGTGAGATGCCAGCTCCTTTCATTCAGTCAGTAGCTTCAATCATTTCTGGACGTTTTTCAATGGCAAAAATCAATGAATATTGTAAATGCACAAACAGTAATTTCTCCGCATTGCAAGGTGCAATTCTGAAATTTTTTGCTTTTTCCTGCTCCTCTTAGCATGATAAAGAAGATTCAAAGAGAGTGAGATGCCAGCTCCTTTCATTCAGTCAGTAGCTTCAATCATTTCTGGACGTTTTTCAATGGCAAAAATCAATGAATATTGTAAATGCACAAACAGTAATTTCTCCGCATTGCAAGGTGCAATTCTGAAATTTTTTGCTTTTTCCTGCTCCTCTTAGCATGATAAAGAAGATTCAAAGAGAGTGAGATGCCAACTCCTTTCATTCAGTCAGTAGCTTCAAACATTTCTGGTATACGAATAACATGATGTTTTTCAATGGCAAAAATCAATGAATATTGTAAATGCACAAACAGTAATTTCTCCGCATTGCAAGGTGCAATTCTGAAATTTTTTGCTTTTTCCTGCTCCTCTTAGCATGATAAAGAAGATTCAAAGAGAGTGAGATGCCAGCTCCTTTCATTCAGTCAGTAGCTTCAATCATTTCTGGACGTTTTTCAATGGCAAAAATCAATGAATATTGTAAATGCACAAACAGTAATTTCTCCGCATTGCAAGGTGCAATTCTGAAATTTTTTGCTTTTTCCTGCTCCTCTTAGCATGATAAAGAAGATTCAAAGAGAGTGAGATGCCAGCTCCTTTCATTCAGTCACTACCTTCAATCATTTCAGGACGTTTTTCAATGGCAAAAATCAATGAATATTGTAAATGCACAAACAGTAATTTCTCCGCATTGCAAGGTGCAATTCTGAAATTTTTTGCTTTTTCCCGCTCCTCTTAGCATGATAAAGAAGATTCAAAGAGAGTGAGGTGCCAGCTCCTTTCATTCAGTCAGTAGCTTCAAACATTTCTGGTATATGAATAACATGTTTTTCAATGGCAAAAATCAATGAATATTGTAAATGCACAAACAGTAATTTCTCCGCATTGCAAGGTGCAATTCTGAAATTTTTTGCTTTTTCCTGCTCCTCTTAGCATGATAAAGAAGATTCAAAGAGAGTGAGATGCCAGCTCCTTTCATTCAATCAGTAGCTTCAATCATTTCTGGACGTTTTTCAATGGCAAAAATCAATGAATATTGTATATGCACAAACAGTAATTTCTCCGCATTGCAAGGTGCAATTCTGAAATTTTTTGCTTTTTCCTGCTCCTCTTAGCATGATAAAGAAGATTCAAAGAGAGTGAGATGCCAGCTCCTTTCATTCAGTCAGTAGCTTCAATCATTTCTGGACGTTTTTCAATGGCAAAAATCAATGAATATTGTAAATGCACAAACAGTAATTTCTCCGCATTGCAAGGTGCAATTCTGAAATTTTTTGCTTTTTCCTGCTCCTCTTAGCATGATAAAGAAGATTCAAAGAGAGTGAGATGCCAGCTCCTTTGATTCAGTCAGTAGCTTCAAACATTTCTGGTATATGAATAACATGATGTTTTTCAATGGCAAAAATCAATGAATATTGTAAATGCACAAACAGTAATTTCTCCGCATTGCAAGGTGCAAGTCTGAAATTTTTTGCTTTTTCCTGCTCCTCTTAGCATGATAAAGAAGATTCAAAGAGAGTGAGATGCCAGCTACTTTCATTCAGTCAGTAGCTTCAATCATTTCTGGACGTTTTTCAATGGTAAAAATCAATGAATATTGTAAATGCACAAACAGTAATTTCTCCACATTGCAAGGTGCAATTCTGAAATTTTTTGCTTTTTCCTGCTCCTCTTAGCATGATAAAGAAGATTCAAAGAGAGTGAGATGCCAGCTCCTTTCATTCAGTCAGTAGCTTCAAACATTTCTGGTATATGAATAACATGATGTTTTTCAATGGCAAAAATCAATGAATATTGTAAATGCACAAACAGTAATTTCTCCGCATTGCAAGGTGCAAGTCTGAAATTTTTTGCTTTTTCCTGCTCCTCTTAGCATGATAAAGAAGATTCAAAGAGAGTGAGATGCCAGCTACTTTCATTCAGTCAGTAGCTTCAATCATTTCTGGACGTTTTTCAATGGTAAAAATCAATGAATATTGTAAATGCACAAACAGTAATTTCTCCACATTGCAAGGTGCAATTCTGAAATTTTTTGCTTTTTCCTGCTCCTCTTAGCATGATAAAGAAGATTCAAAGAGAGTGAGATGCCAGCTCCTTTCATTCAGTCAGTAGCTTCAAACATTTCTGGTATATGAATAACATGATGTTTTTCAATGGCAAAAATCAATGAATATTGTAAATGCACAAACAGTAATTTCTCCACATTGCAAGGTGCAATTCTGAAATTTTTTGCTTTTTCCTGCTCCTCTTAGCATGATAAAGAAGATTCAAAGAGAGTGAGATGCCAGCTCCTTTCATTCAGTCAGTAGCTTCAAACATTTCTGGTATATGAATAACATGATGTTTTTCAATGGCAAAAATCAATGAATATTGTAAATGCACAAACAGTAATTTCTCCGCATTGCAAGGTGCAATTCTGAAATTTTTTGCTTTTTCCTGCTCCTCTTAGCATGATAAAGAAGATTCAAAGAGAGTGAGATGCCAGCTCCTTTCATTCAGTCAGTAGCTTCAATCATTTCTGGACGTTTTTCAATGGCAAAAATCAATGAATATTGTAAATGCACAAACAGTAATTTCTCCGCATTGCAAGGTGCAATTCTGAAATTTTTTGCTTTTTCCTGCTCCTCTTAGCATGATAAAGAAGATTCAAAGAGAGTGAGATGTCAGCTCCTTTCATTCAGTCAGTAGCTTCAAACATTTCTGGTATATGAATAACATGATGTTTTTCAATGGCAAAAATCAATGAATATTGTAAATGCACAAACAGTAATTTCTCCGCATTGCAAGGTGCAATTCTGAAATTTTTTGCTTTTTCCTGCTCCTCTTAGCATGATAAAGAAGATTCAAAGAGAGTGAGATGCCAGCTCCTTTCATTCAGTCAGTAGCTTAAATCATTTCTGGACGTTTTTCAATGGCAAAAATCAATGAATATTGTAAATGCACAAACAGTAATTTCTCCGCATTGCAAGGTGCAATTCTGAAATTTTTTGCTTTTTCCTGCTCCTCTTAGCATGATAAAGAAGATTCAAAGAGAGTGAGATGCCAGCTCCTTTCGTTCAGTCAGTAGCTTCAATCATTTCTGGACGTTTTTCAATGGCAAAAATCATTGAATATTATAAATGCACAAACAGTAATTTCTCCGCATTGCAAGGTGCAATTCTGAAATTTTTTACTTTTTCCTGCTCCTCTTAGCATGATAAAGAAGATTCAAAGAGAGTGAGATGCCAGCTCCTTTCATTCAGTCAGTAGCTTCAATCATTTCTGGTATATGAATAACATGATGTTTTTCAATGGCAAAAATCAATGAATATTGTAAATGCACAAACAGTAATTTCTCCGCATTGCAAGGTGCAATTCTGAAATTTTTTGCTTTTTCCTGCTCCTCTTAGCATGATAAAGAAGATTCAAAGAGAGTGAGATGCCAGCTCCTTTCATTCAGTCAGTAGCTTCAATCATTTCTGGACGTTTTTCAATGGCAAAAATCAATGAATATTGTAAATGCACAAACAGTAATTTCTCCGCATTGCAAGGTGCAATTCTGAAATTTTTTGCTTTTTCCTGCTCCTCTTAGCATGATAAACAAGATTCAAAGAGAGTGAGATGCCAGCTCCTTTCATTCAGTCAGTAGCTTCAATCATTTCTGGACGTTTTTCAATGGCAAAAATCAATGAATATTGTAAATGCACAAACAGTAATTTCTCCGCATTGCAAGGTGCAATTCTGAAATTTTTTGCTTTTTCCTGCTCCTCTTAGCATGATAAAGAAGATTCAAAGAGAGTGAGATGCCAGCTCCTTTCATTCAGTCAGTAGCTTCAAACATTTCTGGTATATGAATAACATGATGTTTTTCAATGGCAAAAATCAATGAATATTGTAAATGCACAAACAGTAATTTCTCCGCATTGCAAGGTGCAAGTCTGAAATTTTTTGCTTTTTCCTGCTCCTCTTAGCATGATAAAGAAGATTCAAAGAGAGAGAGATGCCAGCTCCTTTCATTCAGTCAGTAGCTTCAATCATTTCTGGATGTTTTTCAATGGCAAAAATCAATGAATATTGTAAATGCACAAACTGTAATTTCTCCGTATTGCAAGGTGCAATTCTGAAATTTTTTGCTTTTTCCTGCTCCTCTTAGCATGATAAAGAAGATTCAAAGAGAGTGAGATGCCAGCTCCTTTCATTCAGTCAGTAGCTTCAATCATTTCTGGACGTTTTTCAATGGCAAAAATCAATGAATATTGTAAATGCACAAACAGTAATTTCTCCGCATTGCAAGGTGCAATTCTGAAATTTTTTGCTTTTTCCTGCTCCTCTTAGCATGATAAAGAAGATTCAAAGAGAGTGAGATGCCAGCTCCTTTCATTTAGTCAGTACCTTCAATCATTTCTGGACGTTTTTCAATGGCAAAAATCAATGAATATTGTAAATGCACAAACAGTAATTTCTCCGCATTGCAAGGTGCAATTCTGAAATTTTTTGCTTTTTCCCGCTCCTCTTAGCATGATAAAGAAGATTCAAAGAGAGTGAGGTGCCAGCTCCTTTCATTCAGTCAGTAGCTTCAAACATTTCTGGTATATGAATAACATGTTTTTCAATGGCAAAAATCAATGAATATTGTAAATGCACAAACAGTAATTTCTCCGCATTGCAAGGTGCAATTCTGAAATTTTTTGATTTTTCCTGCTCCTCTTAGCATGATAAAGAAGATTCAAAGAGAGTGAGATGCCAGCTCCTTTCATTCAGTCAGTAGCTTCAATCATTTCTGGACGTTTTTCAATGGCAAAAATCAATGAATATTGTAAATGCACAAACAGTAATTTCTCCGCATTGCAAGGTGCAATTCTGAAATTTTTTGCTTTTTCCTGCTCCTCTTAGCATGATAAAGAAGATTCAAAGAGAGTGAGATGCCAGCTCCTTTCATTCAGTCAGTAGCTTCAAACATTTCTGATATATGAATAACATGATGTTTTTCAATGGCAAAAATCAATGAATATTGTAAATGCACAAACAGTAATTTCTCCGCATTGCAAGGTGCAATTCTGAAATTTTTTGCTTTTTCCTGCTCCTCTTAGCATGATAAAGAAGATTCAAAGAGAGTGAGATGCCAGCTCCTTTCATTCAGTCAGTAGCTTCAAACATTTCTGGTATATGAATAACATGATGTTTTTCAATGGCAAAAATCAATGAATATTGTAAATGCACAAACAGTAATTTTTCCGCATTGCAAGGTGCAAGTCTGAAATTTTTTGCTTTTTCCTGCTCCTCTTAGCATGATAAAGAAGATTCAAAGAGAGTGAGATGCCAGCTACTTTCATTCAGTCAGTAGCTTCAATCATTTCTGGACGTTTTTCAATGGTAAAAATCAATGAATATTGTAAATGCACAAACAGTAATTTCTCCACATTGCAAGGTGCAATTCTGAAATTTTTTGCTTTTTCCTGCTCCTCTTAGCATGATAAAGAAGATTCAAAGAGAGTGAGATGCCAGCTCCTTTCATTCAGTCAGTAGCTTCAAACATTTCTGGTATATGAATAACATGATGTTTTTCAATGGCAAAAATCAATGAATATTGTACATGCACAAACAGTAATTTCTCCGCATTGCAAGGTGCAATTCTGAAATTTTTTGCTTTTTCCTGCTCCTCTTAGCATGATAAAGAAGATTCAAAGAGAGTGAGATGCCAGCTCCTTTCATTCAGTCAGTAGCTTCAATAATTTCTGGATGTTTTTCAATGGCAAAAATCAATGAATATTGTAAATGCACAAACTGTAATTTCTCCGCATTGCAAGGTGCAATTCTGAAATTTTTTGCTTTTTCCTGCTCCTCTTAGCATGATAAAGAAGATTCAAAGAGAGTGAGATGCCAGCTCCTTTCATTCAGTCAGTAGCTTCAATCATTTCTGGACGTTTTTCAGTGGCAAAAATCAATGAATATTGTAAATGCACAAACAGTAATTTCTCCGCATTGCAAGGTGCAATTCTGAAATTTTTTGCTTTTTCCTGCTCCTCTTAGCATGATAAAGAAGATTCAAAGAGAGTGAGATGCCAACTCCTTTCATTCAGTCAGTACCTTCAATCATTTCTGGACATTTTTCAATGGCAAAAATCAATGAATATTGTAAATGCACAAACAGTAATTTCTCCGCATTGCAAGGTGCAAGTCTGAAATTTTTTGCTTTTTCCTGCTCCTCTTAGCATGATAAAGAAGATTCAAAGAGAGTGAGATGCCAGCTACTTTCATTCAGTCAGTAGCTTCAATCATTTCTGGACGTTTTTCAATGGTAAAAATCAATGAATATTGTAAATGCACAAACAGTAATTTCTCCACATTGCAATGTGCAATTCTGAAATTTTTTGCTTTTTCCTGCTCCTCTTAGCATGATAAAGAAGATTCAAAGAGAGTGAGATGCCAGCTCCTTTCATTCAGTCAGTAGCTTCAAACATTTCTGGTATATGAATAACATGATGTTTTTCAATGGCAAAAATCAATGAATATTGTAAATGCACAAACAGTAATTTCTCCGCATTGCAAGGTGCAATTCTGAAATTTTTTGCTTTTTCCTGCTCCTCTTAGCATGATAAAGAAGATTCAAAGAGAGTGAGATGCCAGCTCCTTTCATTCAGTCAGTAGCTTCAATCATTTCTGGATGTTTTTCAATGGCAAAAATCAATGAATATTGTAAATGCACAAACTGTAATTTCTCCGCATTGCAAGGTGCAATTCTGAAATTTTTTGCTTTTTCCTGCTCCTCTTAGCATGATAAAGAAGATTCAAAGAGAGTGAGATGCCAGCTCCTTTCATTCAGTCAGTAGCTTCAATCATTTCTGGACGTTTTTCAATGGCAAAAATCAATGAATATTGTAAATGCACAAACAGTAATTTCTCCGCATTGCAAGGTGCAATTCTGAAATTTTTTGCTTTTTCCTGCTCCTCTTAGCATGATAAAGAAGATTAAAAGAGAGTGAGATGCCAGCTCCTTTCATTCAGTCAGTAGCTTCAATCATTTCTGGACGTTTTTCAATGGCAAAAATCAATGAATATTGTAAATGCACAAACAGTAATTTCTCCGCATTGCAAGGTGCAATTCTGAAATTTTTTGCTTTTTCCCGCTCCTCTTAGCATGATAAAGAAGATTCAAAGAGAGTGAGGTGCCAGCTCCTTTCATTCAGTCAGTAGCTTCAAACATTTCTGGTATATGAATAACATGTTTTTCAATGGCAAAAATCAATGAATATTGTAAATGCACAAACAGTAATTTCTCCGCATTGCAAGGTGCAATTCTGAAATTTTTTGATTTTTCCTGCTCCTCTTAGCATGATAAAGAAGATTCAAAGAGAGTGAGATGCCAGCTCCTTTCATTCAGTCAGTAGCTTCAATCATTTCTGGACGTTTTTCAATGGCAAAAATCAATGAATATTGTAAAAGCACAAACAGTAATTTCTCCGCATTGCAAGGTGCAATTCTGAAATTTTTTGCTTTTTCCTGCTCCTCTTAGCATGATAAAGAAGATTCAAAGAGAGTGAGATGCCAGCTCCTTTCATTCAGTCAGTAGCTTCAAACATTTCTGGTATATGAATAACATGATGTTTTTCAATGGCAAAAATCAATGAATATTGTAAATGCACAAACAGTAATTTCTCCGCATTGCAAGGTGCAATTCTGAAATTTTTTGCTTTTTCCTGCTCCTCTTAGCATGATAAAGAAGATTCAAAGAGAGTGAGATGCCAGCTCCTTTCATTCAGTCAGTAGCTTCAAACATTTCTGGTATATGAATAACATGATGTTTTTCAATGGCAAAAATCAATGAATATTGTAAATGCACAAACAGTAATTTCTCCGCATTGCAAGGTGCAAGTCTGAAATTTTTTGCTTTTTCCTGCTCCTCTTAGCATGATAAAGAAGATTCAAAGAGAGTGAGATGCCAGCTACTTTCATTCAGTCAGTAGCTTCAATCATTTCTGGACGTTTTTCAATGGTAAAAATCAATGAATATTGTAAATGCACAAACAGTAATTTCTCCACATTGCAAGGTGCAATTCTGAAATTTTTTGCTTTTTCCTGCTCCTCTTAGCATGATAAAGAAGATTCAAAGAGAGTGAGATGCCAGCTCCTTTCATTCAGTCAGTAGCTTCAAACATTTCTGGTATATGAATAACATGATGTTTTTCAATGGGAAAAATCAATGAATATTGTAAATGCACAAACAGTAATTTCTCCGCATTGCAAGGTGCAATTCTGAAATTTTTTGCTTTTTCCTGCTCCTCTTAGCATGATAAAGAAGATTCAAAGAGAGTGAGATGCCAGCTCCTTTCATTCAGTCAGTAGCTTCAATCATTTCTGGATGTTTTTCAATGGCAAAAATCAATGAATATTGTAAATGCACAAACTGTAATTTCTCCGCATTGCAAGGTGCAATTCTGAAATTTTTTGCTTTTTCCTGCTCCTCTTAGCATGATAAAGAAGATTCAAAGAGAGTGAGATGCCAGCTCCTTTCATTCAGTCAGTAGCTTCAATCATTTCTGGACGTTTTTCAGTGGCAAAAATCAATGAATATTGTAAATGCACAAACAGTAATTTCTCCGCATTGCAAGGTGCAATTCTGAAATTTTTTGCTTTTTCCTGCTCCTCTTAGCATGATAAAGAAGATTCAAAGAGAGTGAGATGCCAGCTCCTTTCATTCAGTCAGTACCTTCAATCATTTCTGGACGTTTTTCAATGGCAAAAATCAATGAATATTGTAAATGCACAAACAGTAATTTCTCCGCATTGCAAGGTGCAATTCTGAAATTTTTTGCTTTTTCCCGCTCCTCTTAGCATGATAAAGAAGATTCAAAGAGAGTGAGGTGCCAGCTCCTTTCATTCAGTCAGTAGCTTCAAACATTTCTGGTATATGAATAACATGTTTTTCAATGGCAAAAATCAATGAATATTGTAAATGCACAAACAGTAATTTCTCCGCATTGCAAGGTGCAATTCTGAAATTTTTTGATTTTTCCTGCTCCTCTTAGCATGATAAAGAAGATTCAAAGAGAGTGAGATGCCAGCTCCTTTCATTCAGTCAGTAGCTTCAATCATTTCTGGACGTTTTTCAATGGCAAAAATCAATGAATATTGTAAATGCACAAACAGTAATTTCTCCGCATTGCAAGGTGCAATTCTGAAATTTTTTGCATTTTCCTGCTCCTCTTAGCATGATAAAGAAGATTCCAAGAGAGTGAGATGCCAGCTCCTTTCATTCAGTCAGTAGCTTCAAACATTTCTGGTATATGAATAACATGATGTTTTTCAATTGCAAAAATCAATGAATATTGTAAATGCACAAACAGTAATTTCTCCGCATTGCAAGGTGCAAGTCTGAAATTTTTTGCTTTTTCCTGCTCCTCTTAGCATGATAAAGAAGATTCAAAGAGAGTGAGATGCCAGTTACTTTCATTCAGTCAGTAGCTTCAATCATTTCTGGACGTTTTTCAATGGTAAAAATCAATGAATATTGTAAATGCACAAACAGTAATTTCTCCACATTGCAAGGTGCAATTCTGAAATTTTTTGCTTTTTCCTGCTCCTCTTAGCATGATAAAGAAGATTCAAAGAGAGTGAGATGCCAGCTCCTTTCATTCAGTCAGTAGCTTCAAACATTTCTGGTATATGAATAACATGATGTTTTTCAATGGCAAAAATCAATGAATATTGTAAATGCACAAACAGTAATTTCTCCGCATTGCAAGGTGCAATTCTGAAATTTTTTGCTTTTTCCTGCTCCTCTTAGCATGATAAAGAAGATTCAAAGAGAGTGAGATGCCAGCTCCTTTCATTCAGTCAGTAGCTTCAAACATTTCTGGTATATGAATAACATGATGTTTTTCAATGGCAAAAATCAATGAATATTGTAAATGCACAAACAGTAATTTCTCCGCATTGCAAGGTGCAATTCTGAAATTTTTTGCTTTTTCCTGCTCCTGTTAGCATGATAAAGAAGATTCAAAGAGAGTGAGATGCCAGCTCCTTTCATTCAGTCAGTAGCTTCAATCATTTCTGGATGTTTTTCAATGGCAAAAATCAATGAATATTGTAAATGCACAAACAGTAATTTCTCCGCATTGCAAGGTGCAATTCTGAAATTTTTTGCTTTTTCCTGCTCCTCTTAGCATGATAAAGAAGATTCAAAGAGAGTGAGATGTCAGCTCCTTTCATTCAGTCAGTAGCTTCAAACATTTCTGGTATATGAATAACATGATGTTTTTCAATGGCAAAAATCAATGAATATTGTAAATGCACAAACAGTAATTTCTCCGCATTGCAAGGTGCAATTCTGAAATTTTTTGCTTTTTCCTGCTCCTCTTAGCATGATAAAGAAGATTCAAAGAGAGTGAGATGCCAGCTCCTTTCATTCAGTCAGTAGCTTCAATCATTTCTGGATGTTTTTCAATGGCAAAAATCAATGAATATTGTAAATGCACAAACAGTAATTTCTCCGCATTGCAAGGTGCAATTCTGAAATTTTTTGCTTTTTCCTGCTCCTCTTAGCATGATAAAGAAGATTCAAAGAGAGTGAGATGCCAGCTCCTTTCATTCAGTCAGTAGCTTCAAACATTTCTGGTATATGAATAACATGATGTTTTTCAATGGCAAAAATCAATGAATATTGTAAATGCACAAACAGTAATTTCTCCGCATTGCAAGGTGCAAGTCTGAAATTTTTTGCTTTTTCCTGCTCCTCTTAGCATGATAAAGAAGATTCAAAGAGAGTGAGATGCCAGCTACTTTCATTCAGTCAGTAGCTTCAATCATTTCTGGACGTTTTTCAATGGTAAAAATCAATGAATATTGTAAATGCACAAACAGTAATTTCTCCACATTGCAAGGTGCAATTCTGAAATTTTTTGCTTTTTCCTGCTCCTCTTAGCATGATAAAGAAGATTCAAAGAGAGTGAGATGCCAGCTCCTTTCATTCAGTCAGTAGCTTCAAACACTTCTGGTATATGAATAACATGATGTTTTTCAATGGCAAAAATCAATGAATATTGTAAATGCACAAACAGTAATTTCTCCGCATTGCAAGGTGCAATTCTGAAATTTTTTGCTTTTTCCTGCTCCTCTTAGCATGATAAAGAAGATTCAAAGAGAGTGAGATGCCAGCTCCTTTCATTCAGTCAGTAGCTTCAATCATTTCTGGATGTTTTTCAATGGCAAAAATCAATGAATATTGTAAATGCACAAACTGTAATTTCTCCGCATTGCAAGGTGCAATTCTGAAATTTTTTGCTTTTTCCTGCTCCTCTTAGCATGATAAAGAAGATTCAAAGAGAGTGAGATGCCAGCTCCTTTCATTCAGTCAGTAGCTTCAATCATTTCTGGACGTTTTTCAATGGCAAAAACCAATGAATATTGTAAATGCACAAACAGTAATTTCTCCGCATTGCAAGGTGCAATTCTGAAATTTTTTGCTTTTTCCTGCTCCTCTTAGCATGATAAAGAAGATTCAAAGAGAGTGAGATGCCAGCTCCTTTCATTCAGTCAGTACCTTCAATCATTTCTGGACGTTTTTCAATGGCAAAAATCAATGAATATTGTAAATGCACAAACAGTAATTTCTCCGCATTGCAAGGTGCAATTCTGAAATTTTTTGCTTTTTCCCGCTCCTCTTAGCATGATAAAGAAGATTCAAAGAGAGTGAGGTGCCAGCTCCTTTCATTCAGTCAGTAGCTTCAAACATTTCTGGTATATGAATAACATGTTTTTCAATGGCAAAAATCAATGAATATTGTAAATGCACAAACAGTAATTTCTCCGCATTGCAAGGTGCAATTCTGAAATTTTTTGCTTTTTCCTGCTCCTCTTAGCATGATAAAGAAGATTCAAAGAGAGTGAGATGCCAGCTTCTTTCATTCAGTCAGTAGCTTCAATCATTTCTGGACGTTTTTCAATGGCAAAAATCAATGAATATTGTAAATGCACAAACAGTAATTTCTCCGCATTGCAAGGTGCAATTCTGAAATTTTTTGCTTTTTCCTGCTCCTCTTAGCATGGTAAAGAAGATTCAAAGAGAGTGAGATGTCAGCTCCTTTCATTCAGTCAGTAGCTTCAAACATTTCTGGTATATGAATAACATGATGTTTTTCAATGGCAAAAATCAATGAATATTGTAAATGCACAAACAGTAATTTCTCCGCATTGCAAGGTGCAATTCTGAAATTTTTTGCTTTTTCCTGCTCCTCTTAGCATGATAAAGAAGATTCAAAGAGAGTGAGATGCCAGCTCCTTTCATTCAGTCAGTAGCTTCAATCATTTCTGGATGTTTTTCAATGGCAAAAGTCAATGAATATTGTAAATGCACAAACAGTAATTTCTCCGCATTGCAAGGTGCAATTCTGAAATTTTTTGCTTTTTCCTGCTCCTCTTAGCATGATAAAGAAGATTCAAAGAGAGTGAGATGCCAGCTCCTTTCGTTCAGTCAGTAGCTTCAATCATTTCTGGACATTTTTCAATGGCAAAAATCATTGAATATTATAAATGCACAAACAGTAATTTCTCCGCATTGCAAGGTGCAATTCTGAAATTTTTTGCTTTTTCCCGCTCCTCTTAGCATGATAAAGAAGATTCAAAGAGAGTGAGGTGCCAGCTCCTTTCATTCAGTCAGTAGCTTCAAACATTTCTGGTATATGAATAACATGTTTTTCAATGGCAAAAATCAATGAATATTGTAAATGCACAAACAGTAATTTCTCCGCATTGCAAGGTGCAATTCTGAAATTTTTTGCTTTTTCCTGCTCCTCTTAGCATGATAAAGAAGATTCAAAGAGAGTGAGATGCCAGCTCCTTTCATTCAGTCAGTAGCTTCAATCATTTCTGGACGTTTTTCAATGGCAAAAATCAATGAATATTGTAAATGCACAAACAGTAATTTCTCCGCATTGCAAGGTGCAATTCTGAAATTTTTTGCTTTTTCCTGCTCCTCTTAGCATGATAAAGAAGATTCAAAGAGAGTGAGATGTCAGCTCCTTTCATTCAGTCAGTAGCTTCAAACATTTCTGGTATATGAATAACATGATGTTTTTCAATGGCAAAAATCAATGAATATTGTAAATGCACAAACAGTAATTTCTCCGCATTGCAAGGTGCAATTCTGAAATTTTTTGCTTTTTCCTGCTCCTCTTAGCATGATAAAGAAGATTCAAAGAGAGTGAGATGCCAGCTCCTTTCATTCAGTCAGTAGCTTCAATCATTTCTGGATGTTTTTCAATGGCAAAAATCAATGAATATTGTAAATGCACAAACAGTAATTTCTCCGCATTGCAAGGTGCAATTCTGAAATTTTTTGCTTTTTCCTGCTCCTCTTAGCATGATAAAGAAGATTCAAAGAGAGTGAGATGCCAGCTCCTTTCGTTCAGTCAGTAGCTTCAATCATTTCTGGACGTTTTTCAATGGCAAAAATCATTGAATATTATAAATGCACAAACAGTAATTTCTCCGCATTGCAAGGTGCAATTCTGAAATTTTTTACTTTTTCCTGCTCCTCTTAGCATGATAAAGAAGATTCAAAGAGAGTGAGATGCCAGCTCCTTTCATTCAGTCAGTAGCTTCAATCATTTCTGGTATATGAATAACATGATGTTTTTCAATGGCAAAAATCAATGAATATTGTAAATGCACAAACAGTAATTTCTCCGCATTGCAAGGTGCAATTCTGAAATTTTTTGCTTTTTCCTGCTCCTCTTAGCATGATAAAGAAGATTCAAAGAGAGTGAGATGCCAGCTCCTTTCATTCAGTCAGTAGCTTCAAACATTTCTGGTATATGAATAACATGATGTTTTTCAATGGCAAAAATCAATGAATATTGTAAATGCACAAACAGTAATTTCTCCGCATTGCAAGGTGCAAGTCTGAAATTTTTAGCTTTTTCCTGCTCCTCTTAGCATGATAAAGAAGATTCAAAGAGAGTGAGATGCCAGCTACTTTCATTCAGTCAGTAGCTTCAATCATTTCTGGACGTTTTTCAATGGTAAAAATCAATGAATATTGTAAATGCACAAACAGTAATTTCTCCACATTGCAAGGTGCAATTCTGAAATTTTTTGCTTTTTCCTGCTCCTCTTAGCATGATAAAGAAGATTCAAAGAGAGTGAGATGCCAGCTACTTTCATTCAGTCAGTAGCTTCAATCATTTCTGGACGTTTTTCAATGGTAAAAATCAATGAATATTGTAAATGCACAAACAGTAATTTCTCCGCATTGCAAGGTGCAATTCTGAAATTTTTTGCTTTTTCCTGCTCCTCTTAGCATGATAAAGAAGATTCAAAGAGAGTGAGATGCCAGCTCCTTTCATTCAGTCAGTAGCTTCAATCATTTCTGGACGTTTTTCAATGGCAAAAACCAATGAATATTGTAAATGCACAAACAGTAATTTCTCCGCATTGCAAGGTGCAATTCTGAAATTTTTTGCTTTTTCCTGCTCCTCTTAGCATGATAAAGAAGATTCAAAGAGAGTGAGATGCCAGCTCCTTTCATTCAGTCAGTACCTTCAATCATTTCTGGACGTTTTTCAATGGCAAAAATCAATGAATATTGTAAATGCACAAACAGTAATTTCTCCGCATTGCAAGGTGCAATTCTGAAATTTTTTGCTTTTTCCTGCTCCTCTTAGCATGATAAAGAAGATTCAAAGAGAGTGAGATGCCAGCTCCTTTCATTCAGTCAGTAGCTTCAAACATTTCTGGTATATGAATAACATGATGTTTTTCAATGGCAAAAATCAATGAATATTGTAAATGCACAAACAGTAATTTCTCCGCATTGCAAGGTGCAATTCTGAAATTTTTTGCTTTTTCCTGCTCCTCTTAGCATGATAAAGAAGATTCAAAGAGAGTGAGATGTCAGCTCCTTTCATTCAGTCAGTAGCTTCAAACATTTCTGGTATATGAATAACATGATGTTTTTCAATGGCAAAAATCAATGAATATTGTAAATGCACAAACAGTAATTTCTCCGCATTGCAAGGTGCAATTCTGAAATTTTTTGCTTTTTCCTGCTCCTCTTAGCATGATAAAGAAGATTCAAAGAGAGTGAGATGCCAGCTCCTTTCATTCAGTCAGTAGCTTCAATCATTTCTGGATGTTTTTCAATGGCAAAAATCAATGAATATTGTAAATGCACAAACAGTAATTTCTCCGCATTGCAAGGTGCAATTCTGAAATTTTTTGCTTTTTCCTGCTCCTCTTAGCATGATAAAGAAGATTCAAAGAGAGTGAGATGCCAGCTCCTTTCATTAAGTCAGTAGCTTCAAACATTTCTGGTATATGAATAACATGATGTTTTTCAATGGCAAAAATCAATGAATATTGTAAATGCACAAACAGTAATTTCTCCGCATTGCAAGGTGCAAGTCTGAAATTTTTTGCTTTTTCCTGCTCCTCTTAGCATGATAAAGAAGATTCAAAGAGAGTGAGATGCCAGCTACTTTCATTCAGTCAGTAGCTTCAATCATTTCTGGACGTTTTTCAATGGTAAAAATGAATGAATATTGTAAATGCACAAACAGTAATTTCTCCACATTGCAAGGTGCAATTCTGAAATTTTTTGCTTTTTCCTGCTCCTCTTAGCATGATAAAGAAGATTCAAAGAGAGTGAGATGCCAGCTCCTTTCATTCAGTCAGTAGCTTCAAACATTTCTGGTATATGAATAACATGATGTTTTTCAATGGCAAAAATCAATGAATATTGTAAATGCACAAACAGTAATTTCTCCGCATTGCAAGGTGCAATTCTGAAATTTTTTGCTTTTTCCTGCTCCTCTTAGCATGATAAAGAAGATTCAAAGAGAGTGAGATGCCAGCTCCTTTCATTCAGTCAGTAGCTTCAATCATTTCTGGATGTTTTTCAATGGCAAAAATCAATGAATATTGTAAATGCACAAACTGTAATTTCTCCGCATTGCAAGGTGCAATTCTGAAATTTTTTGCTTTTTCCTGCTCCTCTTAGCATGATAAAGAAGATTCAAAGAGAGTGAGATGCCAGCTCCTTTCATTCAGTCAGTAGCTTCAATCATTTCTGGACGTTTTTCAATGGCAAAAACCAATGAATATTGTAAATGCACAAACAGTAATTTCTCCGCATTGCAAGGTGCAATTCTGAAATTTTTTGCTTTTTCCTGCTCCTCTTAGCATGATAAAGAAGATTCAAAGAGAGTGAGATGCCAGCTCCTTTCATTCAGTCAGTAGCTTCAATCATTTCTGGACGTTTTTCAATGGCAAAAATCAATGAATATTGTAAATGCACAAACAGCAATTTCTCCGCATTGCAAGGTGCAATTCTGAAATTTTTTGCTTTTTCCTGCTCCTCTTAGCATGATAAAGAAGATTCAAAGAGAGTGAGATGTCAGCTCCTTTCATTCAGTCAGTAGCTTCAAACATTTCTGGTATATGAATAACATGATGTTTTTCAATGGCAAAAATCAATGAATATTGTAAATGCACAAACAGTAATTTCTCCGCATTGCAAGGTGCAATTCTGAAATTTTTTGCTTTTTCCTGCTCCTCTTAGCATGATAAAGAAGATTCAAAGAGAGTGAGATGCCAGCTCCTTTCATTCAGTCAGTAGCTTCAATCATTTCTGGATGTTTTTCAATGGCAAAAATCAATGAATATTGTAAATGCACAAACAGTAATTTCTCCGCATTGCAAGGTGCAATTCTGAATTTTTTTGCTTTTTCCTGCTCCTCTTAGCATGATAAAGAAGATTCAAAGAGAGTGAGATGCCAGCTCCTTTCGTTCAGTCAGTAGCTTCAATCATTTCTGGACGTTTTTCAATGGCAAAAATCATTGAATATTATAAATGCACAAACAGTAATTTCTCCGCATTGCAAGGTGCAATTCTGAAATTTTTTGCTTTTTCCCGCTCCTCTTAGCATGATAAAGAAGATTCAAAGAGAGTGAGGTGCCAGCTCCTTTCATTCAGTCAGTAGCTTCAAACATTTCTGGTATATGAATAACATGTTTTTCAATGGCAAAAATCAATGAATATTGTAAATGCACAAACAGTAATTTCTCCGCATTGCAAGGTGCAATTCTGAAATTTTTTGCTTTTTCCTGCTCCTCTTAGCATGATAAAGAAGATTCAAAGAGAGTGAGATGCCAGCTCCTTTCATTCAGTCAGTAGCTTCAATCATTTCTGGACGTTTTTCAATGGCAAAAATCAATGAATATTGTAAATGCACAAACAGTAATTTCTCCGCATTGCAAGGTGCAATTCTGAAATTTTTTGCTTTTTCCTGCTCCTCTTAGCATGATAAGGAAGATTCAAAGAGAGTGAGATGTCAGCTCCTTTCATTCAGTCAGTAGCTTCAAACATTTCTGGTATATGAATAACATGATGTTTTTCAATGGCAAAAATCAATGAATATTGTAAATGCACAAACAGTAATTTCTCCGCATTGCAAGGTGCAATTCTGAAATTTTTTGCTTTTTCCTGCTCCTCTTAGCATGATAAAGAAGATTCAAAGAGAGTGAGATGCCAGCTCCTTTCATTCAGTCAGTAGCTTCAATCATTTCTGGATGTTTTTCAATGGCAAAAATCAATGAATATTGTAAATGCACAAACAGTAATTTCTCCGCATTGCAAGGTGCAATTCTGAAATTTTTTGCTTTTTCCTGCTCCTCTTAGCATGATAAAGAAGATTCAAAGAGAGTGAGATGCCAGCTCCTTTCGTTCAGTCAGTAGCTTCAATCATTTCTGGACGTTTTTCAATGGCAAAAATCATTGAATATTATAAATGCACAAACAGTAATTTCTCCGCATTGCAAGGTGCAATTCTGAAATTTTTTACTTTTTCCTGCTCCTCTTAGCATGATAAAGAAGATTCAAAGAGAGTGAGATGCCAGCTCCTTTCATTCAGTCAGTAGCTTCAATCATTTCTGGTATATGAATAACATGATGTTTTTCAATGGCAAAAATCAATGAATATTGTAAATGCACAAACAGTAATTTCTCCGCATTGCAAGGTGCAATTCTGAAATTTTTTGCTTTTTCCTGCTCCTCTTAGCATGATAAAGA
Source organism: Phyllobates terribilis (assembly GCF_046119375.1). Taxonomy (NCBI): domain Eukaryota; kingdom Metazoa; phylum Chordata; class Amphibia; order Anura; family Dendrobatidae; genus Phyllobates; species Phyllobates terribilis. The sequence goes on from NW_027363293.1 coordinate 310,095, forward strand.
AGATTCAAAGAGAGTGAGATGCCAGCTCCTTTCATTCAGTCAGTAGCTTCAAACATTTCTGGTATATGAATAACATGATGTTTTTCAAAGGCAAAAATCAATGAATATTGTAAATGCACAAACAGTAATTTCTCCGCATTGCAAGGTGCAAGTCTGAAATTTTTTGCTTTTTCCTGCTCCTCTTAGCATGATAAAGAAGATTCAAAGAGAGTGAGATGCCAGCTACTTTCATTCAGTCAGTAGCTTCAATCATTTCTGGACGTTTTTCAATGGTAAAAATCAATGAATATTGTAAATGCACAAACAGTAATTTCTCCACATTGCAAGGTGCAATTCTGAAATTTTTTGCTTTTTCCTGCTCCTCTTAGCATGATAAAGAAGATTCAAAGAGAGTGAGATGCCAGCTCCTTTCATTCAGTCAGTAGCTTCAAACATTTCTGGTATATGAATAACATGATGTTTTTCAATGGCAAAAATCAATGAATATTGTAAATGCACAAACAGTAATTTCTCCGCATTGCAAGGTGCAATTCTGAAATTTTTTGCTTTTTCCTGCTCCTCTTAGCATGATAAAGAAGATTCAAAGAGAGTGAGATGCCAGCTCCTTTCATTCAGTCAGTAGCTTCAATCATTTCTGGATGTTTTTCAATGGCAAAAATCAATGAATATTGTAAATGCACAAACAGTAATTTCTCCGCATTGCAAGGTGCAATTCTGAATTTTTTTCTTTTTCCTGCTCCTCTTAGCATGATAAAGAAGATTCAAAGAGAGTGAGATGCCAGCTCCTTTCATTCAGTCAGTAGCTTCAAACATTTCTGGTATATGAATAACATGATGTTTTTCAATGGCAAAAATCAATGAATATTGTAAATGCACAAACAGTAATTTCTCCGCATTGCAAGGTGCAATTCTGAAATTTTTTGCTTTTTCCTGCTCCTCTTAGCATGATAAAGAAGATTCAAAGAGAGTGAGATGCCAGCTCCTTTCATTCAGTCAGTAGCTTCAATCATTTCTGGATGTTTTTCAATGGCAAAAATCAATGAATATTGTAAATGCACAAACAGTAATTTCTCCGCATTGCAAGGTGCAATTCTGAAATTTTTTGCTTTTTCCTGCTCCTCTTAGCATGATAAAGAAGATTCAAAGAGAGTGAGATGCCAGCTCCTTTCATTCAGTCAGTAGCTTCAATCATTTCTGGACGTTTTTCAATGGCAAAAACCAATGAATATTGTAAATGCACAAACAGTAATTTCTCCGCATTGCAAGGTGCAATTCTGAAATTTTTTGCTTTTTCCTGCTCCTCTTAGCATGATAAAGAAGATTCAAAGAGAGTGAGATGCCAGCTCCTTTCATTCAGTCAGTACCTTCAATCATTTCTGGACGTTTTTCAATGGCAAAAATCAATGAATATTGTAAATGCACAAACAGTAATTTCTCCGCATTGCAAGGTGCAATTCTGAAATTTTTTGCTTTTTCCTGCTCCTCTTAGCATGATAAAGAAGATTCAAAGAGAGTGAGATGCCAGCTCCTTTCATTCAGTCAGTAGCTTCAAACATTTCTGGTATATGAATAACATGATGTTTTTCAATGGCAAAAATCAATGAATATTGTAAATGCACAAACAGTAATTTCTCCGCATTGCAAGGTGCAATTCTGAAATTTTTTGCTTTTTCCTGCTCCTCTTAGCATGATAAAGAAGATTCAAAGAGAGTGAGATGCCAGCTCCTTTCATTCAGTCAGTAGCTTCAATCATTTCTGGATGTTTTTCAATGGCAAAAATCAATGAATATTGTAAATGCACAAACAGTAATTTCTCCGCATTGCAAGGTGCAATTCTGAAATTTTTTGCTTTTTCCTGCTCCTCTTAGCATGATAAAGAAGATTCAAAGAGAGTGAGATGTCAGCTCCTTTCATTCAGTCAGTAGCTTCAAACATTTCTGGTATATGAATAACATGATGTTTTTCAATGGCAAAAATCAATGAATATTGTAAATGCACAAACAGTAATTTCTCCGCATTGCAAGGTGCAATTCTGAAATTTTTTGCTTTTTCCTGCTCCTCTTAGCATGATAAAGAAGATTCAAAGAGAGTGAGATGCCAGCTCCTTTCGTTCAGTCAGTAGCTTCAATCATTTCTGGACGTTTTTCAATGGCAAAAATCATTGAATATTATAAATGCACAAACAGTAATTTCTCCGCATTGCAAGGTGCAATTCTGAAATTTTTTTTACTTTTTCCTGCTCCTCTTAGCATGATAAAGAAGATTCAAAGAGAGTGAGATGCCAGCTCCTTTCATTCAGTCAGTAGCTTCAATCATTTCTGGTATATGAATAACATGATGTTTTTCAATGGCAAAAATCAATGAATATTGTAAATGCACAAACAGTAATTTCTCCGCATTGCAAGGTGCAAGTCTGAAATTTTTTGCTTTTTCCTGCTCCTCTTAGCATGATAAAGAAGATTCAAAGAGAGTGAGATGCCAGCTACTTTCATTCAGTCAGTAGCTTCAATCATTTCTGGACGTTTTTCAATGGTAAAAATCAATGAATATTGTAAATGCACAAACAGTAATTTCTCCACATTACAAGGTGCAATTCTGAAATTTTTTGCTTTTTCCTGCTCCTCTTAGCATGATAAAGAAGATTCAAAGAGAGTGAGATGCCAGCTCCTTTCATTCAGTCAGTAGCTTCAAACATTTCTGGTATATGAATAACATGATGTTTTTCAATGGCAAAAATCAATGAATATTGTAAATGCACAAACAGTAGTTTCTCCGCATTGCAAGGTGCAATTCTGAAATTTTTTGCTTTTTCCTGCTCCTCTTAGCATGATAAAGAAGATTCAAAGAGAGTGAGGTGCCAGCTCCTTTCATTCAGTCAGTAGCTTCAAACATTTCTGGTATATGAATAACATGTTTTTCAATGGCAAAAATCAATGAATATTGTAAATGCACAAACAGTAATTTCTCCGCATTGCAAGGTGCAATTCTGAAATTTTTTGCTTTTTCCTGCTCCTCTTAGCATGATAAAGAAGATTCAAAGAGAGTGAGATGCCAGCTCCTTTCATTCAGTCAGTAGCTTCAATCATTTCTGGACGTTTTTCAATGGCAAAAATCAATGAATATTGTAAATGCACAAACAGTAATTTCTCCGCATTGCAAGGTGCAATTCTGAAATTTTTTGCTTTTTCCTGCTCCTCTTAGCATGATAAAGAAGATTCAAAGAGAGTGAGATGTCAGCTCCTTTCATTCAGTCAGTAGCTTCAAACATTTCTGGTATATGAATAACATGATGTTTTTCAATGGCAAAAATCAATGAATATTGTAAATGCACAAACAGTAATTTCTCCGCATTGCAAGGTGCAATTCTGAAATTTTTTGCTTTTTCCTGCTCCTCTTAGCATGATAAAGAAGATTCAAAGAGAGTGAGATGCCAGCTCCTTTCATTCAGTCAGTAGCTTCAATCATTTCTGGATGTTTTTCAATGGCAAAAATCAATGAATATTGTAAATGCACAAACAGTAATTTCTCCGCATTGCAAGGTGCAATTCTGAAATTTTTTGCTTTTTCCTGCTCCTCTTAGCATGATAGAGAAGATTCAAAGAGAGTGAGATGCCAGCTCCTTTCGTTCAGTCAGTAGCTTCAATCATTTCTGGACGTTTTTCAATGGCAAAAATCATTGAATATTATAAATGCACAAACAGTAATTTCTCCGCATTGCAAGGTGCAATTCTGAAATTTTTTGCTTTTTCCCGCTCCTCTTAGCATGATAAAGAAGATTCAAAGAGAGTGAGGTGCCAGCTCCTTTCATTCAGTCAGTAGCTTCAAACATTTCTGGTATATGAATAACATGTTTTTCAATGGCAAAAATCAATGAATATTGTAAATGCACAAACAGTAATTTCTCCGCATTGCAAGGTGCAATTCTGAAATTTTTTCCTTTTTCCTGCTCCTCTTAGCATGATAAAGAAGATTCAAAGAGAGTGAGATGCCAGCTCCTTTCATTCAGTCAGTAGCTTCAATCATTTCTGGACGTTTTTCAATGGCAAAAATCAATGAATATTGTAAATGCATAAACAGTAATTTCTCCGCATTGCAAGGTGCAATTCTGAAATTTTTTGCTTTTTCCTGCTCCTCTTAGCATGATAAAGAAGATTCAAAGAGAGTGAGATGTCAGCTCCTTTCATTCAGTCAGTAGCTTCAAACATTTCTGGTATATGAATAACATGATGTTTTTCAATGGCAAAAATCAATGAATATTGTAAATGCACAAACAGTAATTTCTCCGCATTGCAAGGTGCAATTCTGAAATTTTTTGCTATTTCCTGCTCCTCTTAGCATGATAAAGAAGATTCAAAGAGAGTGAGATGCCAGCTCCTTTCATTCAGTCAGTAGCTTCAATCATTTCTGGATGTTTTTCAATGGCAAAAATCAATGAATATTGTAAATGCACAAACAGTAATTTCTCCGCATTGCAAGGTGCAATTCTGAAATTTTTTGCTTTTTCCTGCTCCTCTTAGCATGATAAAGAAGATTCAAAGAGAGTGAGATGCCAGCTCCTTTCGTTCAGTCAGTAGCTTCAATCATTTCTGGACGTTTTTCAATGGCAAAAATCATTGAATATTATAAATGCACAAACAGTAATTTCTCCGCATTGCAAGGTGCAATTCTGAAATTTTTTACTTTTTCCTGCTCCTCTTAGCATGATAAAGAAGATTCAAAGAGAGTGAGATGCCAGCTCCTTTCATTCAGTCAGTAGCTTCAATCATTTCTGGTATATGAATAACATGATGTTTTTCAATGGCAAAAATCAATGAATATTGTAAATGCACAAACAGTAATTTCTCCGCATTGCAAGGTGCAATTCTGAAATTTTTTGCTTTTTCCTGCTCCTCTTAGCATGATAAAGAAGATTCAAAGAGAGTGAGATGCCAGCTCCTTTCATTCAGTCAGTAGCTTCAAACATTTCTGGTATATGAATAACATGATGTTTTTCAATGGCAAAAATCAATGAATATTGTAAATGCACAAACAGTAATTTCTCCGCATTGCAAGGTGCAAGTCTGAAATTTTTTGCTTTTTCCTGCTCCTCTTAGCATGATAAAGAAGATTCAAAGAGAGTGAGATGCCAGCTACTTTCATTCAGTCAGTAGCTTCAATCATTTCTGGACGTTTTTCAATGGTAAAAATCAATGAATATTGTAAATGCACAAACAGTAATTTCTCCACATTGCAAGGTGCAATTCTGAAATTTTTTGCTTTTTCCTGCTCCTCTTAGCATGATAAAGAAGATTCAAAGAGAGTGAGATGCCAGCTCCTTTCATTCAGTCAGTAGCTTCAAACATTTCTGGTATATGAATAACATGATGTTTTTCAATGGCAAAAATCAATGAATATTGTAAATGCACAAACAGTAATTTCTCCGCATTGCAAGGTGCAATTCTGAAATTTCTTGCTTTTTCCTGCTCCTCTTAGCATGATAAAGAAGATTCAAAGAGAGTGAGATGCCAGCTCCTTTCATTCAGTCAGTAGCTTCAAACATTTCTGGTATATGAATAACATGATGTTTTTCAATGGCAAAAATCAATGAATATTGTAAATGCACAAACAGTAATTTCTCCGCATTGCAAGGTGCAAGTCTGAAATTTTTTGCTTTTTCCTGCTCCTCTTAGCATGATAAAGAAGATTCAAAGAGAGTGAGATGCCAGCTACTTTCATTCAGTCAGTAGCTTCAATCATTTCTGGACGTTTTTCAATGGTAAAAATCAATGAATATTGTAAATGCACAAACAGTAATTTCTCCACATTGCAAGGTGCAATTCTGAAATTTTTTGCTTTTTCCTGCTCCTCTTAGCATGATAAAGAAGATTCAAAGAGAGTGAGATGCCAGCTCCTTTCATTCAGTCAGTAGCTTCAAACATTTCTGGTATATGAATAACATGATGTTTTTCAATGGCAAAAATCAATGAATATTGTAAATGCACAAACAGTAATTTCTCCGCATTGCAAGGTGCAATTCTGAAATTTTTTGCTTTTTCCTGCTCCTCTTAGCATGATAAAGAAGATTCAAAGAGAGTGAGATGCCAGCTCCTTTCATTCAGTCAGTAGCTTCAATCATTTCTGGATGTTTTTCAATGGCAAAAATCAATGAATATTGTAAATGCACAAACTGTAATTTCTCCGCATTGCAAGGTGCAATTCTGAAATTTTTTGCTCTTTCCTGCTCCTCTTAGCATGATAAAGAAGATTCAAAGAGAGTGAGATGCCAGCTCCTTTCATTCAGTCAGTAGCTTCAATCATTTCTGGACGTTTTTCAATGGCAAAAACCAATGAATATTGTAAATGCACAAACAGTAATTTCTCCGCATTGCAAGGTGCAATTCTGAAATTTTTTGCTTTTTCCTGCTCCTCTTAGCATGATAAAGAAGATTCAAAGAGAGTGAGATGCCAGCTCCTTTCATTCAGTCAGTACCTTCAATCATTTCTGGACGTTTTTCAATGGCAAAAATCAATGAATATTGTAAATGCACAAACAGTAATTTCTCCGCATTGCAAGGTGCAATTCTGAAATTTTTTGCTTTTTCCCGCTCCTCTTAGCATGATAAAGAAGATTCAAAGAGAGTGAGGTGCCAGCTCCTTTCATTCAGTCAGTAGCTTCAAACATTTCTGGTATATGAATAACATGTTTTTCAATGGCAAAAATCAATGAATATTGTAAATGCACAAACAGTAATTTCTCCGCATTGCAAGGTGCAATTCTGAAATTTTTTGCTTTTTCCTGCTCCTCTTAGCATGATAAAGAAGATTCAAAGAGAGTGAGATGCCAGCTCCTTTCATTCAGTCAGTAGCTTCAATCATTTCTGGACGTTTTTCAATGGCAAAAATCAATGAATATTGTAAATGCACAAACAGTAATTTCTCCGCATTGCAAGGTGCAATTCTGAAATTTTTTGCTTTTTCCTGCTCCTCTTAGCATGATAAAGAAGATTCAAAGAGAGTGAGATGTCACCTCCTTTCATTCAGTCAGTAGCTTCAAACATTTCTGGTATATGAATAACATGATGTTTTTCAATGGCAAAAATCAATGAATATTGTAAATGCACAAACAGTAATTTCTCCGCATTGCAAGGTGCAATTCTGAAATTTTTTGCTTTTTCCTGCTCCTTTTAGCATGATAAAGAAGATTCAAAGAGAGTGAGATGCCAGCTCCTTTCATTCAGTCAGTAGCTTCAATCATTTCTGGATGTTTTTCAATGGCAAAAATCAATGAATATTGTAAATGCACAAACAGTAATTTCTCCGCATTGCAAGGTGCAATTCTGAAATTTTTTGCTTTTTCCTGCTCCTCTTAGCATGATAAAGAAGATTCAAAGAGAGTGAGATGCCAGCTCCTTTCGTTCAGTCAGTAGCTTCAATCATTTCTGGACGTTTTTCAATGGCAAAAATCATTGAATATTATAAATGCACAAACAGTAATTTCTCCGCATTGCAAGGTGCAATTCTGAAATTTTTTGCTTTTTCCCGCTCCTCTTAGCATGATAAAGAAGATTCAACGAGAGTGAGGTGCCAGCTCCTTTCATTCAGTCAGTAGCTTCAAACATTTCTGGTATATGAATAACATGTTTTTCAATGGCAAAAATCAATGAATATTGTAAATGCACAAACAGTAATTTCTCCGCATTGCAAGGTGCAATTCTGAAATTTTTTGCTTTTTCCTGCTCCTCTTAGCATGATAAAGAAGATTCAAAGAGAGTGAGATGCCAGCTCCTTTCATTCAGTCAGTAGCTTCAATCATTTCTGGACGTTTTTCAATGGCAAAAATCAATGAATATTGTAAATGCACAAACAGTAATTTCTCCGCATTGCAAGGTGCAATTCTGAAATTTTTTGCTTTTTCCTGCTCCGCTTAGCATGATAAAGAAGATTCAAAGAGAGTGAGATGTCAGCTCCTTTCATTCAGTCAGTAGCTTCAAACATTTCTGGTATATGAATAACATGATGTTTTTCAATGGCAAAAATCAATGAATATTGTAAATGCACAAACAGTAATTTCTCCGCATTGCAAGGTGCAATTCTGAAATTTTTTGCTTTTTCCTGCTCCTCTTAGCATGATAAAGAAGATTCAAAGAGAGTGAGATGCCAGCTCCTTTCATTCAGTCAGTAGCTTCAATCATTTCTGGATGTTTTTCAATGGCAAAAATCAATGAATATTGTAAATGCACAAACAGTAATTTCTCCGCATTGCAAGGTGCAATTCTGAAATTTTTTGCTTTTTCCTGCTCCTCTTAGCATGATAAAGAAGATTCAAAGAGAGTGAGATGCCAGCTCCTTTCGTTCAGTCAGTAGCTTCAATCATTTCTGGACGTTTTTCAATGGCAAAAATCATTGAATATTATAAATGCACAAACAGTAATTTCTCCGCATTGCAAGGTGCAATTCTGAAATTTTATACTTTTTCCTGCTCCTCTTAGCATGATAAAGAAGATTCAAAGAGAGTGAGATGCCAGCTCCTTTCATTCAGTCAGTAGCTTCAAACATTTCTGGTATATGAATAACATGATGTTTTTCAATGGCAAAAATCAATGAATATTGTAAATGCACAAACAGTAATTTCTCCGCATTGCAAGGTGCAAGTCTGAAATTTTTTGCTTTTTCCTGCTCCTCTTAGCATGATAAAGAAGATTCAAAGAGAGTGAGATGCCAGCTACTTTCATTCAGTCAGTAGCTTCAATCATTTCTGGACGTTTTTCAATGGTAAAAATCAATGAATATTGTAAATGCACAAACAGTAATTTCTCCACATTGCAAGGTGCAATTCTGAAATTTTTTGCTTTTTCCTGCTCCTCTTAGCATGATAAAGAAGATTCAAAGAGAGTGAGATGCCAGCTCCTTTCATTCAGTCAGTAGCTTCAAACATTTCTGGTATATGAATAACATGATGTTTTTCAATGGCAAAAATCAATGAATATTGTAAATGCACAAACAGTAATTTCTCCGCATTGCAAGGTGCAATTCTGAAATTTTTTGCTTTTTCCTGCTCCTCTTAGCATGATAAAGAAGATTCAAAGAGAGTGAGATGCCAGCTCCTTTCATTCAGTCAGTAGCTTCAATCATTTCTGGATGTTTTTCAATGGCAAAAATCAATGAATATTGTAAATGCACAAACTGTAATTTCTCCGCATTGCAAGGTGCAATTCTGAAATTTTTTGCTTTTTCCTGCTCCTCTTAGCATGATAAAGAAGATTCAAAGAGAGTGAGATGCCAGCTCCTTTCATTCAGTCAGTATCTTCAATCATTTCTGGACGTTTTTCAATGGCAAAAACCAATGAATATTGTAAATGCACAAACAGTAATTTCTCCGCATTGCAAGGTGCAATTCTGAAATTTTTTGCTTTTTCCTGCTCCTCTTAGCATGATAAAGAAGATTCAAAGAGAGTGAGATGACAGCTCCTTTCATTCAGTCAGTACCTTCAATCATTTCTGGACGTTTTTCAATGGCAAAAATCAATGAATATTGTAAATGCACAAACAGTAATTTCTCCGCATTGCAAGGTGCAATTCTGAAATTTTTTGCTTTTTCCCGCTCCTCTTAGCATGATAAAGAAGATTCAAAGAGAGTGAGGTGCCAGCTCCTTTCATTCAGTCAGTAGCTTCAAACATTTCTGGTATATGAATAACATGTTTTTCAATGGCAAAAATCAATGAATATTGTAAATGCACAAACAGTAATTTCTCCGCATTGCAAGGTGCAATTCTGAAATTTTTTGCTTTTTCCTGCTCCTCTTAGCATGATAAAGAAGTTTCAAAGAGAGTGAGATGCCAGCTCCTTTCATTCAGTCAGTAGCTTCAATCATTTCTGGACGTTTTTCAATGGCAAAAATCAATGAATATTGTAAATGCACAAACAGTAATTTCTCCGCATTGCAAGGTGCAATTCTGAAATTTTTTGCTTTTTCCTGCTCCTCTTAGCATGATAAAGAAGATTCAAAGAGAGTGAGATGTCAGCTCCTTTCATTCAGTCAGTAGCTTCAAACATTTCTGGTATATGAATAACATGATGTTTTTCAATGGCAAAAATCAATGAATATTGTAAATGCACAAACAGTAATTTCTCCGCATTGCAAGGTGCAATTCTGAAATTTTTTGCTTTTTCCTGCTCCTATTAGCATGATAAAGAAGATTCAAAGAGAGTGAGATGCCAGCTCCTTTCATTCAGTCAGTAGCTTCAATCATTTCTGGATGTTTTTCAATGGCAAAAATCAATGAATATTGTAAATGCACAAACAGTAATTTCTCCGCATTGCAAGGTGCAATTCTGAAATTTTTTGCTTTTTCCTGCTCCTCTTAGCATGATAAAGAAGATTCAAAGAGAGTGAGATGCCAGCTCCTTTCGTTCAGTCAGTAGCTTCAATCATTTCTGGACGTTTTTCAATGGCAAAAATCATTGAATATTATAAATGCACAAACAGTAATTTCTCCGCATTGCAAGGTGCAATTCTGAAATTTTTTGCTTTTTCCCGCTCCTCTTAGCATGATAAAGAAGATTCAAAGAGAGTGAGGTGCCAGCTCCTTTCATTCAGTCAGTAGCTACAAACATTTCTGGTATATGAATAACATGTTTTTCAATGGCAAAAATCAATGAATATTGTAAATGCACAAACAGTAATTTCTCCGCATTGCAAGGTGCAATTCTGAAATTTTTTGCTTTTTCCTGCTCCTCTTAGCATGATAAAGAAGATTCAAAGAGAGTGAGATGCCAGCTCCTTTCATTCAGTCAGTAGCTTCAAACATTTCTGGTATATGAATAACATGATGTTTTTCAATGGCAAAAATCAATGAATATTGTAAATGCACAAACAGTAATTTCTCCGCATTGCAAGGTGCAATTCTGAAATTTTTTGCTTTTTCCTGCTCCTCTTAGCATGATAAAGAAGATTCAAAGAGAGTGAGGTGCCAGCTCCTTTCATTCAGTCAGTAGCTTCAAACATTTCTGGTATATGAATAACATGTTTTTCAATGGCAAAAATCAATGAATATTGTAAATGCACAAACAGTAATTTCTCCGCATTGCAAGGTGCAATTCTGAAATTTTTTGCTTTTTCCTGCTCCTCTTAGCATGATAAAGAAGATTCAAAGAGAGTGAGATGCCAGCTCCTTTCATTCAGTCAGTAGCTTCAATCATTTCTGGACGTTTTTCAATGGCAAAAATCAATGAATATTGTAAATGCACAAACAGTAATTTCTCCGCATTGCAAGGTGCAATTCTGAAATTTTTTGCTTTTTCCTGCTCCTCTTAGCATGATAAAGAAGATTCAAAGAGAGTGAGATGTCAGCTCCTTTCATTCAGTCAGTAGCTTCAAACATTTCTGGTATATGAATAACATGATGTTTTTCAATGGCAAAAATCAATGAATATTGTAAATGCACAAACAGTAATTTCTCCGCATTGCAAGGTGCAATTCTGAAATTTTTTGCTATTTCCTGCTCCTCTTAGCATGATAAAGAAGATTCAAAGAGAGTGAGATGCCAGCTCCTTTCATTCAGTCAGTAGCTTCAATCATTTCTGGATGTTTTTCAATGGCAAAAATCAATGAATATTGTAAATGCACAAACAGTAATTTCTCCGCATTGCAAGGTGCAATTCTGAAATTTTTTGCTTTTTCCTGCTCCTCTTAGCATGATAAAGAAGATTCAAAGAGAGTGAGATGCCAGCTCCTTTCGTTCAGTCAGTAGCTTCAATCATTTCTGGACGTTTTTCAATGGCAAAAATCATTGAATATTATAAATGCACAAACAGTAATTTCTCCGCATTGCAAGGTGCAATTCTGAAATTTTTTACTTTTTCCTGCTCCTCTTAGCATGATAAAGAAGATTCAAAGAGAGTGAGATGCCAGCTCCTTTCGTTCAGTCAGTAGCTTCAATCATTTCTGGTATATGAATAACATGATGTTTTTCAATGGCAAAAATCAATGAATATTGTAAATGCACAAACAGTAATTTCTCCGCATTGCAAGGTGCAATTCTGAAATTTTTTGCTTTTTCCTGCTCCTCTTAGCATGATAAAGAAGATTCAAAGAGAGTGAGGTGCCAGCTCCTTTCATTCAGTCAGTAGCTTCAAACATTTCTGGTATATGAATAACATGTTTTTCAATGGCAAAAATCAATGAATATTGTAAATGCACAAACAGTAATTTCTCCGCATTGCAAGGTGCAATTCTGAAATTTTTTGCTTTTTCCTGCTCCTCTTAGCATGATAAAGAAGATTCAAAGAGAGTGAGATGCCAGCTCCTTTCATTCAGTCAGTAGCTTCAATCATTTCTGGACGTTTTTCAATGGCAAAAATCAATGAATATTGTAAATGCACAAACAGTAATTTCTCCGCATTGCAAGGTGCAATTCTGAAATTTTTTGCTTTTTCCTGCTCCTCTTAGCATGATAAAGAAGATTCAAAGAGAGTGAGATGTCAGCTCCTTTCATTCAGTCAGTAGCTTCAAACATTTCTGGTATATGAATAACATGATGTTTTTCAATGGCAAAAATCAATGAATATTGTAAATGCACAAACAGTAATTTCTCCGCATTGCAAGGTGCAATTCTGAAATTTTTTGCTATTTCCTGCTCCTCTTAGCATGATAAAGAAGATTCAAAGAGAGTGAGATGCCAGCTCCTTTCATTCAGTCAGTAGCTTCAATCATTTCTGGATGTTTTTCAATGGCAAAAATCAATGAATATTGTAAATGCACAAACAGTAATTTCTCCGCATTGCAAGGTGCAATTCTGAAATTTTTTGCTTTTTCCTGCTCCTCTTAGCATGATAAAGAAGATTCAAAGAGAGTGAGATGCCAGCTCCTTTCGTTCAGTCAGTAGCTTCAATCATTTCTGGACGTTTTTCAATGGCAAAAATCATTGAATATTATAAATGCACAAACAGTAATTTCTCCGCATTGCAAGGTGCAATTCTGAAATTTTTTACTTTTTCCTGCTCCTCTTAGCATGATAAAGAAGATTCAAAGAGAGTGAGATGCCAGCTCCTTTCATTCAGTCAGTAGCTTCAATCATTTCTGGTATATGAATAACATGATGTTTTTCAATGGCAAAAATCAATGAATATTGTAATTGCACAAACAGTAATTTCTCCGCATTGCAAGGTGCAATTCTGAAATTTTTTGCTTTTTCCTGCTCCTCTTAGCATGATAAAGAAGATTCAAAGAGAGTGAGATGCCAGCTCCTTTCATTCAGTCAGTAGCTTCAAACATTTCTGGTATATGAATAACATGATGTTTTTCAATGGCAAAAATCAATGAATATTGTAAATGCACAAACAGTAATTTCTCCGCATTGCAAGGTGCAAGTCTGAAATTTTTTGCTTTTTCCTGCTCCTCTTAGCATGATAAAGAAGATTCAAAGAGAGTGAGATGCCAGCTACTTTCATTCAGTCAGTAGCTTCAATCATTTCTGGACGTTTTTCAATGGTAAAAATCAATGAATATTGTAAATGCACAAACAGTAATTTCTCCACATTGCAAGGTGCAATTCTGAAATTTTTTGCTTTTTCCTGCTCCTCTTAGCATGATAAAGAAGATTCAAAGAGAGTGAGATGCCAGCTCCTTTCATTCAGTCAGTAGCTTCAAACATTTCTGGTATATGAATAACATGATGTTTTTCAATGGCAAAAATCAATGAATATTGTAAATGCACAAACAGTAATTTCTCCGCATTGCAAGGTGCAATTCTGAAATTTTTTGCTTTTTCCTGCTCCTCTTAGCATGATAAAGAAGATTCAAAGAGAGTGAGATGCCAGCTCCTTTCATTCAGTCAGTAGCTTCAAACATTTCTGGTATATGAATAACATGATGTTTTTCAATGGCAAAAATCAATGAATATTGTAAATGCACAAACAGTAATTTCTCCGCATTGCAAGGTGCAAGTCTGAAATTTTTTGCTTTTTCCTGCTCCTCTTAGCATGATAAAGAAGATTCAAAGAGAGTGAGATGCCAGCTACTTTCATTCAGTCAGTAGCTTCAATCATTTCTGGACGTTTTTCAATGGTAAAAATCAATGAATATTGTAAATGCACAAACAGTAATTTCTCCACATTGCAAGGTGCAATTCTGAAATTTTTTGCTTTTTCCTGCTCCTCTTAGCATGATAAAGAAGATTCAAAGAGAGTGAGATGCCAGCTCCTTTCATTCAGTCAGTAGCTTCAAACATTTCTGGTATATGAATAACATGATGTTTTTCAATGGCAAAAATCAATGAATATTGTAAATGCACAAACAGTAATTTCTCCGCATTGCAAGGTGCAATTCTGAAATTTTTTGCTTTTTCCTGCTCCTCTTAGCATGATAAAGAAGATTCAAAGAGAGTGAGATGCCAGCTCCTTTCATTCAGTCAGTAGCTTCAATCATTTCTGGATGTTTTTCAATGGCAAAAACCAATGAATATTGTAAATGCACAAACAGTAATTTCTCCGCATTGCAAGGTGCAATTCTGAAATTTTTTGCTTTTTCCTGCTCCTCTTAGCATGATAAAGAAGATTCAAAGAGAGTGAGATGCCAGCTCCTTTCATTCAGTCAGTACCTTCAATCATTTCTGGACGTTTTTCAATGGCAAAAATCAATGAATATTGTAAATGCACAAACAGTAATTTCTCCGCATTGCAAGGTGCAATTCTGAAATTTTTTGCTTTTTCCCGCTCCTCTTAGCATGATAAAGAAGATTCAAAGAGAGTGAGGTGCCAGCTCCTTTCATTCAGTCAGTAGCTTCAAACATTTCTGGTATATGAATAACATGTTTTTCAATGGCAAAAATCAATGAATATTGTAAATGCACAAACAGTAATTTCTCCGCATTGCAAGGTGCAATTCTGAAATTTTTTGCTTTTTCCTGCTCCTCTTAGCATGATAAAGAAGATTCAAAGAGAGTGAGATGCCAGCTCCTTTCATTCAGTCAGTAGCTTCAATCATTTCTGGACGTTTTTCAATGGCAAAAATCAATGAATATTGTAAATGCACAAACAGTAATTTCTCCGCATTGCAAGGTGCAATTCTGAAATTTTTTGCTTTTTCCTGCTCCTCTTAGCATGATAAAGAAGATTCAAAGAGAGTGAGATGTCACCTCCTTTCATTCAGTCAGTAGCTTCAAACATTTCTGGTATATGAATAACATGATGTTTTTCAATGGCAAAAATCAATGAATATTGTAAATGCACAAACAGTAATTTCTCCGCATTGCAAGGTGCAATTCTGAAATTTTTTGCTTTTTCCTGCTCCTCTTAGCATGATAAAGAAGATTCAAAGAGAGTGAGATGCCAGCTCCTTTCATTCAGTCAGTAGCTTCAATCATTTCTGGATGTTTTTCAATGGCAAAAATCAATGAATATTGTAAATGCACAAACAGTAATTTCTCCGCATTGCAAGGTGCAATTCTGAAATTTTTTGCTTTTTCCTGCTCCTCTTAGCATGATAAAGAAGATTCAAAGAGAGTGAGATGCCAGCTCCTTTCGTTCAGTCAGAAGCTTCAATCATTTCTGGACGTTTTTCAATGGCAAAAATCATTGAATATTATAAATGCACAAACAGTAATTTCTCCGCATTGCAAGGTGCAATTCTGAAATTTTTTGCTTTTTCCCGCTCCTCTTAGCATGATAAAGAAGATTCAAAGAGAGTGAGGTGCCAGCTCCTTTCATTCAGTCAGTAGCTTCAAACATTTCTGGTATATGAATAACATGTTTTTCAATGGCAAAAATCAATGAATATTGTAAATGCACAAACAGTAATTTCTCCGCATTGCAAGGTGCAATTCTGAAATTTTTTGCTTTTTCCTGCTCCTCTTAGCATGATAAAGAAGATTCAAAGAGAGTGAGATGCCAGCTCCTTTCATTCAGTCAGTAGCTTCAATCATTTCTGGACGTTTTTCAATGGCAAAAATCAATGAATATTGTAAATGCACAAACAGTAATTTCTCCGCATTGCAAGGTGCAATTCTGAAATTTTTTGCTTTTTCCTGCTCCTCTTAGCATGATAAAGAAGATTCAAAGAGAGTGAGATATCAACTCCTTTCATTCAGTCAGTAGCTTCAAACATTTCTGGTATATGAATAACATGATGTTTTTCAATGGCAAAAATCAATGAATATTGTAAATGCACAAACAGTAATTTCTCCGCATTGCAAGGTGCAATTCTGAAATTTTTTGCTTTTTCCTGCTCCTCTTAGCATGATAAAGAAGATTCAAAGAGAGTGAGATGCCAGCTCCTTTCATTCAGTCAGTAGCTTCAATCATTTCTGGATGTTTTTCAATGGCAAAAATCAATGAATATTGTAAATGCACAAACAGTAATTTCTCCGCATTGCAAGGTGCAATTCTGAAATTTTTTGCTTTTTCCTGCTCCTCTTAGCATGATAAAGAAGATTCAAAGAGAGTGAGATGCCAGCTCCTTTCGTTCAGTCAGTAGCTTCAATCATTTCTGGACGTTTTTCAATGGCAAAAATCATTGAATATTATAAATGCACAAACAGTAATTTCTCCGCATTGCAAGGTGCAATTCTGAAATTTTATACTTTTTCCTGCTCCTCTTAGCATGATAAAGAAGATTCAAAGAGAGTGAGATGCCCGCTCCTTTCATTCAGTCAGTAGCTTCAAACATTTCTGGTATATGAATAACATGATGTTTTTCAATGGCAAAAATCAATGAATATTGTAAATGCACAAACAGTAATTTCTCCGCATTGCAAGGTGCAAGTCTGAAATTTTTTGCTTTTTCCTGCTCCTCTTAGCATGATAAAGAAGATTCAAAGAGAGTGAGATGCCAGCTACTTTCATTCAGTCAGTAGCTTCAATCATTTCTGGACGTTTTTCAATGGTAAAAATCAATGAATATTGTAAATGCACAAACAGTAATTTCTCCACATTGCAAGGTGCAATTCTGAAATTTTTTGCTTTTTCCTGCTCCTCTTAGCATGATAAAGAAGATTCAAAGAGAGTGAGATGCCAGCTCCTTTCATTCAGTCAGTAGCTTCAAACATTTCTGGTATATGAATAACATGATGTTTTTCAATGGCAAAAATCAATGAATATTGTAAATGCACAAACAGTAATTTCTCCGCATTGCAAGGTGCAATTCTGAAATTTTTTGCTTTTTCCTGCTCCTCTTAGCATGATAAAGAAGATTCAAAGAGAGTGAGATGCCAGCTCCTTTCATTCAGTCAGTAGCTTCAATCATTTCTGGATGTTTTTCAATGGCAAAAATCAATGAATATTGTAAATGCACAAACTGTAATTTCTCCGCATTGCAACGTGCAATTCTGAAATTTTTTGCTTTTTCCTGCTCCTCTTAGCATGATAAAGAAGATTCAAAGAGAGTGAGATGCCAGCTCCTTTCATTCAGTCAGTAGCTTCAATCATTTCTGGACGTTTTTCAATGGCAAAAACCAATGAATATTGTAAATGCACAAACAGTAATTTCTCCGCATTGCAAGGTGCAATTCTGAAATTTTTTACTTTTTCCTGCTCCTCTTAGCATGATAAAGAAGATTCAAAGAGAGTGAGATGACAGCTCCTTTCATTCAGTCAGTACCTTCAATCATTTCTGGACGTTTTTCAATGGCAAAAATCAATGAATATTGTAAATGCACAAACAGTAATTTCTCCGCATTGCAAGGTGCAATTCTGAAATTTTTTGCTTTTTCCCGCTCCTCTTAGCATGATAAAGAAGATTCAAAGAGAGTGAGGTGCCAGCTCCTTTCATTCAGTCAGTAGCTTCAAACATTTCTGGTATATGAATAACATGTTTTTCAATGGCAAAAATCAATGAATATTGTAAATGCACAAACAGTAATTTCTCCGCATTGCAAGGTGCAATTCTGAAATTTTTTGCTTTTTCCTGCTCCTCTTAGCATGATAAAGAAGTTTCAAAGAGAGTGAGATGCCAGCTCCTTTCATTCAGTCAGTAGCTTCAATCATTTCTGGACGTTTTTCAATGGCAAAAATCAATGAATATTGTAAATGCACAAACAGTAATTTCTCCGCATTGCAAGGTGCAATTCTGAAATTTTTTGCTTTTTCCTGCTCCTCTTAGCATGATAAAGAAGATTCAAAGAGAGTGAGATGTCAGCTCCTTTCATTCAGTCAGTAGCTTCAAACATTTCTGGTATATGAATAACATGATGTTTTTCAATGGCAAAAATCAATGAATATTGTAAATGCACAAACAGTAATTTCTCCGCATTGCAAGGTGCAATTCTGAAATTTTTTGATTTTTCCTGCTCCTATTAGCATGATAAACAAGATTCAAAGAGAGTGAGATGCCAGCTCCTTTCATTCAGTCAGTAGCTTCAATCATTTCTGGATGTTTTTCAATGGCAAAAATCAATGAATATTGTAAATGCACAAACAGTAATTTCTCCGCATTGCAAGGTGCAATTCTGAAATTTTTTGCTTTTTCCTGCTCCTCTTAGCATGATAAAGAAGATTCAAAGAGAGTGAGATGCCAGCTCCTTTCGTTCAGTCAGTAGCTTCAATCATTTCTGGACGTTTTTCAATGGCAAAAATCATTGAATATTATAAATGCACAAACAGTAATTTCTCCGCATTGCAAGGTGCAATTCTGAAATTTTTTGCTTTTTCCCGCTCCTCTTAGCATGATAAAGAAGATTCAAAGAGAGTGAGGTGCCAGCTCCTTTCATTCAGTCAGTAGCTTCAAACATTTCTGGTATATGAATAACATGTTTTTCAATGGCAAAAATCAATGAATATTGTAAATGCACAAACAGTAATTTCTCCGCATTGCAAGGTGCAATTCTGAAATTTTTTGCTTTTTCCTGCTCCTCTTAGCATGATAAAGAAGATTCAAAGAGAGTGAGATGCCAGCTCCTTTCATTCAGTCAGTAGCTTCAATCATTTCTGGACGTTTTTCAATGGCAAAAATCAATGAATATTGTAAATGCACAAACAGTAATTTCTCCGCATTGCAAGGTGCAATTCTGAAATTTTTTGCTTTTTCCTGCTCCTCTTAGCATGATAAAGAAGATTCAAAGAGAGTGAGATGTCAGCTCCTTTCATTCAGTCAGTAGCTTCAAACATTTCTGGTATATGAATAACATGATGTTTTTCAATGGCAAAAATCAATGAATATTGTAAATGCACAAACAGTAATTTCTCCGCATTGCAAGGTGCAATTCTGAAATTTTTTGCTTTTTCCTGCTCCTCTTAGCATGATAAAGAAGATTCAAAGAGAGTGAGATGCCAGCTCCTTTCATTCAGTCAGTAGCTTCAATCATTTCTGGACGTTTTTCAATGGCAAAAATCAATGAATATTGTAAATGCACAAACAGTAATTTCTCCGCATTGCAAGGTGCAATTCTGAAATTTTTTGCTTTTTCCTGCTCCTCTTAGCATGATAAAGAAGATTCAAAGAGAGTGAGATGTCAACTCCTTTCATTCAGTCAGTAGCTTCAAACATTTCTGGTATATGAATAACATGATGTTTTTCAATGGCAAAAATCAATGAATATTGTAAATGCACAAACAGTAATTTCTCCGCATTGCAAGGTGCAATTCTGAAATTTTTTGCTTTTTCCTGCTCCTCTTAGCATGATAAAGAAGATTCAAAGAGAGTGAGATGCCAGCTCCTTTCATTCAGTCAGTAGCTTCAATCATTTCTGGATGTTTTTCAATGGCAAAAATCAATGAATATTGTAAATGCACAAACAGTAATTTCTCCGCATTGCAAGGTGCAATTCTGAAATTTTTTGCTTTTTCCTGCTCCTCTTAGCATGATAAAGAAGATTCAAAGAGAGTGAGATGCCAGCTCCTTTCGTTCAGTCAGTAGCTTCAATCATTTCTGGACGTTTTTCAATGGCAAAAATCATTGAATATTATAAATGCACAAACAGTAATTTCTCCGCATTGCAAGGTGCAATTCTGAAATTTTATACTTTTTCCTGCTCCTCTTAGCATGATAAAGAAGATTCAAAGAGAGTGAGATGCCCGCTCCTTTCATTCAGTCAGTAGCTTCAAACATTTCTGGTATATGAATAACATGATGTTTTTCAATGGCAAAAATCAATGAATATTGTAAATGCACAAACAGTAATTTCTCCGCATTGCAAGGTGCAAGTCTGAAATTTTTTGCTTTTTCCTGCTCCTCTTAGCATGATAAAGAAGATTCAAAGAGAGTGAGATGCCAGCTACTTTCATTCAGTCAGTAGCTTCAATCATTTCTGGACGTTTTTCAATGGTAAAAATCAATGAATATTGTAAATGCACAAACAGTAATTTCTCCACATTGCAAGGTGCAATTCTGAAATTTTTTGCTTTTTCCTGCTCCTCTTAGCATGATAAAGAAGATTCAAAGAGAGTGAGATGCCAGCTCCTTTCATTCAGTCAGTAGCTTCAAACATTTCTGGTATATGAATAACATGATGTTTTTCAATGGCAAAAATCAATGAATATTGTAAATGCACAAACAGTAATTTCTCCGCATTGCAAGGTGCAATTCTGAAATTTTTTGCTTTTTCCTGCTCCTCTTAGCATGATAAAGAAGATTCAAAGAGAGTGAGATGCCAGCTCCTTTCATTCAGTCAGTAGCTTCAATCATTTCTGGATGTTTTTCAATGGCAAAAATCAATGAATATTGTAAATGCACAAACTGTAATTTCTCCGCATTGCAAGGTGCAATTCTGAAATTTTTTGCTTTTTCCTGCTCCTCTTAGCATGATAAAGAAGATTCAAAGAGAGTGAGATGCCAGCTCCTTTCATTCAGTCAGTAGCTTCAATCATTTCTGGACGTTTTTCAATGGCAAAAACCAATGAATATTGTAAATGCACAAACAGTAATTTCTCCGCATTGCAAGGTGCAATTCTGAAATTTTTTACTTTTTCCTGCTCCTCTTAGCATGATAAAGAAGATTCAAAGAGAGTGAGATGACAGCTCCTTTCATTCAGTCAGTACCTTCAATCATTTCTGGACGTTTTTCAATGGCAAAAATCAATGAATATTGTAAATGCACAAACAGTAATTTCTCCGCATTGCAAGGTGCAATTCTGAAATTTTTTGCTTTTTCCCGCTCCTCTTAGCATGATAAAGAAGATTCAAAGAGAGTGAGGTGCCAGCTCCTTTCATTCAGTCAGTAGCTTCAAACATTTCTGGTATATGAATAACATGTTTTTCAATGGCAAAAATCAATGAATATTGTAAATGCACAAACAGTAATTTCTCCGCATTGCAAGGTGCAATTCTGAAATTTTTTGCTTTTTCCTGCTCCTCTTAGCATGATAAAGAAGTTTCAAAGAGAGTGAGATGCCAGCTCCTTTCATTCAGTCAGTAGCTTCAATCATTTCTGGACGTTTTTCAATGGCAAAAATCAATGAATATTGTAAATGCACAAACAGTAATTTCTCCGCATTGCAAGGTGCAATTCTGAAATTTTTTGCTTTTTCCTGCTCCTCTTAGCATGATAAAGAAGATTCAAAGAGAGTGAGATGTCAGCTCCTTTCATTCAGTCAGTAGCTTCAAACATTTCTGGTATATGAATAACATGATGTTTTTCTATGGCAAAAATCAATGAATATTGTAAATGCACAAACAGTAATTTCTCCGCATTGCAAGGTGCAATTCTGAAATTTTTTGATTTTTCCTGCTCCTATTAGCATGATAAACAAGATTCAAAGAGAGTGAGATGCCAGCTCCTTTCATTCAGTCAGTAGCTTCAATCATTTCTGGATGTTTTTCAATGGCAAAAATCAATGAATATTGTAAATGCACAAACAGTAATTTCTCCGCATTGCAAGGTGCAATTCTGAAATTTTTTGCTTTTTCCTGCTCCTCTTAGCATGATAAAGAAGATTCAAAGAGAGTGAGATGCCAGCTCCTTTCGTTCAGTCAGTAGCTTCAATCATTTCTGGACGTTTTTCAATGGCAAAAATCATTGAATATTATAAATGCACAAACAGTAATTTCTCCGCATTGCAAGGTGCAATTCTGAAATTTTTTGCTTTTTCCCGCTCCTCTTAGCATGATAAAGAAGATTCAAAGAGAGTGAGGTGCCAGCTCCTTTCATTCAGTCAGTAGCTTCAAACATTTCTGGTATATGAATAACATGTTTTTCAATGGCAAAAATCAATGAATATTGTAAATGCACAAACAGTAATTTCTCCGCATTGCAAGGTGCAATTCTGAAATTTTTTGCTTTTTCCTGCTCCTCTTAGCATGATAAAGAAGATTCAAAGAGAGTGAGATGCCAGCTCCTTTCATTCAGTCAGTAGCTTCAATCATTTCTGGACGTTTTTCAATGGCAAAAATCAATGAATATTGTAAATGCACAAACAGTAATTTCTCCGCATTGCAAGGTGCAATTCTGAAATTTTTTGCTTTTTCCTGCTCCTCTTAGCATGATAAAGAAGATTCAAAGAGAGTGAGATGTCAGCTCCTTTCATTCAGTCAGTATCTTCAAACATTTCTGGTATATGAATAACATGATGTTTTTCAATGGCAAAAATCAATGAATATTGTAAATGCACAAACAGTAATTTCTCCGCATTGCAAGGTGCAATTCTGAAATTTTTTGCTTTTTCCTGCTCCTCTTAGCATGATAAAGAAGATTCAAAGAGAGTGAGATGCCAGCTCCTTTCATTCAGTCAGTAGCTTCAATCATTTCTGGATGTTTTTCAATGGCAAAAATCAATGAATATTGTAAATGCACAAACAGTAATTTCTCCGCATTGCAAGGTGCAATTCTGAAATTTTTTGCTTTTTCCTGCTCCTCTTAGCATGATAAAGAAGATTCAAAGAGAGTGAGATGCCAGCTCCTTTCGTTCAGTCAGTAGCTTCAATCATTTCTGGACGTTTTTCAATGGCAAAAATCATTGAATATTATAAATGCACAAACAGTAATTTCTCCGCATTGCAAGGTGCAATTCTGAAATTTTTTACTTTTTCCTGCTCCTCTTAGCATGATAAAGAAGATTCAAAGAGAGTGAGATGCCAGCTCCTTTCATTCAGTCAGTAGCTTCAATCATTTCTGGTATATGAATAACATGATGTTTTTCAATGGCAAAAATCAATGAATATTGCAAATGCACAAACAGTAATTTCTCCGCATTGCAAGGTGCAATTCTGAAATTTTTTGCTTTTTCCTGCTCCTCTTAGCATGATAAAGAAGAATCAAAGAGAGTGAGATGCCAGCTCCTTTCATTCAGTCAGTAGCTTCAAACATTTCTGGTATATGAATAACATGATGTTTTTCAATGGCAAAAATCAATGAATATTGTAAATGCACAAACAGTAATTTCTCCGCATTGCAAGGTGCAAGTCTGAAATTTTTTGCTTTTTCCTGCTCCTCTTAGCATGATAAAGAAGATTCAAAGAGAGTGAGATGCCAGCTACTTTCATTCAGTCAGTAGCTTCAATCATTTCTGGACGTTTTTCAATGGTAAAAATCAATGAATATTGTAAATGCACAAACAGTAATTTCTCCACATTGCAAGGTGCAATTCTGAAATTTTTTGCTTTTTCCTGCTCCTCTTAGCATGATAAAGAAGATTCAAAGAGAGTGAGATGCCAGCTCCTTTCATTCAGTCAGTAGCTTCAAACATTTCTGGTATATGAATAACATGATGTTTTTCAATGGCAAAAATCAATGAATATTGTAAATGCACAAACAGTAATTTCTCCGCATTGCAAGGTGCAATTCTGAAATTTTTTGCTTTTTCCTGCTCCTCTTAGCATGATAAAGAAGATTCAAAGAGAGTGAGATGCCAGCTCCTTTCATTCAGTCAGTAGCTTCAAACATTTCTGGTATATGAATAACATGATGTTTTTCAATGGCAAAAATCAATGAATATTGTAAATGCACAAACAGTAATTTCTCCGCATTGCAAGGTGCAAGTCTGAAATTTTTTGCTTTTTCCTGCTCCTCTTAGCATGATAAAGAAGATTCAAAGAGAGTGAGATGCCAGCTACTTTCATTCAGTCAGTAGCTTCAATCATTTCTGGACGTTTTTCAATGGTAAAAATCAATGAATATTGTAAATGCACAAACAGTAATTTCTCCACATTGCAAGGTGCAATTCTGAAATTTTTTGCTTTTTCCTGCTCCTCTTAGCATGATAAAGAAGATTCAAAGAGAGTGAGATGCCAGCTCCTTTCATTCAGTCAGTAGCTTCAAACATTTCTGGTATATGAATAACATGATGTTTTTCAATGGCAAAAATCAATGAATATTGTAAATGCACAAACAGTAATTTCTCCGCATTGCAAGGTGCTATTCTGAAATTTTTTGCTTTTTCCTGCTCCTCTTAGCATGATAAAGAAGATTCAAAGAGAGTGAGATGCCAGCTCCTTTCATTCAGTCAGTAGCTTCAATCATTTCTGGATGTTTTTCAATGGCAAAAATCAATGAATATTGTAAATGCACAAACTGTAATTTCTCCGCATTGCAAGGTGCAATTCTGAAATTTTTTGCTTTTTCCTGCTCCTCTTAGCATGATAAAGAAGATACAAAGAGAGTGAGATGCCAGCTCCTTTCATTCAGTCAGTAGCTTCAATCATTTCTGGACGTTTTTCAATGGCAAAAATCAATGAATATTGTAAATGCACAAACAGTAATTTCTCCGCATTGCAAGGTGCAATTCTGAAATTTTTTGCTTTTTCCTGCTCCTCTTAGCATGATAAAGAAGATTCAAAGAGAGTGAGATGCCAGCTCCTTTCATTCAGTCAGTACCTTCAATCATTTCTGGACGTTTTTCAATGGCAAAAATCAATGAATATTGTAAATGCACAAACAGTAATTTCTCCGCATTGCAAGGTGCAATTCTGAAATTTTTTGCTTTTTCCCGCTCCTCTTAGCATGATAAAGAAGATTCAAAGAGAGTGAGGTGCCAGCTCCTTTCATTCAGTCAGTAGCTTCAAACATTTCTGGTATATGAATAACATGTTTTTCAATGGCAAAAATCAATGAATATTGTAAATGCACAAACAGTAATTTCTCCGCATTGCAAGGTGCAATTCTGAAATTTTTTGCTTTTTCCTGCTCCTCTTAGCATGATAAAGAAGATTCAAAGAGAGTGAGATGCCAGCTCCTTTCATTCAGTCAGTAGCTTCAATCATTTCTGGACGTTTTTCAATGGCAAAAATCAATGAATATTGTAAATGCACAAACAGTAATTTCTCCGCATTGCAAGGTGCAATTCTGAAATTTTTTGCTTTTTCCTGCTCCTCTTAGCATGATAAAGAAGATTCAAAGAGAGTGAGATGCCAGCTCCTTTCATTCAGTCAGTAGCTTCAATCATTTCTGGACGTTTTTCAATGGCAAAAATCAATGAATATTGTAAATGCACAAACAGTAATTTCTCCGCATTGCAAGGTGCAATTCTGAAATTTTTTGCTTTTTCCTGCTCCTCTTAGCATGATAAAGAAGATTCAAAGAGAGTGAGATGCCAGCTCCTTTCATTCAGTCAGTAGCTTCAAACATTTCTGATATATGAATAACATGATGTTTTTCAATGGCAAAAATCAATGAATATTGTAAATGCACAAACAGTAATTTCTCCGCATTGCAAGGTGCAATTCTGAAATTTTTTGCTTTTTCCTGCTCCTCTTAGCATGATAAAGAAGATTCAAAGAGAGTGAGATGCCAGCTCCTTTCATTCAGTCAGTAGCTTCAAACATTTCTGGTATATGAATAACATGATGTTTTTCAATGGCAAAAATCAATGAATATTGTAAATGCACAAACAGTAATTTCTCCGCATTGCAAGGTGCAATTCTGAAATTTTTTGCTTTTTCCTGCTCCTCTTAGCATGATAAAGAAGATTCAAAGAGAGTGAGATGCCAGCTCCTTTCATTCAGTCAGTAGCTTCAATCATTTCTGGACGTTTTTCAATGGCAAAAATCAATGAATATTGTAAATGCACAAACAGTAATTTCTCCGCATTGCAAGGTGCAATTCTGAAATTTTTTGCTTTTTCCTGCTCCTCTTAGCATGATAAAGAAGATTCAAAGAGAGTGAGATGTCAGCTCCTTTCATTCAGTCATTAGCTTCAAACATTTCTGGTATATGAATAACATGATGTTTTTCAATGGCAAAAATCAATGAATATTTTAAATGCACAAACAGTAATTTCTCCGCATTGCAAGGTGCAATTCTGAAATTTTTTGCTTTTTCCTGCTCCTCTTAGCATGATAAAGAAGATTCAAAGAGAGTGAGATGCCAGCTCCTTTCATTCAGTCAGTAGCTTCAATCATTTCTGGACGTTTTTCAATGGCAAAAATCAATGAATATTGTAAATGCACAAACAGTAATTTCTCCGCATTGCAAGGTGCAATTCTGAAATTTTTTGCTTTTTCCTGCTCCTCTTAGCATAATAAAGAAGATTCAAATAGAGTGAGATGCCAGCTCCTTTCGTTCAGTCAGTAGCTTCAATCATTTCTGGACGTTTTTCAATGGCAAAAATAATTGAATATTATAAATGCACAAACAGTAATTTCTCCGCATTGCAAGGTGCAATTCTGAAATTTTTTACTTTTTCCTGCTCCTCTTAGCATGATAAAGAAGATTCAAAGAGAGTGAGATGCCAGCTCCTTTCATTCAGTCAGTAGCTTCAATCATTTCTGGTATATGAATAACATGATGTTTTTCAATGGCAAAAATCAATGAATATTGTAAATGCACAAACAGTAATTTCTCCGCATTGCAAGGTGCAATTCTGAAATTTTTTGCTTTTTCCTGCTCCTCTTAGCATGATAAAGAAGATTCAAAGAGAGTGAGATGCCAGCTCCTTTCATTCAGTCAGTAGCTTCAATCATTTCTGGACGTTTTTCAATGGCAAAAATCAATGAATATTGTAAATGCACAAACAGTAATTTCTCCGCATTGCAAGGTGCAATTCTGAAATTTTTTGCTTTTTCCTGCTCCTCTTAGCATGATAAACAAGATTCAAAGAGAGTGAGATGCCAGCTCCTTTCATTCAGTCAGTAGCTTCAATCATTTCTGGACGTTTTTCAATGGCAAAAATCAATGAATATTGTAAATGCACAAACAGTAATTTCTCCGCATTGCAAGGTGCAATTCTGAAATTTTTTGCTTTTTCCTGCTCCTCTTAGCATGATAAAGAAGATTCAAAGAGAGTGAGATGCCAGCTCCTTTCATTCAGTCAGTAGCTTCAATCATTTCTGGTATATGAATAACATGATGTTTTTCAATGGCAAAAATCAATGAATATTGTAAATGCACAAACAGTAATTTCTCCGCATTGCAAGGTGCAATTCTGAAATTTTTTGCTTTTTCCTGCTCCTCTTAGCATGATAAAGAAGATTCAAAGAGAGTGAGATGCCAGCTCCTTTCATTCAGTCAGTACCTTCAATCATTTCTGGACGTTTTTCAATGGCAAAAATCAATGAATATTGTAAATGCACAAACAGTAATTTCTCCGCATTGCAAGGTGCAATTCTGAAATTTTTTGCTTTTTCCCGCTCCTCTTAGCATGATAAAGAAGATTCAAAGAGAGTGAGGTGCCAGCTCCTTTCATTCAGTCAGTAGCTTCAAACATTTCTGGTATATGAATAACATGTTTTTCAATGGCAAAAATCAATGAATATTGTAAATGCACAAACAGTAATTTCTCCGCATTGCAAGGTGCAATTCTGAAATTTTTTGCTTTTTCCTGCTCCTCTTAGCATGATAAAGAAGATTCAAAGAGAGTGAGATGCCAGCTCCTTTCATTCAGTCAGTAGCTTCAATCATTTCTGGATGTTTTTCAATGGCAAAAATCAATGAATATTGTAAATGCACAAACAGTAATTTCTCCGCATTGCAAGGTGCAATTCTGAAATTTTTTGCTTTTTCCTGCTCCTCTTAGCATGATAAAGAAGATTCAAAGAGAGTGAGATGCCAGCTCCTTTCGTTCAGTCAGTAGCTTCAATCATTTCTGGACGTTTTTCAATGGCAAAAATCATTGAATATTATAAATGCACAAACAGTAATTTCTCCGCATTGCAAGGTGCAATTCTGAAATTTTTTACTTTTTCCTGCTCCTCTTAGCATGATAAAGAAGATTCAAAGAGAGTGAGATGCCAGCTCCTTTCATTCAGTCAGTAGCTTCAATCATTTCTGGTATATGAATAACATGATGTTTTTCAATGGCAAAAATCAATGAATATTGCAAATGCACAAACAGTAATTTCTCCGCATTGCAAGGTGCAATTCTGAAATTTTTTGCTTTTTCCTGCTCCTCTTAGCATGATAAAGAAGAATCAAAGAGAGTGAGATGCCAGCTCCTTTCATTCAGTCAGTAGCTTCAAACATTTCTGGTATATGAATAACATGATGTTTTTCAATGGCAAAAATCAATGAATATTGTAAATGCACAAACAGTAATTTCTCCGCATTGCAAGGTGCAAGTCTGAAATTTTTTGCTTTTTCCTGCTCCTCTTAGCATGATAAAGAAGATTCAAAGAGAGTGAGATGCCAGCTACTTTCATTCAGTCAGTAGCTTCAATCATTTCTGGACGTTTTTCAATGGTAAAAATCAATGAATATTGTAAATGCACAAACAGTAATTTCTCCACATTGCAAGGTGCAATTCTGAAATTTTTTGCTTTTTCCTGCTCCTCTTAGCATGATAAAGAAGATTCAAAGAGAGTGAGATGCCAGCTCCTTTCATTCAGTCAGTAGCTTCAAACATTTCTGGTATATGAATAACATGATGTTTTTCAATGGCAAAAATCAATGAATATTGTAAATGCACAAACAGTAATTTCTCCGCATTGCAAGGTGCAATTCTGAAATTTTTTGCTTTTTCCTGCTCCTCTTAGCATGATAAAGAAGATTCAAAGAGAGTGAGATGCCAGCTCCTTTCATTCAGTCAGTAGCTTCAAACATTTCTGGTATATGAATAACATGATGTTTTTCAATGGCAAAAATCAATGAATATTGTAAATGCACAAACAGTAATTTCTCCGCATTGCAAGGTGCAAGTCTGAAATTTTTTGCTTTTTCCTGCTCCTCTTAGCATGATAAAGAAGATTCAAAGAGAGTGAGATGCCAGCTACTTTCATTCAGTCAGTAGCTTCAATCATTTCTGGACGTTTTTCAATGGTAAAAATCAATGAATATTGTAAATGCACAAACAGTAATTTCTCCACATTGCAAGGTGCAATTCTGAAATTTTTTGCTTTTTCCTGCTCCTCTTAGCATGATAAAGAAGATTCAAAGAGAGTGAGATGCCAGCTCCTTTCATTCAGTCAGTAGCTTCAAACATTTCTGGTATATGAATAACATGATGTTTTTCAATGGCAAAAATCAATGAATATTGTAAATGCACAAACAGTAATTTCTCCGCATTGCAAGGTGCTATTCTGAAATTTTTTGCTTTTTCCTGCTCCTCTTAGCATGATAAAGAAGATTCAAAGAGAGTGAGATGCCAGCTCCTTTCATTCAGTCAGTAGCTTCAATCATTTCTGGATGTTTTTCAATGGCAAAAATCAATGAATATTGTAAATGCACAAACTGTAATTTCTCCGCATTGCAAGGTGCAATTCTGAAATTTTTTGCTTTTTCCTGCTCCTCTTAGCATGATAAAGAAGATACAAAGAGAGTGAGATGCCAGCTCCTTTCATTCAGTCAGTAGCTTCAATCATTTCTGGACGTTTTTCAATGGCAAAAATCAATGAATATTGTAAATGCACAAACAGTAATTTCTCCGCATTGCAAGGTGCAATTCTGAAATTTTTTGCTTTTTCCTGCTCCTCTTAGCATGATAAAGAAGATTCAAAGAGAGTGAGATGCCAGCTCCTTTCATTCAGTCAGTACCTTCAATCATTTCTGGACGTTTTTCAATGGCAAAAATCAATGAATATTGTAAATGCACAAACAGTAATTTCTCCGCATTGCAAGGTGCAATTCTGAAATTTTTTGCTTTTTCCCGCTCCTCTTAGCATGATAAAGAAGATTCAAAGAGAGTGAGGTGCCAGCTCCTTTCATTCAGTCAGTAGCTTCAAACATTTCTGGTATATGAATAACATGTTTTTCAATGGCAAAAATCAATGAATATTGTAAATGCACAAACAGTAATTTCTCCGCATTGCAAGGTGCAATTCTGAAATTTTTTGCTTTTTCCTGCTCCTCTTAGCATGATAAAGAAGATTCAAAGAGAGTGAGATGCCAGCTCCTTTCATTCAGTCAGTAGCTTCAATCATTTCTGGACGTTTTTCAATGGCAAAAATCAATGAATATTGTAAATGCACAAACAGTAATTTCTCCGCATTGCAAGGTGCAATTCTGAAATTTTTTGCTTTTTCCTGCTCCTCTTAGCATGATAAAGAAGATTCAAAGAGAGTGAGATGCCAGCTCCTTTCATTCAGTCAGTAGCTTCAATCATTTCTGGACGTTTTTCAATGGCAAAAATCAATGAATATTGTAAATGCACAAACAGTAATTTCTCCGCATTGCAAGGTGCAATTCTGAAATTTTTTGCTTTTTCCTGCTCCTCTTAGCATGATAAAGAAGATTCAAAGAGAGTGAGATGCCAGCTCCTTTCATTCAGTCAGTAGCTTCAATCATTTCTGGACGTTTTTCAATGGCAAAAATCAATGAATATTGTAAATGCACAAACAGTAATTTCTCCGCATTGCAAGGTGCAATTCTGAAATTTTTTGCTTTTTCCTGCTCCTCTTAGCATGATAAACAAGATTCAAAGAGAGTGAGATGCCAGCTCCTTTCATTCAGTCAGTAGCTTCAATCATTTCTGGACGTTTTTCAATGGCAAAAATCAATGAATATTGTAAATGCACAAACAGTAATTTCTCCGCATTGCAAGGTGCAATTCTGAAATTTTTTGCTTTTTCCTGCTCCTCTTAGCATGATAAAGAAGATTCAAAGAGAGTGAGATGCCAGCTCCTTTCATTCAGTCAGTAGCTTCAATCATTTCTGGTATATGAATAACATGATGTTTTTCAATGGCAAAAATCAATGAATATTGTAAATGCACAAACAGTAATTTCTCCGCATTGCAAGGTGCAATTCTGAAATTTTTTGCTTTTTCCTGCTCCTCTTAGCATGATAAAGAAGATTCAAAGAGAGTGAGATGCCAGCTCCTTTCATTCAGTCAGTACCTTCAATCATTTCTGGACGTTTTTCAATGGCAAAAATCAATGAATATTGTAAATGCACAAACAGTAATTTCTCCGCATTGCAAGGTGCAATTCTGAAATTTTTTGCTTTTTCCCGCTCCTCTTAGCATGATAAAGAAGATTCAAAGAGAGTGAGGTGCCAGCTCCTTTCATTCAGTCAGTAGCTTCAAACATTTCTGGTATATGAATAACATGTTTTTCAATGGCAAAAATCAATGAATATTGTAAATGCACAAACAGTAATTTCTCCGCATTGCAAGGTGCAATTCTGAAATTTTTTGCTTTTTCCTGCTCCTCTTAGCATGATAAAGAAGATTCAAAGAGAGTGAGATGCCAGCTCCTTTCATTCAGTCAGTAGCTTCAATCATTTCTGGATGTTTTTCAATGGCAAAAATCAATGAATATTGTAAATGCACAAACAGTAATTTCTCCGCATTGCAAGGTGCAATTCTGAAATTTTTTGCTTTTTCCTGCTCCTCTTAGCATGATAAAGAAGATTCAAAGAGAGTGAGATGCCAGCTCCTTTCGTTCAGTCAGTAGCTTCAATCATTTCTGGACGTTTTTCAATGGCAAAAATCATTGAATATTATAAATGCACAAACAGTAATTTCTCCGCATTGCAAGGTGCAATTCTGAAATTTTTTACTTTTTCCTGCTCCTCTTAGCATGATAAAGAAGATTCAAAGAGAGTGAGATGCCAGCTCCTTTCATTCAGTCAGTAGCTTCAATCATTTCTGGTATATGAATAACATGATGTTTTTCAATGGCAAAAATCAATGAATATTGCAAATGCACAAACAGTAATTTCTCCGCATTGCAAGGTGCAATTCTGAAATTTTTTGCTTTTTCCTGCTCCTCTTAGCATGATAAAGAAGAATCAAAGAGAGTGAGATGCCAGCTCCTTTCATTCAGTCAGTAGCTTCAAACATTTCTGGTATATGAATAACATGATGTTTTTCAATGGCAAAAATCAATGAATATTGTAAATGCACAAACAGTAATTTCTCCGCATTGCAAGGTGCAAGTCTGAAATTTTTTGCTTTTTCCTGCTCCTCTTAGCATGATAAAGAAGATTCAAAGAGAGTGAGATGCCAGCTACTTTCATTCAGTCAGTAGCTTCAATCATTTCTGGACGTTTTTCAATGGTAAAAATCAATGAATATTGTAAATGCACAAACAGTAATTTCTCCACATTGCAAGGTGCAATTCTGAAATTTTTTGCTTTTTCCTGCTCCTCTTAGCATGATAAAGAAGATTCAAAGAGAGTGAGATGCCAGCTCCTTTCATTCAGTCAGTAGCTTCAAACATTTCTGGTATATGAATAACATGATGTTTTTCAATGGCAAAAATCAATGAATATTGTAAATGCACAAACAGTAATTTCTCCGCATTGCAAGGTGCAATTCTGAAATTTTTTGCTTTTTCCTGCTCCTCTTAGCATGATAAAGAAGATTCAAAGAGAGTGAGATGCCAGCTCCTTTCATTCAGTCAGTAGCTTCAAACATTTCTGGTATATGAATAACATGATGTTTTTCAATGGCAAAAATCAATGAATATTGTAAATGCACAAACAGTAATTTCTCCGCATTGCAAGGTGCAAGTCTGAAATTTTTTGCTTTTTCCTGCTCCTCTTAGCATGATAAAGAAGATTCAAAGAGAGTGAGATGCCAGCTACTTTCATTCAGTCAGTAGCTTCAATCATTTCTGGACGTTTTTCAATGGTAAAAATCAATGAATATTGTAAATGCACAAACAGTAATTTCTCCACATTGCAAGGTGCAATTCTGAAATTTTTTGCTTTTTCCTGCTCCTCTTAGCATGATAAAGAAGATTCAAAGAGAGTGAGATGCCAGCTCCTTTCATTCAGTCAGTAGCTTCAAACATTTCTGGTATATGAATAACATGATGTTTTTCAATGGCAAAAATCAATGAATATTGTAAATGCACAAACAGTAATTTCTCCGCATTGCAAGGTGCTATTCTGAAATTTTTTGCTTTTTCCTGCTCCTCTTAGCATGATAAAGAAGATTCAAAGAGAGTGAGATGCCAGCTCCTTTCATTCAGTCAGTAGCTTCAATCATTTCTGGATGTTTTTCAATGGCAAAAATCAATGAATATTGTAAATGCACAAACTGTAATTTCTCCGCATTGCAAGGTGCAATTCTGAAATTTTTTGCTTTTTCCTGCTCCTCTTAGCATGATAAAGAAGATACAAAGAGAGTGAGATGCCAGCTCCTTTCATTCAGTCAGTAGCTTCAATCATTTCTGGACGTTTTTCAATGGCAAAAATCAATGAATATTGTAAATGCACAAACAGTAATTTCTCCGCATTGCAAGGTGCAATTCTGAAATTTTTTGCTTTTTCCTGCTCCTCTTAGCATGATAAAGAAGATTCAAAGAGAGTGAGATGCCAGCTCCTTTCATTCAGTCAGTACCTTCAATCATTTCTGGACGTTTTTCAATGGCAAAAATCAATGAATATTGTAAATGCACAAACAGTAATTTCTCCGCATTGCAAGGTGCAATTCTGAAATTTTTTGCTTTTTCCCGCTCCTCTTAGCATGATAAAGAAGATTCAAAGAGAGTGAGGTGCCAGCTCCTTTCATTCAGTCAGTAGCTTCAAACATTTCTGGTATATGAATAACATGTTTTTCAATGGCAAAAATCAATGAATATTGTAAATGCACAAACAGTAATTTCTCCGCATTGCAAGGTGCAATTCTGAAATTTTTTGCTTTTTCCTGCTCCTCTTAGCATGATAAAGAAGATTCAAAGAGAGTGAGATGCCAGCTCCTTTCATTCAGTCAGTAGCTTCAATCATTTCTGGACGTTTTTCAATGGCAAAAATCAATGAATATTGTAAATGCACAAACAGTAATTTCTCCGCATTGCAAGGTGCAATTCTGAAATTTTTTGCTTTTTCCTGCTCCTCTTAGCATGATAAAGAAGATTCAAAGAGAGTGAGATGCCAGCTCCTTTCATTCAGTCAGTAGCTTCAATCATTTCTGGACGTTTTTCAATGGCAAAAATCAATGAATATTGTAAATGCACAAACAGTAATTTCTCCGCATTGCAAGGTGCAATTCTGAAATTTTTTGCTTTTTCCTGCTCCTCTTAGCATGATAAAGAAGATTCAAAGAGAGTGAGATGCCAGCTCCTTTCATTCAGTCAGTAGCTTCAAACATTTCTGATATATGAATAACATGATGTTTTTCAATGGCAAAAATCAATGAATATTGTAAATGCACAAACAGTAATTTCTCCGCATTGCAAGGTGCAATTCTGAAATTTTTTGCTTTTTCCTGCTCCTCTTAGCATGATAAAGAAGATTCAAAGAGAGTGAGATGCCAGCTCCTTTCATTCAGTCAGTAGCTTCAAACATTTCTGGTATATGAATAACATGATGTTTTTCAATGGCAAAAATCAATGAATATTGTAAATGCACAAACAGTAATTTCTCCGCATTGCAAGGTGCAATTCTGAAATTTTTTGCTTTTTCCTGCTCCTCTTAGCATGATAAAGAAGATTCAAAGAGAGTGAGATGCCAGCTCCTTTCATTCAGTCAGTAGCTTCAATCATTTCTGGACGTTTTTCAATGGCAAAAATCAATGAATATTGTAAATGCACAAACAGTAATTTCTCCGCATTGCAAGGTGCAATTCTGAAATTTTTTGCTTTTTCCTGCTCCTCTTAGCATGATAAAGAAGATTCAAAGAGAGTGAGATGTCAGCTCCTTTCATTCAGTCATTAGCTTCAAACATTTCTGGTATATGAATAACATGATGTTTTTCAATGGCAAAAATCAATGAATATTTTAAATGCACAAACAGTAATTTCTCCGCATTGCAAGGTGCAATTCTGAAATTTTTTGCTTTTTCCTGCTCCTCTTAGCATGATAAAGAAGATTCAAAGAGAGTGAGATGCCAGCTCCTTTCATTCAGTCAGTAGCTTCAATCATTTCTGGACGTTTTTCAATGGCAAAAATCAATGAATATTGTAAATGCACAAACAGTAATTTCTCCGCATTGCAAGGTGCAATTCTGAAATTTTTTGCTTTTTCCTGCTCCTCTTAGCATGATAAAGAAGATTCAAAGAGAGTGAGATGCCAGCTCCTTTCATTCAGTCAGTAGCTTCAAACATTTCTGATATATGAATAACATGATGTTTTTCAATGGCAAAAATCAATGAATATTGTAAATGCACAAACAGTAATTTCTCCGCATTGCAAGGTGCAATTCTGAAATTTTTTGCTTTTTCCTGCTCCTCTTAGCATGATAAAGAAGATTCAAAGAGAGTGAGATGCCAGCTCCTTTCATTCAGTCAGTAGCTTCAATCATTTCTGGACGTTTTTCAATGGCAAAAATCAATGAATATTGTAAATGCACAAACAGTAATTTCTCCGCATTGCAAGGTGCAATTCTGAAATTTTTTGCTTTTTCCTGCTCCTCTTAGCATGATAAACAAGATTCAAAGAGAGTGAGATGCCAGCTCCTTTCATTCAGTCAGTAGCTTCAATCATTTCTGGACGTTTTTCAATGGCAAAAATCAATGAATATTGTAAATGCACAAACAGTAATTTCTCCGCATTGCAAGGTGCAATTCTGAAATTTTTTGCTTTTTCCTGCTCCTCTTAGCATGATAAAGAAGATTCAAAGAGAGTGAGATGCCAGCTCCTTTCATTCAGTCAGTAGCTTCAATCATTTCTGGACGTTTTTCAATGGCAAAAATCAATGAATATTGTAAATGCACAAACAGTAATTTCTCCGCATTGCAAGGTGCAATTCTGAAATTTTTTGCTTTTTCCTGCTCCTCTTAGCATGATAAAGAAGATTCAAAGAGAGTGAGATGCCAGCTCCTTTCATTCAGTCAGTAGCTTCAAACATTTCTGGTATATGAATAACATGATGTTTTTCAATGGCAAAAATCAATGAATATTGTAAATGCACAAACAGTAATTTCTCCGCATTGCAAGGTGCAAGTCTGAAATTTTTTGCTTTTTCCTGCTCCTCTTAGCATGATAAAGAAGATTCAAAGAGAGTGAGATGCCAGCTACTTTCATTCAGTCAGTAGCTTCAATCATTTCTGGACGTTTTTCAATGTTAAAAATCAATGAATATTGTAAATGCACAAACAGTAATTTCTCCACATTGCAAGGTGCAATTCTGAAATTTTTTGCTTTTTCCTGCTCCTCTTAGCATGATAAAGAAGATTCAAAGAGAGTGAGATGCCAGCTCCTTTCATTCAGTCAGTAGCTTCAAACATTTCTGATATATGAATAACATGATGTTTTTCAATGGCAAAAATCAATGAATATTGTAAATGCACAAACAGTAATTTTTCCGCATTGCAAGGTGCAATTCTGAAATTTTTTGCTTTTTCCTGCTCCTCTTAGCATGATAAAGAAGATTCAAAGAGAGTGAGATGCCAGCTCCTTTCATTCAGTCAGTAGCTTCAAACATTTCTGGTATATGAATAACATGATGTTTTTCAATGGCAAAAATCAATGAATATTGTAAATGCACAAACAGTAATTTCTCCGCATTGCAAGGTGCAATTCTGAAATTTTTTGCTTTTTCCTGCTCCTCTTAGCATGATAAAGAAGATTCAAAGAGAGTGAGATGCCAGCTCCTTTCATTCAGTCAGTAGCTTCAATCATTTCTGGACGTTTTTCAATGGCAAAAATCAATGAATATTGTAAATGCACAAACAGTAATTTCTCCGCATTGCAAGGTGCAATTCTGAAATTTTTTGCTTTTTCCTGCTCCTCTTAGCATGATAAAGAAGATTCAAAGAGAGTGAGATGTCAGCTCCTTTCATTCAGTCATTAGCTTCAAACATTTCTGGTATATGAATAACATGATGTTTTTCAATGGCAAAAATCAATGAATATTGTAAATGCACAAACAGTAATTTCTCCGCATTGCAAGGTGCAATTCTGAAATTTTTTGCTTTTTCCTGCTCCTCTTAGCATGATAAAGAAGATTCAAAGAGAGTGAGATGCCAGCTCCTTTCATTCAGTCAGTAGCTTCAAACATTTCTGGACGTTTTTCAATGGCAAAAATCAATGAATATTGTAAATGCACAAACAGTAATTTCTCCGCATTGCAAGGTGCAATTCTGAAATTTTTTGCTTTTTCCTGCTCCTCTTAGCATGATAAAGAAGATTCAAAGAGAGTGAGATGCCAGCTCCTTTCGTTCAGTCAGTAGCTTCAATCATTTCTGGACGTTTTTCAATGGCAAAAATCATTGAATATTATAAATGCACAAACAGTAATTTCTCCGCATTGCAAGGTGCAATTCTGAAATTTTTTACTTTTTCCTGCTCCTCTTAGCATGATAAAGAAGATTCAAAGAGAGTGAGATGCCAGCTCCTTTCATTCAGTCAGTAGCTTCAATCATTTCTGGTATATGAATAACATGATGTTTTTCAATGGCAAAAATCAATGAATATTGTAAATGCACAAACAGTAATTTCTCCGCATTGCAAGGTGCAATTCTGAAATTTTTTGCTTTTTACTGCTCCTCTTAGCATGATAAAGAAGATTCAAAGAGAGTGAGATGACAGCTCCTTTCATTCAGTCAGTAGCTTCAATCATTTCTGGACGTTTTTCAATGGCAAAAATCAATGAATATTGTAAATGCACAAACAGTAATTTCTCCGCATTGCAAGGTGCAATTCTGAAATTTTTTGCTTTTTCCTGCTCCTCTTAGCATGATAAACAAGATTCAAAGAGAGTGAGATGCCAGCTCCTTTCATTCAGTCAGTAGCTTCAATCATTTCTGGACGTTTTTCAATGGCAAAAATCAATGAATATTGTAAATGCACAAACAGTAATTTCTCCGCATTGCAAGGTGCAATTCTGAAATTTTTTGCTTTTTCCTGCTCCTCTTAGCATGATAAAGAAGATTCAAAGAGAGTGAGATGCCAGCTCCTTTCATTCAGTCAGTAGCTTCAATCATTTCTGGACGTTTTTCAATGGCAAAAATCAATGAATATTGTAAATGCACAAACAGTAATTTCTCCGCATTGCAAGGTGCAATTCTGAAATTTTTTGCTTTTTCCTGCTCCTCTTAGCATGATAAAGAAGATTCAAAGAGAGTGAGATGCCAGCTCCTTTCATTCAGTCAGTAGCTTCAATCATTTCTGGTATATGAATAACATGATGTTTTTCAATGGCAAAAATCAATGAATATTGTAAATGCACAAACAGTAATTTCTCCGCATTGCAAGGTGCAATTCTGAAATTTTTTGCTTTTTCCTGCTCCTCTTAGCATGATAAAGAAGATTCAAAGAGAGTGAGATGCCAGCTCCTTTCATTCAGTCAGTAGCTTCAATCATTTCTGGACGTTTTTCAATGGCAAAAATCAATGAATATTGTAAATGCACAAACAGTAATTTCTCCGCATTGCAAGGTGCAATTCTGAAATTTTTTGCTTTTTCCTGCTCCTCTTAGCATGATAAACATGATTCAAAGAGAGTGAGTTGCCAGCTCCTTTCATTCAGTCAGTAGCTTCAATCATTTCTGGACGTTTTTCAATTGCAAAAATCAATGAATATTGTAAATGCACAAACAGTAATTTCTCCGCATTGCAAGGTGCAATTCTGAAATTTTTTGCTTTTTCCTGCTCCTCTTAGCATGATAAAGACGATTCAAAGAGAGTGAGATGCCAGCTACTTTCATTCAGTCAGTAGCTTCAATCATTTCTGGTATATGAATAACATGATGTTTTTCAATGGCAAAAATCAATGAATATTGTAAATGCACAAACAGTAATTTCTCCGCATTGCAAGGTGCAATTCTGAAATTTTTTGCTTTTTCCTGCTCCTCTTAGCATGATAAAGAAGATTCAAAGAGAGTGAGGTGCCAGCTCCTTTCATTCAGTCAGTAGCTTCAAACATTTCTGGTATATGAATAACATGTTTTTCAATGGCAAAAATCAATGAATATTGTAAATGCACAAACAGTAATTTCTCCGCATTGCAAGGTGCAATTGTGAAATTTTTTGCTTTTTCCTGCTCCTCTTAGCATGATAAAGAAGATTCAAAGAGAGTGAGATGCCAGCTCCTTTCATTCAGTCAGTAGCTTCAATCATTTCTGGACGTTTTTCAATGGCAAAAATCAATGAATATTGTAAATGCACAAACAGTAATTTCTCCGCATTGCAAGGTGCAATTCTGAAATTTTTTGCTTTTTCCTGCTCCTCTTAGCATGATAAAGAAGATTCAAAGAGAGTGAGATGCCAGCTCCTTTCATTCAGTCAGTAGCTTCAAACATTTCTGGTATATGAATAACATGATGTTTTTCAATGGCAAAAATCAATGAATATTGTAAATGCACAAACAGTAATTTCTCCGCATTGCAAGGTGCAAGTCTGAAATTTTTTGCTTTTTCCTGCTCCTCTTAGCATGATAAAGAAGATTCAAAGAGAGTGAGATGCCAGCTACTTTCATTCAGTCAGTAGCTTCAATCATTTCTGGACGTTTTTCAATGGTAAAAATCAATGAATATTGTAAATGCACAAACAGTAATTTCTCCACATTGCAAGGTGCAATTCTGAAATTTTTTGCTTTTTCCTGCTCCTCTTAGCATGATAAAGAAGATTCAAAGAGAGTGAGATGCCAGCTCCTTTCATTCAGTCAGTAGCTTCAAACATTTCTGGTATATGAATAACATGATGTTTTCAATGGCAAAAATCAATGAATATTGTAAATGCACAAACAGTAAATTCTCCGCATTGCAAGGTGCAATTCTGAAATTTTTTGCTTTTTCCTGCTCCTCTTAGCATGATAAAGAAGATTCAAAGAGAGTGAGATGCCAGCTCCTTTCATTCAGTCAGTAGCTTCAAACATTTCTGGTATATGAATAACATGATGTTTTTCAATGGCAAAAATCAATGAATATTGTAAATGCACAAACAGTAATTTCTCCGCATTGCAAGGTGCAATTCTGAAATTTTTTGCTTTTTCCTGCTCCTCTTAGCATGATAAAGAAGATTCAAAGAGAGTGAGATGCCAGCTCCTTTCATTCAGTCAGTAGCTTCAAACATTTCTGGTATATGAATAACATGATGTTTTTCAATGGCAAAAATCAATGAATATTGTAAATGCACAAACAGTAATTTCTCCGCATTGCAAGGTGCAAGTCTGAAATTTTTTGCTTTTTCCTGCTCCTCTTAGCATGATAAAGAAGATTCAAAGAGAGTGAGATGCCAGCTACTTTCATTCAGTCAGTAGCTTCAATCATTTCTGGACGTTTTTCAATGTTAAAAATCAATGAATATTGTAAATGCACAAACAGTAATTTCTCCACATTGCAAGGTGCAATTCTGAAATTTTTTGCTTTTTCCTGCTCCTCTTAGCATGATAAAGAAGATTCAAAGAGAGTGAGATGCCAGCTCCTTTCATTCAGTCAGTAGCTTCAAACATTTCTGATATATGAATAACATGATGTTTTTCAATGGCAAAAATCAATGAATATTGTAAATGCACAAACAGTAATTTTTCCGCATTGCAAGGTGCAATTCTGAAATTTTTTGCTTTTTCCTGCTCCTCTTAGCATGATAAAGAAGATTCAAAGAGAGTGAGATGCCAGCTCCTTTCATTCAGTCAGTAGCTTCAAACATTTCTGGTATATGAATAACATGATGTTTTTCAATGGCAAAAATCAATGAATATTGTAAATGCACAAACAGTAATTTCTCCGCATTGCAAGGTGCAATTCTGAAATTTTTTGCTTTTTCCTGCTCCTCTTAGCATGATAAAGAAGATTCAAAGAGAGTGAGATGCCAGCTCCTTTCATTCAGTCAGTAGCTTCAATCATTTCTGGACGTTTTTCAATGGCAAAAATCAATGAATATTGTAAATGCACAAACAGTAATTTCTCCGCATTGCAAGGTGCAATTCTGAAATTTTTTGCTTTTTCCTGCTCCTCTTAGCATGATAAAGAAGATTCAAAGAGAGTGAGATGTCAGCTCCTTTCATTCAGTCATTAGCTTCAAACATTTCTGGTATATGAATAACATGATGTTTTTCAATGGCAAAAATCAATGAATATTGTAAATGCACAAACAGTAATTTCTCCGCATTGCAAGGTGCAATTCTGAAATTTTTTGCTTTTTCCTGCTCCTCTTAGCATGATAAAGAAGATTCAAAGAGAGTGAGATGCCAGCTCCTTTCATTCAGTCAGTAGCTTCAAACATTTCTGGACGTTTTTCAATGGCAAAAATCAATGAATATTGTAAATGCACAAACAGTAATTTCTCCGCATTGCAAGGTGCAATTCTGAAATTTTTTGCTTTTTCCTGCTCCTCTTAGCATGATAAAGAAGATTCAAAGAGAGTGAGATGCCAGCTCCTTTCGTTCAGTCAGTAGCTTCAATCATTTCTGGACGTTTTTCAATGGCAAAAATCATTGAATATTATAAATGCACAAACAGTAATTTCTCCGCATTGCAAGGTGCAATTCTGAAATTTTTTACTTTTTCCTGCTCCTCTTAGCATGATAAAGAAGATTCAAAGAGAGTGAGATGCCAGCTCCTTTCATTCAGTCAGTAGCTTCAATCATTTCTGGTATATGAATAACATGATGTTTTTCAATGGCAAAAATCAATGAATATTGTAAATGCACAAACAGTAATTTCTCCGCATTGCAAGGTGCAATTCTGAAATTTTTTGCTTTTTACTGCTCCTCTTAGCATGATAAAGAAGATTCAAAGAGAGTGAGATGACAGCTCCTTTCATTCAGTCAGTAGCTTCA
The DNA here is from genome assembly GCF_046119375.1 of Phyllobates terribilis. NCBI lineage: Eukaryota > Metazoa > Chordata > Amphibia > Anura > Dendrobatidae > Phyllobates > Phyllobates terribilis. The sequence goes on from NW_027363293.1 coordinate 351,975, forward strand.
ATCATTTCTGGACGTTTTTCAATGGCAAAAATCAATGAATATTGTAAATGCACAAACAGTAATTTCTCCGCATTGCAAGGTGCAATTCTGAAATTTTTTGCTTTTTCCTGCTCCTCTTAGCATGATAAACAAGATTCAAAGAGAGTGAGATGCCAGCTCCTTTCATTCAGTCAGTAGCTTCAATCATTTCTGGACGTTTTTCAATGGCAAAAATCAATGAATATTGTAAATGCACAAACAGTAATTTCTCCGCATTGCAAGGTGCAATTCTGAAATTTTTTGCTTTTTCCTGCTCCTCTTAGCATGATAAAGAAGATTCAAAGAGAGTGAGATGCCAGCTCCTTTCATTCAGTCAGTAGCTTCAATCATTTCTGGACGTTTTTCAATGGCAAAAATCAATGAATATTGTAAATGCACAAACAGTAATTTCTCCGCATTGCAAGGTGCAATTCTGAAATTTTTTGCTTTTTCCTGCTCCTCTTAGCATGATAAAGAAGATTCAAAGAGAGTGAGATGCCAGCTCCTTTCATTCAGTCAGTAGCTTCAATCATTTCTGGTATATGAATAACATGATGTTTTTCAATGGCAAAAATCAATGAATATTGTAAATGCACAAACAGTAATTTCTCCGCATTGCAAGGTGCAATTCTGAAATTTTTTGCTTTTTCCTGCTCCTCTTAGCATGATAAAGAAGATTCAAAGAGAGTGAGATGCCAGCTCCTTTCATTCAGTCAGTAGCTTCAATCATTTCTGGACGTTTTTCAATGGCAAAAATCAATGAATATTGTAAATGCACAAACAGTAATTTCTCCGCATTGCAAGGTGCAATTCTGAAATTTTTTGCTTTTTCCTGCTCCTCTTAGCATGATAAACATGATTCAAAGAGAGTGAGTTGCCAGCTCCTTTCATTCAGTCAGTAGCTTCAATCATTTCTGGACGTTTTTCAATTGCAAAAATCAATGAATATTGTAAATGCACAAACAGTAATTTCTCCGCATTGCAAGGTGCAATTCTGAAATTTTTTGCTTTTTCCTGCTCCTCTTAGCATGATAAAGACGATTCAAAGAGAGTGAGATGCCAGCTACTTTCATTCAGTCAGTAGCTTCAATCATTTCTGGTATATGAATAACATGATGTTTTTCAATGGCAAAAATCAATGAATATTGTAAATGCACAAACAGTAATTTCTCCGCATTGCAAGGTGCAATTCTGAAATTTTTTGCTTTTTCCTGCTCCTCTTAGCATGATAAAGAAGATTCAAAGAGAGTGAGGTGCCAGCTCCTTTCATTCAGTCAGTAGCTTCAAACATTTCTGGTATATGAATAACATGTTTTTCAATGGCAAAAATCAATGAATATTGTAAATGCACAAACAGTAATTTCTCCGCATTGCAAGGTGCAATTGTGAAATTTTTTGCTTTTTCCTGCTCCTCTTAGCATGATAAAGAAGATTCAAAGAGAGTGAGATGCCAGCTCCTTTCATTCAGTCAGTAGCTTCAATCATTTCTGGACGTTTTTCAATGGCAAAAATCAATGAATATTGTAAATGCACAAACAGTAATTTCTCCGCATTGCAAGGTGCAATTCTGAAATTTTTTGCTTTTTCCTGCTCCTCTTAGCATGATAAAGAAGATTCAAAGAGAGTGAGATGCCAGCTCCTTTCATTCAGTCAGTAGCTTCAATCATTTCTGGACGTTTTTCAATGGCAAAAATCAATGAATATTGTAAATGCACAAACAGTAATTTCTCCGCATTGCAAGGTGCAATTCTGAAATTTTTTGCTTTTTCCTGCTCCTCTTAGCATGATAAAGAAGATTCAAAGAGAGTGAGATGCCAGCTCCTTTCATTCAGTCAGTAGCTTCAAACATTTCTGGTATATGAATAACATGATGTTTTTCAATGGCAAAAATCAATGAATATTGTAAATGCACAAACAGTAATTTCTCCGCATTGCAAGGTGCAAGTCTGAAATTTTTTGCTTTTTCCTGCTCCTCTTAGCATGATAAAGAAGATTCAAAGAGAGTGAGATGCCAGCTACTTTCATTCAGTCAGTAGCTTCAATCATTTCTGGACGTTTTTCAATGGTAAAAATCAATGAATATTGTAAATGCACAAACAGTAATTTCTCCACATTGCAAGGTGCAATTCTGAAATTTTTTGCTTTTTCCTGCTCCTCTTAGCATGATAAAGAAGATTCAAAGAGAGTGAGATGCCAGCTCCTTTCATTCAGTCAGTAGCTTCAAACATTTCTGGTATATGAATAACATGATGTTTTCAATGGCAAAAATCAATGAATATTGTAAATGCACAAACAGTAAATTCTCCGCATTGCAAGGTGCAATTCTGAAATTTTTTGCTTTTTCCTGCTCCTCTTAGCATGATAAAGAAGATTCAAAGAGAGTGAGATGCCAGCTCCTTTCATTCAGTCAGTAGCTTCAAACATTTCTGGTATATGAATAACATGATGTTTTTCAATGGCAAAAATCAATGAATATTGTAAATGCACAAACAGTAATTTCTCCGCATTGCAAGGTGCAAGTCTGAAATTTTTTGCTTTTTCCTGCTCCTCTTAGCATGATAAAGAAGATTCAAAGAGAGTGAGATGCCAGCTACTTTCATTCAGTCAGTAGATTCAATCATTTCTGGACGTTTTTCAATGTTAAAAATCAATGAATATTGTAAATGCACAAACAGTAATTTCTCCACATTGCAAGGTGCAATTCTGAAATTTTTTGCTTTTTCCTGCTCCTCTTAGCATGATAATGAAGATTCAAAGAGAGTGAGATGCCAGCTCCTTTCATTCAGTCAGTAGCTTCAAACATTTCTGGTATATGAATAACATGATGTTTTTCAATGGCAAAAATCAATGAATATTGTAAATGCACAAACAGTAATTTCTCCGCATTGCAAGGTGCAATTCTGAAATTTTTTGCTTTTTCCTGCTCCTCTTAGCATGATAAAGAAGATTCAAAGAGAGTGAGATGCCAGCTCCTTTCATTCAGTCAGTAGCTTCAATCATTTCTGGATGTTTTTCAATGGCAAAAATCAATGAATATTGTAAATGCACAAACAGTAATTTCTCCGCATTGCAAGGTGCAATTCTGAAATTTTTTGCTTTTTCCTGCTCCTCTTAGCATGATAAAGAAGATTCAAAGAGAGTGAGATGCCAGCTCCTTTCATTCAGTCAGTACTTTCAATCATTTCTGGACGTTTTTCAATGGCAAAAATCAATGAATATTGTAAATGCACAAACAGTAATTTCTCCGCATTGCAAGGTGCAATTCTGAAATTTTTTGCTTTTTCCTGCTCCTCTTAGCATGATAAAGAAGATTCAAAGAGAGTGAGATGCCAGCTCCTTTCATTCAGTCAGTAGCTTCAATCATTTCTGGACGTTTTTCAATGGCAAAAATCAATGAATATTGTAAATGCACAAACAGTAATTTCTCCGCATTGCAAGGTGCAATTCTGAAATTTTTTGCTTTTTCCTGCTCCTCTTAGCATGATAAAGAAGATTCAAAGAGAGTGAGATGCCAGCTCCTTTCATTCAGTCAGTAGCTTCAAACATTTCTGGTATATGAATAACATGATGTTTTTCAATGGCGAAAATCAATGAATATTGTAAATGCACAAACAGTAATTTCTCCGCATTGCAAGGTGCAAATCTGAAATTTTTTGCTTTTTCCTGCTCCTCTTAGCATGATAAAGAAGATTCAAAGAGAGTGAGATGCCAGCTACTTTCATTCAGTCAGTAGCTTCAATCATTTCTGGACGTTTTTCAATGGTAAAAATCAATGAATATTGTAAATGCACAAACAGTAATTTCTCCACATTGCAAGGTGCAATTCTGAAATTTTTTGCTTTTTCCTGCTCCTCTTAGCATGATAAAGAAGATTCAAAGAGAGTGAGATGCCAGCTCCTTTCATTCAGTCAGTAGCTTCAAACATTTCTGGTATATGAATAACATGATGTTTTCAATGGCAAAAATCAATGAATATTGTAAATGCACAAACAGTAAATTCTCCGCATTGCCAGGTGCAATTCTGAAATTTTTTGCTTTTTCCTGCTCCTCTTAGCATGATAAAGAAGATTCAAAGAGAGTGAGATGCCAGCTCCTTTCATTCAGTCAGTAGCTTCAAACATTTCTGGTATATGAATAACATGATGTTTTTCAATGGCAAAAATCAATGAATATTGTAAATGCACAAACAGTAATTTCTCCGCATTGCAAGGTGCAAGTCTGAAATTTTTTGCTTTTTCCTGCTCCTCTTAGCATGATAAAGAAGATTCAAAGAGAGTGAGATGCCAGCTACTTTCATTCAGTCAGTAGATTCAATCATTTCTGGACGTTTTTCAATGTTAAAAATCAATGAATATTGTAAATGCACAAACAGTAATTTCTCCACATTGCAAGGTGCAATTCTGAAATTTTTTGCTTTTTCCTGCTCCTCTTAGCATGATAATGAAGATTCAAAGAGAGTGAGATGCCAGCTCCTTTCATTCAGTCAGTAGCTTCAAACATTTCTGGTATATGAATAACATGATGTTTTTCAATGGCAAAAATCAATGAATATTGTAAATGCACAAACAGTAATTTCTCCGCATTGCAAGGTGCAATTCTGAAATTTTTTACTTTTTCCTGCTCCTCTTAGCATGATAAAGAAGATTCAAAGAGAGTGAGATGCCAGCTCCTTTCATTCAGTCAGTAGCTTCAATCATTTCTGGACGTTTTTCAATGGCAAAAATCAATGAATATTGTAAATGCACAAACAGTAATTTCTCCGCACTGCAAGGTGCAATTCTGAAATTTTTTGCTTTTTCCTGCTCCTCTTAGCATGATAAAGAAGATTCAAAGAGAGTGAGATGCCAGCTCCTTTCATTCAGTCAGTACTTTCAATCATTTCTGGACGTTTTTCAATGGCAAAAATCAATGAATATTGTAAATGCGCAAACAGTAATTTCTCCCCATCGCAAGGTGCAATTCTGAATTTTTTTGCTTTTTCCCGCTCCTCTTAGCATGATAAAGAAGATTCAAAGAGAATGAGGTGCCAGCTCCTTTCATTCAGTCAGTAGCTTCAAACATTTCTGGTATATGAATAACATGTTTTTCAATGGCAAAAATCAATGAATATTGTAAATGCACAAACAGTAATTTCTCCGCATTGCAAGGTGCAATTCTGAAATTTTTTGCTTTTTCCTGCTCCGCTTAGCATGATAAAGAAGATTCAAAGAGAGTGAGATGCCAGCTCCTTTCATTCAGTCAGTAGCTTCAAACATTTCTGGTATATGAATAACATGATGTTTTTCAATGTCAAAAATCAATGAATATTGTAAATGCACAAACAGTAATTTCTCCGCATTGCAAGGTGCAAGTCTGAAATTTTTTGCTTTTTCCTGCTCCTCTTAGCATGATAAAGAAGATTCAAAGAGAGTGAGATGCCAGCTACTTTCATTCAGTCAGTAGCTTCAATCATTTCTGGACGTTTTTCAATGGTAAAAATCAATGAATATTGTAAATGCACAGTAATTTCTCCACATTGCAAGGTGCAATTCTGAAATTTTTTGCTTTTTCCTGCTCCTCTTAGCATGATAAAGAAGATTCAAAGAGAGTGAGATGCCAGCTCCTTTCATTCAGTCAGTAGCTTCAAACATTTCTGGTATATGAATAACATGATGTTTTTCAATGGCAAAAATCAATGAATATTGTAAATGCACAAACAGTAATTTCTCCGCATTGCAAGGTGCAATTCTGAAATTTTTTGCTTTTTCCTGCTCCTCTTAGCATGATAAAGAAGATTCAAAGAGAGTGAGATGCCAGCTCCTTTCATTCAGTCAGTAGCTTCAAACATTTCTGGTATATGAATAACATGATGTTTTTCAATGGCGAAAATCAATGAATATTGTAAATGCACAAACAGTAATTTCTCCGCATTGCAAGGTGCAAGTCTGAAATTTTTTGCTTTTTCCTGCTCCTCTTAGCATGATAAAGAAGATTCAAAGAGAGTGAGATGCCAGCTACTTTCATTCAGTCAGTAGCTTCAATCATTTCTGGACGTTTTTCAATGGTAAAAATCAATGAATATTGTAAATGCACAAACAGTAATTTCTCCACATTGCAAGGTGCAATTCTGAAATTTTTTGCTTTTTCCTGCTCCTCTTAGCATGATAAAGAAGATTCAAAGAGAGTGAGATGCCAGCTCCTTTCATTCAGTCAGTAGCTTCAAACATTTCTGGTATATGAATAACATGATGTTTTCAATGGCAAAAATCAATGAATATTGTAAATGCACAAACAGTAAATTCTCCGCATTGCAAGGTGCAATTCTGAAATTTTTTGCTTTTTCCTGCTCCTCTTAGCATGATAAAGAAGATTCAAAGAGAGTGAGATGCCAGCTCCTTTCATTCAGTCAGTAGCTTCAAACATTTCTGGTATATGAATAACATGATGTTTTTCAATGGCAAAAATCAATGAATATTGTAAATGCACAAACAGTAATTTCTCCGCATTGCAAGGTGCAAGTCTGAAATTTTTTGCTTTTTCCTGCTCCTCTTAGCATGATAAAGAAGATTCAAAGAGAGTGAGATGCCAGCTACTTTCATTCAGTCAGTAGATTCAATCATTTCTGGACGTTTTTCAATGTTAAAAATCAATGAATATTGTAAATGCACAAACAGTAATTTCTCCACATTGCAAGGTGCAATTCTGAAATTTTTTGCTTTTTCCTGCTCCTCTTAGCATGATAATGAAGATTCAAAGAGAGTGAGATGCCAGCTCCTTTCATTCAGTCAGTAGCTTCAAACATTTCTGGTATATGAATAACATGATGTTTTTCAATGGCAAAAATCAATGAATATTGTAAATGCACAAACAGTAATTTCTCCGCATTGCAAGGTGCAATTCTGAAATTTTTTGCTTTTTCCTGCTCCTCTTAGCATGATAAAGAAGATTCAAAGAGAGTGAGATGCCAGCTCCTTTCATTCAGTCAGTAGCTTCAATCATTTCTGGATGTTTTTCAATGGCAAAAATCAATGAATATTGTAAATGCACAAACTGTAATTTCTCCGCATTGCAAGGTGCAATTCTGAAATTTTTTACTTTTTCCTGCTCCTCTTAGCATGATAAAGAAGATTCAAAGAGAGTGAGATGCCAGCTCCTTTCATTCAGTCAGTAGCTTCAATCATTTCTGGACGTTTTTCAATGGCAAAAATCAATGAATATTGTAAATGCACAAACAGTAATTTCTCCGCACTGCAAGGTGCAATTCTGAAATTTTTTGCTTTTTCCTGCTCCTCTTAGCATGATAAAGAAGATTCAAAGAGAGTGAGATGCCAGCTCCTTTCATTCAGTCAGTACTTTCAATCATTTCTGGACGTTTTTCAATGGCAAAAATCAATGAATATTGTAAATGCACAAACAGTAATTTCTCCCCATCGCAAGGTGCAATTCTGAATTTTTTTGCTTTTTCCCGCTCCTCTTAGCATGATAAAGAAGATTCAAAGAGAATGAGGTGCCAGCTCCTTTCATTCAGTCAGTAGCTTCAAACATTTCTGGTATATGAATAACATGTTTTTCAATGGCAAAAATCAATGAATATTGTAAATGCACAAACAGTAATTTCTCCGCATTGCAAGGTGCAATTCTGAAATTTTTTGCTTTTTCCTGCTCCGCTTAGCATGATAAAGAAGATTCAAAGAGAGTGAGATGCCAGCTCCTTTCATTCAGTCAGTAGCTTCAAACATTTCTGGTATATGAATAACATGATGTTTTTCAATGTCAAAAATCAATGAATATTGTAAATGCACAAACAGTAATTTCTCCGCATTGCAAGGTGCAAGTCTGAAATTTTTTGCTTTTTCCTGCTCCTCTTAGCATGATAAAGAAGATTCAAAGAGAGTGAGATGCCAGCTCCTTTCATTCAGTCAGTAGCTTCAAACATTTCTGGTATATGAATAACATGATGTTTTCAATGGCAAAAATCAATGAATATTGTAAATGCACAAACAGTAAATTCTCCGCATTGCAAGGTGCAATTCTGAAATTTTTTGCTTTTTCCTGCTCCTCTTAGCATGATAAAGAAGATTCAAAGAGAGTGAGATGCCAGCTCCTTTCATTCAGTCAGTAGCTTCAAACATTTCTGGTATATGAATAACATGATGTTTTTCAATGGCAAAAATCAATGAATATTGTAAATGCACAAACAGTAATTTCTCCGCATTGCAAGGTGCAAGTCTGAAATTTTTTGCTTTTTCCTGCTCCTCTTAGCATGATAAAGAAGATTCAAAGAGAGTGAGATGCCAGCTACTTTCATTCAGTCAGTAGATTCAATCATTTCTGGACGTTTTTCAATGTTAAAAATCAATGAATATTGTAAATGCACAAACAGTAATTTCTCCACATTGCAAGGTGCAATTCTGAAATTTTTTGCTTTTTCCTGCTCCTCTTAGCATGATAATGAAGATTCAAAGAGAGTGAGATGCCAGCTCCTTTCATTCAGTCAGTAGCTTCAAACATTTCTGGTATATGAATAACATGATGTTTTTCAATGGCAAAAATCAATGAATATTGTAAATGCACAAACAGTAATTTCTCCGCATTGCAAGGTGCAATTCTGAAATTTTTTGCTTTTTCCTGCTCCTCTTAGCATGATAAAGAAGATTCAAAGAGAGTGAGATGCCAGCTCCTTTCATTCAGTCAGTAGCTTCAATCATTTCTGGATGTTTTTCAATGGCAAAAATCAATGAATATTGTAAATGCACAAACTGTAATTTCTCCGCATTGCAAGGTGCAATTCTGAAATTTTTTACTTTTTCCTGCTCCTCTTAGCATGATAAAGAAGATTCAAAGAGAGTGAGATGCCAGCTCCTTTCATTCAGTCAGTAGCTTCAATCATTTCTGGACGTTTTTCAATGGCAAAAATCAATGAATATTGTAAATGCACAAACAGTAATTTCTCCGCACTGCAAGGTGCAATTCTGAAATTTTTTGCTTTTTCCTGCTCCTCTTAGCATGATAAAGAAGATTCAAAGAGAGTGAGATGCCAGCTCCTTTCATTCAGTCAGTACTTTCAATCATTTCTGGACGTTTTTCAATGGCAAAAATCAATGAATATTGTAAATGCACAAACAGTAATTTCTCCCCATCGCAAGGTGCAATTCTGAATTTTTTTGCTTTTTCCCGCTCCTCTTAGCATGATAAAGAAGATTCAAAGAGAATGAGGTGCCAGCTCCTTTCATTCAGTCAGTAGCTTCAAACATTTCTGGTATATGAATAACATGTTTTTCAATGGCAAAAATCAATGAATATTGTAAATGCACAAACAGTAATTTCTCCGCATTGCAAGGTGCAATTCTGAAATTTTTTGCTTTTTCCTGCTCCGCTTAGCATGATAAAGAAGATTCAAAGAGAGTGAGATGCCAGCTCCTTTCATTCAGTCAGTAGCTTCAAACATTTCTGGTATATGAATAACATGATGTTTTTCAATGTCAAAAATCAATGAATATTGTAAATGCACAAACAGTAATTTCTCCGCATTGCAAGGTGCAAGTCTGAAATTTTTTGCTTTTTCCTGCTCCTCTTAGCATGATAAAGAAGATTCAAAGAGAGTGAGATGCCAGCTACTTTCATTCAGTCAGTAGCTTCAATCATTTCTGGACGTTTTTCAATGGTAAAAATCAATGAATATTGTAAATGCACAGTAATTTCTCCACATTGCAAGGTGCAATTCTGAAATTTTTTGCTTTTTCCTGCTCCTCTTAGCATGATAAAGAAGATTCAAAGAGAGTGAGATGCCAGCTCCTTTCATTCAGTCAGTAGCTTCAAACATTTCTGGTATATGAATAACATGATGTTTTTCAATGGCAAAAATCAATGAATATTGTAAATGCACAAACAGTAATTTCTCCGCATTGCAAGGTGCAATTCTGAAATTTTTTGCTTTTTCCTGCTCCTCTTAGCATGATAAAGAAGATTCAAAGAGAGTGAGATGCCAGCTCCTTTCATTCAGTCAGTAGCTTCAAACATTTCTGGTATATGAATAACATGATGTTTTTCAATGGCAAAAATCAATGAATATTGTAAATGCACAAACAGTAATTTCTCCGCATTGCAAGGTGCAATTCTGAAATTTTTTGCTTTTTCCTGCTCCTCTTAGCATGATAAAGAAGATTCAAAGAGAGTGAGATGCCAGCTCCTTTCATTCAGTCAGTAGCTTCAATCATTTCTGGACGTTTTTCAATGGCAAAAATCAATGAATATTGTAAATGCACAAACAGTAATTTCTCTGCATTGCAAGGTGCAATTCTGAAATTTTTTGCTTTTTCCTGCTCCTCTTAGCATGATAAAGAAGATTCAAAGAGAGTGAGATGTCAGCTCCTTTCATTCAGTCAGTAGCTTCAAACATTTCTGGTATATGAATAACATGATGTTTTTCAATGGCAAAAATCAATGAATATTGTAAATGCACAAACAGTAATTTCTCCGCATTGCAAGGTGCAATTCTGAAATTTTTTGCTTTTTCCTGCTCCTCTTAGCATGATAAAGAAGATTCAAAGAGAGTGAGATGCCAGCTCCTTTCATTCAGTCAGTAGCTTCAATCATTTCTGGACGTTTTTCAATGGCAAAAATCAATGAATATTGTAAATGCACAAACAGTAATTTCTCTGCATTGCAAGGTGCAATTCTGAAATTTTTTGCTTTTTCCTGCTCCTCTTAGCATGATAAAGAAGATTCAAAGAGAGTGAGATGCCAGCTCCTTTCGTTCAGTCAGTAGCTTCAATCATTTCTGGACGTTTTTCAATGGCAAAAATCATTGAATATTATAAATGCACAAACAGTAATTTCTCCGCATTGCAAGGTGCAATTCTGAATTTTTTTACTTTTTCCTGCTCCTCTTAGCATGATAAAGAAGATTCAAAGAGAGTGAGATGCCAGCTCCTTTCATTCAGTCAGTAGCTTCAATCATTTCTGGTATATGAATAACATGATGTTTTTCAATGGCAAAAATCAATGAATATTGTAAATGCACAAACAGTAATTTCTCCGCATTGCAAGGTGCAATTCTGAAATTTTTTGCTTTTTCCTGCTCCTCTTAGCATGATAAAGAAGATTCAAAGAGAGTGAGATGCCAGCTCCTTTCATTCAGTCAGTAGCTTCAATCATTTCTGGACGTTTTTCAATGGCAAAAATCAATGAATATTGTAAATGCACAAACAGTAATTTCTCCGCATTGCAAGGTGCAATTCTGAAATTTTTTGGTTTTTCCTGCTCCTCTTAGCATGATAAAGAAGATTCAAAGAGAGTGAGATGCCAGCTACTTTCATTCAGTCAGTAGCTTCAAACATTTCTGGTATATGAATAACATAATGTTTTTCAATGGCAAAAATCAATGAATATTGTAAATGCACAAACAGTAATTTCTCCGCATTGCAAGGTGCAAGTCTGAAATTTTTTGCTTTTTCCTGCTCCTCTTAGCATGATAAAGAAGATTCAAAGAGAGTGAGATGCCAGCTACTTTCATTCAGTCAGTAGCTTCAATCATTTCTGGACGTTTTTCAATGGTAAAAATCAATGAATATTGTAAATGCACAAACAGTAATTTCTCCACATTGCAAGGTGCAATTCTGAAATTTTTTGCTTTTTCCTGCTCCTCTTAGCATGATAAAGAAGATTCAAAGAGAGTGAGATGCCAGCTCCTTTCATTCAGTCAGTAGCTTCAAACATTTCTGGTATATGAATAACATGATGTTTTTCAATGGCAAAAATCAATGAATATTGTAAATGCACAAACAGTAATTTCTCCGCATTGCAAGGTGCAATTCTGAAATTTTTTGCTTTTTCCTGCTCCTCTTAGCATGATAAAGAAGATTCAAAGAGAGTGAGATGCCAGCTCCTTTCATTCAGTCAGTAGCTTCAATCATTTCTGGATGTTTTTCAATGGCAAAAATCAATGAATATTGTAAATGCACAAATTGTAATTTCTCCACATTGCAAGGTGCAATTCTGAAATTTTTTGCTTTTTCCTGCTCCTCTTAGCATGATAAAGAAGATTCAAAGAGAGTGAGATGCCAGCTCCTTTCATTCAGTCAGTAGCTTCAATCATTTCTGGACGTTTTTCAATGGCAAAAATCAATGAATATTGTAAATGCACAAACAGTAATTTCTCCGCATTGCAAGGTGCAATTCTGAAATTTTTTGCTTTTTCCTGCTCCTCTTAGCATGATAAAGAAGATTCAAAGAGAGTGAGATGCCAGCTCCTTTCATTCAGTCAGTACCTTCAATCATTTCTGGACGTTTTTCAATGGCAAAAATCAATGAATATTGTAAATGCACAAACAGTAATTTCTCCGCATTGCAAGGTGCAATTCTGAAATTTTTTGCTTTTTCCCGCTCCTCTTAGCATGATAAAGAAGATTCAAAGAGAGTGAGGTGCCAGCTCCTTTCATTCAGTCAGTAGCTTCAAACATTTCTGGTATATGAATAACATGTTTTTCAATGGCAAAAATCAATGAATATTGTAAATGCACAAACAGTAATTTCTCCGCATTGCAAGGTGCAATTCTGAAATTTTTTGATTTTTCCTGCTCCTCTTAGCATGATAAAGAAGATTCAAAGAGAGTGAGATGCCAGCTCCTTTCATTCAGTCAGTAGCTTCAATCATTTCTGGACGTTTTTCAATGGCAAAAATCAAAGAATATTGTAAATGCACAAACAGTAATTTCTCCGCATTGCAAGGTGCAATTCTGAAATTTTTTGCTTTTTCCTGCTCCTCTTAGCATGATAAAGAAGATTTAAAGAGAGTGAGATGCCAGCTCCTTTCATTCAGTCAGTAGCTTCAAACATTTCTGGTATATGAATAACATGATGTTTTTCAATGGCAAAAATCAATGAATATTGTAAATGCACAAACAGTAATTTCTCCGCATTGCAAGGTGCAATTCTGAAATTTTTTGCTTTTTCCTGCTCCTCTTAGCATGATAAAGAAAATTCAAAGAGAGTGAGATGCCAGCTCCTTTCATTCAGTCAGTAGCTTCAAACATTTCTGGTATATGAATAACATGATGTTTTTCAATGGCAAAAATCAATGAATATTGTAAATGCACAAACAGTAATTTCTCCGCATTGCAAGGTGCAATTCTGAAATTTTTTGCTTTTTCCTGCTCCTCTTAGCATGATAAAGAAGATTCAAAGAGAGTGAGATGCCAGCTCCTTTCATTCAGTCAGTAGCTTCAATCATTTCTGGATGTTTTTCAATGGCAAAAATCAATGAATATTGTAAATGCACAAACTGTAATTTCTCCGCATTGCAAGGTGCAATTCTGAAATTTTTTGCTTTTTCCTGCTCCTCTTAGCATGTTAAAGAAGATTCAAAGAGAGTGAGATGCCAGCTCCTTTCATTCAGTCAGTAGCTTCAATCATTTCTGGATGTTTTTCAGTGGCAAAAATCAATGAATATTGTAAATGCACAAACAGTAATTTCTCCGCATTGCAAGGTGCAATTCTGAAATTTTTTGCTTTTTCCTGCTCCTCTTAGCATGATAAAGAAGATTCAAAGAGAGTGAGATGCCAGCTCCTTTCATTCAGTCAGTACCTTCAATCATTTCTGGACGTTTTTCAATGGCAAAAATCAATGAATATTGTAAATGCACAAACAGTAATTTCTCCGCATTGCAAGGTGCAAGTCTGAAATTTTTTGCTTTTTCCTGCTCCTCTTAGCATGATAAAGAAGATTCAAAGAGAGTGAGATGCCAGCTACTTTCATTCAGTCAGTAGCTGCATTCATTTCTGGACGTTTTTCAATGGTAAAAATCAATGAATATTGTAAATGCACAAACAGTAATTTCTCCACATTGCAAGGTGCAATTCTGAAATTTTTTGCTTTTTCCTGCTCCTCTTAGCATGATAAAGAAGATTCAAAGAGAGTGAGATGCCAGCTCCTTTCATTCAGTCAGTAGCTTCAAACATTTCTGGTATATGAATAACATGATGTTTTTCAATGGCAAAAATCAATGAATATTGTAAATGCACAAACTGTAATTTCTCCGCATTGCAAGGTGCAATTCTGAAATTTTTTGCTTTTTCCTGCTCCTCTTAGCATGATAAAGAAGTTTCAAAGAGAGTGAGATGCCAGCTCCTTTCATTCAGTCAGTAGCTTCAATCATTTCTGGACGTTTTTCAATGGCAAAAATCAATGAATATTGTAAATGCACAAACAGTAATTTCTCCGCATTGCAAGGTGCAATTCTGAAATTTTTTGCTTTTTCCTGCTCCTCTTAGCATGATAAAGAAGATTCAAAGAGAGTGAGATGCCAGCTCCTTTCATTCAGTCAGTACCTTCAATCATTTCTGGACGTTTTTCAATGGCAAAAATCAATGAATATTGTAAATGCACAAACAGTAATTTCTCCGCATTGCAAGGTGCAATTCTGAAATTTTTTGCTTTTTCCCTCTCCTCTTAGCATGATAAAGAAGATTCAAAGAGAGTGAGGTGCCAGCTCCTTTCATTCAGTCAGTAGCTTCAAACATTTCTGGTATATGAATAACATGTTTTTCAATGGCAAAAATCAATGAATATTGTAAATGCACAAACAGTAATTTCTCCGCATTGCAAGGTGCAATTCTGAAATTTTTTGATTTTTCCTGCTCCTCTTAGCATGATAAAGAAGATTCAAAGAGAGTGAGATGCCAGCTCCTTTCATTCAGTCAGTAGCTTCAATCATTTCTGGACGTTTTTCAATGGCAAAAATCAATGAATATTGTAAATGCACAAACAGTAATTTCTCCGCATTGCAAGGTGCAATTCTGAAATTTTTTGCTTTTTCCTGCTCCTCTTAGCATGATAAAGAAGATTCAAAGAGAGTGAGATGCCAGCTCCTTTCATTCAGTCAGTAGCTTCAAACATTTCTGGTATATGAATAACATGATGTTTTTCAATGGCAAAAATCAATGAATATTGTAAATGCACAAACAGTAATTTCTCCGCATTGCAAGGTGCAATTCTGAAATTTTTTGCTTTTTCCTGCTCCTCTTAGCATGATAAAGAAGATTCAAAGAGAGTGAGATGCCAGCTCCTTTCATTCAGTCAGTAGCTTCAAACATTTCTGGTATATGAATAACATGATGTTTTTCAATGGCAAAAATCAATGAATATTGTAAATGCACAAACAGTAATTTCTCCGCATTGCAAGGTGCAAGTCTGAAATTTTTTGCTTTTTCCTGCTCCTCTTAGCATGATAAAGAAGATTCAAAGAGAGTGAAATGCCAGCTCCTTTCATTCAGTCAGTAGCTTCAATCATTTCTGGATGTTTTTCAATGGCAAAAATCAATGAATATTGTAAATGCACAAACAGTAATTTCTCCGCATTGCAAGGTGCAATTCTGAAATTTTTTGCTTTTTCCTGCTCCTCTTAGCATGATAAAGAAGATTCAAAGAGAGTGAGATGCCAGCTCCTTTCATTCAGTCAGTACTTTCAATCATTTCTGGACGTTTTTCAATGGCAAAAATCAATGAATATTGTAAATGCACAAACAGTAATTTCTCCGCATTGCAAGGTGCAATTCTGAAATTTTTTGCTTTTTCCTGCTCCTCTTAGCATGATAAAGAAGATTCAAAGAGATTGAGATGCCAGCTCCTTTCATTCAGTCAGTAGCTTCAATCATTTCTGGACGTTTTTCAATGGCAAAAATCAATGAATATTGTAAATGCACAAACAGTAATTTCTCCGCATTGCAAGGTGCAATTCTGAAATTTTTTGCTTTTTCCTGCTCCTCTTAGCATGATAAAGAAGATTCAAAGAGAGTGAGATGCCAGCTCCTTTCATTCAGTCAGTAGCTTCAAACATTTCTGGTATATGAATAACATGATGTTTTTCAATGGCGAAAATCAATGAATATTGTAAATGCACAAACAGTAATTTCTCCGCATTGCAAGGTGCAAGTCTGAAATTTTTTGCTTTTTCCTGCTCCTCTTAGCATGATAAAGAAGATTCAAAGAGAGTGAGATGCCAGCTACTTTCATTCAGTCAGTAGCTTCAATCATTTCTGGACGTTTTTCAATGGTAAAAATCAATGAATATTGTAAATGCACAAACAGTAATTTCTCCACATTGCAAGGTGCAATTCTGAAATTTTTTGCTTTTTCCTGCTCCTCTTAGCATGATAAAGAAGATTCAAAGAGAGTGAGATGCCAGCTCCTTTCATTCAGTCAGTAGCTTCAAACATTTCTGGTATATGAATAACATGATGTTTTCAATGGCAAAAATCAATGAATATTGTAAATGCACAAACAGTAAATTCTCCGCATTGCCAGGTGCAATTCTGAAATTTTTTGCTTTTTCCTGCTCCTCTTAGCATGATAAAGAAGATTCAAAGAGAGTGAGATGCCAGCTCCTTTCATTCAGTCAGTAGCTTCAAACATTTCTGGTATATGAATAACATGATGTTTTTCAATGGCAAAAATCAATGAATATTGTAAATGCACAAACAGTAATTTCTCCGCATTGCAAGGTGCAAGTCTGAAATTTTTTGCTTTTTCCTGCTCCTCTTAGCATGATAAAGAAGATTCAAAGAGAGTGAGATGCCAGCTACTTTCATTCAGTCAGTAGATTCAATCATTTCTGGACGTTTTTCAATGTTAAAAATCAATGAATATTGTAAATGCACAAACAGTAATTTCTCCACATTGCAAGGTGCAATTCTGAAATTTTTTGCTTTTTCCTGCTCCTCTTAGCATGATAATGAAGATTCAAAGAGAGTGAGATGCCAGCTCCTTTCATTCAGTCAGTAGCTTCAAACATTTCTGGTATATGAATAACATGATGTTTTTCAATGGCAAAAATCAATGAATATTGTAAATGCACAAACAGTAATTTCTCCGCATTGCAAGGTGCAATTCTGAAATTTTTTACTTTTTCCTGCTCCTCTTAGCATGATAAAGAAGATTCAAAGAGAGTGAGATGCCAGCTCCTTTCATTCAGTCAGTAGCTTCAATCATTTCTGGACGTTTTTCAATGGCAAAAATCAATGAATATTGTAAATGCACAAACAGTAATTTCTCCGCACTGCAAGGTGCAATTCTGAAATTTTTTGCTTTTTCCTGCTCCTCTTAGCATGATAAAGAAGATTCAAAGAGAGTGAGATGCCAGCTCCTTTCATTCAGTCAGTACTTTCAATCATTTCTGGACGTTTTTCAATGGCAAAAATCAATGAATATTGTAAATGCGCAAACAGT
Organism: Phyllobates terribilis; assembly: GCF_046119375.1. Classification (NCBI taxonomy): domain Eukaryota; kingdom Metazoa; phylum Chordata; class Amphibia; order Anura; family Dendrobatidae; genus Phyllobates; species Phyllobates terribilis. The sequence goes on from NW_027363293.1 coordinate 369,196, forward strand.
AATTTCTCCCCATCGCAAGGTGCAATTCTGAATTTTTTTGCTTTTTCCCGCTCCTCTTAGCATGATAAAGAAGATTCAAAGAGAATGAGGTGCCAGCTCCTTTCATTCAGTCAGTAGCTTCAAACATTTCTGGTATATGAATAACATGTTTTTCAATGGCAAAAATCAATGAATATTGTAAATGCACAAACAGTAATTTCTCCGCATTGCAAGGTGCAATTCTGAAATTTTTTGCTTTTTCCTGCTCCGCTTAGCATGATAAAGAAGATTCAAAGAGAGTGAGATGCCAGCTCCTTTCATTCAGTCAGTAGCTTCAAACATTTCTGGTATATGAATAACATGATGTTTTTCAATGTCAAAAATCAATGAATATTGTAAATGCACAAACAGTAATTTCTCCGCATTGCAAGGTGCAAGTCTGAAATTTTTTGCTTTTTCCTGCTCCTCTTAGCATGATAAAGAAGATTCAAAGAGAGTGAGATGCCAGCTACTTTCATTCAGTCAGTAGCTTCAATCATTTCTGGACGTTTTTCAATGGTAAAAATCAATGAATATTGTAAATGCACAGTAATTTCTCCACATTGCAAGGTGCAATTCTGAAATTTTTTGCTTTTTCCTGCTCCTCTTAGCATGATAAAGAAGATTCAAAGAGAGTGAGATGCCAGCTCCTTTCATTCAGTCAGTAGCTTCAAACATTTCTGGTATATGAATAACATGATGTTTTTCAATGGCAAAAATCAATGAATATTGTAAATGCACAAACAGTAATTTCTCCGCATTGCAAGGTGCAATTCTGAAATTTTTTGCTTTTTCCTGCTCCTCTTAGCATGATAAAGAAGATTCAAAGAGAGTGAGATGCCAGCTCCTTTCATTCAGTCAGTAGCTTCAAACATTTCTGGTATATGAATAACATGATGTTTTTCAATGGCGAAAATCAATGAATATTGTAAATGCACAAACAGTAATTTCTCCGCATTGCAAGGTGCAAGTCTGAAATTTTTTGCTTTTTCCTGCTCCTCTTAGCATGATAAAGAAGATTCAAAGAGAGTGAGATGCCAGCTACTTTCATTCAGTCAGTAGCTTCAATCATTTCTGGACGTTTTTCAATGGTAAAAATCAATGAATATTGTAAATGCACAAACAGTAATTTCTCCACATTGCAAGGTGCAATTCTGAAATTTTTTGCTTTTTCCTGCTCCTCTTAGCATGATAAAGAAGATTCAAAGAGAGTGAGATGCCAGCTCCTTTCATTCAGTCAGTAGCTTCAAACATTTCTGGTATATGAATAACATGATGTTTTCAATGGCAAAAATCAATGAATATTGTAAATGCACAAACAGTAAATTCTCCGCATTGCAAGGTGCAATTCTGAAATTTTTTGCTTTTTCCTGCTCCTCTTAGCATGATAAAGAAGATTCAAAGAGAGTGAGATGCCAGCTCCTTTCATTCAGTCAGTAGCTTCAAACATTTCTGGTATATGAATAACATGATGTTTTTCAATGGCAAAAATCAATGAATATTGTAAATGCACAAACAGTAATTTCTCCGCATTGCAAGGTGCAAGTCTGAAATTTTTTGCTTTTTCCTGCTCCTCTTAGCATGATAAAGAAGATTCAAAGAGAGTGAGATGCCAGCTACTTTCATTCAGTCAGTAGATTCAATCATTTCTGGACGTTTTTCAATGTTAAAAATCAATGAATATTGTAAATGCACAAGCAGTAATTTCTCCACATTGCAAGGTGCAATTCTGAAATTTTTTGCTTTTTCCTGCTCCTCTTAGCATGATAATGAAGATTCAAAGAGAGTGAGATGCCAGCTCCTTTCATTCAGTCAGTAGCTTCAAACATTTCTGGTATATGAATAACATGATGTTTTTCAATGGCAAAAATCAATGAATATTGTAAATGCACAAACAGTAATTTCTCCGCATTGCAAGGTGCAATTCTGAAATTTTTTGCTTTTTCCTGCTCCTCTTAGCATGATAAAGAAGATTCAAAGAGAGTGAGATGCCAGCTCCTTTCATTCAGTCAGTAGCTTCAATCATTTCTGGATGTTTTTCAATGGCAAAAATCAATGAATATTGTAAATGCACAAACTGTAATTTCTCCGCATTGCAAGGTGCAATTCTGAAATTTTTTACTTTTTCCTGCTCCTCTTAGCATGATAAAGAAGATTCAAAGAGAGTGAGATGCCAGCTCCTTTCATTCAGTCAGTAGCTTCAATCATTTCTGGACGTTTTTCAATGGCAAAAATCAATGAATATTGTAAATGCACAAACAGTAATTTCTCCGCACTGCAAGGTGCAATTCTGAAATTTTTTGCTTTTTCCTGCTCCTCTTAGCATGATAAAGAAGATTCAAAGAGAGTGAGATGCCAGCTCCTTTCATTCAGTCAGTACTTTCAATCATTTCTGGACGTTTTTCAATGGCAAAAATCAATGAATATTGTAAATGCACAAACAGTAATTTCTCCCCATCGCAAGGTGCAATTCTGAATTTTTTTGCTTTTTCCCGCTCCTCTTAGCATGATAAAGAAGATTCAAAGAGAATGAGGTGCCAGCTCCTTTCATTCAGTCAGTAGCTTCAAACATTTCTGGTATATGAATAACATGTTTTTCAATGGCAAAAATCAATGAATATTGTAAATGCACAAACAGTAATTTCTCCGCATTGCAAGGTGCAATTCTGAAATTTTTTGCTTTTTCCTGCTCCGCTTAGCATGATAAAGAAGATTCAAAGAGAGTGAGATGCCAGCTCCTTTCATTCAGTCAGTAGCTTCAAACATTTCTGGTATATGAATAACATGATGTTTTTCAATGTCAAAAATCAATGAATATTGTAAATGCACAAACAGTAATTTCTCCGCATTGCAAGGTGCAAGTCTGAAATTTTTTGCTTTTTCCTGCTCCTCTTAGCATGATAAAGAAGATTCAAAGAGAGTGAGATGCCAGCTACTTTCATTCAGTCAGTAGCTTCAATCATTTCTGGACGTTTTTCAATGGTAAAAATCAATGAATATTGTAAATGCACAGTAATTTCTCCACATTGCAAGGTGCAATTCTGAAATTTTTTGCTTTTTCCTGCTCCTCTTAGCATGATAAAGAAGATTCAAAGAGAGTGAGATGCCAGCTCCTTTCATTCAGTCAGTAGCTTCAAACATTTCTGGTATATGAATAACATGATGTTTTTCAATGGCAAAAATCAATGAATATTGTAAATGCACAAACAGTAATTTCTCCGCATTGCAAGGTGCAATTCTGAAATTTTTTGCTTTTTCCTGCTCCTCTTAGCATGATAAAGAAGATTCAAAGAGAGTGAGATGCCAGCTCCTTTCATTCAGTCAGTAGCTTCAAACATTTCTGGTATATGAATAACATGATGTTTTTCAATGGCAAAAATCAATGAATATTGTAAATGCACAAACAGTAATTTCTCCGCATTGCAAGGTGCAATTCTGAAATTTTTTGCTTTTTCCTGCTCCTCTTAGCATGATAAAGAAGATTCAAAGAGAGTGAGATGCCAGCTCCTTTCATTCAGTCAGTAGCTTCAATCATTTCTGGACGTTTTTCAATGGCAAAAATCAATGAATATTGTAAATGCACAAACAGTAATTTCTCTGCATTGCAAGGTGCAATTCTGAAATTTTTTGCTTTTTCCTGCTCCTCTTAGCATGATAAAGAAGATTCAAAGAGAGTGAGATGTCAGCTCCTTTCATTCAGTCAGTAGCTTCAAACATTTCTGGTATATGAATAACATGATGTTTTTCAATGGCAAAAATCAATGAATATTGTAAATGCACAAACAGTAATTTCTCCGCATTGCAAGGTGCAATTCTGAAATTTTTTGCTTTTTCCTGCTCCTCTTAGCATGATAAAGAAGATTCAAAGAGAGTGAGATGCCAGCTCCTTTCATTCAGTCAGTAGCTTCAATCATTTCTGGACGTTTTTCAATGGCAAAAATCAATGAATATTGTAAATGCACAAACAGTAATTTCTCTGCATTGCAAGGTGCAATTCTGAAATTTTTTGCTTTTTCCTGCTCCTCTTAGCATGATAAAGAAGATTCAAAGAGAGTGAGATGCCAGCTCCTTTCGTTCAGTCAGTAGCTTCAATCATTTCTGGACGTTTTTCAATGGCAAAAATCATTGAATATTATAAATGCACAAACAGTAATTTCTCCGCATTGCAAGGTGCAATTCTGAATTTTTTTACTTTTTCCTGCTCCTCTTAGCATGATAAAGAAGATTCAAAGAGAGTGAGATGCCAGCTCCTTTCATTCAGTCAGTAGCTTCAATCATTTCTGGTATATGAATAACATGATGTTTTTCAATGGCAAAAATCAATGAATATTGTAAATGCACAAACAGTAATTTCTCCGCATTGCAAGGTGCAATTCTGAAATTTTTTGCTTTTTCCTGCTCCTCTTAGCATGATAAAGAAGATTCAAAGAGAGTGAGATGCCAGCTCCTTTCATTCAGTCAGTAGCTTCAATCATTTCTGGACGTTTTTCAATGGCAAAAATCAATGAATATTGTAAATGCACAAACAGTAATTTCTCCGCATTGCAAGGTGCAATTCTGAAATTTTTTGGTTTTTCCTGCTCCTCTTAGCATGATAAAGAAGATTCAAAGAGAGTGAGATGCCAGCTACTTTCATTCAGTCAGTAGCTTCAAACATTTCTGGTATATGAATAACATAATGTTTTTCAATGGCAAAAATCAATGAATATTGTAAATGCACAAACAGTAATTTCTCCGCATTGCAAGGTGCAAGTCTGAAATTTTTTGCTTTTTCCTGCTCCTCTTAGCATGATAAAGAAGATTCAAAGAGAGTGAGATGCCAGCTACTTTCATTCAGTCAGTAGCTTCAATCATTTCTGGACGTTTTTCAATGGTAAAAATCAATGAATATTGTAAATGCACAAACAGTAATTTCTCCACATTGCAAGGTGCAATTCTGAAATTTTTTGCTTTTTCCTGCTCCTCTTAGCATGATAAAGAAGATTCAAAGAGAGTGAGATGCCAGCTCCTTTCATTCAGTCAGTAGCTTCAAACATTTCTGGTATATGAATAACATGATGTTTTTCAATGGCAAAAATCAATGAATATTGTAAATGCACAAACAGTAATTTCTCCGCATTGCAAGGTGCAATTCTGAAATTTTTTGCTTTTTCCTGCTCCTCTTAGCATGATAAAGAAGATTCAAAGAGAGTGAGATGCCAGCTCCTTTCATTCAGTCAGTAGCTTCAATCATTTCTGGATGTTTTTCAATGGCAAAAATCAATGAATATTGTAAATGCACAAATTGTAATTTCTCCACATTGCAAGGTGCAATTCTGAAATTTTTTGCTTTTTCCTGCTCCTCTTAGCATGATAAAGAAGATTCAAAGAGAGTGAGATGCCAGCTCCTTTCATTCAGTCAGTAGCTTCAATCATTTCTGGACGTTTTTCAATGGCAAAAATCAATGAATATTGTAAATGCACAAACAGTAATTTCTCCGCATTGCAAGGTGCAATTCTGAAATTTTTTGCTTTTTCCTGCTCCTCTTAGCATGATAAAGAAGATTCAAAGAGAGTGAGATGCCAGCTCCTTTCATTCAGTCAGTACCTTCAATCATTTCTGGACGTTTTTCAATGGCAAAAATCAATGAATATTGTAAATGCACAAACAGTAATTTCTCCGCATTGCAAGGTGCAATTCTGAAATTTTTTGCTTTTTCCCGCTCCTCTTAGCATGATAAAGAAGATTCAAAGAGAGTGAGGTGCCAGCTCCTTTCATTCAGTCAGTAGCTTCAAACATTTCTGGTATATGAATAACATGTTTTTCAATGGCAAAAATCAATGAATATTGTAAATGCACAAACAGTAATTTCTCCGCATTGCAAGGTGCAATTCTGAAATTTTTTGATTTTTCCTGCTCCTCTTAGCATGATAAAGAAGATTCAAAGAGAGTGAGATGCCAGCTCCTTTCATTCAGTCAGTAGCTTCAATCATTTCTGGACGTTTTTCAATGGCAAAAATCAATGAATATTGTAAATGCACAAACAGTAATTTCTCCGCATTGCAAGGTGCAATTCTGAAATTTTTTGCTTTTTCCTGCTCCTCTTAGCATGATAAAGAAGATTTAAAGAGAGTGAGATGCCAGCTCCTTTCATTCAGTCAGTAGCTTCAAACATTTCTGGTATATGAATAACATGATGTTTTTCAATGGCAAAAATCAATGAATATTGTAAATGCACAAACAGTAATTTCTCCGCATTGCAAGGTGCAATTCTGAAATTTTTTGCTTTTTCCTGCTCCTCTTAGCATGATAAAGAAGATTCAAAGAGAGTGAGATGCCAGCTCCTTTCATTCAGTCAGTAGCTTCAAACATTTCTGGTATATGAATAACATGATGTTTTTCAATGGCAAAAATCAATGAATATTGTAAATGCACAAACAGTAATTTCTCCGCATTGCAAGGTGCAATTCTGAAATTTTTTGCTTTTTCCTGCTCCTCTTAGCATGATAAAGAAGATTCAAAGAGAGTGAGATGCCAGCTCCTTTCATTCAGTCAGTAGCTTCAATCATTTCTGGATGTTTTTCAATGGCAAAAATCAATGAATATTGTAAATGCACAAACTGTAATTTCTCCGCATTGCAAGGTGCAATTCTGAAATTTTTTGCTTTTTCCTGCTCCTCTTAGCATGTTAAAGAAGATTCAAAGAGAGTGAGATGCCAGCTCCTTTCATTCAGTCAGTAGCTTCAATCATTTCTGGATGTTTTTCAGTGGCAAAAATCAATGAATATTGTAAATGCACAAACAGTAATTTCTCCGCATTGCAAGGTGCAATTCTGAAATTTTTTGCTTTTTCCTACTCCTCTTAGCATGATAAAGAAGATTCAAAGAGAGTGAGATGCCAGCTCCTTTCATTCAGTCAGTACCTTCAATCATTTCTGGACGTTTTTCAATGGCAAAAATCAATGAATATTGTAAATGCACAAACAGTAATTTCTCCGCATTGCAAGGTGCAAGTCTGAAATTTTTTGCTTTTTCCTGCTCCTCTTAGCATGATAAAGAAGATTCAAAGAGAGTGAGATGCCAGCTACTTTCATTCAGTCAGTAGCTGCATTCATTTCTGGACGTTTTTCAATGGTAAAAATCAATGAATATTGTAAATGCACAAACAGTAATTTCTCCACATTGCAAGGTGCAATTCTGAAATTTTTTGCTTTTTCCTGCTCCTCTTAGCATGATAAAGAAGATTCAAAGAGAGTGAGATGCCAGCTCCTTTCATTCAGTCAGTAGCTTCAAACATTTCTGGTATATGAATAACATGATGTTTTTCAATGGCAAAAATCAATGAATATTGTAAATGCACAAACTGTAATTTCTCCGCATTGCAAGGTGCAATTCTGAAATTTTTTGCTTTTTCCTGCTCCTCTTAGCATGATAAAGAAGATTCAAAGAGAGTGAGATGCCAGCTCCTTTCATTCAGTCAGTAGCTTCAATCATTTCTGGACGTTTTTCAATGGCAAAAATCAATGAATATTGTAAATGCACAAACAGTAATTTCTCCGCATTGCAAGGTGCAATTCTGAAATTTTTTGCTTTTTCCTGCTCCTCTTAGCATGATAAAGAAGATTCAAAGAGAGTGAGATGCCAGCTCCTTTCATTCAGTCAGTACCTTCAATCATTTCTGGACGTTTTTCAATGGCAAAAATCAATGAATATTGTAAATGCACAAACAGTAATTTCTCCGCATTGCAAGGTGCAATTCTGAAATTTTTTGCTTTTTCCCTCTCCTCTTAGCATGATAAAGAAGATTCAAAGAGAGTGAGGTGCCAGCTCCTTTCATTCAGTCAGTAGCTTCAAACATTTCTGGTATATGAATAACATGTTTTTCAATGGCAAAAATCAATGAATATTGTAAATGCACAAACAGTAATTTCTCCGCATTGCAAGGTGCAATTCTGAAATTTTTTGATTTTTCCTGCTCCTCTTAGCATGATAAAGAAGATTCAAAGAGAGTGAGATGCCAGCTCCTTTCATTCAGTCAGTAGCTTCAATCATTTCTGGACGTTTTTCAATGGCAAAAATCAATGAATATTGTAAATGCACAAACAGTAATTTCTCCGCATTGCAAGGTGCAATTCTGAAATTTTTTGCTTTTTCCTGCTCCTCTTAGCATGATAAAGAAGATTCAAAGAGAGTGAGATGCCAGCTCCTTTCATTCAGTCAGTAGCTTCAAACATTTCTGGTATATGAATAACATGATGTTTTTCAATGGCAAAAATCAATGAATATTGTAAATGCACAAACAGTAATTTCTCCGCATTGCAAGGTGCAAGTCTGAAATTTTTTGCTTTTTCCTGCTCCTCTTAGCATGATAAAGAAGATTCAAAGAGAGTGAAATGCCAGCTACTTTCATTCAGTCAGTAGCTTCAATCATTTCTGGACGTTTTTCAATGGTAAAAATCAATGAATATTGTAAATGCACAAACAGTAATTTCTCCACATTGCAAGGTGCAATTCTGAAATTTTTTGCTTTTTCCTGCTCCTCTTAGCATGATAAAGAAGATTCAAAGAGAGTGAGATGCCAGCTCCTTTCATTCAGTCAGTAGCTTCAAACATTTCTGGTATATGAATAACATGATGTTTTTCAATGGCAAAAATCAATGAATATTGTAAATGCACAAACAGTAATTTCTCCGCATTGCAAGGTGCAATTCTGAAATTTTTTGCTTTTTCCTGCTCCTCTTAGCATGATAAAGAAGATTCAAAGAGAGTGAGATGCCAGCTCCTTTCATTCAGTCAGTAGCTTCAATCATTTCTGGATGTTTTTCAATGGCAAAAATCAATGAATATTGTAAATGCACAAACTGTAATTTCTCCGCATTGCAAGGTGCAATTCTGAAATTTTTTGCTTTTTCCTGCTCCTCTTAGCATGATAAAGAAGATTCAAAGAGAGTGAGATGCCAGCTCCTTTCATTCAGTCAGTAGCTTCAAACATTTCTGGTATATGAATAACATGTTTTTCAATGGCAAAAATCAATGAATATTGTAAATGCACAAACAGTAATTTCTCCGCATTGCAAGGTGCAATTCTGAAATTTTTTGCTTTTTCCCGCTCCTCTTAGCATGATAAAGAAGATTCAAAGAGAGTGAGGTGCCAGCTCCTTTCATTCAGTCAGTAGCTTCAAACATTTCTGGTATATGAATAACATGTTTTTCAATGGCAAAAATCAATGAATATTGTAAATGCACAAACAGTAATTTCTCCGCATTGCAAGGTGCAATTCTGAAATTTTTTGATTTTTCCTGCTCCTCTTAGCATGATAAAGAAAATTCAAAGAGAGTGAGATGCCGGCTCCTTTCATTCAGTCAGTAGCTTCAATCATTTCTGGACGTTTTTCAATGGCAAAAATCAATGAATATTGTAAATGCACAAACAGTAATTTCTCCGCATTGCAAGGTGCAATTCTGAAATTTTTTGCTTTTTCCTGCTCCTCTTAGCATGATAAAGAAGATTCAAAGAGAGTGAGATGCCAGCTCCTTTCATTCAGTCTGTAGCTTCAAACATTTCTGGTATATGAATAACATGATGTTTTTCAATGGCAAAAATCAATGAATATTGTAAATGCACAAACAGTAATTTCTCCGCATTGCAAGGTGCAATTCTGAAATTTTTTGCTTTTTCCTGCTCCTCTTAGCATGATAAAGAAGATTCAAAGAGAGTGAGATGCCAGCTCCTTTCATTCAGTCAGTAGCTTCAAACATTTCTGGTATATGAATAACATGATGTTTTTCAATGGCAAAAATCAATGAATATTGTAAATGCACAAACAGTAATTTCTCCGCATTGCAAGGTGCAAGTCTGAAATTTTTTGCTTTTTCCTGCTCCTCTTAGCATGATAAAGAAGATTCAAAGAGAGTGAGATGCCAGCTACTTTCATTCAGTCAGTAGCTTCAATCATTTCTGGACGTTTTTCAATGGTAAAAATCAATGAATATTGTAAATGCACAAACAGTAATTTCTCCACATTGCAAGGTGCAATTCTGAAATTTTTTGCTTTTTCCTGCTCCTCTTAGCATGTTAAAGAAGATTCAAAGAGAGTGAGATGCCAGCTCCTTTCATTCAGTCAGTAGCTTCAATCATTTCTGGATGTTTTTCAGTGGCAAAAATCAATGAATATTGTAAATGCACAAACAGTAATTTCTCCGCATTGCAAGGTGCAATTCTGAAATTTTTTGCTTTTTCCTGCTCCTCTTAGCATGATAAAGAAGATTCAAAGAGAGTGAGATGCCAGCTCCTTTCATTCAGTCAGTACCTTCAATCATTTCTGGACGTTTTTCAATGGCAAAAATCAATGAATATTGTAAATGCACAAACAGTAATTTCTCCGCATTGCAAGGTGCAAGTCTGAAATTTTTTGCTTTTTCCTGCTCCTCTTAGCATGATAAAGAAGATTCAAAGAGAGTGAGATGCCAGCTACTTTCATTCAGTCAGTAGCTGCATTCATTTCTGGACGTTTTTCAATGGTAAAAATCAATGAATATTGTAAATGCACAAACAGTAATTTCTCCACATTGCAAGGTGCAATTCTGAAATTTTTTGCTTTTTCCTGCTCCTCTTAGCATGATAAAGAAGATTCAAAGAGAGTGAGATGCCAGCTCCTTTCATTCAGTCAGTAGCTTCAAACATTTCTGGTATATGAATAACATGATGTTTTTCAATGGCAAAAATCAATGAATATTGTAAATGCACAAACTGTAATTTCTCCGCATTGCAAGGTGCAATTCTGAAATTTTTTGCTTTTTCCTGCTCCTCTTAGCATGATAAAGAAGATTCAAAGAGAGTGAGATGCCAGCTCCTTTCATTCAGTCAGTAGCTTCAATCATTTCTGGACGTTTTTCAATGGCAAAAATCAATGAATATTGTAAATGCACAAACAGTAATTTCTCCGCATTGCAAGGTGCAATTCTGAAATTTTTTGCTTTTTCCTGCTCCTCTTAGCATGATAAAGAAGATTCAAAGAGAGTGAGATGCCAGCTCCTTTCATTCAGTCAGTACCTTCAATCATTTCTGGACGTTTTTCAATGGCAAAAATCAATGAATATTGTAAATGCACAAACAGTAATTTCTCCGCATTGCAAGGTGCAATTCTGAAATTTTTTGCTTTTTCCCGCTCCTCTTAGCATGATAAAGAAGATTCAAAGAGAGTGAGGTGCCAGCTCCTTTCATTCAGTCAGTAGCTTTAAACATTTCTGGTATATGAATAACATGTTTTTCAATGGCAAAAATCAATGAATATTGTAAATGCACAAACAGTAATTTCTCCGCATTGCAAGGTGCAATTCTGAAATTTTTTGATTTTTCCTGCTCCTCTTAGCATGATAAAGAAGATTCAAAGAGAGTGAGATGCCAGCTCCTTTCATTCAGTCAGTAGCTTCAATCATTTCTGGACGTTTTTCAATGGCAAAAATCAATGAATATTGTAAATGCACAAACAGTAATTTCTCCGCATTGCAAGGTGCAATTCTGAAATTTTTTGCTTTTTCCTGCTCCTCTTAGCATGATAAAGAAGATTCAAAGAGAGTGAGATGCCAGCTCCTTTCATTCAGTCAGTAGCTTCAAACATTTCTGGTATATGAATAACATGATGTTTTTCAATGGCAAAAATCAATGAATATTGTAAATGCACAAACAGTAATTTCTCCGCATTGCAAGGTGCAATTCTGAAATTTTTTGCTTTTTCCTGCTCCTCTTAGCATGATAAAGAAGATTCAAAGAGAGTGAGATGCCAGCTCCTTTCATTCAGTCAGTATCTTCAAACATTTCTGGTATATGAATAACATGATGTTTTTCAATGGCAAAAATCAATGAATATTGTAAATGCACAAACAGTAATTTCTCCGCATTGCAAGGTGCAAGTCTGAAATTTTTTGCTTTTTCCTGCTCCTCTTAGCATGATAAAGAAGATTCAAAGAGAGTGAAATGCCAGCTACTTTCATTCAGTCAGTAGCTTCAATCATTTCTGGACGTTTTTCAATGGTAAAAATCAATGAATATTGTAAATGCACAAACAGTAATTTCTCCACATTGCAAGGTGCAATTCTGAAATTTTTTGCTTTTTCCTGCTCCTCTTAGCATGATAAAGAAGATTCAAAGAGAGTGAGATGCCAGCTCCTTTCATTCAGTCAGTAGCTTCAAACATTTCTGGTATATGAATAACATGATGTTTTTCAATGGCAAAAATCAATGAATATTGTAAATGCACAAACAGTAATTTCTCCGCATTGCAAGGTGCACTTCTGAAATTTTTTGCTTTTTCCTGCTCCTCTTAGCATGATAAAGAAGATTCAAAGAGAGTGAGATGCCAGCTCCTTTCATTCAGTCAGTAGCTTCAATCATTTCTGGATGTTTTTCAATGGCAAAAATCAATGAATATTGTAAATGCACAAACTGTAATTTCTCCGCATTGCAAGGTGCAATTCTGAAATTTTTTGCTTTTTCCTGCTCCTCTTAGCATGATAAAGAAGATTCAAAGAGAGTGAGATGCCAGCTCCTTTCATTCAGTCAGTAGCTTCAAACATTTCTGGTATATGAATAACATGTTTTTCAATGGCAAAAATCAATGAATATTGTAAATGCACAAACAGTAATTTCTCCGCATTGCATGGTGCAATTCTGAAATTTTTTGCTTTTTCCCGCTCCTCTTAGCATGATAAAGAAGATTCAAAGAGAGTGAGGTGCCAGCTCCTTTCATTCAGTCAGTAGCTTCAAACATTTCTGGTATATGAATAACATGTTTTTCAATGGCAAAAATCAATGAATATTGTAAATGCACAAACAGTAATTTCTCCGCATTGCAAGGTGCAATTCTGAAATTTTTTGATTTTTCCTGCTCCTCTTAGCATGATAAAGAAAATTCAAAGAGAGTGAGATGCCGGCTCCTTTCATTCAGTCAGTAGCTTCAATCATTTCTGGACGTTTTTCAATGGCAAAAATCAATGAATATTGTAAATGCACAAACAGTAATTTCTCCGCATTGCAAGGTGCAATTCTGAAATTTTTTGCTTTTTCCTGCTCCTCTTAGCATGATAAAGAAGATTCAAAGAGAGTGAGATGCCAGCTCCTTTCATTCAGTCAGTAGCTTCAAACATTTCTGGTATATGAATAACATGATGTTTTTCAATGGCAAAAATCAATGAATATTGTAAATGCACAAACAGTAATTTCTCCGCATTGCAAGGTGCAATTCTGAAATTTTTTGCTTTTTCCTGCTCCTCTTAGCATGATAAAGAAGATTCAAAGAGAGTGAGATGCCAGCTCCTTTCATTCAGTCAGTAGCTTCAAACATTTCTGGTATATGAATAACATGATGTTTTTCAATGGCAAAAATCAATGAAAATTGTAAATGCACAAACAGTAATTTCTCCGCATTGCAAGGTGCAAGTCTGAAATTTTTTGCTTTTTCCTGCTCCTCTTAGCATGATAAAGAAGATTCAAAGAGAGTGAGATGCCAGCTACTTTCATTCAGTCAGTAGCTTCAATCATTTCTGGACGTTTTTCAATGGTAAAAATCAATGAATATTGTAAATGCACAAACAGTAATTTCTCCACATTGCAAGGTGCAATTTTGAAATTTTTTGCTTTTTCCTGCTCCTCTTAGCATGATAAAGAAGATTCAAAGAGAGTGAGATGCCAGCTCCTTTCATTCAGTCAGTAGCTTCAAACATTTCTGGTATATGAATAACATGATGTTTTTCAATGGCAAAAATCAATGAATATTGTAAATGCACAAACAGTAATTTCTCCGCATTGCAAGGTGCAATTCTGAAATTTTTTGCTTTTTCCTGCTCCTCTTAGCATGATAAAGAAGATTCAAAGAGAGTGAGATGCCAGCTCCTTTCATTCAGTCAGTAGCTTCAATCATTTCTGGATGTTTTTCAATGGCAAAAATCAATGAATATTGTAAATGCACAAACTGTAATTTCTCCGCATTGCAAGGTGCAATTCTGAAATTTTTTGCTTTTTCCTGCTCCTCTTAGCATGATAAAGAAGATTCAAAGAGAGTGAGATGCCAGCTCCTTTCATTCAGTCAGTAGCTTCAATCATTTCTGGACGTTTTTCAGTGGCAAAAATCAATGAATATTGTAAATGCACAAACAGTAATTTCTCCGCACAATTCTGAAATTTTTTTGCTTTTTCCCGCTCCTCTTAGCATGATAAAGAAGATTCAAAGAGAGTGAGGTGCCAGCTCCTTTCATTCAGTCAGTAGCTCAAACATTCTGGTATATGAATAACATGTTTTTCAATGGCAAAAATCAATGAATATTGTAAATGCACAAACAGTAATTTCTCCGCATTGCAAGTGCAATTCTGAAATTTTTTGATTTTTTCCTTCTCCTCTTAGCATGATAAAGAAGATTCAAAGAGAGTGAGATGCCAGCTCCTTTCATTCAGTCAGTAGCTTCAATCATTTCTGGTATATGAAATACATGTTTTTCAATGGCAAAAATCAATGAATATTGTAAATGCACAAACAGTAATTTCTCCGCATTGCAAGGTGCAATTCTGAAATTTTTTGCTTTTTCCTGCTCCTCTTAGCATGATAAAGAAGATTCAAAGAGAGTGAGATGCCAGCTCCTTTCATTCAGTCAGTAGCTTCAAACATTTCTGGTATATGAATAACATGATGTTTTTCAATGGCAAAAATCAATGAATATTGTAAATGCACAAACAGTAATTTCTCCGCATTGCAAGGTGCAATTCTGAAATTTTTTGCTTTTTCCTGCTCCTCTTAGCATGATAAAGAAGATTCAAAGAGAGTGAGATGCCAGCTCCTTTCATTCAGTCAGTAGCTTCAAACATTTCTGGTATATGAATAACATGATGTTTTTCAATGGCAAAAATCAATGAATATTGTAAATGCACAAACAGTAATTTCTCCGCATTGCAAGGTGCAATTCTGAAATTTTTTGCTTTTTCCTGCTCCTCTTAGCATGATAAAGAAGATTCAAAGAGAGTGAGATGCCAGCTCCTTTCATTCAGTCAGTAGCTTCAATCATTTCTGGATGTTTTTCAATGGCAAAAATCAATGAATATTGTAAATGCACAAACAGTAATTTCTCCGCATTGCAAGGTGCAATTCTGAAATTTTTTGCTTTTTCCTGCTCCTCTTAGCATGATAAAGAAGATTCAAAGAGAGTGAGATGTCAGCTCCTTTCATTCAGTCAGTAGCTTCAAACATTTCTGGTATATGAATAACATGATGTTTTTCAATGGCAAAAATCAATGAATATTGTAAATGCACAAACAGTAATTTCTCCGCATTGCAAGGTGCAATTCTGAAATTTTTTGCTTTTTCCTGCTCCTCTTAGCATGATAAAGAAGATTCAAAGAGAGTGAGATGCCAGCTCCTTTCATTCAGTCAGTAGCTTCAATCATTTCTGGATGTTTTTCAATGGCAAAAATCAATGAATATTGTAAATGCACAAACAGTAATTTCTCCGCATTGCAAGGTGCAATTCTGAAATTTTTTGCTTTTTCCTGCTCCTCTTAGCATGATAAAGAAGATTCAAAGAGAGTGAGATGCCAGCTCCTTTCGTTCAGTCAGTAGCTTCAATCATTTCTGGACGTTTTTCAATGGCAAAAATCATTGAATATTATAAATGCACAAACAGTAATTTCTCCGCATTGCAAGGTGCAATTCTGAAATTTTTTACTTTTTCCTGCTCCTCTTAGCATGATAAAGAAGATTCAAAGAGAGTGAGATGCCAGCTCCTTTCATTCAGTCAGTAGCTTCAATCATTTCTGGTATATGAATAACATGATGTTTTTCAATGGCAAAAATCAAAGAATATTGTAAATGCACAAACAGTAATTTCTCCGCATTGCAAGGTGCAATTCTGAAATTTTTTGCTTTTTCCTGCTCCTCTTAGCATGATAAAGAAGATTCAAAGAGAGTGAGATGCCAGCTCCTTTCATTCAGTCAGTAGCTTCAATCATTTCTGGACGTTTTTCAATGGCAAAAATCAATGAATATTGTAAATGCACAAACTGTAATTTCTCCGCATTGCAAGGTGCAATTCTGAAATTTTTTGCTTTTTCCTGCTCCTCTTAGCATGATAAACAAGATTCAAAGAGAGTGAGATGCCAGTTCCTTTCATTCAGTCAGTAGCTTCAATCATTTCTGGATGTTTTTCAATGGCAAAAATCAATGAATATTGTAAATGCACAAACAGTAATTTCTCCGCATTGCAAGGTGCAATTCTGAAATTTTTTGCTTTTTCCTGCTCCTCTTAGCATGATAAAGAAGATTCAAAGAGAGTGAGATGCCAGCTCCTTTCATTCAGTCAGTAGCTTCAATCATTTCTGGACGTTTTTCAATGGCAAAAATCAATGAATATTGTAAATTCACAAACAGTAATTTCTCCGCATTGCAAGGTGCAATTCTGAAATTTTTTGCTTTTTCCTGCTCCTCTTAGCATGATAAAGAAGATTCAAAGAGAGTGAGATGCCAGCTCCTTTCATTCAGTCAGTAGCTTCAAACATTTCTGGTATATGAATAACATGATGTTTTTCAATGGCAAAAATCAATGAATATTGTAAATGCACAAACAGTAATTTCTCCGCATTGCAAGGTGCAATTCTGAAATTTTTGCTTTTTCCTGCTCCTCTTAGCATGATAAAGAAGATTCAAAGAGAGTGAGATGCCAGCTCCTTTCGTTCAGTCAGTAGCTTCAATCATTTCTGGACGTTTTTCAATGGCAAAAATCATTGAATATTATAAATGCACAAACAGTAATTTCTCCGCATTGCAAGGTGCAATTCTGAAATTTTTTACTTTTTCCTGCTCCTCTTAGCATGATAAAGAAGATTCAAAGAGAGTGAGATGCCAGCTCCTTTCATTCAGTCAGTAGCTTCAATCATTTCTGGTATATGAATAACATGATGTTTTTCAATGGCAAAAATCAATGAATATTGTAAATGCACAAACAGTAATTTCTCCGCATTGCAAGGTGCAATTCTGAAATTTTTTGCTTTTTCCTGCTCCTCTTAGCATGATAAAGAAGATTCAAAGAGAGTGAGATGCCAGCTCCTTTCATTCAGTCAGTAGCTTCAATCATTTCTGGACGTTTTTCAATGGCAAAAATCAATGAATATTGTAAATGCACAAACAGTAATTTCTCCGCATTGCAAGGTGCAATTCTGAAATTTTTTGCTTTTTCCTGCTCCTCTTAGCATGATAAACAAGATTCAAAGAGAGTGAGATGCCAGCTCCTTTCATTCAGTCAGTAGCTTCAATCATTTCTGGACGTTTTTCAATGGCAAAAATCAATGAATATTGTAAATGCACAAACAGTAATTTCTCCGCATTGCAAGGTGCAATTCTGAAATTTTTTGCTTTTTCCTGCTCCTCTTAGCATGATAAAGAAGATTCAAAGAGAGTGAGATGCCAGCTCCTTTCATTCAGTCAGTAGCTTCAATCATTTCTGGACGTTTTTCAATGGCAAAAATCAATGAATATTGTAAATGCACAAACAGTAATTTCTCCGCATTGCAAGGTGCAATTCTGAAATTTTTTGCTTTTTCCTGCTCCTCTTAGCATGATAAAGAAGATTCAAAGAGAGTGAGATGCCAGCTCCTTTCATTCAGTCAGTAGCTTCAAACATTTCTGGTATATGAATAACATGTTTTTCAATGGCAAAAATCAATGAATATTGTAAATGCACAAACAGTAATTTCTCCGCATTGCAAGGTGCAATTCTGAAATTTTTTGCTTTTTCCTGCTCCTCTTAGCATGATAAAGAAGATTCAAAGAGAGTGAGATGCCAGCTCCTTTCGTTCAGTCAGTAGCTTCAATCATTTCTGGACGTTTTTCAATGGCAAAAATCATTTAATATTATAAATGCACAAACAGTAATTTCTCCGCATTGCAAGGTGCAATTCTGAAATTTTTTACTTTTTCCTGCTCCTCTTAGCATGATAAAGAAGATTCAAAGAGAGTGAGATGCCAGCTCCTTTCATTCAGTCAGTAGCTTCAAACATTTCTGGTATATGAAAAACATGTTTTTCAATGGCAAAAATCAATGAATATTGTAAATGCACAAACAGTAATATCTCCACATTGAAAGGTGCAATTCTGAAATTTTTTGCTTTTTCCTGCTAATCCTAGCATGATAAAGAAGATTCAAAGAGAGTGAGATGCCAGCTCCTTTCATTCAGTCAGTAGCTTCAAACATTTCTGGACGTTTTTCAATGGCAAAAATCAATGAATATTGTAAATGCACAAACAGTAATATCTCCACATTGCAAGGTGCAATTCTGAAATTTTTTGCTTTTTCCTGTTAATCCTAGCATGATAAAGAAGATTCAAAAAGAGTGAGATGCCAGCTTCTTTCATTCAGTCAGTAGCTTCAAACATTTCTGGTATATGAAAAACATGTTTTTCAATGGCAAAAATCAATGAATATTGTAAATGCACAAACAGTAATATCTCCACATTGCAAGGTGCAATTCTGAAATTTTTTGCTTTTTCCTGCTAATCCTAGCATGATAAAGAAGATTCAAAGAGAGTGAGATGCCAGCTCCTTTCATTCAGTCAGTAGCTTCAAACATTTCTGGTATATGAAAAACATGTTTTTCAATGGCAAAAATCAATGAATATTGTAAATGCACAAACAGTAATATCTCCACATTGCAAGGTGCAATTCTGAAATTTTCTGCTTTTTCCTGCTAATCCTAGCATGATAAAGAAGATTCAAAGAGAGTGAGATGCCAGCTCCTTTCATTCAGTCAGTAGCTTCAAACATTTCTGGTATATGAAAAACATGTTTTTCAATGGCAAAAATCAATGAATATTGTAAATGCACAAACAGTAATATCTCCACATTGCAAGGTGCAATTCTGAAATTTTTAGCTTTTTCCTGTTAATCCTAGCATGATAAAGAAGATTCAAAGAGAGTGAGATGCCAGCTCCTTTCATTCAGTCAGTAGCTTCAAACATTTCTGGTATATGAAAAACATGTTTTTCAATGGCAAAAATCAATGAATATTGTAAATGCACAAACAGTAATATCTCCACATTGCAAGGTGCAATTCTGAAATTTTTTGCTTTTTCCTGCTAATCCTAGCATGATAAAGAAGATTCAAAGAGAGTGAGATGCCAGCTCCTTTCATTCAGTCAGTAGCTTCAAACATTTCTGGCATATGAAAAACATGTTTTTCAATGGCAAAAATCAATGAATATTGTAAATGCACAAACAGTAATATCTCCACATTGCAAGGTGCAATTCTGAAATTTTTAGCTTTTTCCTGTTAATCCTAGCATGATAAAGAAGATTCAAAGAGAGTGAGATGCCAGCTCCTTTCATTCAGTCAGTAGCTTCAAACATTTCTGGACGTTTTTCAATGGCAAAAATCAATGAATATTGTAAATGCACAAACAGTAATATCTCCACATTGCAAGGTGCAATTCTGAAATTTTTTGCTTTTTCCTGTTAATCCTAGCATGATAAAGAAGATTCAAAGAGAGTGAGATGCCAGCTCCTTTCATTCAGTCAGTAGCTTCAAACATTTCTGGACGTTTTTCAATGGCAAAAATCAATGAATATTGTAAATGCACAAACAGTAATATCTCCACATTGCAAGGTGCAATTCTGAAATTTTTTGCTTTTTCCTGCTAATCCTAGCATGATAAAGAAGATTCAAAGAGAGTGAGATGCCAGCTCCTTTCATTCAGTCAGTAGCTTCAAACATTTCTGGACGTTTTTCAATGGCAAAAATCAATGAATATTGTAAATGCACAAACAGTAATATCTCCACATTGCAAGGTGCAATTCTGAAATTTTTTGCTTTTTCCTGCTAATCCTAGCATGATAAAGAAGATTCAAAGAGAGTGAGATGCCAGCTCCTTTCATTCAGTCAGTAGCTTCAAAATTTCTGGTATATGAAAAACATGTTTTTCAATGGCAAAAATCAATGAATATTGTAAATGCACAAACAGTAATATCTCCACATTGCAAGGTGCAATTCTGAAATTTTTTGCTTTTTCCTGCTAATCCTAGCATGATAAAGAAGATTCAAAGAGAGTGAGATGCCAGCTCCTTTCATTCAGTCAGTAGCTTCAAACATTTCTGGACGTTTTTCAATGGGAAAAATCAATGAATATTGTAAATGCACAAACAGTAATATCTCCACATTGCAAGGTGCAATTCTGAAATTTTTTGCTTTTTCCTGCTAATCCTAGCATGATAAAGAAGATTCAAAGAGAGTGAGATGCCAGCTCCTTTCATTCAGTCAGTAGCTTCAAACATTTCTGGTATATGAAAAACATGTTTTTCAATGGCAAAAATCAATGAATATTGTAAATGCACAAACAGTAATATCTCCACATTGCAAGGTGCAATTCTGAAATTTTTTGCTTTTTCCTGCTAATCCTAGCATGATAAAGAAGATTCAAAGAGAGTGAGATGCCAGCTCCTTTCATTCAGTCAGTAGCTTCAAACATTTCTGGTATATGAAAAACATGTTTTTCAATGGCAAAAATCAATGAATATTGTAAATGCACAAACAGTAATATCTCCACATTGCAAGGTGCAATTCTGAAATTTTTTGCTTTTTCCTGCTAATCCTAGCATGATAAAGAAGATTCAAAGAGAGTGAGATGCCAGCTCCTTTCATTCAGTCAGTAGCTTCAAACATTTCTGGTATATGAAAAACATGTTTTTCAATGGCAAAAATCAATGAATATTGTAAATGCACAAACAGTAATATCTCCACATTGCAAGGTGCAATTCTGAAATTTTTTGCTTTTTCCTGCTAATCCTAGCATGATAAAGAAGATTCAAAGAGAGTGAGATGCCAGCTCCTTTCATTCAGTCAGTAGCTTCAAACATTTCTGGTATATGAAAAACATGTTTTTCAATGGCAAAAATCAATGAATATTGTAAATGCACAAACAGTAATATCTCCACATTGCAAGGTGCAAATCTGAAATTTTTAGCTTTTTCCTGTTAATCCTAGCATGATAAAGAAGATTCAAAGAGAGTGAGATGCCAGCTCCTTTCATTCAGTCAGTAGCTTCAAACATTTCTGGACGTTTTTCAATGGCAAAAATCAATGAATATTGTAAATGCACAAACAGTAATATCTCCACATTGCAAGGTGCAATTCTGAAATTTTTTGCTTTTTCCTGTTAATCCTAGCATGATAAAGAAGATTCAAAGAGAGTGAGATGCCAGCTCCTTTCATTCAGTCAGTAGCTTCAAACATTTCTGGTATATGAAAAACGTTTTTCAATGGCAAAAATCAATGAATATTGTAAATGCACAAACAGTAATATCTCCACATTGCAAGGTGCAATTCTGAAATTTTTTGCTTTTTCCTGCTAATCCTAGCATGATAAAGAAGATTCAAAGAGAGTGAGATGCCAGCTCCTTTCATTCAGTCAGTAGCTTCAAACATTTCTGGACGTTTTTCAATGGCAAAAATCAATGAATATTGTAAATGCACAAACAGTAATATCTCCACATTGCAAGGTGCAATTCTGAAATTTTTTGCTTTTTCCTGCTAATCCTAGCATGATAAAGAAGATTCAAAGAGAGTGAGATGCCAGCTCCTTTCATTCAGTCAGTAGCTTCAAACATTTCTGGTATATGAAAAACATGTTTTTCAATGGCAAAAATCAATGAATATTGTAAATGCACAAACAGTAATATCTCCACATTGCAAGGTGCAATTCTGAAATTTTTTGCTTTTTCCTGCTAATCCTAGCATGATAAAGAAGATTCAAAGAGAGTGAGATGCCATCTCCTTTCATTCAGTCAGTAGCTTCAAACATTTCTGGTATATGAAAAACATGTTTTTCAATGGCAAAAATCAATGAATATTGTAAATGCACAAACAGTAATATCTCCACATTGCAAGGTGCAATTCTGAAATTTTTTGCTTTTTCCTGCTAATCCTAGCATGATAAAGAAGATTCAAAGAGAGTGAGATGCCAGCTCCTTTCATTCAGTCAGTAGCTTCAAACATTTCTGGACGTTTTTCAATGGCAAAAATCAATGAATATTGTAAATGCACAAACAGTAATATCTCCACATTGCAAGGTGCAATTCTGAAATTTTTTGCTTTTTCCTGCTAATCCTAGCATGATAAAGAAGATTCAAAGAGAGTGAGATGCCAGCTCCTTTCATTCAGTCAGTAGCTTCAAACATTTCTGGTATATGAAAAACATGTTTTTCAATGGCAAAAATCAATGAATATTGTAAATGCACAAACAGTAATATCTCCACATTGCAAGGTGCAATTCTGAAATTTTTTGCTTTTTCCTGCTAATCCTAGCATGATAAAGAAGATTCAAAGAGAGTGAGATGCCAGCTCCTTTCATTCAGTCAGTAGCTTCAAACATTTCTGGTATATGAAAAACATGTTTTTCAATGGCAAAAATCAATGAATATTGTAAATGCACAAACAGTAATATCTCCACATTGCAAGGTGCAATTCTGAAATTTTTTGCTTTTTCCTGCTAATCCTAGCATGATAAAGAAGATTCAAAGAGAGTGAGATGCCAGCTCCTTTCATTCAGTCAGTAGCTTCAAACATTTCTGGTATATGAAAAACATGTTTTTCAATGGCAAAAATCAATGAATATTGTAAATGCACAAACAGTAATTTCTCCGCATTGCAAGGTGCAATTCTGAATTTTTTTGCTTTTTCCTGCTCCTCTTAGCATGATAAAGAAGATTCAAAGAGAGTGAGATGCCAGCTCCTTTCATTCAGTCAGTAGCTTCAATCATTTCTGGACGTTTTTCAATGGCAAAAATCAATGAATATTGTAAATGCACAAACAGTAATTTCTCCGCATTGCAAGGTGCAATTCTGAAATTTTTTGCTTTTTCCTGCTCCTCTTAGCATGATAAAGAAGATTCAAAGAGAGTGAGATGCCAGCTCCTTTCATTCAGTCAGTAGCTTCAATCTTTTCTGGACGTTTTTCAATGGCAAAAATCAATGAATATTGTAAATGCACAAACAGTAATTTCTCCGCATTGTAAAGGTGGAATTCTGAAATTTTTTGCTTTTTCTTGCTCCTCTTAGCATGATAAAGAAGATTCAAAGATAGTGAGATGCCAGCTTCTTTCATTCAGTCAGTAGCTTCAAACATTTCTGGTATATGAATAACATGATGTTTTTCAATGGCAAAAATCAATGAATATTGTAAATGCACAAAGAGTAATTTCTCCGCATTGCAAGGTGCAATTCTGAAATTTTTTGCTTTTTCCTGCTCCTCTTAGCATGATAAAGAAGACTCAAAGAGAGTTACATGCCAGCTCCTTTCATTCAGTCAGTAGCTTCAATCATTTCTGGACGTTTTTCAATGGCAAAAATCAATGAATATTGTAAATGCACAAACAGTAATTTCTCCGCATTGCAAGGTGCAATTCTGAAATTTTTTTACTTTTTCCTGCTCCTCTTAGCATGATAAAGAAGATTCAAAGAGAGTGAGATGCCAGCTCCTTTCATTCAGTCAGTAGCTTCAATCATTTCTGGACGTTTTTCAATGGCAAAAATCAATGAATATTGTAAATGCACAAACAGTAATTTTCCGCATTGCAAGGTGCAATTCTGAAATTTTTTGCTTTTTCCTGCTCCTCTTAGCATGATAAAGAAGATTCAAAGAGAGTGAGATGCCAGCTCCTTTCATTCAGTCAGTAGCTTCAATCATTTCTGGTATATGAATAACATGATGTTTTTCAATGGCAAAAATCAATGAATATTGTAAATGCACAAACAGTAATTTCTCCGCATTGCAAGGTGCAATTCTGAAATTTTTTGCTTTTTCCTGCTCCTCTTAGCATGGTAAAGAAGATTCAAAGAGAGTGAGATGCCAGCTCCTTTCATTCAGTCAGTAGCTTCAATCATTTCTGGACGTTTTTCAATGGCAAAAATCAATGAATATTGTAAATGCACAAACAGTAATTTCTCCGCATTGCAAGGTGCAATTCTGAAATTTTTTGCTTTTTCCTGCTCCTCTTAGCATGATAAAGAAGATTCAAAGAGAGTGAGATGCCAGCTCCTTTCATTCAGTCAGTAGCTTCAATCATTTCTGGACGTTTTTCAATGGCAAAAATCAATGAATATTGTAAATGCACAAACAGTAATTTCTCCGCATTGCAAGGTGCAATTCTGAAATGTTTTGCTTTTTCTTGCTCCTCTTAGCATGATAAAGAAGATTCAAAGAGAGTGAGATGCCAGCTCCTTTCATTCAGTCAGTAGCTTCAATCATTTCTGGGTATGAATAACATGATGTTTTTCAATGGCAAAAATCAATGAATATTGTAAATGCACAAACAGTAATTTCTCCACATTGCAAGGTGCAATTCTGAAATTTTTTGCTTTTTCCTGCTCCTCTTAGCATGATAAAGAAGATTCAAAGAGAGTGAGATGCCAGCTCCTTTCATTCAGTCAGTAGCTTCAATCATTTCTGGACGTTTTTCAATGGCAAAAATCAATGAATATTGTAAATGCACAAACAGTAATTTCTCCGCATTGCAAGGTGCAATTCTGAAATTTTTTGCTTTTTCCTGCTCCTCTTAGCATGATAAAGAAGATTCAAAGAGAGTGAGATGCCAGCTCCTTTCATTCAGTCAGTAGCTTCAATCATTTCTGGACGTTTTTCAATGGCAAAAATCAATGAATATTGTAAATGCACAAACAGTACTTTCTCCGCATTGCAAGGTGCAATTCTGAATTTTTTTGCTTTTTCCTGCTCCTCTTAGCATGATAAAGAAGATTCAAAGAGAGTGAGATGCCAGCTCCTTTCATTCAGTCAGTAACTTCAAACATTTCTGGTATAAACATTTCTGGACGTTTTTCAATGGCAAAAATCAATGAATATTGTAAATGCACAAACAGTAATATCTCCACATTGCAAGGTGCAATTCTGAAATTTTTTGCTTTTTCCTGCTAATCCTAGCATGATAAAGAATATTCAAATAGAGTGAGATGCCAGCTCCTTTCATTCAGTCAGTAGCTTCAAACATTTCTGGACATTTTTCAATGGCAAAAATCAATGAATATTGTAAATGCACAAACAGTAATATCTCCACATTGCAAGGTGCAATTCTGAAATTTTTTGCTTTTTCCTGCTAATCCTAGCATGATAAAGAAGATTCAAAGAGAGTGAGCTGCCAGGTCCTTTCATTCAGTCAGTAGCCTCAAACATTTCTGGTATATGAATAACATGATGTTTTTCAATGGCAAAAATCAATGAATATTGTAAATGCACAAACAGTAATATCTCCACATTGCAAGGTGCAATTCTGAAATTTTTTGCTTTTTCCTGCTAATCCTAGCATGATAAAGAAGATTCAAAGAGAGTGAGATGCCAGCTCCTTTCATTCAGTCAGTAGCTTCAAACATTTCTGGACGTTTTTCAATGGCAAAAATCAATGAATATTGTAAATGCACAAACAGTAATATCTCCACATTGCAAGGTGCAATTCTGAAATTTTTTGCTTTTTCCTGCTACTCCTAGCATGATAAAGAAGATTCAAAGAGAGTGAGATGCCAGCTCCTTTCATTCAGTCAGTAGCTTCAAACATTTCTGTACGTTTTTCAATGGCAAAAATCAATGAATATTGTAAATGCACAAACAGTAATATCTCCACATTGCAAGGTGCAATTCTGAAATTTTTTGCTTTCTCCTGCTAATCCTAGCATGATAAAGAAGATTCAAAGAGAGTGAGATGCCAGCTCCTTTCATTCAGTCAGTAGCTTCAAACATTTCTGGACGTTTTTCAATGGCAAAAATCAATGAATATTGTAAATGCACAAACAGTAATTTCTCCGCATTGCAAGGTGCAATTCTGAAATTTTTTGCTTTTTCCTGCTCCTCTTAGCATGATAAAGATTCAAAGAGAGTGATATGCCAGCTCCTTTCATTCAGTCAGTAGCTTCAATCATTTCTGGACGTTTTTCAATGGCAAAAATCAATGAATATTGTAAATGCACAAGCAGTAATTTCTCCGCATTGCAAGGTGCAATTCTGAAATTTTTTGCTTTTTCCTGCTCCTCTTAGCATGATAAAGAAGATTCAAAGAGAGTGAGATGCCAGCTCCTTTCATTCAGTCAGTAGCTTCAATCATTTCTGGACGTTTTTCAATGGCAAAAATCAATGAATATTGTAAATGCACAAACAGTAATTTCTCCGCATTGCAAGGTGCAATTCTGAAATTTTTTGCTTTTTCCTGCTCCTCTTAGCATGAAAAAGAAGATTCAAAGAGAATGAGATGCCCGCTCCTTTCATTCAGTCAGTAGCTTCAATCATTTCTGGTATATGAATAACATGATGTTTTTCAATGGCAAAAATCAATGAATATTGTAAATGCACAAACAGTAATTTCTCCGCATTGCAAGGTGCAATTCTGAATTTTTTTGCTTTTTCCTGCTCCTCTTAGCATGATAAAGAAGATTCAAAGAGAGTGAGATGCCAGCTCCTTTCATTCAGTCAGTAGCTTCAATCATTTCTGGACGTTTTTCAATGGCAAAAATCAATGAATATTGTAAATGCACAAACAGTAATTTCTCCGCATTGCAAGGTGCAATTCTGAAATTTTTTGCTTTTTCCTGCTCCTCTTAGCATGATAAAGAAGATTCAAAGAGAGTGAGATGCCAGCTCCTTTCATTCAGTCAGTAGCTTCAAACATTTCTGGTATATGAACAACATGATGTTTTTCAATGGCAAAAATCAATGAATATTGTAAATGCACAAACAGTAATTTCTCCGCATTGCAAGGTGCAATTCTGAAATTTTTTGCTTTTTCCTGCTCCTCTTAGCATGATAAAGAAGATTCAAAGAGAGTGAGATGCCAGCTCCTTTCATTCAGTCAGTAGCTTCAATCTTTTCTGGACGTTTTTCAATGGCAAAAATCAATGAATATTGTAAATGCACAAACAGTAATTTCTCCGCATTGTAAAGGTGGAATTCTGAAATTTTTTGCTTTTTCTTGCTCCTCTTAGCATGATAAAGAAGATTCAAAGATAGTGAGATGCCAGCTTCTTTCATTCAGTCAGTAGCTTCAAACATTTCTGGTATATGAATAACATGATGTTTTTCAATGGCAAAAATCAATGAATATTGTAAATGCACAAAGAGTAATTTCTCCGCATTGCAAGGTGCAATTCTGAAATTTTTTGCTTTTTCCTGCTCCTCTTAGCATGATAAAGAAGACTCAAAGAGAGTTACATGCCAGCTCCTTTCATTCAGTCAGTAGCTTCAATCATTTCTGGACGTTTTTCAATGGCAAAAATCAATGAATATTGTAAATGCACAAACAGTAATTTCTCCGCATTGCAAGGTGCAATTCTGAAATTTTTTGCTTTTTCCTGCTCCTCTTAGCATGATAAAGAAGATTCAAAGAAAGTGAGATGCCAGCTCCTTTCATTCAGTCAGTAGCTTCAATCATTTCTGGACGTTTTTCAATGGCAAAAATCAATGAATATTGTAAATGCACAAACAGTAATTTCTCCGCATTGCAAGGTGCAATTCTGAAATTTTTTGCTTTTTCCTGCTCCTCTTAGCATGATAAAGAAGATTCAAAGAGAGTGAGATGCCAGCTCCTTTCATTCAGTCAGTAGCTTCAATCATTTCTGGTATATTAATAACATGATGTTTTTCAATGGCAAAAATCAATGAATATTGTAAATGCACAAACAGTAATTCCTCCGCATTGCAAGGTGCAATTCTGAAATTTTTTGCTTTTTCCTGCTCCTCTTAGCATGGTAAAGAAGATTCAAAGAGAGTGAGATGCCAGCTCCTTTCATTCAGTCAGTAGCTTCAATCATTTCTGGACGTTTTTCAATGGCAAAAATCAATGAATATTGTAAATGCACAAACAGTAATTTCTCCGCATTGCAAAGTGCAATTCTGAAATGTTTTGCTTTTTCTTGCTCCTCTTAGCATGATAAAGAAGATTCAAAGAGAGTGAGATGCCAGCTCCTTTCATTCAGTCAGTAGCTTCAATCATTTCTGGACGTTTTTCAATGGCAAAAATCAATGAATATTGTAAATGCACAAACAGTAATTTCTCCGCATTGCAAGGTGCAATTCTGAATTTTTTTGCTTTTTCCTGCTCCTCTTAGCATGATAAAGAAGATTCAAAGAGAGTGAGATGCCAGCTCCTTTCATTCAGTCAGTAACTTCAAACATTTCTGGTATAAACATTTCTGGACGTTTTTCAATGGCAAAAATCAATGAATATTGTAAATGCACAAACAGTAATATCTCCACATTGCAAGGTGCAATTCTGATATTTTTTGCTTTTTCCTGCTAATCCTAGCATGATAAAGAAGATTCAAAGAGAGTGAGCTGCCAGGTCCTTTCATTCAGTCAGTAGCCTCAAACATTTCTGGTATATGAATAACATGATGTTTTTCAATGGCAAAAATCAATGAATATTGTAAATGCACAAACAGTAATATCTCCACATTGCAAGGTGCAATTCTGAAATTTTTTGCTTTTTCCTGCTAATCCTAGCATGATAAAGAAGATTTAAAGAGAGTGAGATGCCAGCTCCTTTCATTCAGTCAGTAGCTTCAAACATTTCTGGACGTTTTTCAATGGCAAAAATCAATGAATATTGTAAATGCACAAACAGTAATATCTCCACATTGCAAGGTGCAATTCTGAAATTTTTTGCTTTTTCCTGCTACTCCTAGCATGATAAAGAAGATTCAAAGAGAGTGAGATGCCAGCTCCTTTCATTCAGTCAGTAGCTTCAAACATTTCTGTACGTTTTTCAATGGCAAAAATCAATGAATATTGTAAATGCACAAACAGTAATATCTCCACATTGCAAGGTGCAATTCTGAAATGTTTTGCTTTTTCCTGCTAATCCTAGCATGATAAAGAAGATTCAAAGAGAGTGAGATGCCAGCTCCTTTCATTCAGTCAGTAGCTTCAAACATTTCTGGACGTTTTTCAATGGCAAAAATCAATGAATATTGTAAATGCACAAACAGTAATATCTCCACATTGCAAGGTGCAATTCTGAAATTTTTTGCTTTTTCCTGCTAATCCTAGCATGATAAAGAAGATTCAAAGAGAGTGAGATGCCAGCTCCTTTCATTCAGTCAGCAGCTTCAATCATTTCTGGTATATGAATAACATGATGTTTTTCAATGGCAAAAATCAATGAATATTGTAAATGCACAAACAGTAATTTCTCCGCATTGCAAGGTGCAATTCTGAAATTTTTTGCTTTTTCCTGCTCCTCTTAGCATGAAAAAGAAGATTCAAAGAGAATGAGATGCCCGCTCCTTTCATTCAGTCAGTAGCTTCAATCATTTCTGGTATATGAATAACATGATGTTTTTCAATGGCAAAAATCAATGAATATTGTAAATGCACAAACAGTAATTTCTCCGCATTGCAAGGTGCAATTCTGAATTTTTTTGCTTTTTCCTGCTCCTCTTAGCATGATAAAGAAGATTCAAAGAGAGTGAGATGCCAGCTCCTTTCATTCAGTCAGTAGCTTCAATCATTTCTGGACGTTTTTCAATGGCAAAAATCAATGAATATTGTAAATGCACAAACAGTAATTTCTCCGCATTGCAAGGTGCAATTCTGAAATTTTTTGCTTTTTCCTGCTCCTCTTAGCATGATAAAGAAGATTCAAAGAGAGTGAGATGCCAGCTCCTTTCATTCAGTCAGTAGCTTCAAACATTTCTGGTATATGAATAACATGATGTTTTTCAATGGCAAAAATCAATGAATATTGTAAATGCACAAACAGTAATTTCTCCGCATTGCAAGGTGCAATTCTGAAATTTTTTGCTTTTTCCTGCTCCTCTTAGCATGATAAAGAAGATTCAAAGAGAGTGAGATGCCAGCTCCTTTCATTCAGTCAGTAGCTTCAATCTTTTCTGGACGTTTTTCAATGGCAAAAATCAATGAATATTGTAAATGCACAAACAGTAATTTCTCCGCATTGCAAGGTGGAATTCTGAAATTTTTTGCTTTTTCCTGCTCCTCTTAGCATGATAAAGAAGATTCAAAGATAGTGAGATGCCAGCTTCTTTCATTCAGTCAGTAGCTTCAAACATTTCTGGTATATGAATAACATGATGTTTTTCAATGGCAAAAATCAATGAATATTGTAAATGCACAAAGAGTAATTTCTCCGCATTGCAAGGTGCAATTCTGAAATTTTTTGCTTTTTCCTGCTCCTCTTAGCATGATAAAGAAGACTCAAAGAGAGTTACATGCCAGCTCCTTTCATTCAGTCAGTAGCTTCAATCATTTCTGGACGTTTTTCAATGGCAAAAATCAATGAATATTGTAAATGCACAAACAGTAATTTCTCCGCATTGCAAGGTGCAATTCTGAAATTTTTTGCTTTTTCCTGCTCCTCTTAGCATGATAAAGAAGATTCAAAGAGAGTGAGATGCCAGCTCCTTTCATTCAGTCAGTAGCTTCAATCATTTCTGGACGTTTTTCAATGTCAAAAATCAATGAATATTGTAAATGCACAAACAGTAATTTCTCCGCATTGCAAGGTGCAATTCTGAAATTTTTTGCTTTTTCCTGCTCCTCTTAGCATGATAAAGAAGATTCAAAGAGAGTGAGATGCCAGCTCCTTTCATTCAGTCAGTAGCTTCAATCATTTCTGGTATATGAATAACATGATGTTTTTCAATGGCAAAAATCAATGAATATTGTAAATGCACAAACAGTAATTTCTCCGCATTGCAAGGTGCAATTCTGAAATTTTTTGCTTTTTCCTGCTCCTCTTAGCATGGTAAAGAAGATTCAAAGAGAGTGAGATGCCAGCTCCTTTCATTCAGTCAGTAGCTTCAATCATTTCTGGACGTTTTTCAATGGCAAAAATCAATGAATATTGTAAATGCACAAACAGTAATTTCTCCGCATTGCAAGGTGCAATTCTGAAATTTTTTGCTTTTTCCTGCTCCTCTTAGCATGATAAAGAAGATTCAAAGAGAGTGAGATGCCAGCTCCTTTCATTCTGTCAGTAGCTTCAATCATTTCTGGACGTTTTTCAATGGCAAAAATCAATGAATATTGTAAATGCACAAACAGTAATTTCTCCGCATTGCAAGGTGCAATTCTGAAATGTTTTGCTTTTTCCTGCTCCTCTTAGCATGATAAAGAAGATTCAAAGAGAGTGAGATGCCAGCTCCTTTCATTCAGTCAGTAGCTTCAATCATTTCTGGGTATGAATAACATGATGTTTTTCAATGGCAAAAATCAATGAATATTGTAAATGCACAAACAGTAATTTCTCCACATTGCAAGGTGCAATTCTGAAATTTTTTGCTTTTTCCTGCTCCTCTTAGCATGATAAAGAAGATTCAAAGAGAGTGAGATGCCAGCTCCTTTCATTCAGTCAGTAGCTTCAATCATTTCTGGACATTTTTCAATGGCAAAAATCAATGAATATTGTAAATGCACAAACAGTAATTTCTCCGCATTGCAAGGTGCAATTCTGAAATTTTTTGCTTTTTCCTGCTCCTCTTAGCATGATAAAGAAGATTCAGAGAGAGTGAGATGCCAGCTCCTTTCATTCAGTCAGTAGCTTCAATCATTTCTGGACGTTTTTCAATGGCAAAAATCAATGAATATTGTAAATGCACAAACAGTAATTTCTCCGCATTGCAAGGTGCAATTCTGAATTTTTTTGCTTTTTCCTGCTCCTCTTAGCATGATAAAGAAGATTCAAAGAGAGTGAGATGCCAGCTCCTTTCATTCAGTCAGTAACTTCAAACATTTCTGGTATAAACATTTCTGGACGTTTTTCAATGGCAAAAATCAATGAATATTGTAAATGCACAAACAGTAATATCTCCACATTGCAAGGTGCAATTCTGAAATTTTTTGCTTTTTCCTGCTAATCCTAGCATGATAAAGAAGATTCAAAGAGAGTGAGATGCCAGCTCCTTTCATTCAGTCAGTAGCTTCAAACATTTCTGGACGTTTTTCAATGGCAAAAATCAATGAATATTGTAAATGCACAAACAGTAATATCTCCACATTGCAAGGTGCAATTCTGAAATTTTTTGCTTTTTCCTGCTACTCCTAGCATGATAAAGAAGATTGAAAGAGAGTGAGATGCCAGCTCCTTTCATTCAGTCAGTAGCTTCAAACATTTCTGTACGTTTTTCAATGGCAAAAATCAATGAATATTGTAAATGCACAAACAGTAATATCTCCACATTGCAAGGTGCAATTCTGAAATTTTTTGCTTTTTCCTGCTAATCCTAGCATGATAAAGAAGATTCAAAGAGAGTGAGATGCCAGCTCCTTTCATTCAGTCAGTAGCTTCAAACATTTCTGGACGTTTTTCAATGGCAAAAATCAATGAATATTGTAAATGCACAAACAGTAATATCTCCACATTGCAAGGTGCAATTCTGAAATTTTTTGCTTTTTCCTGCTAATCCTAGCATGATAAAGAAGATTCAAAGAGAGTGAGATGCCAGCTCCTTTCATTCAGTCAGTAGCTTCAATCATTTCTGGTATATGAATAACATGATGTTTTTCAATGGCAAAAATCAATGAATATTGTAAATGCACAAACAGTAATTTCTCCGCATTGCAAGGTGCAATTCTGAATTTTTTTGCTTTTTCCTGCTCCTCTTAGCATGATAAAGAAGATTCAAAGAGAGTGAGATGCCAGCTCCTTTCATTCAGTCAGTAGCTTCAAACATTTCTGGTATAAACATTTCTGGACGTTTTTCAAAGGCAAAAATCAATGAATATTGTAAATGCACAAACAGTAATATCTCCACATTGCAAGGTGCAATTCTGAAATTTTTTGCTTTTTCCTGCTAATCCTAGCATGATAAAGAAGATTCAAAGAGAGTGAGATGCCAGCTCCTTTCATTCAGTCAGTAGCTTCAATCATTTCTGGACGTTTTTCAATGGCAAAAATCAATGAATATTGTAAATGCACAAACAGTAATTTCTCCGCATTGCAAGGTGCAATTCTGAAATTTTTTGCTTTTTCCTGCTCCTCTTAGCATGAAAAAGAAGATTCAAAGAGAATGAGATGCCGGCTCCTTTCATTCAGTCAGTAGCTTCAATCATTTCTGGTATATGAATAACATGATGTTTTTCAATGGCAAAAATCAATGAATATTGTAAATGCACAAACAGTAATTTCTCCGCATTGCAAGGTGCAATTCTGAATTTTTTTGCTTTTTCCTGCTCCTCTTAGCATGATAAAGAAGATTCAAAGAGAGTGAGATGCCAGCTCCTTTCATTCAGTCAGTAGCTTCAAACATTTCTGGACGTTTTTCAATGGCAAAAATCAATGAATATTGTAAATGCACAAACAGTAATATCTCCACATTGCAAGGTGCAATTCTGAAATTTTTTGCTTTTTCCTGCTACTCCTAGCATGATAAAGAAGATTCAAAGAGAGTGAGATGCCAGCTCCTTTCATTCAGTCAGTAGCTTCAAACATTTCTGGACGTTTTTCAATGGCAAAAATCAATGAATATTGTAAATGCACAAACAGTAATATCTCCACATTGCAAGGTGCAATTCTGAAATTTTTTGCTTTTTCCTGCTAATCCTAGCATGATAAAGAAGATTCAAAGAGAGTGAGATGCCAGCTCCTTTCATTCAGTCAGTAGCTTCAAACATTTCTGGACGTTTTTCAATGGCAAAAATCAATGAATATTGTAAATGCACAAACAGTAATATCTCCACATTGCAAGGTGCAATTCTGAAATTTTTTGCTTTTTCCTGCTAATCCTAGCATGATAAAGAAGATTCAAAGAGAGTGAGATGCCAGCTCCTTTCATTCAGTCAGTAGCTTCAATCATTTCTGGTATATGAATAACATGATGTTTTTCAATGGCAAAAATCAATGAATATTGTAAATGCACAAACAGTAATTTCTCCGCATTGCAAGGTGCAATTCTGAATTTTTTTGCTTTTTCCTGCTCCTCTTAGCATGATAAAGAAGATTCAAAGAGAGTGAGATGCCAGCTCCTTTCATTCAGTCAGTAGCTTCAAACATTTCTGGTATAAACATTTCTGGACGTTTTTCAAAGGCAAAAATCAATGAATATTGTAAATGCACAAACAGTAATATCTCCACATTGCAAGGTGCAATTCTGAAATTTTTTGCTTTTTCCTGCTAATCCTAGCATGATAAAGAAGATTCAAAGAGAGTGAGATGCCAGCTCCTTTCATTCAGTCAGTAGCTTCAATCATTTCTGGACGTTTTTCAATGGCAAAAAATCAATGAATATTGTAAATGCACAAACAGTAATTTCTCCGCATTGCAAGGTGCAATTCTGAAATTTTTTGCTTTTTCCTGCTCCTCTTAGCATGAAAAAGAAGATTCAAAGAGAATGAGATGCCCGCTCCTTTCATTCAGTCAGTAGCTTCAATCATTTCTGGTATATGAATAACATGATGTTTTTCAATGGCAAAAATCAATGAATATTGTAAATGCACAAACAGTAATTTCTCCGCATTGCAAGGTGCAATTCTAAATTTTTTTGCTTTTTCCTGCTCCTCTTAGCATGATAAAGAAGATTCAAAGAGAGTGAGATGCCAGCTCCTTTCATTCAGTCAGTAGCTTCAATCATTTCTGGACGTTTTTCAATGGCAAAAATCAATGAATATTGTAAATGCACAAACAGTAATTTCTCTGCATTGCAAGGTGCAATTCTGAAATTTTTTGCTTTTTCCTGCTCCTCTTAGCATGATAAAGAAGATTCAAAGAGAGTGAGATGCCAGCTCCTTTCATTCAGTCAGTAGCTTCAAACATTTCTGGTATATGAATAACATGATGTTTTTCAATGGCAAAAATCAATGAATATTGTAAATGCACAAACAGTAATTTCTCTGCATTGCAAGGTGCAATTCTGAAATTTTTTGCTTTTTCCTGCTCCTCTTAGCATGATAAAGAAGATTCAAAGAGAGTGAGATGCCAGCTCCTTTCATTCAGTCAGTAGCTTCAATCTTTTCTGGACGTTTTTCAATGGCAAAAATCAATGAATATTGTATATGCACAAACAGTAATTTCTCCGCATTGTAAGGTGGAATTCTGAAATTTTTTGCTTTTTCCTGCTCCTCTTAGCATGATAAAGAAGATTCAAAGATAGTGAGATGCCAGCTTCTTTCATTCAGTCAGTAGCTTCAAACATTTCTGGTAAATGAATAACATGATGTTTTTCAATGGCAAAAATCAATGAATATTGTAAATGCACAAAGAGTAATTTCTCCGCATTGCAAGGTGCAATTCTGAAATTTTTTGCTTTTTCCTGCTCCTCTTAGCATGATAAAGAAGACTCAAAGAGAGTTACATGCCAGCTCCTTTCATTCAGTCAGTAGCTTCAATCATTTCTGGACGTTTTTCAATGGCAAAAATCAATGAATATTGTAAATGCACAAACAGTAATTTCTCCGCATTGCAAGGTGCAATTCTGAAATTTTTTGCTTTTTCCTGCTCCTCTTAGCATGATAAACAAGATTCAAAGAGAGTGAGATGCCAGCTCCTTTCATTCAGTCAGTAGCTTCAATCATTTCTGGACGTTTTTCAATGGCAAAAATCAATGAATATTGTAAATGCACAAACAGTAATTTCTCCGCATTGCAAGGTGCAATTCTGAAATTTTTTGCTTTTTCCTGCTCCTCTTAGCATGATAAAGAAGATTCAAAGAGAGTGAGATGCCAGCTCCTTTCATTCTGTCAGTAGCTTCAATCATTTCTGGACGTTTTTCAATGGCAAAAATCAATGAATATTGTAAATGCACAAACAGTAATTTCTCCGCATTGCAAGGTGCAATTCTGAAATGTTTTGCTTTTTCCTGCTCCTCTTAGCATGATAAAGAAGATTCAAAGAGAGTGAGATGCCAGCTCCTTTCATTCAGTCAGTAGCTTCAATCATTTCTGGGTATGAATAACATGATGTTTTTCAATGGCAAAAATCAATGAATATTGTAAATGCACAAACAGCAATTTCTCCACATTGCAAGGTGCAATTCTGAAATTTTTTGCTTTTTCCTGCTCCTCTTAGCATGATAAAGAAGATTCAAAGAGAGTGAGATGCCAGCTCCTTTCATTCAGTCAGTAGCTTCAATCATTTCTGGACATTTTTCAATGGCAAAAATCAATGAATATTGTAAATGCACAAACAGTAATTTCTCCGCATTGCAAGGTGCAATTCTGAAATTTTTTGCTTTTTCCTGCTCCTCTTAGCATGATAAAGAAGATTCAGAGAGAGTGAGATGCCAGCTCCTTTCATTCAGTCAGTAGCTTCAATCATTTCTGGACATTTTTCAATGGCAAAAATCAATGAATATTGTAAATGCACAAACAGTAATTTCTCCGCATTGCAAGGTGCAATTCTGAATTTTTTTGCTTTTTCCTGCTCCTCTTAGCATGATAAAGAAGATTCAAAGAGAGTGAGATGCCAGCTCCTTTCATTCAGTCAGTAGCTTCAAACATTTCTGGTATAAACATTTCTGGACGTTTTTCAAAGGCAAAAATCAATGAATATTGTAAATGCACAAACAGTAATATCTCCACATTGCAAGGTGCAATTCTGAAATTTTTTGCTTTTTCCTGCTAATCCTAGCATGATAAAGAAGATTCAAAGAGAGTGAGATGCCAGCTCCTTTCATTCAGTCAGTAGCTTCAATCATTTCTGGACGTTTTTCAATGGCAAAAAATCAATGAATATTGTAAATGCACAAACAGTAATTTCTCCGCATTGCAAGGTGCAATTCTGAAATTTTTTGCTTTTTCCTGCTCCTCTTAGCATGAAAAAGAAGATTCAAAGAGAATGAGATGCCCGCTCCTTTCATTCAGTCAGTAGCTTCAATCATTTCTGGTATATGAATAACATGATGTTTTTCAATGGCAAAAATCAATGAATATTGTAAATGCACAAACAGTAATTTCTCCGCATTGCAAGGTGCAATTCTAAATTTTTTTGCTTTTTCCTGCTCCTCTTAGCATGATAAAGAAGATTCAAAGAGAGTGAGATGCCAGCTCCTTTCATTCAGTCAGTAGCTTCAATCATTTCTGGACGTTTTTCAATGGCAAAAATCAATGAATATTGTAAATGCACAAACAGTAATTTCTCTGCATTGCAAGGTGCAATTCTGAAATTTTTTGCTTTTTCCTGCTCCTCTTAGCATGATAAAGAAGATTCAAAGAGAGTGAGATGCCAGCTCCTTTCATTCAGTCAGTAGCTTCAAACATTTCTGGTATATGAATAACATGATGTTTTTCAATGGCAAAAATCAATGAATATTGTAAATGCACAAACAGTAATTTCTCTGCATTGCAAGGTGCAATTCTGAAATTTTTTGCTTTTTCCTGCTCCTCTTAGCATGATAAAGAAGATTCAAAGAGAGTGAGATGCCAGCTCCTTTCATTCAGTCAGTAGCTTCAATCTTTTCTGGACGTTTTTCAATGGCAAAAATCAATGAATATTGTATATGCACAAACAGTAATTTCTCCGCATTGTAAGGTGGAATTCTGAAATTTTTTGCTTTTTCCTGCTCCTCTTAGCATGATAAAGAAGATTCAAAGATAGTGAGATGCCAGCTTCTTTCATTCAGTCAGTAGCTTCAAACATTTCTGGTAAATGAATAACATGATGTTTTTCAATGGCAAAAATCAATGAATATTGTAAATGCACAAAGAGTAATTTCTCCGCATTGCAAGGTGCAATTCTGAAATTTTTTGCTTTTTCCTGCTCCTCTTAGCATGATAAAGAAGACTCAAAGAGAGTTACATGCCAGCTCCTTTCATTCAGTCAGTAGCTTCAATCATTTCTGGACGTTTTTCAATGGCAAAAATCAATGAATATTGTAAATGCACAAACAGTAATTTCTCCGCATTGCAAGGTGCAATTCTGAAATTTTTTGCTTTTTCCTGCTCCTCTTAGCATGATAAACAAGATTCAAAGAGAGTGAGATGCCAGCTCCTTTCATTCAGTCAGTAGCTTCAATCATTTCTGGACGTTTTTCAATGGCAAAAATCAATGAATATTGTAAATGCACAAACAGTAATTTCTCCGCATTGCAAGGTGCAATTCTGAAATTTTTTGCTTTTTCCTGCTCCTCTTAGCATGATAAAGAAGATTCAAAGAGAGTGAGATGCCAGCTCCTTTCATTCTGTCAGTAGCTTCAATCATTTCTGGACGTTTTTCAATGGCAAAAATCAATGAATATTGTAAATGCACAAACAGTAATTTCTCCGCATTGCAAGGTGCAATTCTGAAATGTTTTGCTTTTTCCTGCTCCTCTTAGCATGATAAAGAAGATTCAAAGAGAGTGAGATGCCAGCTCCTTTCATTCAGTCAGTAGCTTCAATCATTTCTGGGTATGAATAACATGATGTTTTTCAATGGCAAAAATCAATGAATATTGTAAATGCACAAACAGTAATTTCTCCACATTGCAAGGTGCAATTCTGAAATTTTTTGCTTTTTCCTGCTCCTCTTAGCATGATAAAGAAGATTCAAAGAGAGTGAGATGCCAGCTCCTTTCATTCAGTCAGTAGCTTCAATCATTTCTGGACATTTTTCAATGGCAAAAATCAATGAATATTGTAAATGCACAAACAGTAATTTCTCCGCATTGCAAGGTGCAATTCTGAAATTTTTTGCTTTTTCCTGCTCCTCTTAGCATGATAAAGAAGATTCAGAGAGA
The DNA here is from genome assembly GCF_046119375.1 of Phyllobates terribilis. Taxonomy (NCBI): domain Eukaryota; kingdom Metazoa; phylum Chordata; class Amphibia; order Anura; family Dendrobatidae; genus Phyllobates; species Phyllobates terribilis. The sequence goes on from NW_027363293.1 coordinate 407,886, forward strand.
GTGAGATGCCAGCTCCTTTCATTCAGTCAGTAGCTTCAATCATTTCTGGACGTTTTTCAATGGCAAAAATCAATGAATATTGTAAATGCACAAACAGTAATTTCTCCGCATTGCAAGGTGCAATTCTGAATTTTTTTGCTTTTTCCTGCTCCTCTTAGCATGATAAAGAAGATTCAAAGAGAGTGAGATGCCAGCTCCTTTCATTCAGTCAGTAACTTCAAACATTTCTGGTATAAACATTTCTGGACGTTTTTCAATGGCAAAAATCAATGAATATTGTAAATGCACAAACAGTAATATCTCCACATTGCAAGGTGCAATTCTGAAATTTTTTGCTTTTTCCTGCTAATCCTAGCATGATAAAGAAGATTCAAAGAGAGTGAGATGCCAGCTCCTTTCATTCAGTCAGTAGCTTCAAACATTTCTGGACGTTTTTCAATGGCAAAAATCAATGAATATTGTAAATGCACAAACAGTAATATCTCCACATTGCAAGGTGCAATTCTGAAATTTTTTGCTTTTTCCTGCTACTCCTAGCATGATAAAGAAGATTGAAAGAGAGTGAGATGCCAGCTCCTTTCATTCAGTCAGTAGCTTCAAACATTTCTGTACGTTTTTCAATGGCAAAAATCAATGAATATTGTAAATGCACAAACAGTAATATCTCCACATTGCAAGGTGCAATTCTGAAATTTTTTGCTTTTTCCTGCTAATCCTAGCATGATAAAGAAGATTCAAAGAGAGTGAGATGCCAGCTCCTTTCATTCAGTCAGTAGCTTCAAACATTTCTGGACGTTTTTCAATGGCAAAAATCAATGAATATTGTAAATGCACAAACAGTAATATCTCCACATTGCAAGGTGCAATTCTGAAATTTTTTGCTTTTTCCTGCTAATCCTAGCATGATAAAGAAGATTCAAAGAGAGTGAGATGCCAGCTCCTTTCATTCAGTCAGTAGCTTCAATCATTTCTGGTATATGAATAACATGATGTTTTTCAATGGCAAAAATCAATGAATATTGTAAATGCACAAACAGTAATTTCTCCGCATTGCAAGGTGCAATTCTGAATTTTTTTGCTTTTTCCTGCTCCTCTTAGCATGATAAAGAAGATTCAAAGAGAGTGAGATGCCAGCTCCTTTCATTCAGTCAGTAGCTTCAAACATTTCTGGTATAAACATTTCTGGACGTTTTTCAAAGGCAAAAATCAATGAATATTGTAAATGCACAAACAGTAATATCTCCACATTGCAAGGTGCAATTCTGAAATTTTTTGCTTTTTCCTGCTAATCCTAGCATGATAAAGAAGATTCAAAGAGAGTGAGATGCCAGCTCCTTTCATTCAGTCAGTAGCTTCAATCATTTCTGGACGTTTTTCAATGGCAAAAATCAATGAATATTGTAAATGCACAAACAGTAATTTCTCCGCATTGCAAGGTGCAATTCTGAAATTTTTTGCTTTTTCCTGCTCCTCTTAGCATGAAAAAGAAGATTCAAAGAGAATGAGATGCCGGCTCCTTTCATTCAGTCAGTAGCTTCAATCATTTCTGGTATATGAATAACATGATGTTTTTCAATGGCAAAAATCAATGAATATTGTAAATGCACAAACAGTAATTTCTCCGCATTGCAAGGTGCAATTCTGAATTTTTTTGCTTTTTCCTGCTCCTCTTAGCATGATAAAGAAGATTCAAAGAGAGTGAGATGCCAGCTCCTTTCATTCAGTCAGTAGCTTCAAACATTTCTGGACGTTTTTCAATGGCAAAAATCAATGAATATTGTAAATGCACAAACAGTAATATCTCCACATTGCAAGGTGCAATTCTGAAATTTTTTGCTTTTTCCTGCTACTCCTAGCATGATAAAGAAGATTCAAAGAGAGTGAGATGCCAGCTCCTTTCATTCAGTCAGTAGCTTCAAACATTTCTGGACGTTTTTCAATGGCAAAAATCAATGAATATTGTAAATGCACAAACAGTAATATCTCCACATTGCAAGGTGCAATTCTGAAATTTTTTGCTTTTTCCTGCTAATCCTAGCATGATAAAGAAGATTCAAAGAGAGTGAGATGCCAGCTCCTTTCATTCAGTCAGTAGCTTCAAACATTTCTGGACGTTTTTCAATGGCAAAAATCAATGAATATTGTAAATGCACAAACAGTAATATCTCCACATTGCAAGGTGCAATTCTGAAATTTTTTGCTTTTTCCTGCTAATCCTAGCATGATAAAGAAGATTCAAAGAGAGTGAGATGCCAGCTCCTTTCATTCAGTCAGTAGCTTCAATCATTTCTGGTATATGAATAACATGATGTTTTTCAATGGCAAAAATCAATGAATATTGTAAATGCACAAACAGTAATTTCTCCGCATTGCAAGGTGCAATTCTGAATTTTTTTGCTTTTTCCTGCTCCTCTTAGCATGATAAAGAAGATTCAAAGAGAGTGAGATGCCAGCTCCTTTCATTCAGTCAGTAGCTTCAAACATTTCTGGTATAAACATTTCTGGACGTTTTTCAAAGGCAAAAATCAATGAATATTGTAAATGCACAAACAGTAATATCTCCACATTGCAAGGTGCAATTCTGAAATTTTTTGCTTTTTCCTGCTAATCCTAGCATGATAAAGAAGATTCAAAGAGAGTGAGATGCCAGCTCCTTTCATTCAGTCAGTAGCTTCAATCATTTCTGGACGTTTTTCAATGGCAAAAAATCAATGAATATTGTAAATGCACAAACAGTAATTTCTCCGCATTGCAAGGTGCAATTCTGAAATTTTTTGCTTTTTCCTGCTCCTCTTAGCATGAAAAAGAAGATTCAAAGAGAATGAGATGCCCGCTCCTTTCATTCAGTCAGTAGCTTCAATCATTTCTGGTATATGAATAACATGATGTTTTTCAATGGCAAAAATCAATGAATATTGTAAATGCACAAACAGTAATTTCTCCGCATTGCAAGGTGCAATTCTAAATTTTTTTGCTTTTTCCTGCTCCTCTTAGCATGATAAAGAAGATTCAAAGAGAGTGAGATGCCAGCTCCTTTCATTCAGTCAGTAGCTTCAATAATTTCTGGACGTTTTTCAATGGCAAAAATCAATGAATATTGTAAATGCACAAACAGTAATTTCTCTGCATTGCAAGGTGCAATTCTGAAATTTTTTGCTTTTTCCTGCTCCTCTTAGCATGATAAAGAAGATTCAAAGAGAGTGAGATGCCAGCTCCTTTCATTCAGTCAGTAGCTTCAAACATTTCTGGTATATGAATAACATGATGTTTTTCAATGGCAAAAATCAATGAATATTGTAAATGCACAAACAGTAATTTCTCTGCATTGCAAGGTGCAATTCTGAAATTTTTTGCTTTTTCCTGCTCCTCTTAGCATGATAAAGAAGATTCAAAGAGAGTGAGATGCCAGCTCCTTTCATTCAGTCAGTAGCTTCAATCTTTTCTGGACGTTTTTCAATGGCAAAAATCAATGAATATTGTATATGCACAAACAGTAATTTCTCCTCATTGTAAGGTGGAATTCTGAAATTTTTTGCTTTTTCCTGCTCCTCTTAGCATGATAAAGAAGATTCAAAGATAGTGAGATGCCAGCTTCTTTCATTCAGTCAGTAGCTTCAAACATTTCTGGTAAATGAATAACATGATGTTTTTCAATGGCAAAAATCAATGAATATTGTAAATGCACAAAGAGTAATTTCTCCGCATTGCAAGGTGCAATTCTGAAATTTTTTGCTTTTTCCTGCTCCTCTTAGCATGATAAAGAAGACTCAAAGAGAGTTACATGCCAGCTCCTTTCATTCAGTCAGTAGCTTCAATCATTTCTGGACGTTTTTCAATGGCAAAAATCAATGAATATTGTAAATGCACAAACAGTAATTTCTCCGCATTGCAAGGTGCAATTCTGAAATTTTTTGCTTTTTCCTGCTCCTCTTAGCATGATAAACAAGATTCAAAGAGAGTGAGATGCCAGCTCCTTTCATTCAGTCAGTAGCTTCAATCATTTCTGGACGTTTTTCAATGGCAAAAATCAATGAATATTGTAAATGCACAAACAGTAATTTCTCCGCATTGCAAGGTGCAATTCTGAAATTTTTTGCTTTTTCCTGCTCCTCTTAGCATGATAAAGAAGATTCAAAGAGAGTGAGATGCCAGCTCCTTTCATTCAGTCAGTAGCTTCAATCATTTCTGGTATATGAATAACATGATGTTTTTCAATGGCAAAAATCAATGAATATTGTAACTGCACAAACAGTAATTTCTCCGCATTGCAAGGTGCAATTCTGAAATTTTTTGCTTTTTCCTGCTCCTCTTAGCATGGTAAAGAAGATTCAAAGAGAGTGAGATGCCAGCTCCTTTCATTCAGTCAGTAGCTTCAATCATTTCTGGACGTTTTTCAATGGCAAAAATCAATGAATATTGTAAATGCACAAACAGTAATTTCTCCGCATTGCAAGGTGCAATTCTGAAATTTTTTGCTTTTTCCTGCTCCTCTTAGCATGATAAAGAAGATTCAAAGAGATTGAGATGCCAGCTCCTTTCATTCAGTCAGTAGCTTCAATCATTTCTGGACGTTTTTCAATGGCAAAAATCAATGAATATTGTAAATGCACAAACAGTAATTTCTCCGCATTGCAAGGTGCAATTCTGAAATTTTTTGCTTTTTCCTGCTCCTCTTAGCATGATAAAGAAGATTCAAAGAGAGTGAGATGCCAGCTCCTTTCATTCAGTCAGTAGCTTCAATCATTTCTGGTATATGAATAACATGATGTTTTTCAATGGCAAAAATCAATGAATATTGTAAATGCACAAACAGTAATTTCTCCGCATTGCAAGGTGCAATTCTGAAATTTTTTGCTTTTTCCTGCTCCTCTTAGCATGGTAAAGAAGATTCAAAGAGAGTGAGATGCCAGCTCCTTTCATTCAGTCAGTAGCTTCAATCATTTCTGGACGTTTTTCAATGGCAAAAATCAATGAATATTGTAAATGCACAAACAGTAATTTCTCCGCATTGCAAGGTGCAATTCTGAAATTTTTTGCTTTTTCCTGCTCCTCTTAGCATGATAAAGAAGATTCAAAGAGAGTGAGATGCCAGCTCCTTTCATTCAGTCAGTAGCTTCAATCATTTCTGGACGTTTTTCAATGGCAAAAATCAATGAATATTGTAAATGCACAAACAGTAATTTCTCCGCATTGCAAGGTGCAATTCTGAAATGTTTTGCTTTTTCCTGCTCCTCTTAGCATGATAAAGAAGATTCAAAGAGAGTGAGATGCCAGCTCCTTTCATTCAGTCAGTAGCTTCAATCATTTCTGGGTATGAATAACATGATGTTTTTCAATGGCAAAAATCAATGAATATTGTAAATGCACAAACAGTAATTTCTCCACATTGCAAGGTGCAATTCTGAAATTTTTTGCTTTTTCCTGCTCCTCTTAGCATGATAAAGAGGATTCAAAGAGAGTGAGATGCCAGCTCCTTTCATTCAGTCAGTAGCTTCAATCATTTCTGGACGTTTTTCAATGGCAAAAATCAATGAATATTGTAAATGCACAAACAGTAATTTCTCCGCATTGCAAGGTGCAATTCTGAAATTTTTTGCTTTTTCCTGCTCCTCTTAGCATGATAAAGAAGATTCAAAGAGAGTGAGATGCCAGCTCCTTTCATTCAGTCAGTAGCTTCAATCATTTCTGGACGTTTTTCAATGGCAAAAATCAATGAATATTGTAAATGCACAAACAGTAATTTCTCCGCATTGCAAGGTGCAATTCTGAAATTTTTTGCTTTTTCCTGCTCCTCTTAGCATGATAAAGAAGATTCAAAGAGAGTGAGATGCCAGCTCCTTTCATTCAGTCAGTAGCTTCAATCATTTCTGGTATATGAATAACATGATGTTTTTCAATGGCAAAAATCAATGAATATTGTAACTGCACAAACAGTAATTTCTCCGCATTGCAAGGTGCAATTCTGAAATTTTTTGCTTTTTCCTGCTCCTCTTAGCATGGTAAAGAAGATTCAAAGAGAGTGAGATGCCAGCTCCTTTCATTCAGTCAGTAGCTTCAATCATTTCTGGACGTTTTTCAATGGCAAAAATCAATGAATATTGTAAATGCACAAACAGTAATTTCTCCGCATTGCAAGGTGCAATTCTGAAATTTTTTGCTTTTTCCTGCTCCTCTTAGCATGATAAAGAAGATTCAAAGAGAGTGAGATGCCAGCTCCTTTCATTCAGTCAGTAGCTTCAATCATTTCTGGACGTTTTTCAATGGCAAAAATCAATGAATATTGTAAATGCACAAACAGTAATTTCTCCGCATTGCAAGGTGCAATTCTGAAATTTTTTGCTTTTTCCTGCTCCTCTTAGCATGATAAAGAAGATTCAAAGAGAGTGAGATGCCAGCTCCTTTCATTCAGTCAGTAGCTTCAATCATTTCTGGACATTTTTCAATGGCAAAAATCAATGAATATTGTAAATGCACAAACAGTAATTTCTCCGCATTGCAAGGTGCAATTCTGAATTTTTTTGCTTTTTCCTGCTCCTCTTAGCATGATAAAGAAGATTCAAAGAGAGTGAGATGCCAGCTCCTTTCATTCAGTCAGTAGCTTCAAACATTTCTGGTATAAACATTTCTGGACGTTTTTCAATGGCAAAAATCAATGAATATTGTAAATGCACAAACAGTAATATCTCCACATTGCAAGGTGCAATTCTGAAATTTTTTGCTTTTTCCTGCTAATCCTAGCATGATAAAGAATATTCAAATAGAGTGAGATGCCAGCTCCTTTCATTCAGTCAGTAGCTTCAAACATTTCTGGACGTTTTTCAATGGCAAAAATCAATGAATATTGTATATGCACAAACAGTAATTTCTCCGCATTGTAAGGTGGAATTCTGAAATTTTTTGCTTTTTCCTGCTCCTCTTAGCATGATAAAGAAGATTCAAAGATAGTGAGATGCCAGCTTCTTTCATTCAGTCAGTAGCTTCAAACATTTCTGGTAAATGAATAACATGATGTTTTTCAATGGCAAAAATCAATGAATATTGTAAATGCACAAAGAGTAATTTCTCCGCATTGCAAGGTGGAATTCTGAAATTTTTTGCTTTTTCCTGCTCCTCTTAGCATGATAAAGAAGACTCAAAGAGAGTTACATGCCAGCTCCTTTCATTCAGTCAGTAGCTTCAATCATTTCTGGACGTTTTTCAATGGCAAAAATCAATGAATATTGTAAATGCACAAACAGTAATTTCTCCGCATTGCAAGGTGCAATTCTGAAATTTTTTGCTTTTTCCTGCTCCTCTTAGCATGATAAAGAAGATTCAAAGAGAGTGAGATGCCAGCTCCTTTCATTCAGTCAGTAGCTTCAATCATTTCTGGACGTTTTTCAATGGCAAAAATCAATGAATATTGTAAATGCACAAACAGTAATTTCTCCGCATTGCAAGGTGCAATTCTGAAATTTTTTGCTTTTTCCTGCTCCTCTTAGCATGATAAAGAAGATTCAAAGAGAGTGAGATGCCAGCTCCTTTCATTCAGTCAGTAGCTTCAATCATTTCTGGTATATGAATAACATGATGTTTTTCAATGGCAAAAATCAATGAATATTGTAACTGCACAAACAGTAATTTCTCCGCATTGCAAGGTGCAATTCTGAAATTTTTTGCTTTTTCCTGCTCCTCTTAGCATGGTAAAGAAGATTCAAAGAGAGTGAGATGCCAGCTCCTTTCATTCAGTCAGTAGCTTCAATCATTTCTGGACGTTTTTCAATGGCAAAAATCAATGAATATTGTAAATGCACAAACAGTAATTTCTCCGCATTGCAAGATGCAATTCTGAAATTTTTTGCTTTTTCCTGCTCCTCTTAGCATGATAAAGAAGATTCAAAGAGAGTGAGATGCCAGCTCCTTTCATTCAGTCAGTAGCTTCAATCATTTCTGGACGTTTTTCAATGGCAAAAATCAATGAATATTGTAAATGCACAAACAGTAATTTCTCCGCATTGCAAGGTGCAATTCCGAAATTTTTTGCTTTTTCCTGCTCCTCTTAGCATGATAAAGAAGATTCAAAGAGAGTGAGATGCCAGCTCCTTTCATTCAGTCAGTAGCTTCAATCATTTCTGGTATATGAATAACATGATGTTTTTCAATGGCAAAAATCAATGAATATTGTAAATGCACAAACAGTAATTTCTCCACATTGCAAGGTGCAATTCTGAAATTTTTTGCTTTTTCCTGCTCCTCTTAGCATGATAAAGAGGATTCAAAGAGAGTGAGATGCCAGCTCCTTTCATTCAGTCAGTAGCTTCAATCATTTCTGGACGTTTTTCAATGGCAAAAATCAATGAATATTGTAAATGCACAAACAGTAATTTCTCCGCATTGCAAGGTGCAATTCTGAAATGTTTTGCTTTTTCCTGCTCCTCTTAGCATGATAAAGAAGATTCAAAGAGAGTGAGATGCCAGCTCCTTTCATTCAGTCAGTAGCTTCAATCATTTCTGGGTATGAATAACATGATGTTTTTCAATGGCAAAAATCAATGAATATTGTAAATGCACAAACAGTAATTTCTCCACATTGCAAGGTGCAATTCTGAAATTTTTTGTTTTTTCCTGCTCCTCTTAGCATGATAAAGAAGATTCAAAGAGAGTGAGATGCCAGCTCCTTTCATTCAGTCAGTAGCTTCAATCATTTCTGGACGTTTTTCAATGGCAAAAATCAATGAATATTGTAAATGCACAAACAGTAATTTCTCCGCATTGCAAGGTGCAATTCTGAAATTTTTTGCTTTTTCCTGCTCCTCTTAGCATGATAAAGAAGATTCAAAGAGAGTGAGATGCCAGCTCCTTTCATTCAGTCAGTAGCTTCAATCATTTCTGGACATTTTTCAATGGCAAAAATCAATGAATATTGTAAATGCACAAACAGTAATTTCTCCGGATTGCAAGGTGCAATTCTGAATTTTTTTGCTTTTTCCTGCTCCTCTTAGCATGATAAAGAAGATTCAAAGAGAGTGAGATGCCAGCTCCTTTCATTCAGTCAGTAGCTTCAAACATTTCTGGTATAAACATTTCTGGACGTTTTTCAATGGCAAAAATCAATGAATATTGTAAATGCACAAACAGTAATATCTCCACATTGCAAGGTGCAATTCTGAAATTTTTTGCTTTTTCCTGCTAATCCTAGCATGATAAAGAATATTCAAATAGAGTGAGATGCCAGCTCCTTTCATTCAGTCAGTAGCTTCAAACATTTCTGGACGTTTTTCAATGGCAAAAATCAATGAATATTGTAAATGCACAAACAGTAATATCTCCACATTGCAAGGTGCAATTCTGAAATTTTTTGCTTTTTCCTGCTAATCCTAGCATGATAAAAAAGATTCAAAGAGAGTGAGATGCCAGCTCCTTTCATTCAGTCAGTAGCTTCAAACATTTCTGGACGTTTTTCAATGGCAAAAATCAATGAATATTGTAAATGCACAAACAGTAATATCTCCACATTGCAAGGTGCAATTCTGAAATTTTTTGCTTTTTCCTGCTACTCCTAGCATGATAAAGAAGATTCAAAGAGAGTGAGATGCCAGCTCCTTTCATTCAGTCAGTAGCTTCAAACATTTCTGGACGTTTTTCAATGGCAAAAATCAATGAATATTGTAAATGCACAAACAGTAATATCTCCACATTGCAAGGTGCAATTCTGAAATTTTTTGCTTTTTCCTGCTAATCCTAGCATGATAAAGAAGATTCAAAGAGAGTGAGATGCCAGCTCCTTTCATTCAGTCAGTAGCTTCAATCATTTCTGGTATATGAATAACATGATGTTTTTCAATGGCAAAAATCAATGAATATTGTAAATGCACAAACAGTAATTTCTCCGCATTGCAAGGTGCAATTCTGAATTTTTTTGCTTTTTCCTGCTCCTCTTAGCATGATAAAGAAGATTCAAAGAGAGTGAGATGCCAGCTCCTTTCATTCAGTCAGTAGCTTCAAACATTTCTGGTATAAACATTTCTGGACGTTTTTCAAAGGCAAAAATCAATGAATATTGTAAATGCACAAACAGTAATATCTCCACATTGCAAGGTGCAATTCTGAAATTTTTTGCTTTTTCCTGCTAATCCTAGCATGATAAAGAAGATTCAAATAGAGTGAGATGCCAGCTCCTTTCATTCAGTCAGTAGCTTCAAACATTTCTGGACGTTTTTCAATGGCAAAAATCAATGAATATTGTAAATGCACAAACAGTAATATCTAAACATTGCAAGGTGCAATTCTGAAATTTTTTGCTTTTTCCTGCTAATCCTAGCATGATAAAGAACATTCAAAGTGAGTGAGATGCCAGCTCCCTTCATTCAGTCAGTAGCTTCAAACATTTCTGGACGTTTTTCAATGGCAAAAATCAATGAATACTGTAAATGCACAAACAGTAAGATCTCCACATTGCAAGGTGCAATTCTGAAACCTTGCAATGCGGAGAAATTACTGTTTGTGCATTTACAATATTCATTGATTTTTGCCATTGAAAAACGTCCAGAAATGATTGAAGCTACTGACTGAATGAAAGGAGCTGGCATCTCACTCTCTTTGAATCTTCTTTATCATGCTAAGAGGAGCAGGAAAAAGCAAAAAATTTCAGAATTGCACCTTGCAATGCGAAGAAATTACTGTTTGTGCATTTACAATATTCATTGATTTTTGCCATTGAAAAACATCATGTTATTCATATACCAGAAATGTTTGAAGCTACTGACTGAATGAAAGGAGCTGGCATCTCACTCTCTTTGAATCTTCTTTATCATGCTAAGAGGAGCAGGAAAAAGCAAAAAATTTCAGAATTGCACCTTGCAATGCGGAGAAATTACTGTTTGTGCATTTACAATATTCATTGATTTTTGCCATTGAAAAACGTCCAGAAATGATTGAAGCTACTGACTGAATGAAAGGAGCTGGCATCTCACTCTCTTTGAATCTTCTTTATCATGCTAAGAGGAGCAGGAAAAAGCAAAAAATTTCAGAATTGCACCTTGCAATGCGGAGAAATTACTGTTTGTGCATTTACGATATTCATTGTTTTTTGCCATTGAAAAACGTCCAGAAATGATTGAAGCTACTGACTGAATGAAAGGAGCTGGCATCTCACTCTCTTTGAATCTTCTTTATCATGCTAAGAGGAGCAGGAAAAAGCAAAAAAATTCAGAATTGCACCTTGCAATGCGGAGAAATTACTGTTTGTGCATTTACAATATTCATTGATTTTTGCCATTGAAAAACATCATGTTATTCATATACCAGAAATGATTGAAGCTACTGACTGAATGAAAGGAGCTGGCATCTCACTCTCTTTGAATCTTCTTTTTCATGCTAAGAGGAGCAGGAAAAAGCAAAAAATTTCAGAATTGCATCTTGCAATGCGGAGAAATTACTGTTTGTGCATTTACAATATTCATTGATTTTTGCCATTGAAAAACATCCAGAAATGATTGAAGCCACTGACTGAATGAAAGGAGCTGGCATCTCACTCTCTTTGAATCTTCTTTATCATGCTAAGAGGAGCAGGAAAAAGCAAAAAATTTCAGAATTGCACCTTGCAATGCGGAGAAATTACTGCTTGTGCATTTACAATATTCATTGATTTTTGCCATTGAAAAACGTCCAGAAATGATTGAAGCTACTGACTGAATGAAAGGAGCTGGCATCTCACTCTCTTTGAATCTTCTTTATCATGCTAAGAGGAGCAGGAAAAAGCAAAAAATTTCAGAATTGCATCTTGCAATGCGGAGAAATTACTGTTTGTGCATTTACAATATTCATTGATTTTTGCCATTGAAACACGTCCAGAAATGTTTGAAGCTACTGACTGAATGAAAGGAGCTGGCATCTCACTCTCTTTGAATCTTCTTTATCATGATAGGATTAGCAGGAAAAAGCAAAAAATTTCAGAATTGCACCTTGCAATGTGGAGATATTACTGTTTGTGCATTTACAATATTCATTGGTTTTTGCCATTGAAAAACGTCCAGAAATGTTTGAAGCTACTGACTGAATGAAAGGAGCTGGCATCTCACTCTCTTTGAATCTTCTTTATCATGCTAGGGTTAGCAGGAAAAAGCAAAAAATTTCAGAATTGCACCTTGCAATGTGGAGATATTACTGTTTGTGCATTTACAATATTCATTGATTTTTGCCATTGAAAAACGTCCAGAAATGTTTATACCAGAAATGTTTGAAGCTACTGACTGAATGAAAGGAGCTGGCATCTCACTCTCTTTGAATCTTATTTATCATGCTAAAAGGAACAGGAAAAAGCAAAAAATTTCAGAATTGCACCTTGCAATGCGGAGAAATTACTGTTTGTGCATTTACAATATTCATTGATTTTTGCCATTGAAAAACATCATGTTATTCATATACCAGAAATGATTGAAGCTACTGACTGAATGAAAGGAGCTGGCATCTCACTCTCTTTGAATCTTCTTTATCATGCTAGGATTAGCAGGAAAAAGCAAAAAATTTCAGAATTGCACCTTGCAATGTGGAGATATTACTGTTTGTGCATTTACAATATTCATTGATTTTTGCCATTGAAAAACGTCCAGAAATGTTTGAAGCTACTGACTGAATGAAAGGAGCTGGCATCTCACTCTCTTTGAATCTTCTTTATCATGCTAGGATTAACAGGAAAAAGCTAAAAATTTCAGAATTGCACCTTGCAATGTGGAGATATTACTGTTTGTGCATTTACAATATTCATTGATTTTTGCCATTGAAAAACATGTTTTTCATATACCAGAAATGTTTGAAGCTACTGACTGAATGAAAGGAGCTGGCATCTCACTCTCTTTGAATCTTCTTTATCATGCTAGGATTAGCAGGAAAAAGCAAAAAATTTCAGAATTGCACCTTGCAATGTGGAGATATTACTGTTTGTGCATTTACAATATTCATTGATTTTTGCCATTGAAAAACATGTTTTTCATATACCAGAAATGTTTGAAGCTACTGACTGAATGAAAGGAGCTGGCATCTCACTTTCTTTGAATCTTCTTTATCATGCTAGGATTAACAGGAAAAAGCAAAAAATTTCAGAATTGCACCTTGCAATGTGGAGATATTACTGTTGGTGCATTTACAATATTCATTGATTTTTGCCATTGAAAAACGTCCAGAAATGTTTGAAGCTACTGACTGAATGAAAGGAGCTGGCATCTCACTCTCTTTGAATCTTCTTTATCATGCTAGGATTAGCAGGAAAAAGCAAAACATTTCAGAATTGCACCTTGCAATGTGGAGATATTACTGTTTGTGCATTTACAATATTCATTGATTTTTGCCATTGAAAAACATGTTTTTCATATACCAGAAATGTTTGAAGCTACTGACTGAATGAAAGGAGCTGGCATCTCACTCTCTTTGAATCTTCTTTATCATGCTAGGATTAACAGGAAAAAGCAAAAAATTTCAGAATTGCACCTTGCAATGTGGAGATATTACTGTTTGTGCATTTACAATATTCATTGATTTTTGCCATTGAAAAACATGTTTTTCATATACCAGAAATGTTTGAAGCTACTGACTGAATGAAAGGAGCTGGCATCTCACTCTCTTTGAATCTTCTTTATCATGCTAGGATTAACAGGAAAAAGCAAAAAATTTCAGAATTGCACCTTGCAATGTGGAGATATTACTGTTTGTGCATTTACAATATTCATTGATTTTTGCCATTGAAAAACATGTTTTTCATATACCAGAAATGTTTGAAGCTACTGACTGAATGAAAGGAGCTGGCATCTCACTCTCTTTGAATCTTCTTTATCATGCTAGGATTAGCAGGAAAAAGCAAAAAATTTCAGAATTGCACCTTGCAATGTGGAGATATTACTGTTTGTGCATTTACAATATTCATTGATTTTTGCCATTGAAAAACATGTTTTTCATATACCAGAAATGTTTGAAGCTACTGACTGAATGAAAGGAGCTGGCATCTCACTCTCTTTGAATCTTCTTTATCATGCTAGGATTAACAGGAAAAAGCAAAAAATTTCAGAATTGCACCTTGCAATGTGGAGATATTACTGTTTGTGCATTTACAATATTCATTGATTTTTGCCATTGAAAAACGTCCAGAAATGTTTGAAGCTACTGACTGAATGAAAGGAGCTGGCATCTCACTCTCTTTGAATCTTCTTTATCATGCTAGGATTAGCAGGAAAAAGCAAAAAATTTCAGAATTGCACCTTGCAATGTGGAGATATTACTGTTTGTGCATTTACAATATTCATTGATTTTTGCCATTGAAAAACATGTTTTTCATATACCAGAAATGTTTGAAGCTACTGACTGAATGAAAGGAGCTGGCATCTCACTCTCTTTGAATCTTCTTTATCATGCTAGGATTAGCAGGAAAAAGCAAAAAATTTCAGAATTGCACCTTGCAATGTGGAGATATTACTGTTTGTGCATTTACAATATTCATTGATTTTTGCCATTGAAAAACGTCCAGAAATGTTTGAAGCTACTGACTGAATGAAAGGAGCTGGCATCTCACTCTCTTTGAATCTTCTTTATCATGCTAGGATTAGCAGGAAAAAGCAAAAAATTTCAGAATTGCACCTTGCAATGTGGAAATATTACTGTTTGTGCATTTACAATATTCATTGATTTTTGCCATTGAAAAACATGTTTTTCATATACCAGAAATGTTTGAAGCTACTGACTGAATGAAAGGAGCTGGCATCTCACTCTCTTTGAATCTTATTTATCATGCTAAAAGAAACAGGAAAAAGCAAAAAATTTCAGAATTGCACCTTGCAATGCGGAGAAATTACTGTTTGTGCATTTACAATATTCATTGATTTTTGCCATTGAAAAACATCATGTTATTCATATACCAGAAATGATTGAAGCTACTGACTGAATGAAAGGAGCTGGCATCTCACTCTCTTTGAATCTTCTTTATCATGCTAGGATTAGCAGGAAAAAGCAAAAAATTTCAGAATTGCACCTTGCAATGTGGAGATATTACTGTTTGTGCATTTACAATATTCATTGATTTTTGCAATTGAAAAACATGTTTTTCATATACCAGAAATGTTTGAAGCTACTGACTGAATGAAAGGAGCTGGCATCTCACTCTCTTTGAATCTTCTTTATCATGCTAGGATTAACAGGAAAAAGCAAAAAATTTCAGAATTGCACCTTGCAATGTGGAGATATTACTGTTGGTGCATTTACAATATTCATTGATTTTTGCCATTGAAAAACGTCCAGAAATGTTTGAAGCTACTGACTGAATGAAAGGAGCTGGCATCTCACTCTCTTTGAATCTTCTTTATCATGCTAGGATTAGCAGGAAAAAGCAAAAAATTTCAGAATTGCACCTTGCAATGTGGAGATATTACTGTTTGTGCATTTACAATATTCATTGATTTTTGCCATTGAAAAACATGTTTTTCATATACCAGAAATGTTTGAAGCTACTGACTGAATGAAAGGAGCTGGCATCTCACTCTCTTTGAATCTTCTTTATCATGCTAGGATTAACAGGAAAAAGCAAAAAATTTCAGAATTGCACCTTGCAATGTGGAGATATTACTGTTTGTGCATTTACAATATTCATTGATTTTTGCCATTGAAAAACATGTTTTTCATATACCAGAAATGTTTGAAGCTACTGACTGAATGAAAGGAGCTGGCATCTCACTCTCTTTGAATCTTCTTTATCATGCTAGGATTAACAGGAAAAAGCAAAAAATTTCAGAATTGCACCTTGCAATGTGGAGATATTACTGTTTGTGCATTTACAATATTCATTGATTTTTGCCATTGAAAAACATGTTTTTCATATACCAGAAATGTTTGAAGCTACTGACTGAATGAAAGGAGCTGGCATCTCACTCTCTTTGAATCTTCTTTATCATGCTAGGATTAGCAGGAAAAAGCAAAAAATTTCAGAATTGCACCTTGCAATGTGGAGATATTACTGTTTGTGCATTTACAATATTCATTGATTTTTGCCATTGAAAAACATGTTTTTCATATACCAGAAATGTTTGAAGCTACTGACTGAATGAAAGGAGCTGGCATCTCACTCTCTTTGAATCTTCTTTATCATGCTAGGATTAACAGGAAAAAGCAAAAAATTTCAGAATTGCACCTTGCAATGTGGAGATATTACTGTTTGTGCATTTACAATATTCATTGATTTTTGCCATTGAAAAACGTCCAGAAATGTTTGAAGCTACTGACTGAATGAAAGGAGCTGGCATCTCACTCTCTTTGAATCTTCTTTATCATGCTAGGATTAGCAGGAAAAAGCAAAAAATTTCAGAATTGCACCTTGCAATGTGGAGATATTACTGTTTGTGCATTTACAATATTCATTGATTTTTGCCATTGAAAAACATGTTTTTCATATACCAGAAATGTTTGAAGCTACTGACTGAATGAAAGGAGCTGGCATCTCACTCTCTTTGAATCTTCTTTATCATGCTAGGATTAGCAGGAAAAAGCAAAAAATTTCAGAATTGCACCTTGCAATGTGGAGATATTACTGTTTGTGCATTTACAATATTCATTGATTTTTGCCATTGAAAAACGTCCAGAAATGTTTGAAGCTACTGACTGAATGAAAGGAGCTGGCATCTCACTCTCTTTGAATCTTCTTTATCATGCTAGGATTAGCAGGAAAAAGCAAAAAATTTCAGAATTGCACCTTGCAATGTGGAGATATTACTGTTTGTGCATTTACAATATTCATTGATTTTTGCCATTGAAAAACATGTTTTTCATATACCAGAAATGTTTGAAGCTACTGACTGAATGAAAGGAGCTGGCATCTCACTCTCTTTGAATCTTCTTTATCATGCTAGGATTAGCAGGAAAAAGCAAAAAATTTCAGAATTGCACCTTGCAATGTGGAGATATTACTGTTTGTGCATTTACAATATTCATTGATTTTTGCCAATGAAAAACGTCCAGAAATGTTTGAAGCTACTGACTGAATGAAAGGAGCTGGCATCTCACTCTCTTTGAATCTTCTTTATCATGCTAGGATTAGCAGGAAAAAGCAAAAAATTTCAGAATTGCACCTTGCAATGTGGAGATATTACTGTTTGTGCATTTACAATATTCATTGATTTTTGCCATTGAAAAACGTTTTTCATATAGCAGAAATGTTTGAAGCTACTGACTGAATGAAAGGAGCTGGCATCTCACTCTCTTTGAATCTTCTTTATCATGCTAGGATTAACAGGAAAAAGCAAAAAATTTCAGAATTGCACCTTGCAATGTGGAGATATTACTGTTTGTGCATTTACAATATTCATTGATTTTTGCCATTGAAAAACGTCCAGAAATGTTTGAAGCTACTGACTGAATGAAAGGAGCTGGCATCTCACTCTCTTTGAATCTTTATCATGCTAGGATTAACAGGAAAAAGCTAAAAATTTCAGAATTGCACCTTGCAATGTGGAGATATTACTGTTTGTGCATTTACAATATTCATTGATTTTTGCCATTGAAAAACATGTTTTTCATATACCAGAAATGTTTGAAGCTACTGACTGAATGAAAGGAGCTGGCATCTCACTCTCTTTGAATCTTCTTTATCATGCTAGGATTAGCAGGAAAAAGCAAAAAATTTCAGAATTGCACCTTGCAATGTGGAGATATTACTGTTTGTGCATTTACAATATTCATTGATTTTTGCCATTGAAAAACATGTTTTTCATATACCAGAAATGTTTGAAGCTACTGACTGAATGAAAGGAGCTGGCATCTCACTCTCTTTGAATCTTCTTTATCATGCTAGGATTAACAGGAAAAAGCAAAAAATTTCAGAATTGCACCTTGCAATGTGGAGATATTACTGTTTGTGCATTTACAATATTCATTGATTTTTGCCATTGAAAAACGTCCAGAAATGTTTGAAGCTACTGACTGAATGGAAGGAGCTGGCATCTCACTCTCTTTGAATCTTCTTTATCATGCTAGGATTAGCAGGAAAAAGCAAAAAATTTCAGAATTGCACCTTGCAATGTGGAGATATTACTGTTTGTGCATTTACAATATTCATTGATTTTTGCCATTGAAAAACATGTTTTTCATATACCAGAAATGTTTGAAGCTACTGACTGAATGAAAGGAGCTGGCATCTCACTCTCTTTGAATCTTCTTTATCATGCTAGGATTAACAGGAAAAAGCAAAAAATTTCAGAATTGTACCTTGCAATGTGGAGATATTACTGTTTGTGCATTTACAATATTCATTGATTTTTGCCATTGAAAAACATGTTTTTCATATACCAGAAATGTTTGAAGCTACTGACTGAATGAAAGGAGCTGGCATCTCACTCTCTTTGAATCTTCTTTATCATGCTAGGATTAACAGGAAAAAGCAAAAAATTTCAGAATTGCACCTTGCAATGTGGAGATATTACTGTTTGTGCATTTACAATATTCATTGATTTTTGCCGTTGAAAAACGTCCAGAAATGTTTGAAGCTACTGACTGAATGAAAGGAGCTGGCATCTCACTCTCTTTGAATCTTCTTTATCATGCTAGGATTAGCAGGAAAAAGCAAAAAATTTCAGAATTGCACCTTGCAATGTGGAGATATTACTGTTTGTGCATTTACAATATTCATTGATTTTTGCCATTGAAAAACATGTTTTTCATATACCAGAAATGTTTGAAGCTACTGACTGAATGAAAGGAGCTGGCATCTCACTCTCTTTGAATCTTCTTTATCATGCTAGGATTAGCAGGAAAAAGCAAAAAATTTCAGAATTGCACCTTGCAATGTGGAGATATTACTGTTTGTGCATTTACAATATTCATTGATTTTTGCCATTGAAAAACGTCCAGAAATGTTTGAAGCTACTGACTGAATGAAATTAGCTGGCATCTCACTCTCTTTGAATCTTCTTTATCATGCTAGGATTAGCAGGAAAAAGCAAAAAATTTCAGAATTGCACCTTGCAATGTGGAGATATTACTGTTTGTGCATTTACAATATTCATTGATTTTTGCCATTGAAAAACATGTTTTTCATATACCAGAAATGTTTGAAGCTACTGACTGAATGAAAGGAGCTGGCATCTCACACTCTTTGAATCTTCTTTATCATGCTAGGATTAGCAGGAAAAAGCAAAAAATTTCAGAATTGCACCTTGCAATGTGGAGATATTACTGTTTGTGCATTTACAATATTCATTGATTTTTGCCATTGAAAAACGTCCAGAAATGTTTGAAGCTACTGACTGAATGAAAGGAGCTGGCATCTCACTCTCTTTGAATCTTCTTTATCATGCTAGGATTAGCAGGAAAAAGCAAAAAATTTCAGAATTGCACCTTGCAATGTGGAGATATTACTGTTTGTGCATTTACAATATTCATTGATTTTTGCCATTGAAAAACGTTTTTCATATACCAGAAATGTTTGAAGCTACTGACTGAATGAAAGGAGCTGGCATCTCACTCTCTTTGAATCTTCTTTATCATGCTAGGATTAACAGGAAAAAGCAAAAAATTTCAGAATTGCACCTTGCAATGTGGAGATATTACTGTTTGTGCATTTACAATATTCATTGATTTTTGCCATTGAAAAACGTCCAGAAATGTTTGCATCTCACTCTCTTTGAATCTTATTTATCATGCTAAGAGGAGCAGGAAAAAGCAAAAAATTTCAGAATTGCACCTTGCAATGCGGAGAAATTACTGTTTGTGCATTTACAATATTCATTGATTTTTGCCATTGAAAAACATCATGTTATTCATATACCAGAAATGATTGAAGCTACTGACTGAATGAAAGGAGCTGGCATCTCACTCTCTTTGAATCTTCTTTATCATGCTAGGATTAGCAGGAAAAAGCAAAAAATTTCAGAATTGCACCTTGCAATGTGGAGATATTACTGTTTGTGCATTTACAATATTCATTGATTTTTGCCATTGAAAAACGTCCAGAAATGTTTGAAGCTACTGACTGAATGAAAGGAGCTGGCATCTCACTCTCTTTGAATCTTCTTTATCATGCTAGGATTAGCAGGAAAAAGCAAAAAATTTCAGAATTGCACCTTGCAATGTGGAGATATTACTGTTTGTGCATTTACAATATTCATTGATTTTTGCCATTGAAAAACGTCCAGAAATGTTTGAAGCTACTGACTGAATGAAAGGAGCTGGCATCTCACTCTCTTTGAATCTTCTTTATCATGCTAGGAGTAGCAGGAAAAAGCAAAAAATTTCAGAATTGCACCTTGCAATGTGGAGATATTACAGTTTGTGCATTTACAATATTCATTGATTTTTTCCATTGAAAAACGTCCAGAAATGTTTGAAGCTACTGACTGAATGAAAGGAGCTGGCATCTCACTCTCTTTGAATCTTCTTTATCATGCTAGGATTAGCAGGAAAAAGCAAAAAATTTCAGAATTGCACCTTGCAATGTGGAGATATTACTGTTTGTGCATTTACAATATTCATTGATTTTTGCCATTGAAAAACATCATGTTATTCATATACCAGAAATGTTTGAAGCTACTGACTGAATGAAAGGAGCTGGCATCTCACTCTCTTTGAATCTTCTTTATCATGCTAGGATTAGCAGGAAAAAGCAAAAAATTTCAGAATTGCACCTTGCAATGTGGAGATATTACTGTTTGTGCATTTACAATATTCATTGATTTTTGCCATTGAAAAACGTCCAGAAATGTTTATACCAGAAATGTTTGAAGCTACTGACTGAATGAAAGGAGCTGGCATCTCACTCTCTTTGAATCTTCTTTATCATGCTAAGAGGAGCAGGAAAAAGCAAAAAATTTCAGAATTGCACCTTGCAATGCGGAGAAATTACTGTTTGTGCATTTACAATATTCATTGATTTTTGCCATTGAAAAACATCATGTTATTCATATACCAGAAATGATTGAAGCTACTGACTGAATGAAAGGAGCTGGCATCTCACTCTCTTTGAATCTTCTTTATCATGCTAGGATTAGCAGGAAAAAGCAAAAAATTTCAGAATTGCACCTTGCAATGTGGAGATATTACTGTTTGTGCATTTACAATATTCATTGATTTTTGCTATTGAAAAACGTCCAGAAATGTTTGAAGCTACTGACTGAATGAAAGGAGCTGGCATCTCACTCTCTTTGAATCTTCTTTATCATGCTAGGATTAGCAGGAAAAAGCAAAAAATTTCAGAATTGCACCTTGCAATGTGGAGATATTACTGTTTGTGCATTTACAATATTCATTGATTTTTGCCATTGAAAAACGTCCAGAAATGTTTGAAGCTACTGACTGAATGAAAGGAGCTGGCATCTCACTCTCTTTGAATCTTCTTTATCATGCTAGGAGTAGCAGGAAAAAGCAAAAAATTTCAGAATTGCACCTTGCAATGTGGAGATATTACAGTTTGTGCATTTACAATATTCATTGATTTTTTCCATTGAAAAACGTCCAGAAATGTTTGAAGCTACTGACTGAATGAAAGGAGCTGGCATCTCACTCTCTTTGAATCTTCTTTATCATGCTAGGATTAGCAGGAAAAAGCAAAAAATTTCAGAATTGCACCTTGCAATGTGGAGATATTACTGTTTGTGCATTTACAATATTCATTGATTTTTGCCATTGAAAAACATCATGTTATTCATATACCAGAAATGTTTGAAGCTACTGACTGAATGAAAGGAGCTGGCATCTCACTCTCTTTGAATCTTCTTTATCATGCTAGGATTAGCAGGAAAAAGCAAAAAATTTCAGAATTGCACCTTGCAATGTGGAGATATTACTGTTTGTGCATTTACAATATTCATTGATTTTTGCCATTGAAAAACGTCCAGAAATGTTTATACCAGAAATGTTTGAAGCTACTGACTGAATGAAAGGAGCTGGCATCTCACTCTCTTTGAATCTTCTTTATCATGCTAAGAGGAGCAGGAAAAAGCAAAAAAATTCAGAATTGCACCTTGCAATGCGGAGAAATTACTGTTTGTGCATTTACAATATTCATTGATTTTTGCCATTGAAACACGTCCAGAAATGTTTGAAGCTACTGACTGAATGAAAGGAGCTGGCATCTCACTCTCTTTGAATCTTCTTTATCATGATAGGATTAGCAGGAAAAAGCAAAAAATTTCAGAATTGCACCTTGCAATGTGGAGATATTACTGTTTGTGCATTTACAATATTCATTGATTTTTGCCATTGAAAAACGTCCAGAAATGTTTATACCAGAAATGTTTGAAGCTACTGACTGAATGAAAGGAGCTGGCATCTCACTCTCTTTGAATCTTATTTATCATGCTAAGA
This sequence comes from Phyllobates terribilis, assembly GCF_046119375.1. Lineage (NCBI taxonomy): Eukaryota > Metazoa > Chordata > Amphibia > Anura > Dendrobatidae > Phyllobates > Phyllobates terribilis. The sequence continues at coordinate 430,194 of NW_027363293.1, forward strand.
GGAGCAGGAAAAAGCAAAAAATTTCAGAATTGCACCTTGCAATGCGGAGAAATTACTGTTTGTGCATTTACAATATTCATTGATTTTTGCCATTGAAAAACATGTTTTTCATATACCAGAAATGTTTGAAGCTACTGACTGAATGAAAGGAGCTGGCATCTCACACTCTTTGAATCTTCTTTATCATGCTAGGATTAGCAGGAAAAAGCAAAAAATTTCAGAATTGCACCTTGCAATGTGGAGATATTACTGTTTGTGCATTTACAATATTCATTGATTTTTGCCATTGAAAAACGTCCAGAAATGTTTGAAGCTACTGACTGAATGAAAGGAGCTGGCATCTCACTCTCTTTGAATCTTCTTTATCATGCTAGGATTAGCAGGAAAAAGCAAAAAATTTCAGAATTGCACCTTGCAATGTGGAGATATTACTGTTTGTGCATTTACAATATTCATTGATTTTTGCCATTTAAAAACGTCCAGAAATGTTTGAAGCTACTGACTGAATGAAAGGAGCTGGCATCTCACTCTCTTTGAATCTTCTTTATCATGCTAGGAGTAGCAGGAAAAAGCAAAAAATTTCAGAATTGCACCTTGCAATGTGGAGATATTACAGTTTGTGCATTTACAATATTCATTGATTTTTTCCATTGAAAAACGTCCAGAAATGTTTGAAGCTACTGACTGAATGAAAGGAGCTGGCATCTCACTCTCTTTGAATCTTCTTTATCATGCTAGGATTAGCAGGAAAAAGCAAAAAATTTCAGAATTGCACCTTGCAATGTGGAGATATTACTGTTTGTGCATTTACAATATTCATTGATTTTTGCCATTGAAAAACATCATGTTATTCATATACCAGAAATGTTTGAAGCTACTGACTGAATGAAAGGAGCTGGCATCTCACTCTCTTTGAATCTTCTTTATCATGCTAGGATTAGCAGGAAAAAGCAAAAAATTTCAGAATTGCACCTTGCAATGTGGAGATATTACTGTTTGTGCATTTACAATATTCATTGATTTTTGCCATTGAAAAACGTCCAGAAATGTTTATACCAGAAATGTTTGAAGCTACTGACTGAATGAAAGGAGCTGGCATCTCACTCTCTTTGAATCTTCTTTATCATGCTAAGAGGAGCAGGAAAAAGCAAAAAAATTCAGAATTGCACCTTGCAATGCGGAGAAATTACTGTTTGTGCATTTACAATATTCATTGATTTTTGCCATTGAAACACGTCCAGAAATGTTTGAAGCTACTGACTGAATGAAAGGAGCTGGCATCTCACTCTCTTTGAATCTTCTTTATCATGATAGGATTAGCAGGAAAAAGCAAAAAATTTCAGAATTGCACCTTGCAATGTGGAGATATTACTGTTTGTGCATTTACAATATTCATTGATTTTTGCCATTGAAAAACGTCCAGAAATGTTTATACCAGAAATGTTTGAAGCTACTGACTGAATGAAAGGAGCTGGCATCTCACTCTCTTTGAATCTTATTTATCATGCTAAGAGGAGCAGGAAAAAGCAAAAAATTTCAGAATTGCACCTTGCAATGCGGAGAAATTACTGTTTGTGCATTTACAATATTCATTGATTTTTGCCATTGAAAAACATGTTTTTCATATACCAGAAATGTTTGAAGCTACTGACTGAATGAAAGGAGCTGGCATCTCACACTCTTTGAATCTTCTTTATCATGCTAGGATTAGCAGGAAAAAGCAAAAAATTTCAGAATTGCACCTTGCAATGTGGAGATATTACTGTTTGTGCATTTACAATATTCATTGATTTTTGCCATTGAAAAACGTCCAGAAATGTTTGAAGCTACTGACTGAATGAAAGGAGCTGGCATCTCACTCTCTTTGAATCTTCTTTATCATGCTAGGATTAGCAGGAAAAAGCAAAAAATTTCAGAATTGCACCTTGCAATGTGGAGATATTACTGTTTGTGCATTTACAATATTCATTGATTTTTGCCATTGAAAAACGTTTTTCATATACCAGAAATGTTTGAAGCTACTGACTGAATGAAAGGAGCTGGCATCTCACTCTCTTTGAATCTTCTTTATCATGCTAGGATTAACAGGAAAAAGCAAAAAATTTCAGAATTGCACCTTGCAATGTGGAGATATTACTGTTTGTGCATTTACAATATTCATTGATTTTTGCCATTGAAAAACGTCCAGAAATGTTTGCATCTCACTCTCTTTGAATCTTATTTATCATGCTAAGAGGAGCAGGAAAAAGCAAAAAATTTCAGAATTGCACCTTGCAATGCGGAGAAATTACTGTTTGTGCATTTACAATATTCATTGATTTTTGCCATTGAAAAACATCATGTTATTCATATACCAGAAATGATTGAAGCTACTGACTGAATGAAAGGAGCTGGCATCTCACTCTCTTTGAATCTTCTTTATCATGCTAGGATTAGCAGGAAAAAGCAAAAAATTTCAGAATTGCACCTTGCAATGTGGAGATATTACTGTTTGTGCATTTACAATATTCATTGATTTTTGCCATTGAAAAACGTCCAGAAATGTTTGAAGCTACTGACTGAATGAAAGGAGCTGGCATCTCACTCTCTTTGAATCTTCTTTATCATGCTAGGATTAGCAGGAAAAAGCAAAAAATTTCAGAATTGCACCTTGCAATGTGGAGATATTACTGTTTGTGCATTTACAATATTCATTGATTTTTGCCATTGAAAAACGTCCAGAAATGTTTGAAGCTACTGACTGAATGAAAGGAGCTGGCATCTCACTCTCTTTGAATCTTCTTTATCATGCTAGGAGTAGCAGGAAAAAGCAAAAAATTTCAGAATTGCACCTTGCAATGTGGAGATATTACAGTTTGTGCATTTACAATATTCATTGATTTTTTCCATTGAAAAACGTCCAGAAATGTTTGAAGCTACTGACTGAATGAAAGGAGCTGGCATCTCACTCTCTTTGAATCTTCTTTATCATGCTAGGATTAGCAGGAAAAAGCAAAAAATTTCAGAATTGCACCTTGCAATGTGGAGATATTACTGTTTGTGCATTTACAATATTCATTGATTTTTGCCATTGAAAAACATCATGTTATTCATATACCAGAAATGTTTGAAGCTACTGACTGAATGAAAGGAGCTGGCATCTCACTCTCTTTGAATCTTCTTTATCATGCTAGGATTAGCAGGAAAAAGCAAAAAATTTCAGAATTGCACCTTGCAATGTGGAGATATTACTGTTTGTGCATTTACAATATTCATTGATTTTTGCCATTGAAAAACGTCCAGAAATGTTTATACCAGAAATGTTTGAAGCTACTGACTGAATGAAAGGAGCTGGCATCTCACTCTCTTTGAATCTTCTTTATCATGCTAAGAGGAGCAGGAAAAAGCAAAAAATTTCAGAATTGCACCTTGCAATGCGGAGAAATTACTGTTTGTGCATTTACAATATTCATTGATTTTTGCCATTGAAAAACATCATGTTATTCATATACCAGAAATGATTGAAGCTACTGACTGAATGAAAGGAGCTGGCATCTCACTCTCTTTGAATCTTCTTTATCATGCTAGGATTAGCAGGAAAAAGCAAAAAATTTCAGAATTGCACCTTGCAATGTGGAGATATTACTGTTTGTGCATTTACAATATTCATTGATTTTTGCTATTGAAAAACGTCCAGAAATGTTTGAAGCTACTGACTGAATGAAAGGAGCTGGCATCTCACTCTCTTTGAATCTTCTTTATCATGCTAGGATTAGCAGGAAAAAGCAAAAAATTTCAGAATTGCACCTTGCAATGTGGAGATATTACTGTTTGTGCATTTACAATATTCATTGATTTTTGCCATTGAAAAACGTCCAGAAATGTTTGAAGCTACTGACTGAATGAAAGGAGCTGGCATCTCACTCTCTTTGAATCTTCTTTATCATGCTAGGAGTAGCAGGAAAAAGCAAAAAATTTCAGAATTGCACCTTGCAATGTGGAGATATTACAGTTTGTGCATTTACAATATTCATTGATTTTTTCCATTGAAAAACGTCCAGAAATGTTTGAAGCTACTGACTGAATGAAAGGAGCTGGCATCTCACTCTCTTTGAATCTTCTTTATCATGCTAGGATTAGCAGGAAAAAGCAAAAAATTTCAGAATTGCACCTTGCAATGTGGAGATATTACTGTTTGTGCATTTACAATATTCATTGATTTTTGCCATTGAAAAACATCATGTTATTCATATACCAGAAATGTTTGAAGCTACTGACTGAATGAAAGGAGCTGGCATCTCACTCTCTTTGAATCTTCTTTATCATGCTAGGATTAGCAGGAAAAAGCAAAAAATTTCAGAATTGCACCTTGCAATGTGGAGATATTACTGTTTGTGCATTTACAATATTCATTGATTTTTGCCATTGAAAAACGTCCAGAAATGTTTATACCAGAAATGTTTGAAGCTACTGACTGAATGAAAGGAGCTGGCATCTCACTCTCTTTGAATCTTCTTTATCATGCTAAGAGGAGCAGGAAAAAGCAAAAAAATTCAGAATTGCACCTTGCAATGCGGAGAAATTACTGTTTGTGCATTTACAATATTCATTGATTTTTGCCATTGAAACACGTCCAGAAATGTTTGAAGCTACTGACTGAATGAAAGGAGCTGGCATCTCACTCTCTTTGAATCTTCTTTATCATGATAGGATTAGCAGGAAAAAGCAAAAAATTTCAGAATTGCACCTTGCAATGTGGAGATATTACTGTTTGTGCATTTACAATATTCATTGATTTTTGCCATTGAAAAACGTCCAGAAATGTTTATACCAGAAATGTTTGAAGCTACTGACTGAATGAAAGGAGCTGGCATCTCACTCTCTTTGAATCTTATTTATCATGCTAAGAGGAGCAGGAAAAAGCAAAAAATTTCAGAATTGCACCTTGCAATGCGGAGAAATTACTGTTTGTGCATTTACAATATTCATTGATTTTTGCCATTGAAAAACATCATGTTATTCATATACCAGAAATGATTGAAGCTACTGACTGAATGAAAGGAGCTGGCATCTCACTCTCTTTGAATCTTCTTTATCATGCTAGGATTAGCAGGAAAAAGCAAAAAATTTCAGAATTGCACCTTGCAATGTGGAGATATTACTGTTTGTGCATTTACAATATTCATTGATTTTTGCCATTGAAAAACGTCCAGAAATGTTTGAAGCTACTGACTGAATGAAAGGAGCTGGCATCTCACTCTCTTTGAATCTTCTTTATCATGCTAGGATTAGCAGGAAAAAGCAAAACATTTCAGAATTGCACCTTGCAATGTGGAGATATTACTGTTTGTGCATTTACAATATTCATTGATTTTTGCCATTGAAAAACGTCCAGAAATGTTTGAAGCTACTGACTGAATGAAAGGAGCTGGCATCTCACTCTCTTTGAATCTTCTTTATCATGCTAGGAGTAGCAGGAAAAAGCAAAAAATTTCAGAATTGCACCTTGCAATGTGGAGATATTACTGTTTGTGCATTTACAATATTCATTGATTTTTTCCATTGAAAAACGTCCAGAAATGTTTGAAGCTACTGACTGAATGAAAGGAGCTGGCATCTCACTCTCTTTGAATCTTCTTTATCATGCTAGGATTAGCAGGAAAAAGCAAAAAATTTCAGAATTGCACCTTGCAATGTGGAGATATTACTGTTTGTGCATTTACAATATTCATTGATTTTTGCCATTGAAAAACATCATGTTATTCATATACCAGAAATGTTTGAAGCTACTGACTGAATGAAAGGAGCTGGCATCTCACTCTCTTTGAATCTTCTTTATCATGCTAGGATTAGCAGGAAAAAGCAAAAAATTTCAGAATTGCACCTTGCAATGTGGAGATATTACTGTTTGTGCATTTACAATATTCATTGATTTTTGCCATTGAAAAACGTCCAGAAATGTTTGAAGCTACTGACTGAATGAAAGGAGCTGGCATCTCACTCTATTTGAATCTTCTTTATCATGCTAGGATTAGCAGGAAAAAGCAAAAAATTTCAGAATTGCACCTTGCAATGTGGAGATATTACTGTTTGTGCAATTACAATATTCATTGATTTTTGCAATTGAAAAACGTCCAGAAATGTTTATACCAGAAATGTTTGAAGCTACTGACTGAATGAAAGGAGCTGGCATCTCACTCTCTTTGAATCTTCTTTATCATGCTAAGAGGAGCAGGAAAAAGCAAAAAAATTCAGAATTGCACCTTGCAATGCGGAGAAATTACTGTTTGTGCATTTACAATATTCATTGATTTTTGCCATTGAAAAACATCATGTTATTCATATACCAGAAATGATTGAAGCTACTGACTGAATGAAAGGAGCTGGCATCTCACTCTCTTTGAATCTTCTTTATCATGCTAGGATTAGCAGGAAAAAGCAAAAAATTTCAGAATTGCACCTTGCAATGTGGAGATATTACTGTTTGTGCATTTACAATATTCATTGATTTTTGCCATTGAAAAACGTCCAGAAATGTTTGAAGCTGCTGACTGAATGAAAGGAGCTGGCATCTCACTCTCTTTGAATCTTCTTTATCATGCTAGGATTAGCAGGAAAAAGCAAAAAATTTCAGAATTGCACCTTGCAATGTGGAGATATTACTGTTTGTGCATTTACAATATTCATTGATTTTTGCCATTGAAAAATGTCCAGAAATGTTTGAAGCTACTGACTGAATGAAAGGAGCTGGCATCTCACTCTCTTTGAATCTTCTTTATCATGCTAGGAGTAGCAGGAAAAAGCAAAAAATTTCAGAATTGCACCTTGCAATGTGGAGATATTACTGTTTGTGCATTTACAATATTCATTGATTTTTTCCATTGAAAAACGTCCAGAAATGTTTGAAGCTACTGACTGAATGAAAGGAGCTGGCATCTCACTCTCTTTGAATCTTCTTTATCATGCTAGGATTAGCAGGAAAAAGCAAAAAATTTCAGAATTGCACCTTGCAATGTGGAGATATTACTGTTTGTGCATTTACAATATTCATTGATTTTTGCCATTGAAAAACATCATGTTATTCATATACCAGAAATGTTTGAAGCTACTGACTGAATGAAAGGAGCTGGCATTTCACTCTCTTTGAATCTTCTTTATCATGCTAGGATTAGCAGGAAAAAGCAAAAAATTTCAGAATTGCACCTTGCAATGTGGAGATATTACTGTTTGTGCATTTACAATATTCATTGATTTTTGCCATTGAAAAACGTCCAGAAATGTTTGAAGCTACTGACTGAATGAAAGGAGCTGGCATCTCACTCTATTTGAATCTTCTTTATCATGCTAGGATTAGCAGGAAAAAGCAAAAAATTTCAGAATTGCACCTTGCAATGTGGAGATATTACTGTTTGTGCATTTACAATATTCATTGATTTTTGCCATTGAAAAACGTCCAGAAATGTTTATACCAGAAATGTTTGAAGCTACTGACTGAATGAAAGGAGCTGGCATCTCACTCTCTTTGAATCTTCTTTATCATGCTAAGAGGAGCAGGAAAAAGCAAAAAAATTCAGAATTGCACCTTGCAATGCGGAGAAATTACTGTTTGTGCATTTACAATATTCATTGATTTTTGCCATTGAAAAACGTCCAGAAATGATTGAAACTACTGACTGAATGAAAGGAGCTGGCATCTCACTCTCTTTGAATCTTCTTTATCATGCTAAGAGGAGCAGGAAAAAGCAAAAAATTTCAGAATTGCACCTTGCAATGCGGAGAAATTACTGTTTGTGCATTTACAATATTCATTGATTTTTGCCATTGAAAAAAGGCCAGAAATGATTGAAGCTACTGACTGAATGAAAGGAGCTGGCATCTCACTCTCTTTGAATCTTCTTTATCATGCTAAGAGGAGCAGGAAAAAGCAAAAAATTTCAGAATTGCACCTTGCAATGCGGAGAAATTACTGTTTGTGCATTTACAATATTCATTGATTTTTGCCATTGAAAAACATCATGTTATTCATACCCAGAAATGATTGAAGCTACTGACTGAATGAAAGGAGCTGGCATCTCACTCTCTTTGAATCTTCTTTATCATGCTAAGAGGAGCAGGAAAAAGCAAAAAATTTCAGAATTGCACCTTGCAATGCGGAGAAATTACTGTTTGTGCATTTACAATATTCATTGATTTTTGCCATTGAAAAACGTCCAGAAATGATTGAAGCTACTGACTGAATGAAAGGAGCTGGCATCTCACTCTCTTTGAATCTTCTTTATCATGCTAAGAGGAGCTGGAAAAAGCAAAAAATTTCAGAATTGCACCTTGCAATGCGGAGAAATTACTGTTTGTGCATTTACAATATTCATTGATTTTTGCCATTGAAAAACGTCCAGAAATGATTGAAGCTACTGACTGAATGAAAGGAGTTGGCATCTCACTCTCTTTGAATCTTCTTTACCATGCTAAGAGGAGCAGGAAAAAGCAAAAAATTTCAGAATTGCACCTTGCAATGCGGAGAAATTACTGTTTGTGCATTTACAATATTCATTGATTTTTGACATTGAAAAACATCATGTTATTCATATACCAGAAATAATTGAAGCTACTGACTGAATGAAAGGAGCTGGCATCTCACTCTCTTTGAATCTTCTTTATCATGCTAAGAGGAGCAGGAAAAAGCAAAAAATTTCAGAATTGCACCTTGCAATGCGGAGAAATTACTGTTTGTGCATTTACAATATTCATTGATTTTTGCCATTGAAAAACGTCCAGAAATGATTGAAGCTACTGACTGAATGAAAGGAGCTGGCATCTCACTCTCTTTGAATCTTCTTTATGATGCTAAGAGGAGCAGGAAAAAGCAAAAAATTTCAGAATTGCACCTTGCAATGCGGAGAAATTACTGTTTGTGCATTTACAATATTCATTGATTTTTGCCATTGAAAAACGTCCAGAAATGATTGAAGCTACTGACTGAATGAAAGGAGCTGGCATCTCACTCTCTTTGAATTTTCTTTATCATGCTAGGATTAGCAGGAAAAAGCAAAAAATTTCAGAATTGCACCTTGCAATGTGGAGATATTACTGTTTGTGCATTTACAATATTCATTGATTTTTGCCATTGAAAAACGTCCAGAAATGTTTATACCAGAAATGTTTGAAGCTACTGACTGAATGAAAGGAGCTGGCATCTCACTCTCTTTGAATCTTCTTTATCATGCTAAGAGGAGCAGGAAAAAGCAAAAAAATTCAGAATTGCACCTTGCAATGCGGAGAAATTACTGTTTGTGCATTTACAATATTCATTGATTTTTGCCATTGAAAAACGTCCTGAAATGATTGAAACTACTGACTGAATGAAAGGAGCTGGCATCTCACTCTCTTTGAATCTTCTTTATCATGCTAAGAGGAGCAGGAAAAAGCAAAAAATTTCAGAATTGCACGTTGCAATGCGGAGAAATTACTGTTTGTGCATTTACAATATTCATTGATTTTTGCCATTGAAAAAAGGCCAGAAATGATTGAAGCTACTGACTGAATGAAAGGAGCTGGCATCTCACTCTCTTTGAATCTTCTTTATCATGCTAAGAGGAGCAGGAAAAAGCAAAAAATTTCAGAATTGCACCTTGCAATGCGGAGAAATTACTGTTTGTGCATTTACAATATTCATTGATTTTTGCCATTGAAAAACATCATGTTATTCATACCCAGAAATGATTGAAGCTACTGACTGAATGAAAGGAGCTGGCATCTCACTCTCTTTGAATCTTCTTTATCATGCTAAGAGGAGCAGGAAAAAGCAAAAAATTTCAGAATTGCACCTTGCAATGCGGAGAAATTACTGTTTGTGCTTTTACAATATTCATTGATTTTTGCCATTGAAAAACGTCCAGAAATGATTGAAGCTACTGACTGAATGAAAGGAGCTGGCATCTCACTCTCTTTGAATCTTCTTTATCATGCTAAGAGGAGCTGGAAAAAGCAAAAAATTTCAGAATTGCACCTTGCAATGCGGAGAAATTACTGTTTGTGCATTTACAATATTCATTGATTTTTGCCATTGAAAAACGTCCAGAAATGATTGAAGCTACTGACTGAATGAAAGGAGTTGGCATCTCACTCTCTTTGAATCTTCTTTACCATGCTAAGAGGAGCAGGAAAAAGCAAAAAATTTCAGAATTGCACCTTGCAATGCGGAGAAATTACTGTTTGTGCATTTACAATATTCATTGATTTTTGACATTGAAAAACATCATGTTATTCATATACCAGAAATAATTGAAGCTACTGACTGAATGAAAGGAGCTGGCATCTCACTCTCTTTGAATCTTCTTTATCATGCTAAGAGGAGCAGGAAAAAGCAAAAAATTTCAGAATTGCACCTTGCAATGCGGAGAAATTACTGTTTGTGCATTTACAATATTCATTGATTTTTGCCATTGAAAAACGTCCAGAAATGATTGAAGCTACTGACTGAATGAAAGGAGCTGGCATCTCACTCTCTTTGAATCTTCTTTATGATGCTAAGAGGAGCAGGAAAAAGCAAAAAATTTCAGAATTGCACCTTGCAATGCGGAGAAATTACTGTTTGTGCATTTACAATATTCATTGATTTTTGCCATTGAAAAACGTCCAGAAATGATTGAAGCTACTGACTGAATGAAAGGAGCTGGCATCTCACTCTCTTTGAATTTTCTTTATCATGCTAAGAGGAGCAGGAAAAAGCAAAAAATTTCAGAATTGCACCTTGCAATGCGGAGAAATTACTGTTTGTGCATTTACAATATTCATTGATTTTTGCCATTGAAAAACATCATGTTATTCATATACCAGAAATGTTTGAAGCTATTGACTGAATGAAAGAAGCTGGCATCTCACTATCTTTGAATCTTCTTTATCATGCTATGAGGAGCAGGAAAAAGCAAAAAAATTCAGAATTGCACCTTACAATGCGGAGAAATTACTGTTTGTGCATTTACAATATTCATTGATTTTTGCCATTGAAAAACGTCCAGAAATGATTGAAGCTACTGACTGACTGAAAGGAGCTGGCATCTCACTCTCTTTGAATCTTCTTTATCATGCTAAGAGGAGCAGGAAAAAGCAAAAAATTTCAGAATTGCACCTTGCAATGCGGAGAAATTACTGTTTGTGCATTTACAATATTCATTGATTTTTGCCATTGAAAAACGTCCAGAAATGTTTGAAGCTACTGACTGAATGAAAGGAGCTGGCATCTTACTCTCTTTGAATCTTCTTTATCATGCTCAGAGGAGCAGGAAAAATCAAAAAATTTCAGAATTGCACCTTGCAATGCGGAGAAATTACTGTTTGTGCATTTACAATATTCATTGATTTTTGCCATTGAAAAACATCATGTTATTCATATACCAGAAATGTTTGAAGCTACTGACTGAATGAAAGAAGCTGGCATCTCACTATCTTTGAATCTTCTTTATCATGCTAAGAGGAGCAGGAAAAAGCAAAAAATTTCAGAATTGCACCTTGCAATGCGGAGAAATTACTGTTTGTGCATTTACAATATTCATTGATTTTTGCCATTGAAAAACGTCCAGAAATGTTTGAAGCTACTGACTGAATGAAAGGAGCTGGCATCTTACTCTCTTTGAATCTTCTTTATCATGCTAGGATTAGTAGGAAAAAGCAAAAAATTTCAGAATTGCACCTTGCAATGTGGAGATATTACTGTTTGTGCATTTACAATATTCATTGATTTTTGCCATTGAAAAACGTCCAGAAATGTTTGAAGCTACTCACTGAATGAAAGGAGCTGGCATCTCACTCTCTTTGAATCTTCTTTATCATGCTAGGAGTAGCAGGAAAAAGCAAAAAATTTCAGAATTGCACCTTGCAATGTGGAGATATTACTGTTTGTGCATTTACAATATTTATTGATTTATGCCATTGAAAAACGTCCAGAAATGTTTGAAGCTACTGACTGAATGAAAGGAGCTGGCATCTCACTCTCTTTGAATCTTCTTTATCATGCTAGGATTAGCAGGAAAAAGCAAAAAATTTCAGAATTGCACCTTGGAATGTGGAGATATTACTGTTTGTGCATTTACAATATTCATTGATTTTTGCCATTGAAAAACGTCCAGAAATGTTTATACCAGAAATGTTTGAAGCTACTGACTGAATGAAAGGAGCTGGCATCTCACTCTCTTTGAATCTTCTTTATCATGCTAAGAGGAGCAGGAAAAAGCAAAAATTTCAGAATTGCACCTTGCAATGCGGAGAAATTACTGTTTGTGCATTTACAATATTCATTGATTTTTGCCATTGAAAAACGTCCAGAAATGATTGAAGCTACTGACTGAATGAAAGGAGCTGGCATCTCACTCTCTTTGAATCTTCTTTATCATGCTAAGAGGAGCAGGAAAAAGTAAAAAAATTTCAGAATTGCACCTTGCAATGCGGAGAAATTACTGTTTGTGCATTTACAATATTCATTGATTTTTGCCATTGAAAAACATCATGTTATTCATATACCAGAAATGATTGAAGCTACTGACTGAATGAAATGAGCTGGCATCTCACTCTCTTTGAATCTTCTTTATCATGCTAAGAGGAGCAGGAAAAAGCAAAAAATTTCAGAATTGCACCTTGCAATGCGGAGAAATTACTGTTTGTGCATTTACAATATTCATTGATTTTTGCCATTGAAAAACGTCCAGAAATGATTGAAGCTACTGACTGAATGAAAGGAGCTGGCATCTCACTCTCTTTGAATCTTCTTTATCATGCTAAGAGGAGCAGGAAAAAGCAAAAAATTTCAGAATTGCACCTTGCAATGCGGAGAAATTACTGTTTGTGCATTTACAATATTCATTGATTTTTGCCATTGAAAAACGTCCAGAAATGATTGAAGCTACTGACTGAATGAAAGGAGCTGGCATCTCACTCTCTTTGAATCTTCTTTATCATGCTAAGAGGAGCAGGAAAAGCAAAAAATTTCAGAATTGCAACTTGCAATGCGGAGAAATTACTGTTTGTGCATTTACAATATTCATTGATTTTTGCCATTGAAAAACATCATGTTATTCATATACCAGAAATGATTGAAGCTACTGACTGAATGAAAGGAGCTGGCATCTCACTCTCTTTGAATCTTCTTTATCATGCTAAGAGGAGCAGGAAAAAGCAAAAAATTTCAGAATTGCACCTTGCAATGCGGAGAAATTACTGTTTGTGCATTTACAATATTCATTGATTTTTGCCATTGAAAAACGTCCAGAAATGATTGAAGCTACTGACTGAATGAAAGGAGCTGGCATCTCACTCTCTTTGAATCTTCTTTATCATGCTAAGAGGAGCAGGAAAAAGCAAAAAATTTCAGAATTGCAACTTGCAATGCGGAGAAATTACTGTTTGTGCATTTACAATATTCATTGATTTTTGCCATTGAAAAACATCATGTTATTCATATACCAGAAATGTTTGAAGCTACTGACTGAATGAAAGAAGCTGGCATCTCACTATCTTTGAATCTTCTTTATCATGCTAAGAGGAGCAGGAAAAAGCAAAAAATTTCAGAATTGCACCTTGCAATGCGGAGAAATTACTGTTTGTGCATTTACAATATTCATTGATTTTTGCCATTGAAAAACGTCCAGAAATGTTTGAAGCTACTGACTGAATGAAAGGAGCTGGCATCTTACTCTCTTTGAATCTTCTTTATCATGCTAGGATTAGTAGGAAAAAGCAAAAAATTTCAGAATTGCACCTTGCAATGTGGAGATATTACTGTTTGTGCATTTACAATATTCATTGATTTTTGCCATTGAAAAACGTCCAGAAATGTTTGAAGCTACTCACTGAATGAAAGGAGCTGGCATCTCACTCTCTTTGAATCTTCTTTATCATGCTAGGAGTAGCAGGAAAAAGCAAAAAATTTCAGAATTGCACCTTGCAATGTGGAGATATTACTGTTTGTGCATTTACAATATTCATTGATTTATGCCATTGAAAAACGTCCAGAAATGTTTGAAGCTACTGACTGAATGAAAGGAGCTGGCATCTCACTCTCTTTGAATCTTCTTTATCATGCTAGGATTAGCAGGAAAAAGCAAAAAATTTCAGAATTGCACCTTGGAATGTGGAGATATTACTGTTTGTGCATTTACAATATTCATTGATTTTTGCCATTGAAAAACGTCCAGAAATGTTTATACCAGAAATGTTTGAAGCTACTGACTGAATGAAAGGAGCTGGCATCTCACTCTCTTTGAATCTTCTTTATCATGCTAAGAGGAGCAGGAAAAAGCAAAAAATTTCAGAATTGCACCTTGCAATGCGGAGAAATTACTGTTTGTGCATTTACAATATTCATTGATTTTTGCCATTGAAAAACGTCCAGAAATGATTGAAGCTACTGACTGAATGAAAGGAGCTGGCATCTCACTCTCTTTGAATCTTCTTTATCATGCTAAGAGGAGCAGGAAAAAGTAAAAAAATTTCAGAATTGCACCTTGCAATGCGGAGAAATTACTGTTTGTGCATTTACAATATTCATTGATTTTTGCCATTGAAAAACATCATGTTATTCATATACCAGAAATGATTGAAGCTACTGACTGAATGAAATGAGCTGGCATCTCACTCTCTTTGAATCTTCTTTATCATGCTAAGAGGAGCAGGAAAAAGCAAAAAATTTCAGAATTGCACCTTGCAATGCGGAGAAATTACTGTTTGTGCATTTACAATATTCATTGATTTTTGCCATTGAAAAACGTCCAGAAATGATTGAAGCTACTGACTGAATGAAAGGAGCTGGCATCTCACTCTCTTTGAATCTTCTTTATCATGCTAAGAGGAGCAGGAAAAAGCAAAAAATTTCAGAATTGCACCTTGCAATGCGGAGAAATTACTGTTTGTGCATTTACAATATTCATTGATTTTTGCCATTGAAAAACGTCCAGAAATGATTGAAGCTACTGACTGAATGAAAGGAGCTGGCATCTCACTCTCTTTGAATCTTCTTTATCATGCTAAGAGGAGCAGGAAAAGCAAAAAATTTCAGAATTGCAACTTGCAATGCGGAGAAATTACTGTTTGTGCATTTACAATATTCATTGATTTTTGCCATTGAAAAACATCATGTTATTCATATACCAGAAATGATTGAAGCTACTGACTGAATGAAAGGAGCTGGCATCTCACTCTCTTTGAATCTTCTTTATCATGCTAAGAGGAGCAGGAAAAAGCAAAAAATTTCAGAATTGCACCTTGCAATGCGGAGAAATTACTGTTTGTGCATTTACAATATTCATTGATTTTTGCCATTGAAAAACGTCCAGAAATGATTGAAGCTACTGACTGAATGAAAGGAGCTGGCATCTCACTCTCTTTGAATCTTCTTTATCATGCTAAGAGGAGCAGGAAAAAGCAAAAAATTTCAGAATTGCAACTTGCAATGCGGAGAAATTACTGTTTGTGCATTTACAATATTCATTGATTTTTGCCATTGAAAAACATCATGTTATTCATATACCAGAAATGTTTGAAGCTACTGACTGAATGAAAGAAGCTGGCATCTCACTATCTTTGAATCTTCTTTATCATGCTAAGAGGAGCAGGAAAAAGCAAAAAATTTCAGAATTGCACCTTACAATGCGGAGAAATTACTGTTTGTGCATTTACAATATTCATTGATTTTTGCCATTGAAAAACGTCCAGAAATGATTGAAGCTACTGACTGAATGAAAGGAGCTGGCATCTCACTCTCTTTGAATCTTCTTTATCATGCTAAGAGGAGCAGGAAAAAGCAAAAAATTTCAGAATTGCACCTTGCAATGCGGAGAAATTACTGTTTGTGCATTTACAATATTCATTGATTTTTGCCATTGAAAAACGTCCAGAAATGTTTGAAGCTACTGACTGAATGAAAGGAGCTGGCATCTCACTCTCTTTGAATCTTCTTTATCATGCTAGGATTAGCAGTAAAAAGCAAAAAATTTCAGAATTGCACCTTGCAATGTGGAGATATTACTGTTTGTGCATTTACAATATTCATTGATTTATGCCATTGAAAAACGTCCAGAAATGTTTGAAGCTACTGACTGAATGAAAGGAGCTGGCATCTCACTCTCTTTGAATCTTCTTTATCATGCTAGGATTAGCAGGAAAAAGCAAAAAATTTCAGAATTGCACCTTGCAATGTGGAGATATTACTGTTTGTGCATTTACAATATTCATTGATTTTTGCCATTGAAAAACGTCCAGAAATGTTTATACCAGAAATGTTTGAAGCTACTGACTGAATGAAAGGAGCTGGCATCTCACTCTCTTTGAATCTTCTTTATCATGCTAAGAGGAGCAGGAAAAAGCAAAAAATTTCAGAATTGCACCTTGCAATGCGGAGAAATTACTGTTTGTGCATTTACAATATTCATTGATTTTTGCCATTGAAAAACGTCCAGAAATGATTGAAGCTACTGACTGAATGAAAGGAGCTGGCATCTCACTCTCTTTGAATCTTCTTTATCATGCTAAGAGGAGCAGGAAAAAGCAAAAAATTTCAGAATTGCACCTTGCAATGCGGAGAAATTACTGTTTGTGCATTTACAATATTCATTGATTTTTGCCATTGAAAAACATCATGTTATTCATATACCAGAAATGATTGAAGCTACTGACTGAATGAAAGGAGCTGGCATCTCACTCTCTTTGAATCTTCTTTATCATGCTAAGAGGAGCAGGAAAAAGCAAAAAATTTCAGAATTGCACCTTGCAATGCGGAGAAATTACTGTTTGTGCATTTACAATATTCATTGATTTTTGCCATTGAAAAACGTCCAGAAATGATTGAAGCTACTGACTGAATGAAAGGAGCTGGCATCTCACTCTCTTTGAATCTTCTTTATCATGCTAAGAGGAGCAGGAAAAAGCAAAAAATTTCAGAATTGCACCTTGCAATGCGGAGAAATTACTGTTTGTGCATTTACAATATTCATTGATTTTTGCCATTGAAAAACGTCCAGAAATGATTGAAGCTACTGACTGAATGAAAGGAGCTGGCATCTCACTCTCTTTGAATCTTCTTTATCATGCTAAGAGGAGCAGGAAAAAGCAAAAAATTTCAGAATTGCACCTTGCAATGCGGAGATATTACTGTTTGTGCATTTACAATATTCATTGATTTTTGCCATTGAAAAACGTCCAGAAATGATTGAAGCTACTGACTGAATGAAAGGAGCTGGCATCTCACTCTCTTTGAATCTTCTTTATCATGCTAAGAGGAGCAGGAAAAAGCAAAAAATTTCAGAATTGCACCTTGCAATGCGGAGAAATTACTGTTTGTGCATTTACAATATTCATTGATTTTTGCCATTGAAAAACATCATGTTATTCATATCCCAGAAATGTTTGAAGCTACTGACTGAATGAAAGAAGCTGGCAACTCACTCTCTTTGAATCTTCTTTATCATGCTAAGAGGAGCAGGAAAAAGTAAAAAATTTCAGAATTGCACCTTGCAATGCGGAGAAATTACTGTTTGTGCATTTACAATATTCATTGATTTTTGCAATTGAAAAACGTCCAGAAATGATTGAAGCTACTGACTGAATGAAAGGAGCTGGCATCTCACTCTCTTTGAATCTTCTTTATCATGCTAAGAGGAGCAGGAAAAAGCAAAAAATTTCAGAATTGCACCTTGCAATGCGGAGAAATTACTGTTTGTGCATTTACAATATTCATTGATTTTTGCCATTGAAAAACGTCCAGAAATGATTGAAGCTACTGACTGAATGAAAGGAGCTGTTATCTCACTCTCTTTGAATCTTGTTTATCATGCTAAGAGGAGCAGGAAAAAGCAAAAAATTTCAGAATTGCACCTTGCAATGCGGAGAAATTACTGTTTGTGCATTTACAATATTCATTGATTTTTGCCATTGAAAAACATCATGTTATTCATATACCAGAAATGATTGAAGCTACTGACTGAAAGAAAGGAGCTGGCATCTCACACTCTTTGAATCTTCTTTATCATGCTAAGAGGAGCAGGAAAAAGTAAAAAATTTCAGAATTGCACCTTGCAATGCGGAGAAATTACTGTTTGTGCATTTACAATATTCAATGATTTTTGCCATTGAAAAACGTCCAGAAATGATTGAAGCTACTGACTGAACGAAAGGAGCTGGCATCTCACTCTCTTTGAATCTTCTTTATCATGCTAAGAGGAGCAGGAAAAAGCAAAAAATTTCAGAATTGCACCTTGCAATGCGGAGAAATTACTGTTTGTGCATTTACAATATTCATTGATTTTTGCCATTGAAAAACATCATGTTATTCATATACCAGAAATGTTTGAAGCTACTGACTGAATGAAAGGAGCTGGCATCTCACTCTCTTTGAATCTTCTTCATAATGCTAAGAGGAGCAGGAAAAAGCAAAAAATTTCAGAATTGCACCTTGCAATGCGGAGAAATTACTGTTTGTGCATTTACAATATTCATTGATTTTTGCCATTGAAAAACGTCCAGAAATGATTGAAGCTACTGACGGAATGAAAGGAGCTGGCATATCACTCTCTTTGAATCTTCTTTATCATGCTAAGAGGAGCAGGAAAAAGCAAAAAATTTCAGAATTGCACCTTGCAATGCGGAGAAATTACTGTTTGTGCATTTACAATATTCATTGATTTTTGCCATTGAAAAACATCATGTTATTCATATACCAGAAATGTTTGAAGCTACTGACTGAATGAAAGGAGCTGGCATCTCACTCTCTTTGAATCTTCTTTATCATGCTAAGAGGAGCAGGAAAAAGCAAAAAATTTCAGAATTGCACCTTGCAATGCGGATAAATTACTGTTTGTGCATTTACAATATTCATTGATTTTTGCCATTGAAAAAAGTCCAGAAATGATTGAAGCTACTGACTGAATGAAAGGAGCTGGCATCTCACTCTCTTTGAATCTTCTTTATCATGCTAAGAGGAGCAGGAAAAAGCAAAAAATTTCAGAATTGCACCTTGCAATGCGGAGAAATTACTGTTTGTGCATTTACAATATCCATTGATTTTTGCCATTGAAAAACGTCCAGAAATGATTGAAGCTACTGACTGAATGAAAGGAGCTGGCATCTCACTCTCTTTGAATCTTCTTTATCATGCTAAGAGGAGCAGGAAAAAGCAAAAAATTTCAGAATTGCACCTTGCAATGCGGAGAAATTACTGTTTGTGCATTTACAATATTCATTGATTTTTGCCCTTGAAAAACATCATGTTATTCATATACCAGAAATGTTTGAAGCTACTGACTGAATGAAAGGAGCTGGCATCTCACTCTCTTTGAATCTTCTTTATCATGCTAAGAGGAGCAGGAAAAAGCAAAAAATTTCAGAATTGCACCTTGCAATGCGGAGAAATTACTGTTTGTGCATTTACAATATTCATTGATTTTTGCCATTGAAAAACGTCCAGAAATGATTGAAGCTACTGACTGAATGAAAGGAGCTGGCATCTCACTCTCTTTGAATCTTCTTTATCATGCTAAGAGGAGCAGGAAAAAGCAAAAAATTTCAGAATTGCACCTTGCAATGCGGAGAAATTACTGTTTGTGCATTTACAATATTCATTGATTTTTGCCATTGAAAAACATCATGTTATTCATATACCAGAAATGTTTGAAGCTACTGACTGAATGAAAGGAACTGGCATCTCACTCTCTTTGAATCTTCTTTATCATGCTAAGAGGAGCAGGAAAAAGCAAAAAATTTCAGAATTGCACCTTGCAATGCGGATAAATTACTGTTTGTGCATTTACAATATTCATTGATTTTTGCCATTGAAAAACATCATGTTATTCATATACCAGAAATGATTGAAGCTACTGACTGAATGAAAGGAGCTGGCATCTCACTCTCTTTGAATCTTCTTTATCATGCTAAGAGGAGCAGGATAAAGCAAAAAATTTCAGAATTGCACCTTGCAATGCGGAGAAATTACTGTTTGTGCATTTACAATATTCATTGATTTTTGCCATTGAAAAACATCATGTTATTCATATACCAGAAATGATTGAAGCTACTGACTGAATGAAAGTAGCTGGCATGTCACTCTCTTTGAATCTTCTTTATCATGCTAAGAGGAGCAGGAAAAAGCAAAAAATTTCAGAATTGCACCTTGCAATGCGGAGAAATTACTGTTTGTGCATTTACAATATTCATTGATTTTTGCAATTGAAAAACGCCCAGAAATGATTGAAGCTACTGACTGAATGAAAGGAGCTGGCATCTCACTCTCTTTGAATCTTCTTTATCATGCTAAGAGGAGCAGGAAAAAGCAAAAAATTTCAGAATTGCACCTTGCAATGCGGAGAAATTACTGTTTGTGCATTTACAATATTCATTGATTTTTGCCATTGAAAAACGTCCAGAAATGATTGAAGCTACTGACTGAATGAAAGGAGCTGTTATCTCACTCTCTTTGAATCTTCTTTACCATGCTAAGAGGAGCAGGAAAAAGCAAAAAATTTCAGAATTGCACCTTGCAATGCGGAGAAATTACTGTTTGTGCAATAACATGATGCACAAACAGTAATTTCTCCGCATTGCAAGGTGCAATTCTGAAATTTTTTGCTTTTTCCTGCTCCTCTTAGCATGATAAAGAAGAATCAAAGAGAGTGAGATGCCAGCTCCTTTCATTCAGTCTGTAGCTTCAATCATTTCTGGATGTTTTTCAATGGCAAAAATCAATGAATAATGTAAATGCACAAACAGTAATTTCTCCGCATTGCAAGGTGCAATTCTGAAATTTTTTGCTTTTTCCTGCTCCTCTTAGCATTATGAAGAAGATTCAAAGAGAGTGAGATGCCAGCTCCTTTCATTCAGTCAGTAGCTTCAAACATTTCTGGTATATGAATAACATGATGTTTTTCAATGGCAAAAATCAATGAATATTGTAAATGCACAAACAGTAATTTCTCCGCATTGCAAGGTGCAATTCTGAAATTTTTTGCTTTTTCCTGCTCCTCTTAGCATGATAAAGAAGATTCAAAGAGAGTGAGATGCCAGCTCCTTTCGTTCAGTCAGTAGCTTCAATAATTTCTGGACGTTTTTCAATGGCAAAAATCATTGAATATTGTAAATGCACAAACAGTAATTTCTCCGCATTGCAAGGTGCAATTCTGAAATTTTTTACTTTTTCCTGCTCCTCTTAGCATGATAAAGAAGATTCAAAGAGAGTGAGATGCCAGCTCCTTTCATTCAGTCAGTAGCTTCAATCATTTCTGGACGTTTTTCAATGGCAAAAATCAATGAATATTGTAAATGCACAAACAGTAATTTCTCCGCATTGCAAGGTGCAATTCTGAAATTTTTTGCTTTTTCCTGCTCCTCTTAGCATGATAAAGAAGTTTCAAAGAGAGTGAGATGCCAGCTCCTTTCATTCAGTCAGTAGCTTCAATCATTTCTGGACATTTTTCAATGGCAAAAATCAATGAATATTGTAAATGCACAAACAGTAATTTCTCCGCATTGCAAGGTGCAATTCTGAAATTTTTTGCTTTTTCCTGCTCCTCTTAGCATGATAAACAAGATTCAAAGAGAGTGAGATGTCAGCTCCTTTCATTCAGTCAGTAGCTTCAATCATTTCTGGACGTTTTTCAATGGCAAAAATCAATGAATATTGTAAATGCACAAACAGTAATTTCTCCGCATTGCAAGGTGCAATTCTGAAATTTTTTGCTTTTTCCTGCTCCTCTTAGCATGATAAAGAAGATTCAAAGAGAGTGAGATGCCAGCTCCTTTCATTCAGTCAGTAGCTTCAAACATTTCTGGTATATGAATAACATGATGTTTTTCAATGGCAAAAATCAATGAATATTGTAAATGCACAAACAGTAATTTCTCCGCATTGCAAGGTGCAATTCTGAAATTTTTTGCTTTTTCCTGCTCCTCTTAGCATGATAAAGAAGATTCAAAGAGAGTGAGATGCCAGCTCCTTTCATTCAGTCAGTAGCTTCAATCATTTCTGGACGTTTTTCAATTGCAAAAATCAATGAATATTGTAAATGCACAAACAGTAATTTCTCCGCATTGCAAGGTGCAATTCTGAAATTTTTTGCTTTTTCCTGCTCCTCTTAGCATGATAAAGAAGATTCAAAGAGAGTGAGATGCCAGCTCCTTTCATTCAGTCAGTAGCTTCAATCATTTCTGGTATATGAATAACATGATGTTTTTCAATGGCAAAAATCAATGAATATTGTAAATGCACAAACAGTAATTTCTCCGCATTGCAAGGTGCAATTCTGAAATTTTTTGCTTTTTCCTGCTCCTCTTAGCATGATAAAGAAGATTCAAAGAGAGTGAGATGCCAGCTCCTTTCATTCAGTCAGTAGCTTCAATCATTTCTGGTTTATGAATAACATGATGTTTTTCAATGGCAAAAATCAATGAATATTGTAAATGCACAAACAGTAATTTATCCGCATTGCAAGGTGCAATTCTGAAATTTTTTGCTTTTTCCTGCTCCTCTTAGCATGATAAAGAAGATTGAAAGAGAGTGAGATGCCAGCTCCTTTCATTCAGTCAGTAGCTTCAAACATTTCTGGTATATGAATAACATGATGTTTTTCAATGGCAAAAATCAATGAATATTGTAAATGCACAAACAGTAATTTCTCCGCATTGCAAGGTGCAATTCTGAAATTTTTTGCTTTTTCCTGCTCCTCTTAGCATGATAAAGAAGATTCAAAGAGAGGGAGATGCCAGCTCCTTTCATTCAGTCAGTAGCTTCAATCATTTCTGGACGTTTTTCAATGGCAAAAATCAATGAATATTGTAAATGCACAAACAGTAATTTCTCCGCATTGCAAGGTGCAATTCTGAAATTTTTTGCTTTTTCCTGCTCCTCTTAGCATGATAAAGAAGATTCAAAGAGAGTGAGATGCCAGCTCCTTTCATTCAGTCAGTAGCTTCAGTCATTTCTAGTATATGAATAACATGATGTTTTTCAATGGCAAAAATCAATGAATTTTGTAAATGCACAAACAGTAATTTCTCCGCATTGCAAGGTGCAATTCTGAAATTTTTTGCTTTTTCCTGCTCCTCTTAGCATGATAAAGAAGATTCAAAGAGAGTGAGATGCCAGCTCCTTTCTTTCAGTCAGTAGCTTCAATCATTTCTGGATGTTTTTCAATGGCAAAAATCAATGAATATTGTAAATGCACAAACAGTAATTTCTCCGCATTGCAAGGTGCAATTCTGAAATTTTTTGCTTTTTCCTGCTCCTCTTAGCATTATGAAGAAGATTCAAAGAGAGTGAGATGCCAGCTCCTTTCATTCAGTCAGTAGCTTCAAACATTTCTGGTATATGAATAACATGATGTTTTTCAATGGCAAAAATCAATGAATATTGTAAATGCACAAACAGTAATTTCTCCGCATTGCAAGGTGCAATTCTGAAATTTTTTGCTTTTTCCTGCTCCTCTTAGCATGATAAAGAAGATTCAAAGAGAGTGAGATGCCAGCTCCTTTCGTTCAGTCAGTAGCTTCAATAATTTCTGGACGTTTTTCAATGGCAAAAATCATTGAATATTGTAAATGCACAAACAGTAATTTCTCCGCATTGCAAGGTGCAATTCTGAAATTTTTTGCTTTTTCCTGCTCCTCTTAGCATGATAAAGAAGATTCAAAGAGAGTGAGATGCCAGCTCCTTTCATTCAGTCAGTAGCTTCAATCATTTCTGGTATATGAATAACATGATGTTTTTCAATGGCAAAAATCAATGAATATTGTAAATGCACAAACAGTAATTTCTCCGCATTGCAAGGTGCAATTCTGAAATTTTTTGCTTTTTCCTGCTCCTCTTAGCATGATAAAGAAGATTAAAAGAGAGTGAGATGCCAGCTCCTTTCATTCAGTCAGTAGCTTCAATCATTTCTGGTATATGAATAACATGATGTTTTTCAATGGCAAAAATCAATGAATATTGTAAATGCACAAACAGTAATTTATCCGCATTGCAAGGTGCAATTCTGAAATTTTTTGCTTTTTCCTGCTCCTCTTAGCATGATAAAGAAGATTGAAAGAGAGTGAGATGCCAGCTCCTTTCATTCAGTCAGTAGCTTCAAACATTTCTGGTTTATGAATAACATGATGTTTTTCAATGGCAAAAATCAATGAATATTGTAAATGCACAAACAGTAATTTCTCCGCATTGCAAGGTGCAATTCTGAAATTTTTTGCTTTTTCCTGCTCCTCTTAGCATGATAAAGAAGATTCAAAGAGAGTGAGATGCCAGCTCCTTTCATTCAGTCAGTAGCTTCAATCATTTCTGGACGTTTTTCAATGGCAAAAATCAATGAATATTGTAAATGCACAAACAGTAATTTCTCCGCATTGCAAGGTGCAATTCTGAAATGTTTTGCTTTTTCCTGCTCCTCTTAGCATGATAAAGAAGATTCAAAGAGAGTGAGATGCCAGCTCCTTTCATTCAGTCAGTAGCTTCAGTCATTTCTGGTATATGAATAACATGATGTTTTTCAATGGCAAAAATCAATGAATTTTGTAAATGCACAAACAGTAATTTCTCCGCATTGCAAGGTGCAATTCTGAAATTTTTTGCTTTTTCCTGCTCCTCTTAGCATGATAAACAAGATTCAAAGAGAGTGAGATGCCAGCTCCTTTCATTCAGTCAGTAGCTTCAAACATTTCTGGTATATGAATAACATGATGTTTTTCAATGGCAAAAATCAATGAATATTGTAAATGCACAAACAGTAATTTCTCCGCATTGCAAGGTGCAATTCTGAAATTTTTTGCTTTTTCCTGCTCCTCTTAGCATGATAAAGAAGATTCAAAGAGAGTGAGATGCCAGCTCCTTTCGTTCAGTCAGTAGCTTCAATAATTTCTGGACGTTTTTCAATGGCAAAAATCATTGAATATTGTAAATGCACAAACAGTAATTTCTCCGCATTGCAAGGTGCAATTCTGAAATTTTTTACTTTTTCCTGCTCCTCTTAGCATGATAAAGAAGATTCAAAGAGAGTGAGATGCCAGCTCCTTTCATTCAGTCAGTAGCTTCAATCATTTCTGGACGTTTTTCAATGGCAAAAATCAATGAATATTGTAAATGCACAAACAGTAATTTCTCCGCATTGCAAGGTGCAATTCTGAAATTTTTTGCTTTTTCCTGCTCCTCTTAGCATGATAAAGAAGTTTCAAAGAGAGTGAGATGCCAGCTCCTTTCATTCAGTCAGTAGCTTCAATCATTTCTGGACGTTTTTCAATGGCAAAAATCAATGAATATTGTAAATGCACAAACAGTAATTTCTCCGCATTGCAAGGTGCAATTCTGAAATTTTTTGCTTTTTCCTGCTCCTCTTAGCATGATAAACAAGATTCAAAGAGAGTGAGATGCCAGCTCCTTTCATTCAGTCAGTAGCTTCAATCATTTCTGGACGTTTTTCAATGGCAAAAATTAATGAATATTGTAAATGCACAAACAGTAATTTCTCCGCATTGCAAGGTGCAATTCTGAAATTTTTTGCTTTTTCCTGCTCCTCTTAGCATGATAAAGAAGATTCAAAGAGAGTGAGATGCCAGCTCCTTTCATTCAGTCAGTAGCTTCAAACATTTCTGGTATATGAATAACATGATGTTTTTCAATGGCAAAAATCAATGAATATTGTAAATGCACAAACAGTAATTTCTCCGCATTGCAAGGTGCAATTCTGAAATTTTTTGCTTTTTCCTGCTCCTCTTAGCATGATAAAGAAGATTCAAAGAGAGTGAGATGCCAGCTCCTTTCATTCAGTCAGTAGCTTCAATCATTTCTGGACGTTTTTCAATTGCAAAAATCAATGAATATTGTAAATGCACAAACAGTAATTTCTCCGCATTGCAAGGTGCAATTCTGAAATTTTTTGCTTTTTCCTGCTCCTCTTAGCATGATAAAGAAGATTCAAAGAGAGTGAGATGCCAGCTCCTTTCATTCAGTCAGTAGCTTCTATCATTTCTGGTATATGAATAACATGATGTTTTTCAATGGCAAGAATCAATGAATATTGTAAATGCACAAACAGTAATTTCTCCGCATTGCAAGGTGCAATTCTGAAATTTTTTGCTTTTTCCTGCTCCTCTTAGCATGATAAAGAAGATTCAAAGAGAGTGAGATGCCAGCTCCTTTCATTCAGTCAGTAGCTTCAATCATTTCTGGTATATGAATAACATGATGTTTTTCAATGGCAAAAATCAATGAATATTGTAAATGCACAAACAGTAATTTATCCGCATTGCAAGGTGCAATTCTGAAATTTTTTGCTTTTTCCTGCTCCTCTTAGCATGATAAAAAGATTGAAAGATAGTGAGATGCCAGCTCCTTTCATTCAGTCAGTAGCTTCAAACATTTCTGGTATATGAATAACATGATGTTTTTCAATGGCAAAAATCAATGAATATTGTAAATGCACAAACAGTAATTTCTCCGCATTGCAAGGTGCAATTCTGAAATTTTTTGCTTTTTCCTGCTCCTCTTAGCATGATAAAGAAGATTCAAAGAGAGTGAGATGCCAGCTCCTTTCATTCAGTCAGTAGCTTCAATCATTTCTGGACGTTTTTCAATGGCAAAAATCAATGAATATTGTAAATGCACAAACAGTAATTTCTTCGCATTGCAAGGTGCAATTCTGAAATTTTTTGCTTTTTCCTGCTCCTCTTAGCATTATGAAGAAGATTCAAAGAGAGTGAGATGCCAGCTCCTTTCATTCAGTCAGTAGCTTCAAACATTTCTGGTATATGAATAACATGATGTTTTTCAATGGCAAAAATCAATGAATATTTTAAATGCACAAACAGTAATTTCTCCGCATTGCAAGGTGCAATTCTGAAATTTTTTGCTTTTTCCTGCTCCTCTTAGCATGATAAAGAAGATTCAAAGAGAGTGAGAAGCCAGATCCTTTCATTCAGTCAGTAGCTTCAATCATTTCTGGTATATGAATAACATGATGTTTTTCAATGGCAAAAATCAATGAATATTGTAAATGCACAAACAGTAATTTCTCCGCATTGCAAGGTGCAATTCTGAAATTTTTTGCTTTTTCCTGCTCCTCTTAGCATGATAAAGAAGATTCAAAGAGAGTGAGATGCCAGCTCCTTTCATTCAGTCAGTAGCTTCAATCATTTCTGGTATATGAATAACATGATGTTTTTCAATGGCAAAAATCAATGAATATTGTAAATGCACAAACAGTAATTTATCCGCATTGCAAGGTGCAATTCTGAAATTTTTTGCTTTTTCCTGCTCCTCTTAGCATTATGAAGAAGATTCAAAGAGAGTGAGATGCCAGCTCCTTTCATTCAGTCAGTAGCTTCAAACATTTCTGGTATATGAATAACATGATGTTTTTCAATGGCAAAAATCAATGAATATTGTAAATGCACAAACAGTAATTTCTCCGCATTGCAAGGTGCAATTCTGAAATTTTTTGCTTTTTCCTGCTCCTCTTAGCATGATAAAGAAGATTCAAAGAGAGTGAGATGCCAGCTCCTTTCGTTCAGTCAGTAGCTTCAATCATTTCTGGACGTTTCTCAATGGCAAAAATCATTGAATATTGTAAATGCACAAACAGTAATTTCTCCGCATTGCAAGGTGCAATTCTGAAATTTTTTGCTTTTTCCTGCTCCTCTTAGCATGATAAACAAGATTCAAAGAGAGTGAGATGCCAGCTCCTTTCATTCAGTCGGTAGCTTCAATCATTTCTGGACGTTTTTCAATTGCAAAAATCAATGAATATTGTAAATGCACAAACAGTAATTTCTCCGCATTGCAAGGCGCAATTCTGAAATTTTTTGCTTTTTCCTGCTCCTGTTAGCATGATAAAGAAGATTCAAAGAGAGTGAGATGCCAGCTCCTTTCATTCAGTCAGTAGCTTCAATCATTTCTGGTATATGAATAACATGATGTTTTTCAATGGCAAAAATCAATGAATATTGTAAATGCACAAACAGTAATTTATCCGCATTGCAAGGTGCAATTCTGAAATTTTTTGCTTTTTCCTGCTCCTCTTAGCATGATAAAGAAGATTCAAAGAGAGTGAGATGCCAGCTCCTTTCATTCAGTCAGTAGCTTCAAACATTTCTGGTATATGAATAACATGATGTTTTTCAATGGCAAAAATCAATGAATATTGTAAATGCACAAACAGTAATTTCTCCGCATTGCAAGGTGCAATTCTGAAATTTTTTGCTTTTTCCTGCTCCTCTTAGCATGATAAAGAAGATTCAAAGAGAGTGAGATGCCAGCTCCTTTCATTCAGTCAGTAGCTTCAACCATTTCTGGACGTTTTTCAATGGCAAAAATCAATGAATATTGTAAATGCACAAACAGTAATTTCTCCGCATTGCAAGGTGCAATTCTGAAATTTTTTGCTTTTTCCTGCTCCTCTTAGCATGATAAAGAAGATTCAAAGAGAGTGAGATGCCAGCTCCTTTCATTCAGTCAGTAGCTTCAGTCATTTCTGGTATATGAATAACATGATGTTTTTCAATGGCAAAAATCAATGAATTTTGTAAATGCACAAACAGTAATTTCTCCGCATTGCAAGGTGCAATTCTGAAATTTTTTGCTTTTTCCTG
This sequence comes from Phyllobates terribilis, assembly GCF_046119375.1. Classification (NCBI taxonomy): domain Eukaryota; kingdom Metazoa; phylum Chordata; class Amphibia; order Anura; family Dendrobatidae; genus Phyllobates; species Phyllobates terribilis. Next base: position 458,775 of record NW_027363293.1, read on the forward strand.
CTCCTCTTAGCATGATAAAGAAGATTCAAAGAGAGTGAGATGCCAGCTCCTTTCATTCAGTCAGTAGCTTCAAACATTTCTGGTATATGAATAACATGATGTTTTTCAATGGCAAAAATCAATGAATATTGTAAATGCACAAACAGTAATTTCTCCGCATTGCAAGGTGCAATTCTGAAATTTTTTGCTTTTTCCTGCTCCTCTTAGCATGATAAAGAAGATTCAAAGAGAGTGAGATGCCAGCTCGTTTCATTCAGTCGGTAGCTTCAATCATTTCTGGACGTTTTTCAATTGCAAAAATCAATGAATATTGTAAATGCACAAACAGTAATTTCTCCGCATTGCAAGGTGCAATTCTGAAATTTTTTGCTTTTTCCTGCTCCTGTTAGCATGATAAAGAAGATTCAAAGAGAGTGAGATGCCAGCTCCTTTCATTCAGTCAGTAGCTTCAATCATTTCTGGTATATGAATAACATGATGTTTTTCAATGGCAAAAATCAATGAATATTGTAAATGCACAAACAGTAATTTATCCGCATTGCAAGGTGCAATTCTGAAATTTTTTGCTTTTTCCTGCTCCTCTTAGCATGATAAAGAAGATTCAAAGAGAGTGAGATGCCAGCTCCTTTCATTCAGTCAGTAGCTTCAAACATTTCTGGTATATGAAATCAATGAATATTGTAAATGCACAAACAGTAATTTCTCCGCATTGCAAGGTGCAATTCTGAAATTTTTTGCTTTTTCCTGCTCCTCTTAGCATGATAAAGAAGATTCAAAGAGAGTGAGATGCCAGCTCCTTTCATTCAGTCAGTAGCTTCAATCATTTCTGGACGTTTTTCAATGGCAAAAATCAATGAATATTGTAAATGCACAAACAGTAATTTCTCCGCATTGCAAGGTGCAATTCTGAAATTTTTTGCTTTTTCCTGCTCCTCATAGCATGATAAAGAAGATTCAAAGAGAGTGAGATGCCAGCTCCTTTCATTCAGTCAGTAGCTTCAATCATTTCTGGACGTTTTTCAATGGCAAAAATCAATGAATATTGTAAATGCACAAACAGTAATTTCTCCGCATTGCAAGGTGCAATTCTGAAATTTTTTGCTTTTTCCTGCTCCTCTTAGCATTATGAAGAAGATTCAAAGAGAGTGAGATGCCAGCTCCTTTCATTCAGTCAGTAGCTTCAAACATTTCTGGTATATGAATAACATGATGTTTTTCAATGGCAAAAATCAATGAATATTGTAAATGCACAAACAATAATTTCTCCGCATTGCAAGGTGCAATTCTGAAATTTTTTGCTTTTTCCTGCTCCTCTTAGCATGATAAAGAAGATTCAAAGAGAGTGAGATGCCAGCTCCATTCGTTCAGTCAGTAGCTTCAATCATTTCTGGACGTTTTTCAATGGCAAAAATAATTGAATATTGTAAATGCACAAACAGTAATTTCTCCGCATTGCAAGATGCAATTCTGAAATTTTTTACTTTTTCCTGCTCCTCTTAGCATGATAAAGAAGATTCAAAGAGAGTGAGATGCCAGCTCCTTTCATTCAGTCAGTAGCTTCAATCATTTATGGTATATGAATAACATGATGTTTTTCAATCGCAAAAATCAATGAATATTGTAAATGCACAAACAGTAATTTCTCCGCATTGCAAGGTGCAATTCTGAAATTTTTTGCTTTTTCCTGCTCCTCTTAGCATGATAAAGAAGATTCAAAGAGAGTGAGATGCCAGCTCCTTTCATTCAGTCAGTAGCTTCAATCATTTCTGGACGTTTTTCAATGGCAAAAATCAATGAATATTGTAAATGCACAAACAGTAATTTCTCCGCATTGCAAGGTGCAATTCTGAAATTTTTTACTTTTTCCTGCTCCTCTTAGCATGATAAAGAAGATTCAAAGAGAGTGAGATGCCAGCTCCTTTCATTCAGTCAGTAGCTTCAATCATTTCTGGTATATGAATAACATGATGTTTTTCAATGGCAAAAATCAATGAATTTTGTAAATGCACAAACAGTAATTTCTCCGCATTGCAAGACGCAATTCTGAAATTTTTTGCTTTTTCCTGCTCCTCTTAGCATGATAAAGAAGATTCAAAGAGAGTGAGATGCCAGCTCCTTTCATTCAGTCAGTAGCTTCAATCATTTCTGGACGTTTTTCAATGGCAAAAATCAATGAATATTGTAAATGCACAAACAGTAATTTCTCCGCATTGCAAGGTGCAATTCTGAAATTTTTTGCTTTTTCCTGCTCCTCTTAGCATGATAAAGAAGATTCAAAGAGAGTGAGATGCCAGCTCCTTTCATTCAGTCAGTAGCTTCAATCATTTCTGGACGTTTTTCAATGGCAAAAATCAATGAATATTGTAAATGCACAAACAGTAATTTCTCCGCATTGCAAGGTGCAATTCTGAAATTTTTTGCTTTTTCCTGCTCCTCTTAGCATGATAAAGAAGATTCAAAGAGAGTGAGGTGCCAGCTCCTTTCATTCAGTCAGTAGCTTCAAACATTTCTGGTATATGAATAACATGTTTTTCAATGGCAAAAATCAATGAATATTGTAAATGCACAAACAGTAATTTCTCCGCATTGCAAGGTGCAATTCTGAAATTTTTTGCTTTTTCCTGCTCCACTTAGCATGATAAAGAAGATTCAAAGAGAGTGAGATGCCAGCTCCTTTCATTCAGTCAGTAGCTTCAATCATTTCTGGACGTTTTTCAATGGCAAAAATCAATGAATATTGTAAATGCACAAACTGTAATTTCTCCGCATTGCAAGGTGCAATTCTGAAATTTTTTGCTTTTTCCTGCTCCTCTTAGCATGATAAAGAAGATTCAAAGAGAGTGAGATGCCAGCTCCTTTCATTCAGTCAGTAGCTTCAATCATTTCTGGACGTTTTTCAATGGCAAAAATCAATGAATATTGTAAATGCACAAACAGTAATTTCTCCGCATTGCAAGGTGCAATTCTGAAATTTTTTGCTTTTTCCTGCTCCTCTTAGCATGTTAAAGAAGATTCAAAGAGAGTGAGATTCCAGCTCCTTTCATTCAGTCAGTAGCTTCAAACATTTCTGGTATATGAATAACATGATGTTTTTCAATGGCAAAAATCAATGAATATTGTAAATGCACAAACAGTAATTTCTCCGCATTGCAAGGTGCAAGTCTGAAATTTTTTGCTTTTTCCTGCTCCTCTTAGCATGATAAAGAAGATTCAAAGAGAGTGAGATGCCAGCTCCTTTCATTCAGTCAGTAGCTTCAATCATTTCTGGACGTTTTTCAATGGCAAAAATCAATGAATATTGTAAATGCACAAACTGTAATTTCTCCGCATTGCAAGGTGCAATTCTGAAATTTTTTGCTTTTTCCTGCTCCTCTTAGCATGATAAAGAAGATTCAAAGAGAGTGAGATGCCAGCTCCTTTCATTCAGTCAGTAGCTTCAATCATTTCTGGACGTTTTTCAATGGCAAAAATCAATGAATATTGTAAATGCACAAACAGTAATTTCTCCGCATTGCAAGGTGCAATTCTGAAATTTTTTGCTATTTCCTGCTCCTCTTAGTATGGTAAAGAAGATTCAAAGAGAGTGAGATGCCAGCTCCTTTTATTCAGTCAGTAGCTTCAAACATTTCTGGTATATGAATAACATGATGTTTTTCAATGGCAAAAATCAATGAATATTGTAAATGCACAAACAGTAATTTCTCCGCATTGCAAGGTGCAAGTCTGAAATTTTTTGCTTTTTCCTGCTCCTCTTAGCATGATAAAAAGATTCAAAGAGAGTGAGATGCCAGCTCCTTTCATTCAGTCAGTAGCTTCAAACATTTCTGGTATATGAATAACATGATGTTTTTCAATGGCAAAAATCAATGAATATTGTAAATGCACAAACAGTAATTTCTCCGCATTGCAAGGTGCAATTCTGAAATTTTTTGCTTTTTCCTGCTCCTCTTAGCATGATAAAGAAGATTCAAAGAGAGTGAGATGCCAGCTCCTTTCATTCAGTCAGTAGCTTCAATCATTTCTGGACGTTTTTCAATGGCAAAAATCAATGAATATTGTAAATGCACAAACAGTAATTTCTCCGCATTGCAAGGTGCAATTCTGAAATTTTTTGCTTTTTCCTGCTCCTCTTACCATGATAAACAAGATTCAAAGAGAGTGAGATGCCAGCTCCTTTCATTCAGTCAGTAGCTTCAATCATTTCTGGACGTTTTTCAAAGGCAAAAATCAATGAATATTGTAAATGCACAAACAGTAATTTCTCCGCATTGCAAGGTGCAATTCTGAAATTTTTTGCTTTTTCCTGCTCCTCTTAGCACGATAAAGAAGATTCAAAGAGAGTGAGATGCCAGCTCCTTTCATTCAGTCAGTAGCTTCAAACATTTCTGGTATATGAATAACATGATGTTTTTCAATGGCAAAAATCAATGAATATTGTAAATGCACAAACAGTAATTTCTCCGCATTGCAAGGTGCAATTCTGAAATTTTTTGCTTTTTCCTGCTCCTCTTAGCATGATAAAGAAGATTCAAAGAGAGTGAGATGCCAGCTCCTTTCATTCAGTCAGTAGCTTCAATCATTTCTGGACGTTTTTCAATTGCAAAAATCAATGAATATTGTAAATGCACAAACAGTAATTTCTCCGCATTGCAAGGTGCAATTCTGAAATTTTTTGCTTTTTCCTGCTCCTCTTAGCATGATAAAGACGATTCAAAGAGAGTGAGATGCCAGCTACTTTCATTCAGTCAGTAGCTTCAATCATTTCTGGTATATGAATAACATGATGTTTTTCAATGGCAAAAATCAATGAATATTGTAAATGCACAAACAGTAATTTCTCCGCATTGCAAGGTGCAATTCTGAAATTTTTTGCTTTTTCCTGCTGCTCTTAGCATGATAAAGAAGATTCAAAGAGAGTGAGATGCCAGCTCCTTTCATTCAGTCAGTAGCTTCAATCATTTCTGGTATATGAATAACATGATGTTTTTCAATGGCAAAAATCAATGAATATTGTAAATGCACAAACAGTAATTTATCCGCATTGCAAGGTGCAATTCTGAAATTTTTTGCTTTTTCCTGCTCCTCTTAGCATGATAAAGAAGATTCAAAGAGAGTGAGATGCCAGCTCCTTTCATTCAGTCAGTAGCTTCAAACATTTCTGGTATATGAATAACATGATGATTTTCAATGGCAAAAATCAATGAATATTGTAAATGCACAAACAGTAATTTCTCCGCATTGCAAGGTGCAATTCTGAAATTTTTTGCTTTTTCCTGCTCCTCTTAGCATGATAAAGAAGATTCAAAGAGAGTGAGATGCCAGCTCCTTTCATTCAGTCAGTAGCTTCAATCATTTCTGGACGTTTTTCAATGGCAAAAATCAATGAATATTGTAAATGCACAAACAGTAATTTCTCCGCATTGCAAGGTGCAATTCTGAAATTTTTTGCTTTTTCCTGCTCCTCTTAGCATGATAAAGAAGATTCAAAGAGAGTGAGATGCCAGCTCCTTTCATTCAGTCAGTAGCTTCAATCATTTCTGGTATATGAATAACATGATGTTTTTCAATGGCAAAAATCAATGAATTTTGTAAATGCACAAACAGTAATTTCTCCGCATTGCAAGGTGCAATTCTGAAATTTTTTGCTTTTTCCTGCTCCTCTTAGCATGATAAAGAAGATTCAAAGAGAGTGAGATGCCAGCTCCTTTCATTCAGTCAGTAGCTTCAATCATTTCTGGACGTTTTTCAATGGCAAAAATCAATGAATTGTAAATGCACAAACAGTAATTTCTCCGCATTGCAAGGTGCAATTCTGAAATTTTTTGCTTTTTCCTGCTCCTCTTAGCATGATAAAGAAGATTCAAAGAGAGTGAGATGCCAGCTCCTTTCATTCAGTCAGTAGCTTCAAACATTTCTGGTATATGAATAACATGATGTTTTTCAATGGCAAAAATCAATGAATATTTTAAATGCACAAACAGTGATTTCTCCGCATTGCAAGGTGCAATTCTGAAATTTTTTGCTTTTTCCTGCTCCTCTTTGCATGATAAAGAAGATTTAAAGAGAGTGAGATGCCAGCTCCTTTCGTTCAGTCAGTAGCTTCAATCATTTCTGGACGTTTTTCAATGGCAAAAATCATTGAATATTGTAAATGCACAAACATTAATTTCTCCGCATTGCAAGGTGCAATTCTGAAATTTTTTACTTTTTCCTGCTCCTCTTAGCATGATAAAGAAGATTCAAAGAGAGTGAGATGCCAGCTCCTTTCATTCAGTCAGTAGCTTCAATCATTTCTGGTATATGAATAACATGATGTTTTTCAATGGCAAAAATCAATGAATATTGTAAATGCACAAACAGTAATTTCTCCGCATTGCAAGGTGCAATTCTGAAATTTTTTACTTTTTCCTGCTCCTCTTAGCATGATAAAGAAGATTCAAAGAGAGTGAGATGCCAGCTCTTTCATTCAGTCAGTAGCTTCAATCATTTCTGGTATATGAATAACATGATGTTTTTCAATGGCAAAAATCAATGAATATAGTAAATGCACAAACAGTAATTTCTCCGCATTGCAAGGTGCAATTCTGAAATTTTTTGCTTTTTCCTGCTCCTCTTAGCATGATAAAGAAGATTCAAAGAGAGTGAGATGCCAGCTCCTTTCATTCAGTCAGTAGCTTCAATCATTTCTGGACGTTTTTCAATGGCAAAAATCAATGAATATTGTAAATGCACAAACAGTAATTTCTCCGCATTGCAAGGTGCAATTCTGAAATTTTTTGCTTTTTCGTGCTCCTCTTAGCATGATAAACAAGATTCAAAGAGAGTGAGATGCCAGCTCCTTTCATTCAGTCAGTAGCTTCAATCATTTCTGGACGTTTTTCAATGGCAAAAATCAATGAATATTGTAAATGCACAAACAGTAATTTCTCCGCATTGCAAGGTGCAATTCTGAAATTTTTTACTTTTTCCTGCTCCTCTTAGCATGATAAAGAAGATTCAAAGAGAGTGAGATGCCAGCTCCTTTCATTCAGTCAGTAGCTTCAATCATTTCTGGTATATGAATAACATGATGTTTTTCAATCGCAAAAATCAATGAATATTGTAAATGCACAAACAGTAATTTCTCCGCATTGCAAGGTGCAATTCTGAAATTTTTTGCTTTTTCCTGCTCCTCTTAGCATGATAAAGAAGATTCAAAGAGAGTGAGATGCCAGCTCCTTTCATTCAGTCAGTAGCTTCAATCATTTCTGGACGTTTTTCAATGGCAAAAATCAATGAATATTGTAAATGCACAAACAGTAATTTCTCCACATTGCAAGGTGCAATTCTGAAATTTTTTGCTTTTTCCTGCTCCTCTTAGCATGATAAAGAAGATTCAAAGAGAGTGAGATGCCAGCTCCTTTCATTCAGTCAGTAGCTTCAATCATTTCTGGACGTTTTTCAATGGCAAAAATCAATGAATATTGTAAATGCACAAACAGTAATTTCTCCACATTGCAAGGTGCAATTCTGAAATTTTTTGCTTTTTCCTGCTCCTCTTAGCATGATAAAGAAGATTCAAAGAGAGTGAGATGCCAGCTCCTTTCATTCAGTCAGTAGCTTCAATCATTTCTGGACGTTTTTCAATGGCAAAAATCAATGAATATTGTAAATGCACAAACAGTAATTTCTCCGCATTGCAAGGTGCAATTCTGAAATTTTTTGCTTTTTCCTGCTCCTCTTAGCATGATAAAGAAGATTCAAAGAGAGTGAGGTGCCAGCTCCTTTCATTCAGTCAGGAGCTTCAAACATTTCTGGTATATGAATAACATGTTTTTCAATGGCAAAAATCAATGAATATTGTAAATGCACAAACAGTAATTTCTCCGCATTGCAAGGTGCAATTTTGAAATTTTTTGCTTTTTCCTGCTCCTCTTAGCATGATAAAGAAGATTCAAAGAGAGTGAGATGCCAGCTCCTTTCATTCAGTCAGTAGCTTCAATCATTTCTCTACGTTTTTCAATGGCAAAAATCAATGAATATTGTAAATGCACAAACAGTAATTTCTCCGCATTGCAAGGTGCAATTCTGAAATTTTTTGCTTTTTCCTGCTCCTCTTAGCATGATAAAGAAGATTCAAAGAGAGTGAGATGCCAGCTCCTTTCATTCAGTCAGTAGCTTCAATCATTTCTGGACGTTTTTCAATGGCAAAAATCAATGAATATTGTAAATGCACAAACTGTAATTTCTCCGCATTGCAAGGTGCAATTCTGAAATTTTTTGCTTTTTCCTGCTCCTCTTAGCATGATAAAGAAGATTCAAAGAGAGTGAGATGCCAGCTCCTTTCATTCAGTCAGTAGCTTCAATCATTTCTGGACGTTTTTCAATGGCAAAAATCAATGAATATTGTAAATGCACAAACAGTAATTTCTCCGCATTGCAAGGTGCAATTCTGAAATTTTTTGCTTTTTCCTGCTCCACTTAGCATGATAAAGAAGTTTCAGAGAGAGTGAGATGCCAGCTCCTTTCATTCAGTCAGTAGCTTCAATCATTTCTGGACGTTTTTCAATGGCAAAAATCAATGAATATTGTAAATGCACAAACAGTAATTTCTCCGCATTGCAAGGTGCAATTCTGAAATTTTTTGCTTTTTCCTGCTCCTCTTAGCATGATAAAGAAGATTCAAAGAGAGTGAGATGTCAGCTCCTTTCATTCAGTAAGTAGCTTCAAACATTTCTGGTATATGAATAACATGATGTTTTTCAATGGCAAAAATCAATGAATATTGTAAATGCACAAACAGTAATTTCTCCGCATTGCAAGGTGCAATTCTGAAATTTTTTGCTTTTTCCTGCTCCTCTTAGCATGATAAAGAAGATTCAAAGAGAGTGAGATGCCAGCTCCTTTCATTCAGTCAGTAGCTTCAATCATTTCTGGTATATGAATAACATGATGTTTTTCAATGGCAAAAATCAATGAATTTTGTAAATGCACAAACAGTAATTTCTCAGCATTGCAAGGTGCAATTCTGAAATTTTTTGCTTTTTCCTGCTCCTCTTAGCATGATAAAGAAGATTCAAAGAGAGTGAGATGCCAGCTCCTTTCATTGTCAGTAGCTTCAATCATTTCTGGACGTTTTCCAATGGCAAAAATCAATGAATATTGTAAATGCACAAACAGTAATTTCTCCGCATTGCAAGGTGCAATTCTGAAATTTTTTGCTTTTTCCTGCTCCTCTTAGCATTATGAAGAAGATTCAAAGAGAGTGAGATACCAGCTCCTTTCATTCAGTCAGTAGCTTCAAACATTTCTGGTATATGAATAACATGATGTTTTTCAATGGCAAAAATCAATGAATTTTGTAAATGCACAAACAGTAATTTCTCCGCATTGCAAGGCGCAATTCTGAAATTTTTTGCTTTTTCCTGCTCCTCTTAGCATGGTAAAGAAGATTCAAAGAGAGTGAGATGCCAGCTCCTTTCATTCAGTCAGTAGCTTCAATCATTTCTGGACATTTTTCAATGGCAAAAATCAATGAATATTGTAAATGCACAAACAGTAATTTCTCCGCATTGCAAGGTGCAATTCTGAAATTTTTTGCTTTTTCCTGCTCCTCTTAGCATGATAAAGAAGATTCAAAGAGAGTGAGATGCCAGCTCCTTTCATTCAGTCAGTAGCTTCAATCATTTCTGGACGTTTTTCAATGGCAAAAATCAATGAATATTGTAAATGCACAAACAGTAATTTCTCCGCATTGCAAGGTGCAATTCTGAAATTTTTTGCTTTTTCCTGCTCCTCTTAGCATGATAAAGAAGATTCAAAGAGAGTGAGGTGCCAGCTCCTTTCATTCAGTCAGGAGCTTCAAACATTTCTGGTATATGAATAACATGTTTTTCAATGGCAAAAATCAATGAATATTGTAAATGCACAAACAGTAATTTCTCCGCATTGCAAGGTGCAATTCTGAAATTTTTTGCTTTTTCCTGCTCCTCTTAGCATGATAAAGAAGATTCAAAGAGAGTGAGATGCCAGCTCCTTTCATTCAGTCAGTAGCTTCAATCATTTCTGGACGTTTTTCAATGGCAAAAATCAATGAATATTGTAAATGCACAAACAGTAATTTCTCCGCATTGCAAGGTGCAATTCTGAAATTTTTTGCTTTTTCCTGCTCCTCTTAGCATGATAAAGAAGATTCAAAGAGAGTGAGATGCCAGCTCCTTTCATTCAGTCAGTAGCTTCAATCATTTCTGGACGTTTTTCAATGGCAAAAATCAATGAATATTGTAAATGCACAAACAGTAATTTCTCCGCATTGCAAGGTGCAATTCTGAAATTTTTTGCTTTTTCCTGCTCCTCTTAGCATGATAAAGAAGATTCAAAGAGAGTGAGATGCCAGCTCCTTTCATTCAGTCAGTAGCTTCAATCATTTCTGGACGTTTTTCAATGGCAAAAATCAATGAATATTGTAAATGCACAAACAGTAATTTCTCCACATTGCAAGGTGCAATTCTGAAATTTTTTGCTTTTTCCTGCTCCTCTTAGCATTATGAAGAAGATTCAAAGAGAGTGAGATGCCAGCTCCTTTCATTCAGTCAGTAGCTTCAAACATTTCTGGTATATGAATAACATGATGTTTTTCAATGGCAAAAATCAATGAATATTGTAAATGCACAAACAGTAATTTCTCCGCATTGCAAGGTGCAATTCTGAAATTTTTTGCTTTTTCCTGCTCCTCTTAGCATGATAAAGAAGATTCAAAGAGAGTGAGATGCCAGCTCCATTCGTTCAGTCAGTAGCTTCAATCATTTCTGGACGTTTTTCAATGGCAAAAATAATTGAATATTGTAAATGCACAAACAGTAATTTCTCCGCATTGCAAGATGCAATTCTGAAATTTTTTACTTTTTCCTGCTCCTCTTAGCATGATAAAGAAGATTCAAAGAGAGTGAGATGCCAGCTCCTTTCATTCAGTCAGTAGCTTCAATCATTTATGGTATATGAATAACATGATGTTTTTCAATCGCAAAAATCAATGAATATTGTAAATGCACAAACAGTAATTTCTCCGCATTGCAAGGTGCAATTCTGAAATTTTTTGCTTTTTCCTGCTCCTCTTAGCATGATAAAGAAGATTCAAAGAGAGTGAGATGCCAGCTCCTTTCATTCAGTCAGTAGCTTCAATCATTTCTGGACGTTTTTCAATGGCAAAAATCGATGAATATTGTAAATGCACAAACAGTAATTTCTCCGCATTGCAAGGTGCAATTCTGAAATTTTTTACTTTTTCCTGCTCCTCTTAGCATGATAAAGAAGATTCAAAGAGAGTGAGATGCCAGCTCCTTTCATTCAGTCAGTAGCTTCAATCATTTCTGGTATATGAATAACATGATGTTTTTCAATGGCAAAAATCAATGAATTTTGTAAATGCACAAACAGTAATTTCTCCGCATTGCAAGACGCAATTCTGAAATTTTTTGCTTTTTCCTGCTCCTCTTAGCATGATAAAGAAGATTCAAAGAGAGTGAGATGCCAGCTCCTTTCATTCAGTCAGTAGCTTCAATCATTTCTGGACGTTTTTCAATGGCAAAAATCAATGAATATTGTAAATGCACAAACAGTAATTTCTCCGCATTGCAAGGTGCAATTCTGAAATTTTTTGCTTTTTCCTGCTCCTCTTAGCATGATAAAGAAGATTCAAAGAGAGTGAGATGCCAGCTCCTTTCATTCAGTCAGTAGCTTCAATCATTTCTGGACGTTTTTCAATGGCAAAAATCAATGAATATTGTAAATGCACAAACAGTAATTTCTCCGCATTGCAAGGTGCAATTCTGAAATTTTTTGCTTTTTCCTGCTCCTCTTAGCATGATAAAGAAGATTCAAAGAGAGTGAGGTGCCAGCTCCTTTCATTCAGTCAGTAGCTTCAAACATTTCTGGTATATGAATAACATGTTTTTCAATGGCAAAAATCAATGAATATTGTAAATGCACAAACAGTAATTTCTCCGCATTGCAAGGTGCAATTCTGAAATTTTTTGCTTTTTCCTGCTCCACTTAGCATGATAAAGAAGATTCAAAGAGAGTGAGATGCCAGCTCCTTTCATTCAGTCAGTAGCTTCAATCATTTCTGGACGTTTTTCAATGGCAAAAATCAATGAATATTGTAAATGCACAAACTGTAATTTCTCCGCATTGCAAGGTGCAATTCTGAAATTTTTTGCTTTTTCCTGCTCCTCTTAGCATGATAAAGAAGATTCAAAGAGAGTGAGATGCCAGCTCCTTTCATTCAGTCAGTAGCTTCAATCATTTCTGGACGTTTTTCAATGGCAAAAATCAATGAATATTGTAAATGCACAAACAGTAATTTCTCCGCATTGCAAGGTGCAATTCTGAAATTTTTTGCTTTTTCCTGCTCCTCTTAGCATGTTAAAGAAGATTCAAAGAGAGTGAGATTCCAGCTCCTTTCATTCAGTCAGTAGCTTCAAACATTTCTGGTATATGAATAACATGATGTTTTTCAATGGCAAAAATCAATGAATATTGTAAATGCACAAACAGTAATTTCTCCGCATTGCAAGGTGCAAGTCTGAAATTTTTTGCTTTTTCCTGCTCCTCTTAGCATGATAAAGAAGATTCAAAGAGAGTGAGATGCCAGCTCCTTTCATTCAGTCAGTAGCTTCAATCATTTCTGGACGTTTTTCAATGGCAAAAATCAATGAATATTGTAAATGCACAAACTGTAATTTCTCCGCATTGCAAGGTGCAATTCTGAAATTTTTTGCTTTTTCCTGCTCCTCTTAGCATGATAAAGAAGATTCAAAGAGAGTGAGATGCCAGCTCCTTTCATTCAGTCAGTAGCTTCAATCATTTCTGGACGTTTTTCAATGGCAAAAATCAATGAATATTGTAAATGCACAAACAGTAATTTCTCCGCATTGCAAGGTGCAATTCTGAAATTTTTTGCTATTTCCTGCTCCTCTTAGTATGGTAAAGAAGATTCAAAGAGAGTGAGATGCCAGCTCCTTTTATTCAGTCAGTAGCTTCAAACATTTCTGGTATATGAATAACATGATGTTTTTCAATGGCAAAAATCAATGAATATTGTAAATGCACAAACAGTAATTTCTCCGCATTGCAAGGTGCAAGTCTGAAATTTTTTGCTTTTTCCTGCTCCTCTTAGCATGATAAAAAGATTCAAAGAGAGTGAGATGCCAGCTCCTTTCATTCAGTCAGTAGCTTCAAACATTTCTGGTATATGAATAACATGATGTTTTTCAATGGCAAAAATCAATGAATATTGTAAATGCACAAACAGTAATTTCTCCGCATTGCAAGGTGCAATTCTGAAATTTTTTGCTTTTTCCTGCTCCTCTTAGCATGATAAAGAAGATTCAAAGAGAGTGAGATGCCAGCTCCTTTCATTCAGTCAGTAGCTTCAATCATTTCTGGACGTTTTTCAATGGCAAAAATCAATGAATATTGTAAATGCACAAACAGTAATTTCTCCGCATTGCAAGGTGCAATTCTGAAATTTTTTGCTTTTTCCTGCTCCTCTTACCATGATAAACAAGATTCAAAGAGAGTGAGATGCCAGCTCCTTTCATTCAGTCAGTAGCTTCAATCATTTCTGGACGTTTTTCAAAGGCAAAAATCAATGAATATTGTAAATGCACAAACAGTAATTTCTCCGCATTGCAAGGTGCAATTCTGAAATTTTTTGCTTTTTCCTGCTCCTCTTAGCACGATAAAGAAGATTCAAAGAGAGTGAGATGCCAGCTCCTTTCATTCAGTCAGTAGCTTCAAACATTTCTGGTATATGAATAACATGATGTTTTTCAATGGCAAAAATCAATGAATATTGTAAATGCACAAACAGTAATTTCTCCGCATTGCAAGGTGCAATTCTGAAATTTTTTGCTTTTTCCTGCTCCTCTTAGCATGATAAAGAAGATTCAAAGAGAGTGAGATGCCAGCTCCTTTCATTCAGTCAGTAGCTTCAATCATTTCTGGACGTTTTTCAATTGCAAAAATCAATGAATATTGTAAATGCACAAACAGTAATTTCTCCGCATTGCAAGGTGCAATTCTGAAATTTTTTGCTTTTTCCTGCTCCTCTTAGCATGATAAAGACGATTCAAAGAGAGTGAGATGCCAGCTACTTTCATTCAGTCAGTAGCTTCAATCATTTCTGGTATATGAATAACATGATGTTTTTCAATGGCAAAAATCAATGAATATTGTAAATGCACAAACAGTAATTTCTCCGCATTGCAAGGTGCAATTCTGAAATTTTTTGCTTTTTCCTGCTGCTCTTAGCATGATAAAGAAGATTCAAAGAGAGTGAGATGCCAGCTCCTTTCATTCAGTCAGTAGCTTCAATCATTTCTGGTATATGAATAACATGATGTTTTTCAATGGCAAAAATCAATGAATATTGTAAATGCACAAACAGTAATTTATCCGCATTGCAAGGTGCAATTCTGAAATTTTTTGCTTTTTCCTGCTCCTCTTAGCATGATAAAGAAGATTCAAAGAGAGTGAGATGCCAGCTCCTTTCATTCAGTCAGTAGCTTCAAACATTTCTGGTATATGAATAACATGATGATTTTCAATGGCAAAAATCAATGAATATTGTAAATGCACAAACAGTAATTTCTCCGCATTGCAAGGTGCAATTCTGAAATTTTTTGCTTTTTCCTGCTCCTCTTAGCATGATAAAGAAGATTCAAAGAGAGTGAGATGCCAGCTCCTTTCATTCAGTCAGTAGCTTCAATCATTTCTGGACGTTTTTCAATGGCAAAAATCAATGAATATTGTAAATGCACAAACAGTAATTTCTCCGCATTGCAAGGTGCAATTCTGAAATTTTTTGCTTTTTCCTGCTCCTCTTAGCATGATAAAGAAGATTCAAAGAGAGTGAGATGCCAGCTCCTTTCATTCAGTCAGTAGCTTCAATCATTTCTGGTATATGAATAACATGATGTTTTTCAATGGCAAAAATCAATGAATTTTGTAAATGCACAAACAGTAATTTCTCCGCATTGCAAGGTGCAATTCTGAAATTTTTTGCTTTTTCCTGCTCCTCTTAGCATGATAAAGAAGATTCAAAGAGAGTGAGATGCCAGCTCCTTTCATTCAGTCAGTAGCTTCAATCATTTCTGGACGTTTTTCAATGGCAAAAATCAATGAATTGTAAATGCACAAACAGTAATTTCTCCGCATTGCAAGGTGCAATTCTGAAATTTTTTGCTTTTTCCTGCTCCTCTTAGCATGATAAAGAAGATTCAAAGAGAGTGAGATGCCAGCTCCTTTCATTCAGTCAGTAGCTTCAAACATTTCTGGTATATGAATAACATGATGTTTTTCAATGGCAAAAATCAATGAATATTTTAAATGCACAAACAGTGATTTCTCCGCATTGCAAGGTGCAATTCTGAAATTTTTTGCTTTTTCCTGCTCCTCTTTGCATGATAAAGAAGATTTAAAGAGAGTGAGATGCCAGCTCCTTTCGTTCAGTCAGTAGCTTCAATCATTTCTGGACGTTTTTCAATGGCAAAAATCATTGAATATTGTAAATGCACAAACATTAATTTCTCCGCATTGCAAGGTGCAATTCTGAAATTTTTTACTTTTTCCTGCTCCTCTTAGCATGATAAAGAAGATTCAAAGAGAGTGAGATGCCAGCTCCTTTCATTCAGTCAGTAGCTTCAATCATTTCTGGTATATGAATAACATGATGTTTTTCAATGGCAAAAATCAATGAATATTGTAAATGCACAAACAGTAATTTCTCCGCATTGCAAGGTGCAATTCTGAAATTTTTTACTTTTTCCTGCTCCTCTTAGCATGATAAAGAAGATTCAAAGAGAGTGAGATGCCAGCTCTTTCATTCAGTCAGTAGCTTCAATCATTTCTGGTATATGAATAACATGATGTTTTTCAATGGCAAAAATCAATGAATATTGTAAATGCACAAACAGTAATTTATCCGCATTGCAAGGTGCAATTCTGAAATTTTTTGCTTTTTCCTGCTCCTCTTAGCATGATAAAGAAGATTCAAAGAGAGTGAGATGCCAGCTCCTTTCATTCAGTCAGTAGCTTCAAACATTTCTGGTATATGAATAACATGATGATTTTCAATGGCAAAAATCAATGAATATTGTAAATGCACAAACAGTAATTTCTCCGCATTGCAAGGTGCAATTCTGAAATTTTTTGCTTTTTCCTGCTCCTCTTAGCATGATAAAGAAGATTCAAAGAGAGTGAGATGCCAGCTCCTTTCATTCAGTCAGTAGCTTCAATCATTTCTGGACATTTTTCAATGGCAAAAATCAATGAATATTGTAAATGCACAAACAGTAATTTCTCCGCATTGCAAGGTGCAATTCTGAAATTTTTTGCTTTTTCCTGCTCCTCTTAGCATGATAAAGAAGATTCAAAGAGAGTGAGATGCCAGCTCCTTTCATTCAGTCAGTAGCTTCAATCATTTCTGGTATATGAATAACATGATGTTTTTCAATGGCAAAAATCAATGAATTTTGTAAATGCACAAACAGTAATTTCTCCGCATTGCAAGGTGCAATTCTGAAATTTTTTGCTTTTTCCTGCTCCTCTTAGCATGATAAAGAAGATTCAAAGAGAGTGAGATGCCAGCTCCTTTCATTCAGTCAGTAGCTTCAATCATTTCTGGACGTTTTTCAATGGCAAAAATCAATGAATTGTAAATGCACAAACAGTAATTTCTCCGCATTGCAAGGTGCAATTCTGAAATTTTTTGCTTTTTCCTGCTCCTCTTAGCATGATAAAGAAGATTCAAAGAGAGTGAGATGCCAGCTCCTTTCATTCAGTCAGTAGCTTCAAACATTTCTGGTATATGAATAACATGATGTTTTTCAATGGCAAAAATCAATGAATATTTTAAATGCACAAACAGTGATTTCTCCGCATTGCAAGGTGCAATTCTGAAATTTTTTGCTTTTTCCTGCTCCTCTTTGCATGATAAAGAAGATTTAAAGAGAGCGAGATGCCAGCTCCTTTCGTTCAGTCAGTAGCTTCAATCATTTCTGGACGTTTTTCAATGGCAAAAATCATTGAATATTGTAAATGCACAAACATTAATTTCTCTGCATTGCAAGGTGCAATTCTGAAATTTTTTACTTTTTCCTGCTCCTCTTAGCATGATAAAGAAGATTCAAAGAGAGTGAGATGCCAGCTCCTTTCATTCAGTCAGTAGCTTCAATCATTTCTGGTATATGAATAACATGATGTTTTTCAATGGCAAAAATCAATGAATATTGTAAATGCACAAACAGTAATTTCTCCGCATTGCAAGGTGCAATTCTGAAATTTTTTACTTTTTCCTGCTCCTCTTAGCATGATAAAGAAGATTCAAAGAGAGTGAGATGCCAGCTCTTTCATTCAGTCAGTAGCTTCAATCATTTCTGGTATATGAATAACATGATGTTTTTCAATGGCAAAAATCAATGAATATAGTAAATGCACAAACAGTAATTTCTCCGCATTGCAAGGTGCAATTCTGAAATTTTTTGCTTTTTCCTGCTCCTCTTAGCATGATAAAGAAGATTCAAAGAGAGTGAGATGCCAGCTCCTTTCATTCAGTCAGTAGCTTCAATCATTTCTGGACGTTTTTCAATGGCAAAAATCAATGAATATTGTAAATGCACAAACAGTAATTTCTCCGCATTGCAAGGTGCAATTCTGAAATTTTTTGCTTTTTCGTGCTCCTCTTAGCATGATAAACAAGATTCAAAGAGAGTGAGATGCCAGCTCCTTTCATTCAGTCAGTAGCTTCAATCATTTCTGGACGTTTTTCAATGGCAAAAATCATTGAATATTGTAAATGCACAAACAGTAATTTCTCCGCATTGCAAGGTGCAATTCTGAAATTTTTTACTTTTTCCTGCTCCTCTTAGCATGATAAAGAAGATTCAAAGAGAGTGAGATGCCAGCTCCTTTCATTCAGTCAGTAGCTTCAATCATTTCTGGTATATGAATAACATGATGTTTTTCAATCGCAAAAATCAATGAATATTGTAAATGCACAAACAGTAATTTCTCCGCATTGCAAGGTGCAATTCTGAAATTTTTTGCTTTTTCCTGCTCCTCTTAGCATGATAAAGAAGATTCAAAGAGAGTGAGATGCCAGCTCCTTTCATTCAGTCAGTAGCTTCAATCATTTCTGGACGTTTTTCAATGGCAAAAATCAATGAATATTGTAAATGCACAAACAGTAATTTCTCCACATTGCAAGGTGCAATTCTGAAATTTTTTGCTTTTTCCTGCTCCTCTTAGCATGATAAAGAAGATTCAAAGAGAGTGAGATGCCAGCTCCTTTCATTCAGTCAGTAGCTTCAATCATTTCTGGTATATGAATAACATGATGTTTTTCAATGGCAAAAATCAATGAATATTGTAAATGCACAAACAGTAATTTCTCCGCATTGCAAGGTGCAATTCTGAAATTTTTTACTTTTTCCTGCTCCTCTTAGCATGATAAAGAAGATTCAAAGAGAGTGAGATGCCAGCTCTTTCATTCAGTCAGTAGCTTCAATCATTTCTGGTATATGAATAACATGATGTTTTTCAATGGCAAAAATCAATGAATATTGTAAATGCACAAACAGTAATTTATCCGCATTGCAAGGTGCAATTCTGAAATTTTTTGCTTTTTCCTGCTCCTCTTAGCATGATAAAGAAGATTCAAAGAGAGTGAGATGCCAGCTCCTTTCATTCAGTCAGTAGCTTCAAACATTTCTGGTATATGAATAACATGATGATTTTCAATGGCAAAAATCAATGAATATTGTAAATGCACAAACAGTAATTTCTCCGCATTGCAAGGTGCAATTCTGAAATTTTTTGCTTTTTCCTGCTCCTCTTAGCATGATAAAGAAGATTCAAAGAGAGTGAGATGCCAGCTCCTTTCATTCAGTCAGTAGCTTCAATCATTTCTGGACATTTTTCAATGGCAAAAATCAATGAATATTGTAAATGCACAAACAGTAATTTCTCCGCATTGCAAGGTGCAATTCTGAAATTTTTTGCTTTTTCCTGCTCCTCTTAGCATGATAAAGAAGATTCAAAGAGAGTGAGATGCCAGCTCCTTTCATTCAGTCAGTAGCTTCAATCATTTCTGGACGTTTTTCAATGGCAAAAATCAATGAATTGTAAATGCACAAACAGTAATTTCTCCGCATTGCAAGGTGCAATTCTGAAATTTTTTGCTTTTTCCTGCTCCTCTTAGCATGATAAAGAAGATTCAAAGAGAGTGAGATGCCAGCTCCTTTCATTCAGTCAGTAGCTTCAAACATTTCTGGTATATGAATAACATGATGTTTTTCAATGGCAAAAATCAATGAATATTTTAAATGCACAAACAGTGATTTCTCCGCATTGCAAGGTGCAATTCTGAAATTTTTTGCTTTTTCCTGCTCCTCTTTGCATGATAAAGAAGATTTAAAGAGAGCGAGATGCCAGCTCCTTTCGTTCAGTCAGTAGCTTCAATCATTTCTGGACGTTTTTCAATGGCAAAAATCATTGAATATTGTAAATGCACAAACATTAATTTCTCTGCATTGCAAGGTGCAATTCTGAAATTTTTTACTTTTTCCTGCTCCTCTTAGCATGATAAAGAAGATTCAAAGAGAGTGAGATGCCAGCTCCTTTCATTCAGTCAGTAGCTTCAATCATTTCTGGTATATGAATAACATGATGTTTTTCAATGGCAAAAATCAATGAATATTGTAAATGCACAAACAGTAATTTCTCCGCATTGCAAGGTGCAATTCTGAAATTTTTTACTTTTTCCTGCTCCTCTTAGCATGATAAAGAAGATTCAAAGAGAGTGAGATGCCAGCTCTTTCATTCAGTCAGTAGCTTCAATCATTTCTGGTATATGAATAACATGATGTTTTTCAATGGCAAAAATCAATGAATATAGTAAATGCACAAACAGTAATTTCTCCGCATTGCAAGGTGCAATTCTGAAATTTTTTGCTTTTTCCTGCTCCTCTTAGCATGATAAAGAAGATTCAAAGAGAGTGAGATGCCAGCTCCTTTCATTCAGTCAGTAGCTTCAATCATTTCTGGACGTTTTTCAATGGCAAAAATCAATGAATATTGTAAATGCACAAACAGTAATTTCTCCGCATTGCAAGGTGCAATTCTGAAATTTTTTGCTTTTTCCTGCTCCTCTTAGCATGATAAAGAAGATTCAAAGAGAGTGAGATGCCAGCTCCTTTCATTCAGTCAGTAGCTTCAATCATTTCTGGTATATGAATAACATGATGTTTTTCAATGGCAAAAATCAATGAATTTTGTAAATGCACAAACAGTAATTTCTCCGCATTGCAAGGTGCAATTCTGAAATTTTTTGCTTTTTCCTGCTCCTCTTAGCATGATAAAGAAGATTCAAAGAGAGTGAGATGCCAGCTCCTTTCATTCAGTCAGTAGCTTCAATCATTTCTGGACGTTTTTCAATGGCAAAAATCAATGAATTGTAAATGCACAAACAGTAATTTCTCCGCATTGCAAGGTGCAATTCTGAAATTTTTTGCTTTTTCCTGCTCCTCTTAGCATGATAAAGAAGATTCAAAGAGAGTGAGATGCCAGCTCCTTTCATTCAGTCAGTAGCTTCAAACATTTCTGGTATATGAATAACATGATGTTTTTCAATGGCAAAAATCAATGAATATTTTAAATGCACAAACAGTGATTTCTCCGCATTGCAAGGTGCAATTCTGAAATTTTTTGCTTTTTCCTGCTCCTCTTTGCATGATAAAGAAGATTTAAAGAGAGTGAGATGCCAGCTCCTTTCGTTCAGTCAGTAGCTTCAATCATTTCTGGACGTTTTTCAATGGCAAAAATCATTGAATATTGTAAATGCACAAACATTAATTTCTCCGCATTGCAAGGTGCAATTCTGAAATTTTTTACTTTTTCCTGCTCCTCTTAGCATGATAAAGAAGATTCAAAGAGAGTGAGATGCCAGCTCCTTTCATTCAGTCAGTAGCTTCAATCATTTCTGGTATATGAATAACATGATGTTTTTCAATGGCAAAAATCAATGAATATTGTAAATGCACAAACAGTAATTTCTCCGCATTGCAAGGTGCAATTCTGAAATTTTTTACTTTTTCCTGCTCCTCTTAGCATGATAAAGAAGATTCAAAGAGAGTGAGATGCCAGCTCTTTCATTCAGTCAGTAGCTTCAATCATTTCTGGTATATGAATAACATGATGTTTTTCAATGGCAAAAATCAATGAATATTGTAAATGCACAAACAGTAATTTATCCGCATTGCAAGGTGCAATTCTGAAATTTTTTGCTTTTTCCTGCTCCTCTTAGCATGATAAAGAAGATTCAAAGAGAGTGAGATGCCAGCTCCTTTCATTCAGTCAGTAGCTTCAAACATTTCTGGTATATGAATAACATGATGATTTTCAATGGCAAAAATCAATGAATATTGTAAATGCACAAACAGTAATTTCTCCGCATTGCAAGGTGCAATTCTGAAATTTTTTGCTTTTTCCTGCTCCTCTTAGCATGATAAAGAAGATTCAAAGAGAGTGAGATGCCAGCTCCTTTCATTCAGTCAGTAGCTTCAATCATTTCTGGACATTTTTCAATGGCAAAAATCAATGAATATTGTAAATGCACAAACAGTAATTTCTCCGCATTGCAAGGTGCAATTCTGAAATTTTTTGCTTTTTCCTGCTCCTCTTAGCATGATAAAGAAGATTCAAAGAGAGTGAGATGCCAGCTCCTTTCATTCAGTCAGTAGCTTCAATCATTTCTGGTATATGAATAACATGATGTTTTTCAATGGCAAAAATCAATGAATTTTGTAAATGCACAAACAGTAATTTCTCCGCATTGCAAGGTGCAATTCTGAAATTTTTTGCTTTTTCCTGCTCCTCTTAGCATGATAAAGAAGATTCAAAGAGAGTGAGATGCCAGCTCCTTTCATTCAGTCAGTAGCTTCAATCATTTCTGGACGTTTTTCAATGGCAAAAATCAATGAATTGTAAATGCACAAACAGTAATTTCTCCGCATTGCAAGGTGCAATTCTGAAATTTTTTGCTTTTTCCTGCTCCTCTTAGCATGATAAAGAAGATTCAAAGAGAGTGAGATGCCAGCTCCTTTCATTCAGTCAGTAGCTTCAAACATTTCTGGTATATGAATAACATGATGTTTTTCAATGGCAAAAATCAATGAATATTTTAAATGCACAAACAGTGATTTCTCCGCATTGCAAGGTGCAATTCTGAAATTTTTTGCTTTTTCCTGCTCCTCTTTGCATGATAAAGAAGATTTAAAGAGAGCGAGATGCCAGCTCCTTTCGTTCAGTCAGTAGCTTCAATCATTTCTGGACGTTTTTCAATGGCAAAAATCATTGAATATTGTAAATGCACAAACATTAATTTCTCTGCATTGCAAGGTGCAATTCTGAAATTTTTTACTTTTTCCTGCTCCTCTTAGCATGATAAAGAAGATTCAAAGAGAGTGAGATGCCAGCTCCTTTCATTCAGTCAGTAGCTTCAATCATTTCTGGTATATGAATAACATGATGTTTTTCAATGGCAAAAATCAATGAATATTGTAAATGCACAAACAGTAATTTCTCCGCATTGCAAGGTGCAATTCTGAAATTTTTTACTTTTTCCTGCTCCTCTTAGCATGATAAAGAAGATTCAAAGAGAGTGAGATGCCAGCTCTTTCATTCAGTCAGTAGCTTCAATCATTTCTGGTATATGAATAACATGATGTTTTTCAATGGCAAAAATCAATGAATATAGTAAATGCACAAACAGTAATTTCTCCGCATTGCAAGGTGCAATTCTGAAATTTTTTGCTTTTTCCTGCTCCTCTTAGCATGATAAAGAAGATTCAAAGAGAGTGAGATGCCAGCTCCTTTCATTCAGTCAGTAGCTTCAATCATTTCTGGACGTTTTTCAATGGCAAAAATCAATGAATATTGTAAATGCACAAACAGTAATTTCTCCGCATTGCAAGGTGCAATTCTGAAATTTTTTGCTTTTTCGTGCTCCTCTTAGCATGATAAACAAGATTCAAAGAGAGTGAGATGCCAGCTCCTTTCATTCAGTCAGTAGCTTCAATCATTTCTGGACGTTTTTCAATGGCAAAAATCATTGAATATTGTAAATGCACAAACAGTAATTTCTCCGCATTGCAAGGTGCAATTCTGAAATTTTTTACTTTTTCCTGCTCCTCTTAGCATGATAAAGAAGATTCAAAGAGAGTGAGATGCCAGCTCCTTTCATTCAGTCAGTAGCTTCAATCATTTCTGGTATATGAATAACATGATGTTTTTCAATCGCAAAAATCAATGAATATTGTAAATGCACAAACAGTAATTTCTCCGCATTGCAAGGTGCAATTCTGAAATTTTTTGCTTTTTCCTGCTCCTCTTAGCATGATAAAGAAGATTCAAAGAGAGTGAGATGCCAGCTCCTTTCATTCAGTCAGTAGCTTCAATCATTTCTGGACGTTTTTCAATGGCAAAAATCAATGAATATTGTAAATGCACAAACAGTAATTTCTCCACATTGCAAGGTGCAATTCTGAAATTTTTTGCTTTTTCCTGCTCCTCTTAGCATGATAAAGAAGATTCAAAGAGAGTGAGATGCCAGCTCCTTTCATTCAGTCAGTAGCTTCAATCATTTCTGGTATATGAATAACATGATGTTTTTCAATGGCAAAAATCAATGAATATTGTAAATGCACAAACAGTAATTTCTCCGCATTGCAAGGTGCAATTCTGAAATTTTTTACTTTTTCCTGCTCCTCTTAGCATGATAAAGAAGATTCAAAGAGAGTGAGATGCCAGCTCTTTCATTCAGTCAGTAGCTTCAATCATTTCTGGTATATGAATAACATGATGTTTTTCAATGGCAAAAATCAATGAATATTGTAAATGCACAAACAGTAATTTATCCGCATTGCAAGGTGCAATTCTGAAATTTTTTGCTTTTTCCTGCTCCTCTTAGCATGATAAAGAAGATTCAAAGAGAGTGAGATGCCAGCTCCTTTCATTCAGTCAGTAGCTTCAAACATTTCTGGTATATGAATAACATGATGATTTTCAATGGCAAAAATCAATGAATATTGTAAATGCACAAACAGTAATTTCTCCGCATTGCAAGGTGCAATTCTGAAATTTTTTGCTTTTTCCTGCTCCTCTTAGCATGATAAAGAAGATTCAAAGAGAGTGAGATGCCAGCTCCTTTCATTCAGTCAGTAGCTTCAATCATTTCTGGACATTTTTCAATGGCAAAAATCAATGAATATTGTAAATGCACAAACAGTAATTTCTCCGCATTGCAAGGTGCAATTCTGAAATTTTTTGCTTTTTCCTGCTCCTCTTAGCATGATAAAGAAGATTCAAAGAGAGTGAGATGCCAGCTCCTTTCATTCAGTCAGTAGCTTCAATCATTTCTGGACGTTTTTCAATGGCAAAAATCAATGAATTGTAAATGCACAAACAGTAATTTCTCCGCATTGCAAGGTGCAATTCTGAAATTTTTTGCTTTTTCCTGCTCCTCTTAGCATGATAAAGAAGATTCAAAGAGAGTGAGATGCCAGCTCCTTTCATTCAGTCAGTAGCTTCAAACATTTCTGGTATATGAATAACATGATGTTTTTCAATGGCAAAAATCAATGAATATTTTAAATGCACAAACAGTGATTTCTCCGCATTGCAAGGTGCAATTCTGAAATTTTTTGCTTTTTCCTGCTCCTCTTTGCATGATAAAGAAGATTTAAAGAGAGCGAGATGCCAGCTCCTTTCGTTCAGTCAGTAGCTTCAATCATTTCTGGACGTTTTTCAATGGCAAAAATCATTGAATATTGTAAATGCACAAACATTAATTTCTCTGCATTGCAAGGTGCAATTCTGAAATTTTTTACTTTTTCCTGCTCCTCTTAGCATGATAAAGAAGATTCAAAGAGAGTGAGATGCCAGCTCCTTTCATTCAGTCAGTAGCTTCAATCATTTCTGGTATATGAATAACATGATGTTTTTCAATGGCAAAAATCAATGAATATTGTAAATGCACAAACAGTAATTTCTCCGCATTGCAAGGTGCAATTCTGAAATTTTTTACTTTTTCCTGCTCCTCTTAGCATGATAAAGAAGATTCAAAGAGAGTGAGATGCCAGCTCTTTCATTCAGTCAGTAGCTTCAATCATTTCTGGTATATGAATAACATGATGTTTTTCAATGGCAAAAATCAATGAATATAGTAAATGCACAAACAGTAATTTCTCCGCATTGCAAGGTGCAATTCTGAAATTTTTTGCTTTTTCCTGCTCCTCTTAGCATGATAAAGAAGATTCAAAGAGAGTGAGATGCCAGCTCCTTTCATTCAGTCAGTAGCTTCAATCATTTCTGGACGTTTTTCAATGGCAAAAATCAATGAATATTGTAAATGCACAAACAGTAATTTCTCCGCATTGCAAGGTGCAATTCTGAAATTTTTTGCTTTTTCGTGCTCCTCTTAGCATGATAAACAAGATTCAAAGAGAGTGAGATGCCAGCTCCTTTCATTCAGTCAGTAGCTTCAATCATTTCTGGACGTTTTTCAATGGCAAAAATCATTGAATATTGTAAATGCACAAACAGTAATTTCTCCGCATTGCAAGGTGCAATTCTGAAATTTTTTACTTTTTCCTGCTCCTCTTAGCATGATAAAGAAGATTCAAAGAGAGTGAGATGCCAGCTCCTTTCATTCAGTCAGTAGCTTCAATCATTTCTGGTATATGAATAACATGATGTTTTTCAATCGCAAAAATCAATGAATATTGTAAATGCACAAACAGTAATTTCTCCGCATTGCAAGGTGCAATTCTGAAATTTTTTGCTTTTTCCTGCTCCTCTTAGCATGATAAAGAAGATTCAAAGAGAGTGAGATGCCAGCTCCTTTCATTCAGTCAGTAGCTTCAATCATTTCTGGACGTTTTTCAATGGCAAAAATCAATGAATATTGTAAATGCACAAACAGTAATTTCTCCACATTGCAAGGTGCAATTCTGAAATTTTTTGCTTTTTCCTGCTCCTCTTAGCATGATAAAGAAGATTCAAAGAGAGTGAGATGCCAGCTCCTTTCATTCAGTCAGTAGCTTCAATCATTTCTGGACGTTTTTCAATGGCAAAAATCAATGAATATTGTAAATGCACAAACAGTAATTTCTCCACATTGCAAGGTGCAATTCTGAAATTTTTTGCTTTTTCCTGCTCCTCTTAGCATGATAAAGAAGATTCAAAGAGAGTGAGATGCCAGCTCCTTTCATTCAGTCAGTAGCTTCAATCATTTCTGGACGTTTTTCAATGGCAAAAATCAATGAATATTGTAAATGCACAAACAGTAATTTCTCCGCATTGCAAGGTGCAATTCTGAAATTTTTTGCTTTTTCCTGCTCCTCTTAGCATGATAAAGAATATTCAAAGAGAGTGAGGTGCCAGCTCATTTCATTCAGTCAGGAGCTTCAAACATTTCTGGTATATGAATAACATGTTTTTCAATGGCAAAAATCAATGAATATTGTAAATGCACAAACAGTAATTTCTCCGCATTGCAAGGTGCAATTTTGAAATTTTTTGCTTTTTCCTGCTCCTCTTAGCATGATAAAGAAGATTCAAAGAGAGTGAGATGCCAGCTCCTTTCATTCAGTCAGTAGCTTCAATCATTTCTGGACGTTTTTCAATGGCAAAAATCAATGAATATTGTAAATGCACAAACAGTAATTTCTCCGCATTGCAAGGTGCAATTCTGAAATTTTTTGCTTTTTCCTGCTCCTCTTAGCATGATAAAGAAGATTCAAAGAGAGTGAGATGCCAGCTCCTTTCATTCAGTCAGTAGCTTCAATCATTTCTGGACGTTTTTCAATGGCAAAAATCAATGAATATTGTAAATGCACAAACTGTAATTTCTCCGCATTGCAAGGTGCAATTCTGAAATTTTTTGCTTTTTCCTGCTCCTCTTAGCATGATAAAGAAGATTCAAAGAGAGTGAGATGCCAGCTCCTTTCATTCAGTCAGTAGCTTCAATCATTTCTGGACGTTTTTCAATGGCAAAAATCAATGAATATTGTAAATGCACAAACAGTAATTTCTCCGCATTGCAAGGTGCAATTCTGAAATTTTTTGCTTTTTCCTGCTCCACTTAGCATGATAAAGAAGTTTCAGAGAGAGTGAGATGCCAGCTCCTTTCATTCAGTCAGTAGCTTCAATCATTTCTGGACGTTTTTCAATGGCAAAAATCAATGAATATTGTAAATGCACAAACAGTAATTTCTCCGCATTGCAAGGTGCAATTCTGAAATTTTTTGCTTTTTCCTGCTCCTCTTAGCATGATAAAGAAGATTCAAAGAGAGTGAGATGTCAGCTCCTTTCATTCAGTAAGTAGCTTCAAACATTTCTGGTATATGAATAACATGATGTTTTTCAATGGCAAAAATCATTGAATATTGTAAATGCACAAACAGTAATTTCTCCGCATTGCAAGGTGCAATTCTGAAATTTTTTGCTTTTTCCTGCTCCTCTTAGCATGATAAAGAAGATTCAAAGAGAGTGAGATGCCAGCTCCTTTCATTCAGTCAGTAGCTTCAATCATTTCTGGTATATGAATAACATGATGTTTTTCAATGGCAAAAATCAATGAATTTTGTAAATGCACAAACAGTAATTTCTCAGCATTGCAAGGTGCAATTCTGAAATTTTTTGCTTTTTCCTGCTCCTCTTAGCATGATAAAGAAGATTCAAAGAGAGTGAGATGCCAGCTCCTTTCATTGTCAGTAGCTTCAATCATTTCTGGACGTTTTCCAATGGCAAAAATCAATGAATATTGTAAATGCACAAACAGTAATTTCTCCGCATTGCAAGGTGCAATTCTGAAATTTTTTGCTTTTTCCTGCTCCTCTTAGCATTATGAAGAAGATTCAAAGAGAGTGAGATACCAGCTCCTTTCATTCAGTCAGTAGCTTCAAACATTTCTGGTATATGAATAACATGATGTTTTTCAATGGCAAAAATCAATGAATTTTGTAAATGCACAAACAGTAATTTCTCCGCATTGCAAGGCGCAATTCTGAAATTTTTTGCTTTTTCCTGCTCCTCTTAGCATGATAAAGAAGATTCAAAGAGAGTGAGATGCCAGCTCCTTTCATTCAGTCAGTAGCTT
The DNA here is from genome assembly GCF_046119375.1 of Phyllobates terribilis. Taxonomy (NCBI): domain Eukaryota; kingdom Metazoa; phylum Chordata; class Amphibia; order Anura; family Dendrobatidae; genus Phyllobates; species Phyllobates terribilis. The sequence goes on from NW_027363293.1 coordinate 486,973, forward strand.
CAATCATTTCTGGACATTTTTCAATGGCAAAAATCAATGAATATTGTAAATGCACAAACAGTAATTTCTCCGCATTGCAAGGTGCAATTCTGAAATTTTTTGCTTTTTCCTGCTCCTCTTAGCATGATAAAGAAGATTCAAAGAGAGTGAGATGCCAGCTCCTTTCATTCAGTCAGTAGCTTCAATCATTTCTGGACGTTTTTCAATGGCAAAAATCAATGAATATTGTAAATGCACAAACAGTAATTTCTCCGCATTGCAAGGTGCAATTCTGAAATTTTTTGCTTTTTCCTGCTCCTCTTAGCATGATAAAGAAGATTCAAAGAGAGTGAGGTGCCAGCTCCTTTCATTCAGTCAGGAGCTTCAAACATTTCTGGTATATGAATAACATGTTTTTCAATGGCAAAAATCAATGAATATTGTAAATGCACAAACAGTAATTTCTCCGCATTGCAAGGTGCAATTCTGAAATTTTTTGCTTTTTCCTGCTCCTCTTAGCATGATAAAGAAGATTCAAAGAGAGTGAGATGCCAGCTCCTTTCATTCAGTCAGTAGCTTCAATCATTTCTGGACGTTTTTCAATGGCAAAAATCAATGAATATTGTAAATGCACAAACAGTAATTTCTCCGCATTGCAAGGTGCAATTCTGAAATTTTTTGCTTTTTCCTGCTCCTCTTAGCATGATAAAGAAGATTCAAAGAGAGTGAGATGCCAGCTCCTTTCATTCAGTCAGTAGCTTCAATCATTTCTGGACGTTTTTCAATGGCAAAAATCAATGAATATTGTAAATGCACAAACAGTAATTTCTCCGCATTGCAAGGTGCAATTCTGAAATTTTTTGCTTTTTCCTGCTCCTCTTAGCATGATAAAGAAGATTCAAAGAGAGTGAGATGCCAGCTCCTTTCATTCAGTCAGTAGCTTCAATCATTTCTGGACGTTTTTCAATGGCAAAAATCAATGAATATTGTAAATGCACAAACAGTAATTTCTCCGCATTGCAAGGTGCAATTCTGAAATTTTTTGCTTTTTCCGGCTCCTCTTAGCATTATGAAGAAGATTCAAAGAGAGTGAGATACCAGCTCCTTTCATTCAGTCAGTAGCTTCAAACATTTCTGGTATATGAATAACATGATGTTTTTCAATGGCAAAAATCAATGAATATTGTAAATGCACAAACAGTAATTTCTCCGCATTGCAAGGTGCAATTCTGAAATTTTTTGCTTTTTCTTGCTCCTCTTAGCATGATAAAGAAGATTCAAAGAGAGTGAGATGCCAGCTCCTTTCGTTCAGTCAGTAGCTTCAATCATTTCTGGACGTTTTTCAATGGCAAAAATCATTGAATATTGTAAATGCACAAACAGTAATTTCTCCGCATTGCAAGGTGCAATTCTGAAATTTTTTACTTTTTCCTGCTCCTCTTAGCATGATAAAGAAGATTCAAAGAGAGTGAGATGCCAGCTCCTTTCATTCAGTCAGTAGCTTCAATCATTTCTGGACGTTTTTCAATTGCAAAAATCAATGAATATTGTAAATGCACAAACAGTAATTTCTCCGCATTGCAAGGTGCAATTCTGAAATTTTTTGCTTTTTCCTGCTCCTCTTAGCATGATAAAGAAGATTCAAAGAGAGTGAGATGCCAGCTCCTTTCATTCAGTCAGTAGCTTCAATCATTTCTGGACTTTTTTCAATGGCAAAAATCAATGAATATTGTAAATGCACAAACAGTAATTTCTCCGCATTGCAAGGTGCAATTCTGAAATTTTTTGCTTTTTCCTGCTCCTCTTAGCATGATAAAGAAGATTCAAAGAGAGTGAGATGCCAGCTCCTTTCCTTCAGTCAGTAGCTTCAATCATTTCTGGTATATGAATAACATGATGTTTTTCAATGGCAAAAATCAATGAATTTTGTAAATGCACAAACAGTAATTTCTCCGCATTGCAAGGCGCAATTCTGAAATTTTTTGCTTTTTCCTGCTCCTCTTAGCATGATAAAGAAGATTCAAAGAGAGTGAGATGCCAGCTCCTTTCATTCAGTCAGTAGCTTCAATCATTTCTGGACATTTTTCAATGGCAAAAATCAATGAATATTGTAAATGCACAAACAGTAATTTCTCCGTATTGCAAGGTGCAATTCTGAAATTTTTTGCTTTTTCCTGCTCCTCTAAGCATGATAAAGTAGATTCAAAGAGAGTGAGATGCCAGCTCCTTTCATTCAGTCAGTAGCTTCAATCATTTCTGGACGTTTTTCAATGGCAAAAATCAATGAATATTGTAAATGCACAAACAGTAATTTCTCCGCATTGCAAGGTGCAATTCTGAAATTTTTTGCTTTTTCCTGCTCCTCTTAGCATGATAAAGAAGATTCAAAGAGAGTGAGGTGCCAGCTCCTTTCATTCAGTCAGGAGCTTCAAACATTTCTGGTATATGAATAACATGTTTTTCAATGTCAAAAATCAATGAATATTGTAAATGCACAAACAGTAATTTCTCCGCATTGCAAGGTGCAATTCTGAAATTTTTTGCTTTTTCCTGCTCCTCTTAGCATGATAAAGAAGATTCAAAGAGAGTGAGATGCCAGCTCCTTTCATTCAGTCAGTAGCTTCAATCATTTCTGGACGTTTTTCAATGGCAAAAATCAATGAATATTGTAAATGCACAAATAGTAATTACTCCGCATTGCAAGGTGCAATTCTGAAATTTTTTGCTTTTTCCTGCTCCTCTTAGCATGATAAAGAAGATTCAAAGAGAGTGAGATGCCAGCTCCTTTCATTCAGTCAGTAGCTTCAATCATTTCTGGACGTTTTTCAATGGCAAAAATCAATGAATATTGTAAATGCACAAACTGTAATTTCTCCGCATTGCAAGGTGCAATTCTGAAATTTTTTGCTTTTTCCTGCTCCTCTTAGCATGATAAAGAAGATTCAAAGAGAGTGAGATGCCAGCTCCTTTCATTCAGTCAGTAGCTTCAATCATTTCTGGACGTTTTTCAATGGCAAAAATCAATGAATATTGTAAATGCACAAACAGTAATTTCTCCGCATTGCAAGGTGCAATTCTGAAATTTTTTGCTTTTTCCTGCTCCTCTTAGCATGATAAAGAAGATTCAAAGAGAGTGAGATGCCAGCTCCTTTCATTCAGTCAGTAGCTTCAATCATTTCTGGACGTTTTTCAATGGCAAAAATCAATGAATATTGTAAATGCACAAACAGTAATTTCTCCGCATTGCAAGGTGCAATTCTGAAATTTTTTGCTTTTTCCTGCTCCTCTTAGCATGATAAAGAAGATTCAAAGAGAGTGAGATGTCAGCTCCTTTCATTCAGTCAGTAGCTTCAAACATTTCTGGTATATGAATAACATGATGTTTTTCAATGGCAAAAATCAATGAATATTGTAAATGCACAAACAGTAATTTCTCCGCATTGCAAGGTGCAATTCTGAAATTTTTTGCTTTTTCCTGCTCCTCTTAGCCATGATAAAGAAGATTCAAAGAGAGTGAGATGCCAGCTCCTTTCATTCAGTCAGTAGCTTCAATCATTTCTGGTATATGAATAACATGATGTTTTTCAATGGTAAAAATCAATGAATTTTGTAAATGCACAAACAGTAATTTCTCAGCATTGCAAGGTGCAATTCTGAAATTTTTTGCTTTTTCCTGCTCCTCTTAGCATGATAAAGAAGATTCAAAGAGAGTGAGATGCCAGCTCCTTTCATTGTCAGTAGCTTCAATCATTTCTGGACGTTTTTCAATGGCAAAAATCAATGAATATTGTAAATGCACAAACAGTAATTTCTCCGCATTGCAAGGTGCAATTCTGAAATTTTTTGCTTTTTCCTGCTCCTCTTAGCATTATGAAGAAGATTCAAAGAGAGTGAGATACCAGCTCCTTTCATTAAGTCAGTAGCTTCAAACATTTCTGGTATATGAATAACATGATGTTTTTCAATGGCAAAAATCAATGAATATTGTAAATGCACAAACAGTAATTTCTCCGCATTGCAAGGTGCAATTCTGAAATTTTTTGCTTTTTCCTGCTCCTCTTAGCATGATAAAGAAGATTCAAAGAGAGTGAGATGCCAGCTCCTTTCGTTCAGTCAGTAGCTTCAATCATTTCTGGACGTTTTTCAATGGCAAAAATCATTGAATATTGTAAATGCACAAACAGTAATTTCTCCGCATTGCAAGGTGCAATTCTGAAATTTTTTACTTTTTCCTGCTCCTCTTAGCATGATAAAGAAGATTCAAAGAGAGTGAGATGCCAGCTCCTTTCATTCAGTCAGTAGCTTCAATCATTTCTGGTATATGAATAACATGATGTTTTTCAATCGCAAAAATCAATGAATATTGTAAATGCACAAACAGTAATTTCTCCGCATTGCAAGGTGCAATTCTGAAATTTTTTGCTTTTTCCTGCTCCTCTTAGCATGATAAAGAAGATTCAAAGAGAGTGAGATGCCAGCTCCTTTCATTCAGTCAGTAGCTTCAATCATTTCTGGACGTTTTTCAATGGCAAAAATCAATGAATAGTGTAAATGCACAAACAGTAATTTCTCCGCATTGCAAGGTGCAATTCTGAAATTTTTTGCTTTTTCCTGCTCCTCTTAGCATGATAAAGAAGATTCAAAGAGAGTGAGATGCCAGCTCCTTTCCTTCAGTCAGTAGCGTCAATCATTTCTGGCATATGAATAACATGATGTTTTTCAATGGCAAAAATCAATGAATTTTGTAAATGCACAAACAGTAATTTCTCCGCATTGCAAGGCGCAATTCTGAAATTTTTTGCTTTTTCCTGCTCCTCTTAGCATGATAAAGAAGATTCAAAGAGAGTGAGATGCCAGCTCCTTTCATTCAGTCAGTAGCTTCAATCATTTCTGGACATTTTTCAATGGCAAAAATCAATGAATATTGTAAATGCACAAACAGTAATTTCTCCGCATTGCAAGGTGCAATTCTGAAATTTTTTGCTTTTTCCTGCTCCTCTTAGCATGATAAAGAAGATTCAAAGAGAATGAGATGACAGCTCCTTTCATTCAGTCAGTAGCTTCAATCATTTCTGGACGTTTTTCAATGGCAAAAATCAATGAATATTGTAAATGCACAAACAGTAATTTCTCCGCATTGCAAGGTGCAATTCTGAAATTTTTTGCTTTTTCCTGCTCCTCTTAGCATGATAAAGAAGATTCAAAGAGAGTGAGGTGCCAGATCCTTTCATTCAGTCAGGAGCTTCAAACATTTCTGGTATATGAATAACATATTTTTCAATGGCAAAAATCAATGAATATTGTAAATGCACAAACAGTAATTTCTCCGCATTGCAAGGTGCAATTCTGAAATTTTTTGCTTTTTCCTGCTCCTCTTAGCATGATAAAGAAGATTCAAAGAGAGTGAGATGCCAGCTCCTTTCATTCAGTCAGTAGCTTAAATCATTTCTGGACGTTTTTCAATGGCAAAAATCAATGAATATTGTAAATGCACAAACAGTAATTTCTCCGCATTGCAAGGTGCAATTCTGAAATTTTTTGCTTTTTCCTGCTCCTCTTAGCATGATAAAGAAGATTCAAAGAGAGTGAGATGCCAGCTCCTTTCATTCAGTCAGTAGCTTCAATCATTTCTGGACGTTTTTCAATGGCAAAAATCAATGAATATTGTAAATGCACAAACAGTAATTTCTCCGCATTGCAAGGTGCAATTCTGAAATTTTTTGCTTTTTCCTGCTCCTCTTAGCATGATAAACAAGATTCAAAGAGAGTGAGATGCCAGCTCCTTTCATTCAGTCAGTAGCTTCAATCATTTCTGGACGTTTTTCAATGGCAAAAATCATTGAATATTGTAAATGCACAAACAGTAATTTCTCCGCATTGCAAGGTGCAATTCTGAAATTTTTTACTTTTTCCTGCTCCTCTTAGCATGATAAAGAAGATTCAAAGAGAGTGAGATGCCAGCTCCTTTCATTCAGTCAGTAGCTTCAATCATTTCTGGTATATGAATAACATGATGTTTTTCAATCGCAAAAATCAATGAATATTGTAAATGCACAAACAGTAATTTCTCCGCATTGCAAGGCGCAATTCTGAAATTTTTTGCTTTTTCCTGCTCCTCTTAGCATGATAAAGAAGATTCAAAGAGAGTGAGATGCCAGCTCCTTTCATTCAGTCAGTAGCTTCAATCATTTCTGGACATTTTTCAATGGCAAAAATCAATGAATATTGTAAATGCACAAACAGTAATTTCTCCGCATTGCAAGGTGCAATTCTGAAATTTTTTGCTTTTTCCTGCTCCTCTTAGCATGATAAAGAAGATTCAAAGAGAGTGAGATGCCAGCTCCTTTCATTCAGTCAGTAGCTTCAATCATTTCTGGACGTTTTTCAATGGCAAAAATCAATGAATATTGTAAATGCACAAACAGTAATTTCTCCGCATTGCAAGGTGCAATTCTGAAATTTTTTGCTTTTTCCTGCCCCTCTTAGCATGATAAAGAAGATTCAAAGAGAGTGAGGTGCCAGCTCCTTTCATTCAGTCAGGAGCTTCAAACATTTCTGGTATATGAATAACATGTTTTTCAATGGCAAAAATCAATGAATATTGTAAATGCACAAACAGTAATTTCTCCGCATTGCAAGGTGCAATTCTGAAATTTTTTGCTTTTTCCTGCTCCTCTTAGCATGATAAAGAAGATTCAAAGAGAGTGAGATGCCAGCTCCTTTCATTCAGTCAGTAGCTTCAATCATTTCTGGACGTTTTTCAATGGCAAAAATCAATGAATATTGTAAATGCACAAACAGTAATTTCTCCGCATTGCAAGGTGCAATTCTGAAATTTTTTGCTTTTTCCTGCTCCTCTTAGCATGATAAAGAAGATTCAAAGAGAGTGAGATGCCAGCTCCTTTCATTCAGTCAGTAGCTTCAATCATTTCTGGACGTTCTTCAATGGCAAAAATCAATGAATATTGTAAATGCACAAACTGTAATTTCTCCGCATTGCAAGGTGCAATTCTGAAATTTTTTGCTTTTTCCTGCTCCTCTTAGCATGATAAAGAAGATTCAAAGAGAGTGAGATGCCAGCTCCTTTCATTCAGTCAGTAGCTTCAATCATTTCTGGACGTTTTTCAATGGCAAAAATCAATGAATATTGTAAATGCACAAACAGTAATTTCTCCGCATTGCAAGGTGCAATTCTGAAATTTTTTGCTTTTTCCTGCTCCTCTTAGCATGATAAAGAAGATTCAAAGAGAGTGAGATGCCAGCTCCTTTCATTCAGTCAGTAGCTTCAATCATTTCTGGACGTTTTTCAATGGCAAAAATCAATGAATATTGTAAATGCACAAACAGTAATTTCTCCGCATTGCAAGGTGCAATTCTGAAATTTTTTGCTTTTTCCTGCTCCTCTTAGCATGATAAAGAAGATTCAAAGAGAGTGAGATGTCAGCTCCTTTCATTCAGTCAGTAGCTTCAAACATTTCTGGTATATGAATAACATGATGTTTTTCAATGGCAAAAATCAATGAATATTGTAAATGCACAAACAGTAATTTCTCCGCATTGCAAGGTGCAATTCTGAAATTTTTTGCTTTTTCCTGCTCCTCTTAGCATGATAAAGAAGATTCAAAGAGAGTGAGGTGCCAGCTCCTTTCATTCAGTCAGGAGCTTCAAACATTTCTGGTATATGAATAACATGTTTTTCAATGGCAAAAATCAATGAATATTGTAAATGCACAAACAGTAATTTCTCCGCATTGCAAGGTGCAATTCTGAAATTTTTTGCTTTTTCCTGCTCCTCTTAGCATGATAAAGAAGATTCAAAGAGAGTGAGATGCCAGCTCCTTTCATTCAGTCAGTAGCTTCAATCATTTCTGGACGTTTTTCAATGGCAAAAATCAATGAATATTGTAAATGCACAAACAGTAATTTCTCCGCATTGCAAGGTGCAATTCTGAAATTTTTTGCTTTTTCCTAATCCTCTTAGCATGATAAAGAAGATTCAAAGAGAGTGAGATGCCAGCTCCTTTCATTCAGTCAGTAGCTTCAATCATTTCTGGACGTTCTTCAATGGCAAAAATCAATGAATATTGTAAATGCACAAACTGTAATTTCTCCGCATTGCAAGGTGCAATTCTGAATTTTTTTGCTTTTTCCTGCTCCTCTTAGCATGATAAAGAAGATTCAAAGAGAGTGAGATGCCAGCTCCTTTCATTCAGTCAGTAGCTTCAATCATTTCTGGACGTTTTTCAATGGCAAAAATCAATGAATATTGTAAATGCACAAACAGTAATTTCTCCGCATTGCAAGGTGCAATTCTGAAATTTTTTGCTTTTTCCTGCTCCTCTTAGCATGATAAAGAAGATTCAAAGAGAGTGAGATGCCAGCTCCTTTCATTCAGTCAGTAGCTTCAATCATTTCTGGACGTTTTTCAATGGCAAAAATCAATGAATATTGTAAATGCACAAACAGTAATTTCTCCGCATTGCAAGGTGCAATTCTGAAATTTTTTGCTTTTTCCTGCTCCTCTTAGCATGATAAAGAAGATTCAAAGAGAGTGAGATGTCAGCTCCTTTCATTCAGTCAGTAGCTTCAAACATTTCTGGTATATGAATAACATGATGTTTTTCAATGGCAAAAATCAATGAATATTGTAAATGCACAAACAGTAATTTCTCCGCATTGCAAGGTGCAATTCTGAAATTTTTTGCTTTTTCGTGCTCCTCTTAGCATGATAAAGAAGATTCAAAGAGAGTGAGATGCCAGCTCCTTTCATTCAGTCAGTAGCTTCAATCATTTCTGGTATATGAATAACATGATGTTTTTCAATGGCAAAAATCAATGAATTTTGTAAATGCACAAACAGTAATTTCTCAGCATTGCAAGGTGCAATTCTGAAATTTTTTGCTTTTTCCTGCTCCTCTTAGCATGATAAAGAAGATTCAAAGAGAGTGAGATGCCAGCTCCTTTCATTGTCAGTAGCTTCAATCATTTCTGGACGTTTTTTAATGGCAAAAATCAATGAATATTGTAAATGCACAAACAGTAATTTCTCCGCATTGCAAGGTGCAATTCTGAAATTTTTTGCTTTTTCCTGCTCCTCTTAGCATTATGAAGAAGATTCAAAGAGAGTGAGATACCAGCTCCTTTCATTAAGTCAGTAGCTTCAAACATTTCTGGTATATGAATAACATGATGTTTTTCAATGGCAAAAATCAATGAATATTGTAAATGCACAAACAGTAATTTCTCCGCATTGCAAGGTGCAATTCTGAAATTTTTTGCTTTTTCCTGCTCCTCTTAGCATGATAAAGAAGATTCAAAGAGAGTGAGATGTCAGCTCCTTTCATTCAGTCAGTAGCTTCAAACATTTCTGGTATATGAATAACATGATGTTTTTCAATGGCAAAAATCAATGAATATTGTAAATGCACAAACAGTAATTTCTCCGCATTGCAAGGTGCAATTCTGAATTTTTTTGCTTTTTCCTGCTCCTCTTAGCATGATAAAGAAGATTCAAAGAGAGTGAGATGCCAGCTCCTTTCATTCAGTCAGTAGCTTCAATCATTTCTGGTATATGAATAACATGATGTTTTTCAATGGCAAAAATCAATGAATTTTGTAAATGCACAAACAGTAATTTCTCAGCATTGCAAGGTGCAATTCTGAAATTTTTTGCTTTTTCCTGCTCCTCTTAGCATGATAAAGAAGATTCAAAGAGAGTGAGATGCCAGCTCCTTTCATTGTCAGAAGCTTCAATCATTTCTGGACGTTTTTTAATTGCAAAAATCAATGAATATTGTAAATGCACAAACAGTAATTTCTCCGCATTGCAAGGTGCAATTCTGAAATTTTTTGCTTTTTCCTGCTCCTCTTAGCATTATGAAGAAGATTCAAAGAGAGTGAGATACCAGCTCCTTTCATTAAGTCAGTAGCTTCAAACATTTCTGGTATATGAATAACATGATGTTTTTCAATCGCAAAAATCAATGAATATTGTAAATGCACAAACAGTAATTTCTCCGCATTGCAAGGTGCAATTCTGAAATTTTTTGCTTTTTCCTGCTCCTCTTAGCATGATAAAGAAGATTCAAAGAGAGTGAGATGCCAGCTCCTTTCATTCAGTCAGTAGCTTCAATCATTTCTGGACGTTTTTCAATGGCAAAAATCAATGAATATTGTAAATAAACAAACAGTAATTTCTCCGCATTGCAAGGTGCAATTCTGAAATTTTTTGCTTTTTCCTGCTCCTCTTAGCATGATAAAGAAGATTCAAAGAGAGTGAGATGCCAGCTCCTTTCCTTCAGTCAGTAGCGTCAATCATTTCTGGCATATGAATAACATGATGTTTTTCAATGGCAAAAATCAATGAATTTTGTAAATGCACAAACAGTAATTTCTCCGCATTGCAAGGCGCAATTCTGAAATTTTTTGCTTTTTCCTGCTCCTCTTAGCATGATAAAGAAGATTCAAAGAGAGTGAGATGCCAGCTCCTTTCATTCAGTCAGTAGCTTCAATCATTTCTGGACATTTTTCAATGGCAAAAATCAATGAATATTGTAAATGCACAAACAGTAATTTCTCCGCATTGCAAGGTGCAATTCTGAAATTTTTTGCTTTTTCCTGCTCCTCTTAGCATGATAAAGAACATTCAAAGAGTTTGAGATGACAGCTCCTTTCATTCAGTCAGTAGCTTCAATCATTTCTGGACGTTTTTCAATGGCAAAAATCAATGAATATTGTAAATGCACAAACAGTAATTTCTCCGCATTGCAAGGTGCAATTCTGAAATTTTTTGCTTTTTCCTGCTCCTCTTAGCATGATAAAGAAGATTCAAAGAGAGTGAGGTGCCAGCTCCTTTCATTCAGTCAGGAGCTTCAAACATTTCTGGTATATGAATAACATGTTTTTCAATGGCAAAAATCAATGAATATTGTAAATGCACAAACAGTAATTTCTCCGCATTGCAAGGTGCAATTCTGAAATTTTTTGCTTTTTCCTGCTCCTCTTAGCATGATAAAGAAGATTCAAAGAGAGTGAGATGCCAGCTCCTTTCATTCAGTCAGTAGCTTCAATCATTTCTGGACGTTTTTCAATGGCAAAAATCAATGAATATTGTAAATGCACAAACAGTAATTTCTCCGCATTGCAAGGTGCAATTCTGAAATTTTTTGCTTTTTCCTGCTCCTCTTAGCATGATAAACAAGATTCAAAGAGAGTGAGATGCCAGCTCCTTTCATTCAGTCAGTAGCTTCAATCATTTCTGGACGTTTTTCAATGGCAAAAATCATTGAATATTGTAAATGCACAAACAGTAATTTCTCCGCATTGCAAGGTGCAATTCTGAAATTTTTTACTTTTTCCTGCTCCTCTTAGCATGATAAAGAAGATTCAAAGAGAGTGAGATGCCAGCTCCTTTCATTCAGTCAGTAGCTTCAATCATTTCTGGTATATGAATAACAAGATGTTTTTCAATCGCAAAAATCAATGAATATTGTAAATGCACAAACAGTAATTTCTCCGCATTGCAAGGTGCAATTCTGAAATTTTTTGCTTTTTCCTGCTCCTCTTAGCATGATAAAGAAGATTCAAAGAGAGTGAGATGCCAGCTCCTTTCCTTCAGTCAGTAGCTTCAATCATTTCTGGTATATGAATAACATGATGTTTTTCAATGGCAAAAATCAATGAATTTTGTAAATGCACAAACAGTAATTTCTCCGCATTGCAAGGCGCAATTCTGAAATTTTTTGCTTTTTCCTGCTCCTCTTAGCATGATAAAGAAGATTCAAAGAGAGTGAGATGCCAGCTCCTTTCATTCAGTCAGTAGCTTCAATCATTTCTGGACGTTTTTCAATGGCAAAAATCAATGAATATTGTAAATGCACAAACAGTAATTTCTCCGCATTGCAAGGTGCAATTCTGAAATTTTTTGCTTTTTCCTGCTCCTCTTAGCATGATAAAGAAGATTCAAAGAGAGTGAGATGTCAGCTCCTTTCATTCAGTCAGTAGCTTCAAACATTTCTGGTATATGAATAACATGATGTTTTTCAATGGCAAAAATCAATGAATATTGTAAATGCACAAACAGTAATTTCTCCGCATTGCAAGGTGCAATTCTGAAATTTTTTGCTTTTTCGTGCTCCTCTTAGCATGATAAAGAAGATTCAAAGAGAGTGAGATGCCAGCTCCTTTCATTCAGTCAGTAGCTTCAATCATTTCTGGTATATGAATAACATGATGTTTTTCAATGGCAAAAATCAATGAATTTTGTAAATGCACAAACAGTAATTTCTCAGCATTGCAAGGTGCAATTCTGAAATTTTTTGCTTTTTCCTGCTCCTCTTAGCATGATAAAGAAGATTCAAAGAGAGTGAGATGCCAGCTCCTTTCATTGTCAGTAGCTTCAATCATTTCTGGACGTTTTTTAATGGCAAAAATCAATGAATATTGTAAATGCACAAACAGTAATTTCTCCGCATTGCAAGGTGCAATTCTGAAATTTTTTGCTTTTTCCTGCTCCTCTTAGCATTATGAAGAAGATTCAAAGAGAGTGAGATACCAGCTCCTTTCATTAAGTCAGTAGCTTCAAACATTTCTGGTATATGAATAACATGATGTTTTTCAATGGCAAAAATCAATGAATATTGTAAATGCACAAACAGTAATTTCTCCGCATTGCAAGGTGCAATTCTGAAATTTTTTGCTTTTTCCTGCTCCTCTTAGCATGATAAAGAAGATTCAAAGAGAGTGAGATGTCAGCTCCTTTCATTCAGTCAGTAGCTTCAAACATTTCTGGTATATGAATAACATGATGTTTTTCAATGGCAAAAATCAATGAATATTGTAAATGCACAAACAGTAATTTCTCCGCATTGCAAGGTGCAATTCTGAAATTTTTTGCTTTTTCCTGCTCCTCTTAGCATGATAAAGAAGATTCAAAGAGAGTGAGATGCCAGCTCCTTTCATTCAGTCAGTAGCTTCAATCATTTCTGGTATATGAATAACATGATGTTTTTCAATGGCAAAAATCAATGAATTTTGTAAATGCACAAACAGTAATTTCTCAGCATTGCAAGGTGCAATTCTGAAATTTTTTGCTTTTTCCTGCTCCTCTTAGCATGATAAAGAAGATTCAAAGAGAGTGAGATGCCAGCTCCTTTCATTGTCAGAAGCTTCAATCATTTCTGGACGTTTTTTAATGGCAAAAATCAATGAATATTGTAAATGCACAAACAGTAATTTCTCCGCATTGCAAGGTGCAATTCTGAAATTTTTTGCTTTTTCCTGCTCCTCTTAGCATTATGAAGAAGATTCAAAGAGAGTGAGATACCAGCTCCTTTCATTAAGTCAGTAGCTTCAAACATTTCTGGTATATGAATAACATGATGTTTTTCAATCGCAAAAATCAATGAATATTGTAAATGCACAAACAGTAATTTCTCCGCATTGCAAGGTGCAATTCTGAAATTTTTTGCTTTTTCCTGCTCCTCTTAGCATGATAAAGAAGATTAAAAGAGAGTGAGATGCCAGCTCCTTTCATTCAGTCAGTAGCTTCAATCATTTCTGGACGTTTTTCAATGGCAAAAATCAATGAATATTGTAAATAAACAAACAGTAATTTCTCCGCATTGCAAGGTGCAATTCTGAAATTTTTTGCTTTTTCCTGCTCCTCTTAGCATGATAAAGAAGATTCAAAGAGAGTGAGATGCCAGCTCCTTTCCTTCAGTCAGTAGCGTCAATCATTTCTGGCATATGAATAACATGATGTTTTTCAATGGCAAAAATCAATGAATTTTGTAAATGCACAAACAGTAATTTCTCCGCATTGCAAGGCGCAATTCTGAAATTTTTTGCTTTTTCCTGCTCCTCTTAGCATGATAAAGAAGATTCAAAGAGAGTGAGATGCCAGCTCCTTTCATTCATTCAGTAGCTTCAATCATTTCTGGACATTTTTCAATGGCAAAAATCAATGAATATTGTAAATGCACAAACAGTAATTTCTCCGCATTGCAAGGTGCAATTCTGAAATTTTTTGCTTTTTCCTGCTCCTCTTAGCATGATAAAGAACATTCAAAGAGAGTGAGATGACAGCTCCTTTCATTCAGTCAGTAGCTTCAATCATTTCTGGACGTTTTTCAATGGCAAAAATCAATGAATATTGTAAATGCACAAACAGTAATTTCTCCGCATTGCAAGGTGCAATTCTGAAATTTTTTGCTTTTTCCTGCTCCTCTTAGCATGATAAAGAAGATTCAAAGAGAGTGAGGTGCCAGCTCCTTTCATTCAGTCAGGAGCTTCAAACATTTCTGGTATATGAATAACATGTTTTTCAATGGCAAAAATCAATGAATATTGTAAATGCACAAACAGTAATTTCTCCGCATTGCAAGGTGCAATTCTGAAATTTTTTGCTTTTTCCTGCTCCTCTTAGCATGATAAAGAAGATTCAAAGAGAGTGAGATGCCAGCTCCTTTCATTCAGTCAGTAGCTTCAATCATTTCTGGACGTTTTTCAATGGCAAAAATCAATGAATATTGTAAATGCACAAACAGTAATTTCTCCGCATTGCAAGGTGCAATTCTGAAATTTTTTGCTTTTTCCTGCTCCTCTTAGCATGATAAACAAGATTCAAAGAGAGTGAGATGCCAGCTCCTTTCATTCAGTCAGTAGCTTCAATCATTTCTGGACGTTTTTCAATGGCAAAAATCATTGAATATTGTAAATGCACAAACATTAATTTCTCCGCATTGCAAGGTGCAATTCTGAAATTTTTTACTTTTTCCTGCTCCTCTTAGCATGATAAAGAAGATTCAAAGAGAGTGAGATGCCAGCTCCTTTCATTCAGTCAGTAGCTTCAATCATTTCTGGTATATGAATAACAAGATGTTTTTCAATCGCAAAAATCAATGAATATTGTAAATGCACAAACAGTAATTTCTCCGCATTGCAAGGTGCAATTCTGAAATTTTTTGCTTTTTCCTGCTCCTCTTAGCATGATAAAGAAGATTCAAAGAGAGTGAGATGCCAGCTCCTTTCCTTCAGTCAGTAGCTTCAATCATTTCTGGTATATGAATAACATGATGTTTTTCAATGGCAAAAATCAATGAATTTTGTAAATGCACAAACAGTAATTTCTCCGCATTGCAAGGCGCAATTCTGAAATTTTTTGCTTTTTCCTGCTCCTCTTAGCATGATAAAGAAGATTCAAAGAGAGTGAGATGCCAGCTCCTTTCATTCAGTCAGTAGCTTCAATCATTTCTGGACATTTTTCAATGGCAAAAATCAATGAATATTGTTAATGCACAAACAGTAATTTCTCCGCATTGCAAGGTGCAATTCTGAAATTTTTTGCTTTTTCCTGCTCCTCTTAGCATGATAAAGAAGATTCAAAGAGAGTGAGATGCCAGCTCCTTTCATTCAGTCAGTAGCTTCAATCATTTCTGGACGTTTTTCAATGGCAAAAATCAATGAATATTGTAAATGCACAAACAGTAATTTCTCCGCATTGCAAGGTGCAATTCTGAAATTTTTTGCTTTTTCCTGCTCCTCTTAGCATGATAAAGAAGATTCAAAGAGAGTGAGATGCCAGCTCCTTTCATTCAGTCAGTACCTTCAATCATTTCTGGACGTTTTTCAATGGCAAAAATCAATGAATATTGTAAATGCACAAACAGTAATTTCTCCGCATTGCAAGGTGCAATTCTGAAATTTTTTGCTTTTTCCTGCTCCTCTTAGCATGATAAAGAAGATTCAAAGAGAGTGAGATGCCAGCTCCTTTCATTCAGTCAGTAGCTTCAATCATTTCTGGACGTTTTTCAATGGCAAAAATCAATGAATATTGTAAATGCACAAACTGTAATTTCTCCGCATTGCAAGGTGCAATTCTGAAATTTTTTGCTTTTTCCTGCTCCTCTTAGCATGATAAAGAAGATTCAAAGAGAGTGAGATGCCAGCTCCTTTCATTCAGTCAGTAGCTTCAATCATTTCTGGTATATGAATAACATGATGTTTTTCAATAGCAAAAATCAATGAATATTGTAAATGCACAAACAGTAATTTCTCCGCATTGCAAGGTGCAATTCTGAAATTTTTTGCTTTTTCCTGCTCCTCTTAGCATGATAAAGAAGATTCAAAGAGAGTGAGATGCCAGCTCCTTTCATTCAGTCAGTAGCTTCAATCATTTCTGGACGTTTTTCAATGGCAAAAATCAATGAATATTGTAAATGCACAAACAGTAATTTCTCCGCATTGCAAGGTGCAATTCTGAAATTTTTTGCTTTTTCCTGCTCCTCTTAGCATGATAAACAAGATTCAAAGAGAGTGAGATGCCAGCTCCTTTCATTCAGTCAGTAGCTTCAATCATTTCTGGACGTTTTTCAATGGCAAAAATCAATGAATATTGTAAATGCACAAACAGTAATTTCTCCGCATTGCAAGGTGCAATTCTGAAATTTTTTGCTTTTTCCTGCTCCTCTTAGCATGATAAAGAAGATTCAAAGAGAGTGAGATGCCAGCTCCTTTCATTCAGTCAGTAGCTTCAATCATTTCTGGTATATGAATAACATGATGTTTTTCAATGGCAAAAATTAATGAATATTGTAAATGCACAAACAGTAATTTCTCCGCATTGCAAGGTGCAATTCTGAAATTTTTTGCTTTTTCCTGCTCCTCTTAGCATGATAAAGAAGATTCAAAGAGAGTGAGATGCCAGCTCCTTTCATTCAGTCAGTAGCTTCAATCATTTCTGGACGTTTTTCAATGGCAAAAATCAATCAATATTGTAAATGCACAAACAGTAATTTCTCCGCATTGCAAGGTGCAATTCTGAAATTTTTTGCTTTTTCCTGCTCCTCTTAGCATGATAAACAAGATTCAAAGAGAGTGAGATGCCAGCTCCTTTCATTCAGTCAGTAGCTTCAATCATTTCTGGACGTTTTTCAATGTCAAAAATCATTGAATATTGTAAATGCACAAACAGTAATTTCTCCGCATTGCAAGGTGCAATTCTGAAATTTTTTACTTTTTCCTGCTCCTCTTAGCATGATAAAGAAGATTCAAAGAGAGTGAGATGCCAGCTCCTTTCATTCAGTCAGTAGCTTCAATCATTTCTGGTATATGAATAACATGATGTTTTTCAATCGCAAAAATCAATGAATATTGTAAATGCACAAACAGTAATTTCTCCGCATTGCAAGGTGCAATTCTGAAATTTTTTGCTTTTTCCTGCTCCTCTTAGCATGATAAAGAAGATTCAAAGAGAGTGAGATGCCAGCTCCTTTCATTCAGTCAGTAGCTTCAATCATTTCTGGATGTTTTTCAATGGCAAAAATCAATGAATATTGTAAATGCACAAACAGTAATTTCTCCGCATTGCAAGGTGCAATTCTGAAATTTTTTGCTTTTTCCTGCTCCTCTTAGCATGATAAAGAAGATTCAAAGAGAGTGAGATGCCAGCTCCTTTCCTTCAGTCAGTAGCTTCAATCATTTCTGGTATTTGAATAACATGATGTTTTTCAATGGCAAAAATCAATGAATTTTGTAAATGCACAAACAGTAATTTCTCCGCATTGCAAGGCGCAATTCTGAAATTTTTTGCTTTTTCCTGCTCCTCTTAGCATGATAAAGAAGATTCAAAGAGATTGAGATGCCAGCTCCTTTCATTCAGTCAGTAGCTTCAAACATTTCTGGACATTTTTCAATGGCAAAAATCAATGAATATTGTAAATGCACAAACAGTAATTTCTCCGCATTGCAAGGTGCAATTCTGAAATTTTTTGCTTTTTCCTGCTCCTCTTAGCATGATAAAGAAGATTCAAAGAGAGTGAGATGCCAGCTCCTTTCATTCAGTCAGTAGCTTCAATCATTTCTGGACGTTTTTCAATGGCAAAAATCAATGAATATTGTAAATGCACAAACAGTAATTTCTCCGCATTGCAAGGTGCAATTCTGAAATTTTTTGCTTTTTCCTGCTCCTCTTAGCATGATAAAGAAGATTCAAAGAGAGTGATATTCCAGCTCCTTTCATTCAGTCAGTACCTTCAATCATTTCTGGACGTTTTTCAATGGCAAAAATCAATGAATATTGTAAATGCACAAACAGTAATTTCTCCGCATTGCAAGGTGCAATTCTGAAATTTTTTGCTTTTTCCTGCTCCTCTTAGCATGATAAAGAATATTCAAAGAGAGTGAGATGCCAGCTCCTTTCATTCAGTCAGTAGCTTCAATCATTTCTGGACGTTTTTCAATGGCAAAAATCAATGAATATTGTAAATGCACAAACTGTAATTTCTCCGCATTGCAAGGTGCAATTCTGAAATTTTTTGCTTTTTCCTGCTCCTCTTAGCATGATAAAGAAGATTCAAAGAGAGTGAGATGCCAGCTCCTTTCATTCAGTCAGTAGCTTCAATCATTTCTGGTATATGAATAACATGATGTTTTTCAATAGCAAAAATCAATGAATATTGTAAATGCACAAACAGTAATTTCTCCGCATTGCAAGGTGCAATTCTGAAATTTTTTGCTTTTTCCTGCTCCTCTTAGCATGATAAAGAAGATTCAAAGAGAGTGAGATGCCAGCTCCTTTCATTCAGTCAGTAGCTTCAATCATTTCTGGACGTTTTTCAATGGCAAAAATCAATGAATATTGTAAATGCACAAACAGTAATTTCTCCGCATTGCAAGGTGGAATTCTGAAATTTTTTGCTTTTTCCTGCTCCTCTTAGCATGATAAACAAGATTCAAAGAGAGTGAGATGCCAGCTCCTTTCATTCAGTCAGTAGCTTCAATCATTTCTGGACATTTTTCAATGGCAAAAATCAATGAATATTGTAAATGCACAAACAGTAATTTCTCCGCATTGCAAGGTGCAATTCTGAAATTTTTTGCTTTTTCCTGCTCCTCTTAGCATGATAAAAAAGATTCAAAGAGAGTGAGATGCCAGCTCCTTTCATTCAGTCAGTAGCTTCAATCATTTCTGGACGTTTTTCAATGGCAAAAATCAATGAATATTGTAAATGCACAAACAGTAATTTCTCCGCATTGCAAGGTGCAATTCTGAAATGTTTTGCTTTTTCCTGCTCCTCTTAGCATGATAAAGAAGATTCAAAGAGAGTGAGATGCCAGCTCCTTTCATTCAGTCAGTACCTTCAATCATTTCTGGACGTTTTTCAATGGCAAAAATCAATGAATATTGTAAATGCACAAACAGTAATTTCTCCGCATTGCAAGGTGCAATTCTGAAATTTTTTGCTTTTTCCTGCTCCTCTTAGCATGATAAAGAAGATTCAAAGAGAGTGAGATGCCAGCTCCTTTCATTCAGTCAGTAGCTTCAATCATTTCTGGACGTTTTTCAATGGCAAAAATCAATGAATATTGTAAATGCACAAACTGTAATTTCTCCGCATTGCAAGGTGCAATTCTGAAATTTTTTGCTTTTTCCTGCTCCTCTTAGCATGATAAAGAAGATTCAAAGAGAGTGAGATGCCAGCTCCTTTCATTCAGTCAGTAGCTTCAATCATTTCTGGTATATGAATAACATGATGTTTTTCAATAGCAAAAATCAATGAATATTGTAAATGCACAAACAGTAATTTCTCCGCATTGCAAGGTGCAATTCTGAAATTTTTTGCTTTTTCCTGCTCCTCTTAGCATGATAAAGAAGATTCAAAGAGAGTGAGATGCCAGCTCCTTTCATTCAGTCAGTAGCTTCAATCATTTCTGGACGTTTTTCAATGGCAAAAATCAATGAATATTGTAAATGCACAAACAGTAATTTCTCCGCATTGCAAGGTGCAATTCTGAAATTTTTTGCTTTTTCCTGCTCCTCTTAGCATGATAAACAAGATTCAAAGAGAGTGAGATGCCAGCTCCTTTCCTTCAGTCAGTAGCTTCAATCATTTCTGGTATATGAATAACATGATGTTTTTCAATGGCAAAAATCAATGAATTTTGTAAATGCACAAACAGTAATTTCTCCGCATTGCAAGGCGCAGTTCTGAAATTTTTTGCTTTTTCCTGCTCCTCTTAGCATGATAAAGAAGATTCAAAGAGAGTGAGATGCCAGCTCCTTTCATTCAGTCAGTAGCTTCAATCATTTCTGGACATTTTTCAATGGCAAAAATCAATGAATATTGTAAATGCACAAACAGTAATTTCTCCGCATTGCAAGGTGCAATTCTGAAATTTTTTGCTTTTTCCTGCTCCTCTTAGCATGATAAAGAAGATTCAAAGAGAGTGAGATGCCAGCTCCTTTCATTCAGTCAGTAGCTTCAATCATTTCTGGACGTTTTTCAATGGCAAAAATCAATGAATATTGTAAATGCACAAACAGTAATTTCTCCGCATTGCAAGGTGCAATTCTGAAATTTTTTGCTTTTTCCTGCTCCTCTTAGCATGATAAAGAAGATTCAAAGAGAGTGAGATGCCAGCTCCTTTCATTCAGTCAGTACCTTCAATCATTTCTGGACGTTTTTCAATGGCAAAAATCAATGAATATTGTAAATGCACAAACAGTAATTTCTCCGCATTGCAAGGTGCAATTCTGAAATTTTTTGCTTTTTCCTGCTCCTCTTAGCATGATAAAGAAGATTCAAAGAGAGTGAGATGCCAGCTCCTTTCATTCAGTCAGTAGCTTCAATCATTTCTGGACGTTTTTCAATGGCAAAAATCAATGAATATTGTAAATGCACAAACTGTAATTTCTCCGCATTGCAAGGTGCAATTCTGAAATTTTTTGCTTTTTCCTGCTCCTCTTAGCATGATAAAGAAGATTCAAAGAGAGTGAGATGCCAGCTCCTTTCATTCAGTCAGTAGCTTCAATCATTTCTGGTATATGAATAACATGATGTTTTTCAATAGCAAAAATCAATGAATATTGTAAATGCACAAACAGTAATTTCTCCGCATTGCAAGGTTCAATTCTGAAATTTTTTGCTTTTTCCTGCTCCTCTTAGCATGATAAAGAAGATTCAAAGAGAGTGAGATGCCAGCTCCTTTCATTCAGTCAGTAGCTTCAATCATTTCTGGACGTTTTTCAATGGCAAAAATCAATGAATATTGTAAATGCACAAACAGTAATTTCTCCGCATTGCAAGGTGCAATTCTGAAATTTTTTGCTTTTTCCTGCTCCTCTTAGCATGATAAACAAGATTCAAAGAGAGTGAGATGCCAGCTCCTTTCATTCAGTCAGTAGCTTCAATCATTTCTGGACGTTTTTCAATGGCAAAAATCAATGAATATTGTAAATGCACAAACAGTAATTTCTCCGCATTGCAAGGTGCAATTCTGAAATTTTTTGCTTTTTCCTGCTCCTCTTAGCATGATAAAGAAGATTCAAAGAGAGTGAGATGCCAGCTCCTTTCATTCAGTCAGTAGCTTCAATCATTTCTGGTATATGAATAACATGATGTTTTTCAATGGCAAAAATTAATGAATATTGTAAATGCACAAACAGTAATTTCTCCGCATTGCAAGGTGCAATTCTGAAATTTTTTGCTTTTTCCTGCTCCTCTTAGCATGATAAAGAAGATTCAAAGAGAGTGAGATGCCAGCTCCTTTCATTCAGTCAGTAGCTTCAATCATTTCTGGACGTTTTTCAATGGCAAAAATCAATGAATATTGTAAATGCACAAACAGTAATTTCTCCGCATTGCAAGGTGCAATTCTGAAATTTTTTGCTTTTTCCTGCTCCTCTTAGCATGATAAACAAGATTCAAAGAGAGTGAGATGCCAGCTCCTTTCATTCAGTCAGTAGCTTCAATCATTTCTGGTCGTTTTTCAATGGCAAAAATCATTGAATATTGTAAATGCACAAACAGTAATTTCTCCGCATTGCAAGGTGCAATTCTGAAATTTTTTACTTTTTCCTGCTCCTCTTAGCATGATAAAGAAGATTCAAAGAGAGTGAGATGCCAGCTCCTTTCATTCAGTCAGTAGCTTCAATCATTTCTGGTATATGAATAACATGATGTTTTTCAATCGCAAAAATCAATGAATATTGTAAATGCACAAACAGTAATTTCTCCACATTGCAAGGTGCAATTCTGAAATTTTTTGCTTTTTCCTGCTCCTCTTAGCATGATAAAGAAGATTCAAAGAGAGTGAGATGCCAGCTCCTTTCATTCAGTCAGTAGCTTCAATCATTTCTGGATGTTTTTCAATGGCAAAAATCAATGAATATTGTAAATGCACAAACAGTAATTTCTCCGCATTGCAAGGTGCAATTCTGAAATTTTTTGCTTTTTCCTGCTCCTCTTAGCATGATAAAGAAGATTCAAAGAGAGTGAGATGCCAGCTCCTTTCCTTCAGTCAGTAGCTTCAATCATTTCTGGTATATGAATAACATGATGTTTTTCAATGGCAAAAATCAATGAATTTTGTAAATGCACAAACAGTAATTTCTCCGCATTGCAAGGCGCAATTCTGAAATTTTTTGCTTTTTCCTGCTCCTCTTAGCATGATAAAGAAGATTCAAAGAGAGTGAGATGCCAGCTCCTTTCATTCAGTCAGTAGCTTCAATCATTTCTGGACATTTTTCAATGGCAAAAATCAATGAATATTGTAAATGCACAAACAGTAATTTCTCCGCATTGCAAGGTGCAATTCTGAAATTTTTTGCTTTTTCCTGCTCCTCTTAGCATGATAAAGAAGATTCAAAGAGAGTGAGATGCCAGCTCCTTTCATTCAGTCAGTAGCTTCAATCATTTCTGGACGTTTTTCAATGGCAAAAATCAATGAATATTGTAAATGCACAAACAGTAATTTCTCCGCATTGCAAGGTGCAATTCTGAAATTTTTTGCTTTTTCCTGCTCCTCTTAGCATGATAAAGAAGATTCAAAGAGAGTGATATTCCAGCTCCTTTCATTCAGTCAGTACCTTCAATCATTTCTGGACGTTTTTCAATGGCAAAAATCAATGAATATTGTAAATGCACAAACAGTAATTTCTCCGCATTGCAAGGTGCAATTCTGAAATTTTTTGCTTTTTCCTGCTCCTCTTAGCATGATAAAGAATATTCAAAGAGAGTGAGATGCCAGCTCCTTTCATTCAGTCAGTAGCTTCAATCATTTCTGGACGTTTTTCAATGGCAAAAATCAATGAATATTGTAAATGCACAAACTGTAATTTCTCCGCATTGCAAGGTGCAATTCTGAAATTTTTTGCTTTTTCCTGCTCCTCTTAGCATGATAAAGAAGATTCAAAGAGAGTGAGATGCCAGCTCCTTTCATTCAGTCAGTAGCTTCAATCATTTCTGGTATATGAATAACATGATGTTTTTCAATAGCAAAAATCAATGAATATTGTAAATGCACAAACAGTAATTTCTCCGCATTGCAAGGTGCAATTCTGAAATTTTTTGCTTTTTCCTGCTCCTCTTAGCATGATAAAGAAGATTCAAAGAGAGTGAGATGCCGGCTCCTTTCATTCAGTCAGTAGCTTCAATCATTTCTGGACGTTTTTCAATGGCAAAAATCAATGAATATTGTAAATGCACAAACAGTAATTTCTCCGCATTGCAAGGTGCAATTCTGAAATTTTTTACTTTTTCCTGCTCCTCTTAGCATGATAAAGAAGATTCAAAGAGAGTGAGATGCCAGCTCCTTTCATTCAGTCAGTAGCTTCAATCATTTCTGGTATATGAATAACATGATGTTTTTCAATCGCAAAAATCAATGAATATTGTAAATGCACAAACAGTAATTTCTCCGCATTGCAAGGTGCAATTCTGAAATTTTTTGCTTTTTCCTGCTCCTCTTAGCATGATAAAGAAGATTCAAAGAGAGTGAGATGCCAGCTCCTTTCATTCAGTCAGTAGCTTCAATCATTTCTGGACGTTTTTCAATGGCAAAAATCAATGAATATTGTAAATGCACAAACAGTAATTTCTCCGCATTGCAAGGTGCAATTCTGAAATTTTTTGCTTTTTCCTGCTCCTCTTAGCATGATAAATAAGATTCAAAGAGAGTGAGATGCCAGCTCCTTTCCTTCAGTCAGTAGCTTCAATCATTTCTGGTATATGAATAACATGATGTTTTTCAATGGCAAAAATCAATGAATTTTGTAAATGCACAAACAGTAATTTCTCCGCATTGCAAGGCGCAATTCTGAAATTTTTTGCTTTTTCCTGCTCCTCTTAGCATGATAAAGAAGATTCAAAGAGAGTGAGATGCCAGCTCCTTTCATTCAGTCAGTAGCTTCAATCATTTCTGGACATTTTTCAATGGCAAAAATCAATGAATATTGTAAATGCACAAACAGTAATTTCTCCGCATTGCAAGGTGCAATTCTGAAATTTTTTGCTTTTTCCTGCTCCTCTTAGCATGATAAAGAAGATTCAAAGAGAGTGAGATGCCAGCTCCTTTCAATCAGTCAGTAGCTTCTATCATTTCTGGATGTTTTTCAATGGCAAAAATCAATGAATATTGTAAATGCACAAACAGTAATTTCTCCGCATTGCAAGGTGCAATTCTGAAATTTTTTGCTTTTTCCTGCTCCTCTTAGCATGATAAAGAAGATTCAAAGAGAGTGAGGTGCCAGCTCCTTTCATTCAGTCAGGAGCTTCAAACATTTCTGGTATATGAATAACATGTTTTTCAATGGCAAAAATCAATGAATATTGTAAATGCACAAACAGTAATTTCTCCGCATTGCAAGGTGCAATTCTGAAATTTTTTGCTTTTTCCTGCTCCTCTTAGCATGATAAAGAAGATTCAAAGAGAGTGAGATGCCAGCTCCTTTCATTCAGTCAGTAGCTTCAATCATTTCTGGACGTTTTTCAATGGCAAAAATCAATGAATATTGTAAATGCACAAACTGTAATTTCTCCGCATTGCAAGGTGCAATTCTGAAATTTTTTGCATTTTCCTGCTCCTCTTAGCATGATAAAGAAGATTCAAAGAGAGTGAGATGCCAGCTCCTTTCATTCAGTCAGTAGCTTCAATCATTTCTGGACGTTTTTCAATGGCAAAAATCAACGAATATTGTAAATGCACAAACAGTAATTTCTCCGCATTGCAAGGTGCAATTCTGAAATTTTTTGCTTTTTCCTGCTCCTCTTAGCATGATAAAGAAGATTCAAAGAGAGTGAGATGCCAGCTCCTTTCATTCAGTCAGTAGCTTCAATCATTTCTGGACGTTTTTCAATGGCAAAAATCAATGAATATTGTAAATGCACAAACTGTAATTTCTCCGCATTGCAAGGTGCAATTCTGAAATTTTTTGCTTTTTCCTGCTCCTCTTAGCATGATAAAGAAGATTCAAAGAGAGTGAGATGCCAGCTCCTTTCATTCAGTCAGTAGCTTCAATCATTTCTGGACGTTTTTCAATGGCAAAAATCAATGAATATTGTAAATGCACAAACAGTAATTTCTCCGCATTGCAAGGTGCAATTCTGAAATTTTTTGCTTTTTCCTGCTCCTCTTAGCATGATAAAGAAGATTCAAAGAGAGTGAGATGCCAGCTCCTTTCATTCAGTCAGTACCTTCAATCATTTCTGGACGTTTTTCAATGGCAAAAATCAATGAATATTGTAAATGCACAAACAGTAATTTCTCCGCATTGCAAGGTGCAATTCTGAAATTTTTTGCTTTTTCCTGCTCCTCTTAGCATGATAAAGAAGATTCAAAGAGAGTGAGATGCCAGCTCCTTTCATTCAGTCAGTAGCTTCAAACATTTCTGGTATATGAATAACATGATGTTTTTCAATGGCAAAAATCAATGAATATTGTAAATGCACAAACAGTAATTTCTCCGCATTGCAAGGTGCAAGTCTGAAATTTTTTGCTTTTTCCTGCTCCTCTTAGCATGATAAAGAAGATTCAAAGAGAGTGAGATGCCAGCTCCTTTCATTCAGTCAGTAGCTTCAAACATTTCTGGTATATGAATAACATGATGTTTTTCAATGGCAAAAATCAATGAATATTGTAAATGCACAAACAGTAATTTCTCCGCATTGCAAGGTGCAAGTCTGAAATTTTTTGCTTTTTCCTGCTCCTCTTAGCATGATAAAGAAGATTCAAAGAGAGTGAGATGCCAGCTCCTTTCATTCAGTCAGTAGCTTCAATCATTTCTGGACATTTTTCAATGGCAAAAATCAATGAATATTGTAAATGCACAAACAGTAATTTCTCCGCATTGCAAGGTGCAATTCTGAAATTTTTTGCTTTTTCCTGCTCCTCTTAGCATGATAAAGAAGATTCAAAGAGAGTGAGATGCCAGCTCCTTTCAATCAGTCAGTAGCTTCTATCATTTCTGGATGTTTTTCAATGGCAAAAATCAATGAATATTGTAAATGCACAAACAGTAATTTCTCCGCATTGCAAGGTGCAATTCTGAAATTTTTTGCTTTTTCCTGCTCCTCTTAGCATGATAAAGAAGATTCAAAGAGAGTGAGGTGCCAGCTCCTTTCATTCAGTCAGGAGCTTCAAACATTTCTGGTATATGAATAACATGTTTTTCAATGGCAAAAATCAATGAATATTGTAAATGCACAAACAGTAATTTCTCCGCATTGCAAGGTGCAATTCTGAAATTTTTTGCTTTTTCCTGCTCCTCTTAGCATGATAAAGAAGATTCAAAGAGAGTGAGATGCCAGCTCCTTTCATTCAGTCAGTAGCTTCAATCATTTCTGGACGTTTTTCAATGGCAAAAATCAATGAATATTGTAAATGCACAAACTGTAATTTCTCCGCATTGCAAGGTGCAATTCTGAAATTTTTTGCATTTTCCTGCTCCTCTTAGCATGATAAAGAAGATTCAAAGAGAGTGAGATGCCAGCTCCTTTCATTCAGTCAGTAGCTTCAATCATTTCTGGACGTTTTTCAATGGCAAAAATCAACGAATATTGTAAATGCACAAACAGTAATTTCTCCGCATTGCAAGGTGCAATTCTGAAATTTTTTGCTTTTTCCTGCTCCTCTTAGCATGATAAAGAAGATTCAAAGAGAGTGAGATGCCAGCTCCTTTCATTCAGTCAGTAGCTTCAATCATTTCTGGACGTTTTTCAATGGCAAAAATCAATGAATATTGTAAATGCACAAACTGTAATTTCTCCGCATTGCAAGGTGCAATTCTGAAATTTTTTGCTTTTTCCTGCTCCTCTTAGCATGATAAAGAAGATTCAAAGAGAGTGAGATGCCAGCTCCTTTCATTCAGTCAGTAGCTTCAATCATTTCTGGACGTTTTTCAATGGCAAAAATCAATGAATATTGTAAATGCACAAACAGTAATTTCTCCGCATTGCAAGGTGCAATTCTGAAATTTTTTGCTTTTTCCTGCTCCTCTTAGCATGATAAAGAAGATTCAAAGAGAGTGAGATGCCAGCTCCTTTCATTCAGTCAGTACCTTCAATCATTTCTGGACGTTTTTCAATGGCAAAAATCAATGAATATTGTAAATGCACAAACAGTAATTTCTCCGCATTGCAAGGTGCAATTCTGAAATTTTTTGCTTTTTCCTGCTCCTCTTAGCATGATAAAGAAGATTCAAAGAGAGTGAGATGCCAGCTCCTTTCATTCAGTCAGTAGCTTCAAACATTTCTGGTATATGAATAACATGATGTTTTTCAATGGCAAAAATCAATGAATATTGTAAATGCACAAACAGTAATTTCTCCGCATTGCAAGGTGCAAGTCTGAAATTTTTTGCTTTTTCCTGCTCCTCTTAGCATGATAAAGAAGATTCAAAGAGAGTGAGATGCCAGCTCCTTTCATTCAGTCAGTAGCTTCAAACATTTCTGGTATATGAATAACATGATGTTTTTCAATGGCAAAAATCAATGAATATTGTAAATGCACAAACAGTAATTTCTCCGCATTGCAAGGTGCAAGTCTGAAATTTTTTGCTTTTTCCTGCTCCTCTTAGCATGATAAAGAAGATTCAAAGAGAGTGAGATGCCAGCTCCTTTCATTCAGTCAGTAGCTTCAATCATTTCTGGACATTTTTCAATGGCAAAAATCAATGAATATTGTAAATGCACAAACAGTAATTTCTCCGCATTGCAAGGTGCAATTCTGAAATTTTTTGCTTTTTCCTGCTCCTCTTAGCATGATAAAGAAGATTCAAAGAGAGTGAGATGCCAGCTCCTTTCAATCAGTCAGTAGCTTCTATCATTTCTGGATGTTTTTCAATGGCAAAAATCAATGAATATTGTAAATGCACAAACAGTAATTTCTCCGCATTGCAAGGTGCAATTCTGAAATTTTTTGCTTTTTCCTGCTCCTCTTAGCATGATAAAGAAGATTCAAAGAGAGTGAGGTGCCAGCTCCTTTCATTCAGTCAGGAGCTTCAAACATTTCTGGTATATGAATAACATGTTTTTCAATGGCAAAAATCAATGAATATTGTAAATGCACAAACAGTAATTTCTCCGCATTGCAAGGTGCAATTCTGAAATTTTTTGCTTTTTCCTGCTCCTCTTAGCATGATAAAGAAGATTCAAAGAGAGTGAGATGCCAGCTCCTTTCATTCAGTCAGTAGCTTCAATCATTTCTGGACGTTTTTCAATGGCAAAAATCAATGAATATTGTAAATGCACAAACTGTAATTTCTCCGCATTGCAAGGTGCAATTCTGAAATTTTTTGCATTTTCCTGCTCCTCTTAGCATGATAAAGAAGATTCAAAGAGAGTGAGATGCCAGCTCCTTTCATTCAGTCAGTAGCTTCAATCATTTCTGGACGTTTTTCAATGGCAAAAATCAACGAATATTGTAAATGCACAAACAGTAATTTCTCCGCATTGCAAGGTGCAATTCTGAAATTTTTTGCTTTTTCCTGCTCCTCTTAGCATGATAAAGAAGATTCAAAGAGAGTGAGATGCCAGCTCCTTTCATTCAGTCAGTAGCTTCAATCATTTCTGGACGTTTTTCAATGGCAAAAATCAATGAATATTGTAAATGCACAAACTGTAATTTCTCCGCATTGCAAGGTGCAATTCTGAAATTTTTTGCTTTTTCCTGCTCCTCTTAGCATGATAAAGAAGATTCAAAGAGAGTGAGATGCCAGCTCCTTTCATTCAGTCAGTAGCTTCAATCATTTCTGGACGTTTTTCAATGGCAAAAATCAATGAATATTGTAAATGCACAAACAGTAATTTCTCCGCATTGCAAGGTGCAATTCTGAAATTTTTTGCTTTTTCCTGCTCCTCTTAGCATGATAAAGAAGATTCAAAGAGAGTGAGATGCCAGCTCCTTTCATTCAGTCAGTACCTTCAATCATTTCTGGACGTTTTTCAATGGCAAAAATCAATGAATATTGTAAATGCACAAACAGTAATTTCTCCGCATTGCAAGGTGCAATTCTGAAATTTTTTGCTTTTTCCTGCTCCTCTTAGCATGATAAAGAAGATTCAAAGAGAGTGAGATGCCAGCTCCTTTCATTCAGTCAGTAGCTTCAAACATTTCTGGTATATGAATAACATGATGTTTTTCAATGGCAAAAATCAATGAATATTGTAAATGCACAAACAGTAATTTCTCCGCATTGCAAGGTGCAAGTCTGAAATTTTTTGCTTTTTCCTGCTCCTCTTAGCATGATAAAGAAGATTCAAAGAGAGTGAGATGCCAGCTCCTTTCATTCAGTCAGTAGCTTCAAACATTTCTGGTATATGAATAACATGATGTTTTTCAATGGCAAAAATCAATGAATATTGTAAATGCACAAACAGTAATTTCTCCGCATTGCAAGGTGCAAGTCTGAAATTTTTTGCTTTTTCCTGCTCCTCTTAGCATGATAAAGAAGATTCAAAGAGAGTGAGATGCCAGCTCCTTTCATTCAGTCAGTAGCTTCAATCATTTCTGGACGTTTTTCAATGGTAAAAATCAATGAATATTGTAAATGCACAAACAGTAATTTCTCCACATTGCAAGGTGCAATTCTGAAATTTTTTGCTTTTTCCTGCTCCTCTTAGCATGATAAAGAAGATTCAAAGAGAGTGAGATGCCAGCTCCTTTCATTCAGTCAGTAGCTTCAAACATTTCTGGTATATGAATAACATGATGTTTTTCAATGGCAAAAATCAATGAATATTGTAAATGCACAAACAGTAATTTCTCCGCATTGCAAGGTGCAATTCTGAAATTTTTTGCTTTTTCCTGCTCCTCTTAGCATGATAAAGAAGATTCAAAGAGAGTGAGATGCCAGCTTCTTTCATTCAGTCAGTAGCTTCAATCATTTCTGGATGTTTTTCAATGGCAAAAATCAATGAATATTGTAAATGCACAAACTGTAATTTCTCCGCATTGCAAGGTGCAATTCTGAAATTTTTTGCTTTTTCCTGCTCCTCTTAGCATGATAAAGAAGATTCAAAGAGAGTGAGATGCCAGCTCCTTTCATTCAGTCAGTAGCTTCAAACATTTCTGGTATATGAATAACATGATGTTTTTCAATGGCAAAAATCAATGAATATTGTAAATGCACAAACAGTAATTTCTCCGCATTGCAAGGTGCAAGTCTGAAATTTTTTGCTTTTTCCTGCTCCTCTTAGCATGATAAAGAAGATTCAAAGAGAGTGAGATGCCAGCTCCTTTCATTCAGTCAGTAGCTTCAAACATTTCTGGTATATGAATAACATGATGTTTTTCAATGGCAAAAATCAATGAATATTGTAAATGCACAAACAGTAATTTCTCCGCATTGCAAGGTGCAAGTCTGAAATTTTTTTCTTTTTCCTGCTCCTCTTAGCATGATAAAGAAGATTCAAAGAGAGTGAGATGCCAGCTCCTTTCATTCAGTCAGTAGCTTCAATCATTTCTGGACGTTTTTCAATGGTAAAAATCAATGAATATTGTAAATGCACAAACAGTAATTTCTCCACATTGCAAGGTGCAATTCTGAAATTTTTTGCTTTTTCCTGCTCCTCTTAGCATGATAAAGAAGATTCAAAGAGAGTGAGATGCCAGCTCCTTTCATTCAGTCAGTAGCTTCAAACATTTCTGGTATATGAATAACATGATGTTTTTCAATGGCAAAAATCAATGAATATTGTAAATGCACAAACAGTAATTTCTCCACATTGCAAGGTGCAATTCTGAAATTTTTTGCTTTTTCCTGCTCCTCTTAGCATGATAAAGAAGATTCAAAGAGAGTGAGATGCCAGCTCCTTTCAATCAGTCAGTAGCTTCTATCATTTCTGGATGTTTTTCAATGGCAAAAATCAATGAATATTGTAAATGCACAAACAGTAATTTCTCCGCATTGCAAGGTGCAATTCTGAAATTTTTTGCTTTTTCCTGCTCCTCTTAGCATGATAAAGAAGATTCAAAGAGAGTGAGGTGCCAGCTCCTTTCATTCAGTCAGGAGCTTCAAACATTTCTGGTATATGAATAACATGTTTTTCAATGGCAAAAATCAATGAATATTGTAAATGCACAAACAGTAATTTCTCCGCATTGCAAGGTGCAATTCTGAAATTTTTTGCTTTTTCCTGCTCCTCTTAGCATGATAAAGAAGATTCAAAGAGAGTGAGATGCCAGCTCCTTTCATTCAGTCAGTAGCTTCAATCATTTCTGGACGTTTTTCAATGGCAAAAATCAATGAATATTGTAAATGCACAAACTGTAATTTCTCCGCATTGCAAGGTGCAATTCTGAAATTTTTTGCATTTTCCTGCTCCTCTTAGCATGATAAAGAAGATTCAAAGAGAGTGAGATGCCAGCTCCTTTCATTCAGTCAGTAGCTTCAATCATTTCTGGACGTTTTTCAATGGCAAAAATCAACGAATATTGTAAATGCACAAACAGTAATTTCTCCGCATTGCAAGGTGCAATTCTGAAATTTTTTGCTTTTTCCTGCTCCTCTTAGCATGATAAAGAAGATTCAAAGAGAGTGAGATGCCAGCTCCTTTCATTCAGTCAGTAGCTTCAATCATTTCTGGACGTTTTTCAATGGCAAAAATAAATGAATATTGTAAATGCACAAACTGTAATTTCTCCGCATTGCAAGGTGCAATTCTGAAATTTTTTGCTTTTTCCTGCTCCTCTTAGCATGATAAAGAAGATTCAAAGAGAGTGAGATGCCAGCTCCTTTCATTCAGTCAGTAGCTTCAATCATTTCTGGACGTTTTTCAATGGCAAAAATCAATGAATATTGTAAATGCACAAACAGTAATTTCTCCGCATTGCAAGGTGCAATTCTGAAATTTTTTGCTTTTTCCTGCTCCTCTTAGCATGATAAAGAAGATTCAAAGAGAGTGAGATGCCAGCTCCTTTCATTCAGTCAGTACCTTCAATCATTTCTGGACGTTTTTCAATGGCAAAAATCAATGAATATTGTAAATGCACAAACAGTAATTTCTCCGCATTGCAAGGTGCAATTCTGAAATTTTTTGCTTTTTCCTGCTCCTCTTAGCATGATAAAGAAGATTCAAAGAGAGTGAGATGCCAGCTCCTTTCATTCAGTCAGTAGCTTCAAACATTTCTGGTATATGAATAACATGATGTTTTTCAATGGCAAAAATCAATGAATATTGTAAATGCACAAACAGTAATTTCTCCGCATTGCAAGGTGCAAGTCTGAAATTTTTTGCTTTTTCCTGCTCCTCTTAGCATGATAAAGAAGATTCAAAGAGAGTGAGATGCCATCTCCTTTCATTCAGTCAGTAGCTTCAAACATTTCTGGTATATGAATAACATGATGTTTTTCAATGGCAAAAATCAATGAATATTGTAAATGCACAAACAGTAATTTCTCCGCATTGCAAGGTGCAAGTCTGAAATTTTTTGCTTTTTCCTGCTCCTCTTAGCATGATAAAGAAGATTCAAAGAGAGTGAGATGCCAGCTCCTTTCATTCAGTCAGTAGCTTCAATCATTTCTGGACGTTTTTCAATGGTAAAAATCAATGAATATTGTAAATGCACAAACAGTAATTTCTCCACATTGCAAGGTGCAATTCTGAAATTTTTTGCTTTTTCCTGCTCCTCTTAGCATGATAAAGAAGATTCAAAGAGAGTGAGATGCCAGCTCCTTTCATTCAGTCAGTAGCTTCAAACATTTCTGGTATATGAATAACATGATGTTTTTCAATGGCAAAAATCAATGAATATTGTAAATGCACAAACAGTAATTTCTCCGCATTGCAAGGTGCAATTCTGAAATTTTTTGCTTTTTCCTGCTCCTCTTAGCATGATAAAGAAGATTCAAAGAGAGTGAGATGCCAGCTTCTTTCATTCAGTCAGTAGCTTCAATCATTTCTGGATGTTTTTCAATGGCAAAAATCAATGAATATTGTAAATGCACAAACTGTAATTTCTCCGCATTGCAAGGTGCAATTCTGAAATTTTTTGCTTTTTCCTGCTCCTCTTAGCATGATAAAGAAGATTCAAAGAGAGTGAGATGCCAGCTCCTTTCATTCAGTCAGTAGCTTCAATCATTTCTGGACGTTTTTCAATGGCAAAAATCAATTAATATTGTAAATGCACAAACAGTAATTTCTCCGCATTGCAAGGTGCAATTCTGAAATTTTTTGCTTTTTCCTGCTCCTCTTAGCATGATAAAGAAGATTCAAAGAGAGTGAGATGCCAGCTCCTTTCATTCAGTCAGTACCTTCAATCATTTCTGGACGTTTTTCAATGGCAAAAATCAATGAATATTGTAAATGCACAAACAGTAATTTCTCCGCATTGCAAGGTGCAATTCTGAAATTTTTTGCTTTTTCCCGCTCCTCTTAGCATGATAAAGAAGATTCAAAGAGAGTGAGGTGCCAGCTCCTTTCATTCAGTCAGTAGCTTCAAACATTTCTGGTATATGAATAAGATGTTTTTCAATGGCAAAAATCAATGAATATTGTAAATGCACAAACAGTAATTTCTCCGCATTGCAAGGTGCAATTCTGAAATTTTTTGCTTTTTCCTGCTCCTCTTAGCATGATAAAGAAGATTCAAAGAGAGTGAGATGCCAGCTCCTTTCCTTCAGTCAGTAGCTTCAATCATTTCTGGTATATGAATAACATGATGTTTTTCAATGGCAAAAATCAATGAATTTTGTAAATGCACAAACAGTAATTTCTCCGCATTGCAAGGCGCAATTCTGAAATTTTTTGCTTTTTCCTGCTCCTCTTAGCATGATAAAGAAGATTCAAAGAGAGTGAGATGCCAGCTCCTTTCATTCAGTCAGTAGCTTCAATCATTTCTGGACATTTTTCAATGGCAAAAATCAATGAATATTGTAAATGCACAAACAGTAATTTCTCCGCATTGCAAGGTGCAATTCTGAAATTTTTTGCTTTTTCCTGCTCCTCTTAGCATGATAAAGAAGATTCAAAGAGAGTGAGATGCCAGCTCCTTTCAATCAGTCAGTAGCTTCTATCATTTCTGGATGTTTTTCAATGGCAAAAATCAATGAATATTGTAAATGCACAAACAGTAATTTCTCCGCATTGCAAGGTGCAATTCTGAAATTTTTTGCTTTTTCCTGCTCCTCTTAGCATGATAAAGAAGATTCAAAGAGAGTGAGGTGCCAGCTCCTTTCATTCAGTCAGGAGCTTCAAACATTTCTGGTATATGATTAACATGTTTTTCAATGGCAAAAATCAATGAATATTGTAAATGCACAAACAGTAATTTCTCCGCATTGCAAGGTGCAATTCTGAAATTTTTTGCTTTTTCCTGCTCCTCTTAGCATGATAAAGAAGATTCAAAGAGAGTGAGATGCCAGCTCCTTTCATTCAGTCAGTAGCTTCAATCATTTCTGGACGTTTTTCAATGGCAAAAATCAATGAATATTGTAAATGCACAAACTGTAATTTCTCCGCATTGCAAGGTGCAATTCTGAAATTTTTTGCATTTTCCTGCTCCTCTTAGCATGATAAAGAAGATTCAAAGAGAGTGAGATGCCAGCTCCTTTCATTCAGTCAGTAGCTTCAATCATTTCTGGACGTTTTTCAATGGCAAAAATCAACGAATATTGTAAATGCACAAACAGTAATTTCTCCGCATTGCAAGGTGCAATTCTGAAATTTTTTGCTTTTTCCTGCTCCTCTTAGCATGATAAAGAAGATTCAAAGAGAGTGAGATGCCAGCTCCTTTCATTCAGTCAGTAGCTTCAATCATTTCTGGACGTTTTTCAATGGCAAAAATCAATGAATATTGTAAATGCACAAACTGTAATTTCTCCGCATTGCAAGGTGCAATTCTGAAATTTTTTGCTTTTTCCTGCTCCTCTTAGCATGATAAAGAAGATTCAAAGAGAGTGAGATGCCAGCTCCTTTCATTCAGTCAGTAGCTTCAATCATTTCTGGACGTTTTTCAATGGCAAAAATCAATGAATATTGTAAATGCACAAACAGTAATTTCTCCGCATTGCAAGGTGCAATTCTGAAATTTTTTGCTTTTTCCTGCTCCTCTTAGCATGATAAAGAAGATTCAAAGAGAGTGAGATGCCAGCTCCTTTCATTCAGTCAGTACCTTCAATCATTTCTGGACGTTTTTCAATGGCAAAAATCAATGAATATTGTAAATGCACAAACAGTAATTTCTCCGCATTGCAAGGTGCAATTCTGAAATTTTTTGCTTTTTCCTGCTCCTCTTAGCATGATAAAGAAGATTCAAAGAGAGTGAGATGCCAGCTCCTTTCATTCAGTCAGTAGCTTCAAACATTTCTGGTATATGAATAACATGATGTTTTTCAATGGCAAAAATCAATGAATATTGTAAATGCACAAACAGTAATTTCTCCGCATTGCAAGGTGCAAGTCTGAAATTTTTTGCTTTTTCCTGCTCCTCTTAGCATGATAAAGAAGATTCAAAGAGAGTGAGATGCCAGCTCCTTTCATTCAGTCAGTAGCTTCAAACATTTCTGGTATATGAATAACATGATGTTTTTCAATGGCAAAAATCAATGAATATTGTAAATGCACAAACAGTAATTTCTCCGCATTGCAAGGTGCAAGTCTGAAATTTTTTGCTTTTTCCTGCTCCTCTTAGCATGATAAAGAAGATTCAAAGAGAGTGAGATGCCAGCTCCTTTCATTCAGTCAGTAGCTTCAATCATTTCTGGACGTTTTTCAATGGTAAAAATCAATGAATATTGTAAATGCACAAACAGTAATTTCTCCACATTGCAAGGTGCAATTCTGAAATTTTTTGCTTTTTCCTGCTCCTCTTAGCATGATAAAGAAGATTCAAAGACAGTGAGATGCCAGCTCCTTTCATTCAGTCAGTAGCTTCAAACATTTCTGGTATATGAATAACATGATGTTTTTCAATGGCAAAAATCAATGAATATTGTAAATGCACAAACAGTAATTTCTCCGCATTGCAAGGTGCAATTCTGAAATTTTTTGCTTTTTCCTGCTCCTCTTAGCATGATAAAGAAGATTCAAAGAGAGTGAGATGCCAGCTTCTTTCATTCAGTCAGTAGCTTCAATCATTTCTGGATGTTTTTCAATGGCAAAAATCAATGAATATTGTAAATGCACAAACTGTAATTTCTCCGCATTGCAAGGTGCAATTCTGAAATTTTTTGCTTTTTCCTGCTCCTCTTAGCATGATAAAGAAGATTCAAAGAGAGTGAGATGCCAGCTCCTTTCATTCAGTCAGTAGCTTCAATCATTTCTGGACGTTTTTCAATGGCAAAAATCAATTAATATTGTAAATGCACAAACAGTAATTTCTCCGCATTGCAAGGTGCAATTCTGAAATTTTTTGCTTTTTCCTGCTCCTCTTAGCATGATAAAGAAGATTCAAAGAGAGTGAGATGCCAGCTCCTTTCATTCAGTCAGTACCTTCAATCATTTCTGGACGTTTTTCAATGGCAAAAATCAATGAATATTGTAAATGCACAAACAGTAATTTCTCCGCATTGCAAGGTGCAATTCTGAAATTTTTTGCTTTTTCCCGCTCCTCTTAGCATGATAAAGAAGATTCAAAGAGAGTGAGGTGCCAGCTCCTTTCATTCAGTCAGTAGCTTCAAACATTTCTGGTATATGAATAAGATGTTTTTCAATGGCAAAAATCAATGAATATTGTAAATGCACAAACAGTAATTTCTCCGCATTGCAAGGTGCAATTCTGAAATTTTTTGCTTTTTCCTGCTCCTCTTAGCATGATAAAGAAGATTCAAAGAGAGTGAGATGTCAGCTCCTTTCATTCAGTCAGTAGCTTCAATCATTTCTGGACGTTTTTCAATGGCAAAAATCAATGAATATTGTAAATGCACAAACAGTAATTTCTCCGCATTGCAAGGTGCAATTCTGAAATTTTTTGCTTTTTCCTGCTCCTCTTAGCATGATAAAGAAGATTCAAAGAGAGTGAGATGCCAGCTCCTTTCATTCAGTCAGTAGCTTCAATCATTTCTGGACGTTTTTCAATGGCAAAAATCAATGAATATTGTAAATGCACAAACAGTAATTTGTCCACATTGCAATGTGCAATTCTAAAATTTTTTGCTTTTTCCTGCTCCTCTTAGCATGATAAAGAAGATTCAAAGAGAGTGAGATGCCAGCTCCTTTCATTCAGTCAGTACCTTCAATCATTTCTGGACGTTTTTCAATGGCAAAAATCAATTAATATTGTAAATGCACAAACAGTAATTTCTCCGCATTGCAAGGTGCAATTCTGAAATTTTTTGCTTTTTCCTGCTCCTCTTAGCATGATAAAGAAGATTCAAAGAGAGTGAGATGCCAGCTCCTTTCATTCAGTCAGTAGCTTCAAACATTTCTGGTATATGAATAACATGATGTTTTTCAATGGCAAAAATCAATGAATATTGTAAATGCACAAACAGTAATTTCTCCGCATTGCAAGGTGCAAGTCTGAAAATTTTTGCTTTTTCCTGCTCCTCTTAGCATGATAAAGAAGATTCAAAGAGAGTGAGATGCCAGCTACTTTCATTCAGTCAGTAGCTTCAATCATTTCTGGACGTTTTTCAATGGTAAAAATCAATGAATATTGTAAATGCACAAACAGTAATTTCTCCACATTGCAAGGTGCAATTCTGAAATTTTTTGCTTTTTCCTGCTCCTCTTAGCATGATAAAGAAGATTCAAAGAGAGTGAGATGCCAGCTCCTTTCATTCAGTCAGTAGCTTCAATCATTTCTGGACGTTTTTCAATGGCAAAAATCAATGAATATTGTAAATGCACAAACAGTAATTTCTCCGCATTGCAAGGTGCAATTCTGAAATTTTTTGCTTTTTCCTGCTCCTCTTAGCATGATAAAGAAGATTCAAAGAGAGTGAGATGCCAGCTCCTTTCATTCAGTCAGTACCTTCAATCATTTCTGGACGTTTTTCAATGGCAAAAATCAATGAATATTGTAAATGCACAAACAGTAATTTCTCCGCATTGCAAGGTGCAATTCTGAAATTTTTTGCTTTTTCTCGCTCCTCTTAGCATGATAAAGAAGATTCAAAGAGAGTGAGGTGCCAGCTCCTTTCATTCAGTCAGTAGCTTCAAACATTTCTGGTATATGAATAACATGTTTTTCAATGGCAAAAATCAATGAATATTGTAAATGCACAAACAGTAATTTCTCCGCATTGCAAGGTGCAATTCTGAAATTTTTTGCTTTTTCCTGCTCCTCTTAGCATGATAAAGAAGATTCAAAGAGAGTGAGATGCCAGCTCCTTTCATTCAGTCAGTAGCTTCAAACATTTCTGGTATATGAATAACATGATGTTTT
Organism: Phyllobates terribilis; assembly: GCF_046119375.1. Lineage (NCBI taxonomy): Eukaryota > Metazoa > Chordata > Amphibia > Anura > Dendrobatidae > Phyllobates > Phyllobates terribilis. Next base: position 525,556 of record NW_027363293.1, read on the forward strand.
TCAATGGCAAAAATCAATGAATATTGTAAATGCACAAACAGTAATTTCTCCGCATTGCAAGGTGCAAGTCTGAAATTTTTTGCTTTTTCCTGCTCCTCTTAGCATGATAAAGAAGATTCAAAGAGAGTGAGATGCCAGCTACTTTCATTCAGTCAGTAGCTTCAATCATTTCTGGACGTTTTTCAATGGTAAAAATCAATGAATATTGTAAATGCACAAACAGTAATTTCTCCACATTGCAATGTGCAATTCTAAAATTTTTTGCTTTTTCCTGCTCCTCTTAGCATGATAAAGAAGATTCAAAGAGAGTGAGATGCCAGCTCCTTTCATTCAGTCAGTACCTTCAATCATTTCTGGACGTTTTTCAATGGCAAAAATCAATGAATATTGTAAATGCACAAACAGTAATTTCTCCGCATTGCAAGGTGCAATTCTGAAATTTTTTGCTTTTTCCTGCTCCTCTTAGCATGATAAAGAAGATTCAAAGAGAGTGAGATGCCAGCTCCTTTCATTCAGTCAGTAGCTTCAAACATTTCTGGTATATGAATAACATGATGTTTTTCAATGGCAAAAATCAATGAATATTGTAAATGCACAAACAGTAATTTCTCCGCATTGCAAGGTGCAAGTCTGAAAATTTTTGCTTTTTCCTGCTCCTCTTAGCATGATAAAGAAGATTCAAAGAGAGTGAGATGCCAGCTACTTTCATTCAGTCAGTAGCTTCAATCATTTCTGGACGTTTTTCAATGGTAAAAATCAATGAATATTGTAAATGCACAAACAGTAATTTCTCCACATTGCAAGGTGCAATTCTGAAATTTTTTGCTTTTTCCTGCTCCTCTTAGCATGATAAAGAAGATTCAAAGAGAGTGAGATGCCAGCTCCTTTCATTCAGTCAGTAGCTTCAATCATTTCTGGACGTTTTTCAATGGCAAAAATCAATGAATATTGTAAATGCACAAACAGTAATTTCTCCGCATTGCAAGGTGCAATTCTGAAATTTTTTGCTTTTTCCTGCTCCTCTTAGCATGATAAAGAAGATACAAAGAGAGTGAGATGCCAGCTCCTTTCATTCAGTCAGTACCTTCAATCATTTCTGGACGTTTTTCAATGGCAAAAATCAATGAATATTGTAAATGCACAAACAGTAATTTCTCCGCATTGCAAGGTGCAATTCTGAAATTTTTTGCTTTTTCTCGCTCCTCTTAGCATGATAAAGAAGATTCAAAGAGAGTGAGGTGCCAGCTCCTTTCATTCAGTCAGTAGCTTCAAATATTTCTGGTATATGAATAACATGTTTTTCAATGGCAAAAATCAATGAATATTGTAAATGCACAAACAGTAATTTCTCCGCATTGCAAGGTGCAATTCTGAAATTTTTTGCTTTTTCCTGCTCCTCTTAGCATGATAAAGAAGATTCAAAGAGAGTGAGATGCCAGCTCCTTTCATTCAGTCAGTAGCTTCAATCATTTCTGGACGTTTTTCAATGGCAAAAATCAATGAATATTGTAAATGCACAAACAGTAATTTCTCCGCATTGCAAGGTGCAATTCTGAAATTTTTTGCTTTTTCCTGCTCCTCTTAGCATGATAAAGAAGATTCAAAGAGAGTGAGATGCCAGCTCCTTTCATTCAGTCAGTAGCTTCAATCATTTCTGGACGTTTTTCAATGGCAAAAATCAATGAATATTGTAAATGCACAAACAGTAATTTCTCCGCATTGCAAGGTGCAATTCTGAAATTTTTTGCTTTTTCCTGCTCCTCTTAGCATGATAAAGAAGATTCAAAGAGAGTGAGATGCCAGCTCCTTTCATTCAGTCAGTAGCTTCAAACATTTCTGGTATATGAATAACATGATGTTTTTCAATGGCAAAAATCAATGAATATTGTAAATGCACAAACAGTAATTTCTCCGCATTGCAAGGTGCAATTCTGAAATTTTTTGCTTTTTCCTGCTCCTCTTAGCATGATAAAGAAGATTCAAAGAGAGTGAGATGCCAGCTCCTTTCATTCAGTCAGTAGCTTCAAACATTTCTGGTATATGAATAACATGATGTTTTTCAATGGCAAAAATCAATGAATATTGTAAATGCACAAACAGTAATTTCTCCGCATTGCAAGGTGCAAGTCTGAAATTTTTTGCTTTTTCCTGCTCCTCTTAGCATGATAAAGAAGATTCAAAGAGAGTGAGATGCCAGCTCCTTTCATTCAGTCAGTACCTTCAATCATTTCTGGACGTTTTTCAATGGCAAAAATCAATGAATATTGTAAATGCACAAACAGTAATTTCTCCGCATTGCAAGGTGCAATTCTGAAATTTTTTGCTTTTTCCTGCTCCTCTTAGCATGATAAAGAAGATTCAAAGAGAGTGAGATGCCAGCTCCTTTCATTCAGTCAGTAGCTTCAAACATTTCTGGTATATGAATAACATGATGTTTTTCAATGGCAAAAATCAATGAATATTGTAAATGCACAAACAGTAATTTCTCCGCATTGCAAGGTGCAAGTCTGAAAATTTTTGCTTTTTCCTGCTCCTCTTAGCATGATAAAGAAGATTCAAAGAGAGTGAGATGCCAGCTACTTTCATTCAGTCAGTAGCTTCAATCATTTCTGGACGTTTTTCAATGGTAAAAATCAATGAATATTGTAAATGCACAAACAGTAATTTCTCCACATTGCAAGGTGCAATTCTGAAATTTTTTGCTTTTTCCTGCTCCTCTTAGCATGATAAAGAAGATTCAAAGAGAGTGAGATGCCAGCTCCTTTCATTCAGTCAGTAGCTTCAATCATTTCTGGACGTTTTTCAATGGCAAAAATCAATGAATATTGTAAATGCACAAACAGTAATTTCTCCGCATTGCAAGGTGCAATTCTGAAATTTTTTGCTTTTTCCTGCTCCTCTTAGCATGATAAAGAAGATTCAAAGAGAGTGAGATGCCAGCTCCTTTCATTCAGTCAGTACCTTCAATCATTTCTGGACGTTTTTCAATGGCAAAAATCAATGAATATTGTAAATGCACAAACAGTAATTTCTCCGCATTGCAAGGTGCAATTCTGAAATTTTTTGCTTTTTCTCGCTCCTCTTAGCATGATAAAGAAGATTCAAAGAGAGTGAGGTGCCAGCTCCTTTCATTCAGTCAGTAGCTTCAAATATTTCTGGTATATGAATAACATGTTTTTCAATGGCAAAAATCAATGAATATTGTAAATGCACAAACAGTAATTTCTCCGCATTGCAAGGTGCAATTCTGAAATTTTTTGCTTTTTCCTGCTCCTCTTAGCATGATAAAGAAGATTCAAAGAGAGTGAGATGCCAGCTCCTTTCATTCAGTCAGTAGCTTCAATCATTTCTGGACGTTTTTCAATGGCAAAAATCAATGAATATTGTAAATGCACAAACAGTAATTTCTCCGCATTGCAAGGTGCAATTCTGAAATTTTTTGCTTTTTCCTGCTCCTCTTAGCATGATAAAGAAGATTCAAAGAGAGTGAGATGCCAGCTCCTTTCATTCAGTCAGTAGCTTCAATCATTTCTGGACGTTTTTCAATGGCAAAAATCAATGAATATTGTAAATGCACAAACAGTAATTTCTCCGCATTGCAAGGTGCAATTCTGAAATTTTTTGCTTTTTCCTGCTCCTCTTAGCATGATAAAGAAGATTCAAAGAGAGTGAGATGCCAGCTCCTTTCATTCAGTCAGTAGCTTCAAACATTTCTGGTATATGAATAACATGATGTTTTTCAATGGCAAAAATCAATGAATATTGTAAATGCACAAACAGTAATTTCTCCGCATTGCAAGGTGCAAGTCTGAAACTTTTTGCTTTTTCCTGCTCCTCTTAGCATGATAAAGAAGATTCAAAGAGAGTGAGATGCCAGCTACTTTCATTCAGTCAGTAGCTTCAATCATTTCTGGACGTTTTTCAATGGTAAAAATCAATGAATATTGTAAATGCACAAACAGTAATTTCTCCACATTGCAATGTGCAATTCTAAAATTTTTTGCTTTTTCCTGCTCCTCTTAGCATGATAAAGAAGATTCAAAGAGAGTGAGATGCCAGCTCCTTTCATTCAGTCAGTAGCTTCAAACATTTCTGGTATATGAATAACATGTTTTTCAATGGCAAAAATCAATGAATATTGTAAATGCACAAACAGTAATTTCTCCGCATTGCAAGGTGCAATTCTGAAATTTTTTGCTTTTTCCTGCTCCTCTTAGCATGATAAAGAAGATTCAAAGAGAGTGAGATGCCAGCTCCTTTCCTTCAGTCAGTAGCTTCAATCATTTCTGGTATATGAATAACATGATGTTTTTCAATGGCAAAAATCAATGAATTTTGTAAATGCACAAACAGTAATTTCTCCGCATTGCAAGGCGCAATTCTGAAATTTTTTGGTTTTTCCTGCTCCTCTTAGCATGATAAAGAAGATTCAAAGAGAGTGAGATGCCAGCTCCTTTCATTCAGTCAGTAGCTTCAATCATTTCTGGACATTTTTCAATGGCAAAAATCAATGAATATTGTAAATGCACAAACAGTAATTTCTCCGCATTGCAAGGTGCAATTCTGAAATTTTTTGCTTTTTCCTGCTCCTCTTAGCATGATAAAGAAGATTCAAAGAGAGTGAGATGCCAGCTCCTTTCATTCAGTCAGTAGCTTCTATCATTTCTGGACGTTTTTCAATGGCAAAAATCAATGAATATTGTAAATGCACAAACAGTAATTTCTGCGCATTGCAAGGTGCAATTCTGAAATTTTTTGCTTTTTCCTGCTCCTCTTAGCATGATAAAGAAGATTCAAAGAGAGTGAGATGCCAGCTCCTTTCATTCAGTCAGTAGCTTCAATCATTTCTGGACGTTTTTCAATGGCAAAAATCAATGAATATTGTAAATGCACAAACAGTAATTTCTCCGCATTGCAAGGTGCAATTCTGAAATTTTTTGCTTTTTCCTGCTCCTCTTAGCATGATAAAGAAGATTCAAAGAGAGTGAGATGCCAGCTCCTTTCATTCAGTCAGTAGCTTCAATCATTTCTGGACGTTTTTCAATGGCAAAAATCAATGAATATTGTAAATGCACAAACAGTAATTTCTCCGCATTGCAAGGTGCAATTCTGAAATTTTTTGCTTTTTCCTGCTCCTCTTAGCATGATAAAGAAGATTCAAAGAGAGTGAGATGCCAGCTCCTTTCATTCAGTCAGTAGCTTCAAACATTTCTGGTATATGAATAACATGATGTTTTTCAATGGCAAAAATCAATGAATATTGTAAATGCACAAACAGTAATTTCTCCGCATTGCAAGGTGCAAGTCTGAAATTTTTTGCTTTTTCCTGCTCCTCTTAGCATGATAAAGAAGATTCAAAGAGAGTGAGATGCCAGCTACTTTCATTCAGTCAGTAGCTTCAATCATTTCTGGACGTTTTTCAATGGTAAAAATCAATGAATATTGTAAATGCACAAACAGTAATTTCTCCACATTGCAATGTGCAATTCTAAAATTTTTTGCTTTTTCCTGCTCCTCTTAGCATGATAAAGAAGATTCAAAGAGAGTGAGATGCCAGCTCCTTTCATTCAGTCAGTAGCTTCAAACATTTCTGGTATATGAATAACATGTTTTTCAATGGCAAAAATCAATGAATATTGTAAATGCACAAACAGTAATTTCTCCGCATTGCAAGGTGCAATTCTGAAATTTTTTGCTTTTTCCTGCTCCTCTTAGCATGATAAAGAAGATTCAAAGAGAGTGAGATGCCAGCTCCTTTCCTTCAGTCAGTAGCTTCAATCATTTCTGGTATATGAATAACATGATGTTTTTCAATGGCAAAAATCAATGAATTTTGTAAATGCACAAACAGTAATTTCTCCGCATTGCAAGGCGCAATTCTGAAATTTTTTGCTTTTTCCTGCTCCTCTTAGCATGATAAAGAAGATTCAAAGAGAGTGAGATGCCAGCTCCTTTCATTCAGTCAGTAGCTTCAATCATTTCTGGACATTTTTCAATGGCAAAAATCAATGAATATTGTAAATGCACAAACAGTAATTTCTCCGCATTGCAAGGTGCAATTCTGAAATTTTTTGCTTTTTCCTGCTCCTCTTAGCATGATAAAGAAGATTCAAAGAGAGTGAGATGCCAGCTCCTTTCATTCAGTCAGTAGCTTCTATCATTTCTGGACGTTTTTCAATGGCAAAAATCAATGAATATTGTAAATGCACAAACAGTAATTTCTCCGCATTGCAAGGTGCAATTCTGAAATTTTTTGCTTTTTCCTGCTCCTCTTAGCATGATAAAGAAGATTCAAAGAGAGTGAGGTGCCAGCTCCTTTCATTCAGTCAGGAGCTTCAAACATTTCTGGTATATGAATAACATGTTTTTCAATGGCAAAAATCAATGAATATTGTAAATGCACAAACAGTAATTTCTCCGCATTGCAAGGTGCAATTCTGAAATTTTTTGCTTTTTCCTGCTCCTCTTAGCATGATAAAGAAGATTCAAAGAGAGTGAGATGCCAGCTCCTTTCATTCAGTCAGTAGCTTCAATCATTTCTGGACGTTTTTCAATGGCAAAAATCAATGAATATTGTAAATGCACAAACTGTAATTTCTCCGCATTGCAAGGTGCAATTCTGAAATTTTTTGCATTTTCCTGCTCCTCTTAGCATGATAAAGAAGATTCAAAGAGAGTGAGATGCCAGCTCCTTTCATTCAGTCAGTAGCTTCAATCATTTCTGGACGTTTTTCAATGGCAAAAATCAACGAATATTGTAAATGCACAAACAGTAATTTCTCCGCATTGCAAGGTGCAATTCTGAAATTTTTTGCTTTTTCCTGCTCCTCTTAGCATGATAAAGAAGATTCAAAGAGAGTGAGATGCCAGCTCCTTTCATTCAGTCAGTAGCTTCAATCATTTCTGGACGTTTTTCAATGGCAAAAATCAATGAATATTGTAAATGCACAAACTGTAATTTCTCCGCATTGCAAGGTGCAATTCTGAAATTTTTTGCTTTTTCCTGCTCCTCTTAGCATGATAAAGAAGATTCAAAGAGAGTGAGATGCCAGCTCCTTTCATTCAGTCAGTAGCTTCAATCATTTCTGGACGTTTTTCAATGGCAAAAATCAATGAATATTGTAAATGCACAAACAGTAATTTCTCCGCATTGCAAGGTGCAATTCTGAAATTTTTTGCTTTTTCCTGCTCCACTTAGCATGATAAAGAAGATTCAAAGAGAGTGAGATGCCAGCTCCTTTCATTCAGTCAGTACCTTCAATCATTTCTGGACGTTTTTCAATGGCAAAAATCAATGAATATTGTAAATGCACAAACAGTAATTTCTCCGCATTGCAAGGTGCAATTCTGAAATTTTTTGCTTTTTCCTGCTCCTCTTAGCATGATAAAGAAGATTCAAAGAGAGTGAGATGCCAGCTCCTTTCATTCAGTCAGTAGCTTCAAACATTTCTGGTATATGAATAACATGATGTTTTTCAATGGCAAATATCAATGAATATTGTAAATGCACAAACAGTAATTTCTCCGCATTGCAAGGTGCAAGTCTGAAATTTTTTGCTTTTTCCTGCTCCTCTTAGCATGATAAAGAAGATTCAAAGAGAGTGAGATGCCAGCTCCTTTCATTCAGTCAGTAGCTTCAAACATTTCTGGTATATGAATAACATGATGTTTTTCAATGGCAAAAATCAATGAATATTGTAAATGCACAAACAGTAATTTCTCCGCATTGCAAGGTGCAAGTCTGAAATTTTTTGCTTTTTCCTGCTCCTCTTAGCATGATAAAGAAGATTCAAAGAGAGTGAGATGCCAGCTCCTTTCATTCAGTCAGTAGCTTCAATCATTTCTGGACGTTTTTCAATGGTAAAAATCAATGAATATTGTAAATGCACAAACAGTAATTTCTCCACATTGCAAGGTGCAATTCTGAAATTTTTTGCTTTTTCCTGCTCCTCTTAGCATGATAAAGAAGATTCAAAGAGAGTGAGATGCCAGCTCCTTTCATTCAGTCAGTAGCTTCAAACATTTCTGGTATATGAATAACATGATGTTTTTCAATGGCAAAAATCAATGAATATTGTAAATGCACAAACAGTAATTTCTCCGCATTGCAAGGTGCAATTCTGAAATTTTTTGCTTTTTCCTGCTCCTCTTAGCATGATAAAGAAGATTCAAAGAGAGTGAGATGCCAGCTTCTTTCATTCAGTCAGTAGCTTCAATCATTTCTGGATGTTTTTCAATGGCAAAAATCAATGAATATTGTAAATGCACAAACTGTAATTTCTCCGCATTGCAAGGTGCAATTCTGAAATTTTTTGCTTTTTCCTGCTCCTCTTAGCATGATAAAGAAGATTCAAAGAGAGTGAGATGCCAGCTCCTTTCATTCAGTCAGTAGCTTCAATCATTTCTGGACGTTTTTCAATGGCAAAAATCAATTAATATTGTAAATGCACAAACAGTAATTTCTCCGCATTGCAAGGTGCAATTCTGAAATTTTTTGCTTTTTCCTGCTCCTCTTAGCATGATAAAGAAGATTCAAAGAGAGTGAGATGCCAGCTCCTTTCATTCAGTCAGTACCTTCAATCATTTCTGGACGTTTTTCAATGGCAAAAATCAATGAATATTGTAAATGCACAAACAGTAATTTCTCCGCATTGCAAGGTGCAATTCTGAAATTTTTTGCTTTTTCCCGCTCCTCTTAGCATGATAAAGAAGATTCAAAGAGAGTGAGGTGCCAGCTCCTTTCATTCAGTCAGTAGCTTCAAACATTTCTGGTATATGAATAACATGTTTTTCAATGGCAAAAATCAATGAATATTGTAAATGCACAAACAGTAATTTCTCCGCATTGCAAGGTGCAATTCTGAAATTTTTTGCTTTTTCCTGCTCCTCTTAGCATGATAAAGAAGATTCAAAGAGAGTGAGATGCCAGCTCCTTTCATTCAGTCAGTAGCTTCAATCATTTCTGGACGTTTTTCAATGGCAAAAATCAATGAATATTGTAAATGCACAAACAGTAATTTCTCCGCATTGCAAGGTGCAATTCTGAAATTTTTTGCTTTTTCCTGCTCCTCTTAGCATGATAAAGAAGATTCAAAGAGAGTGAGATGCCAGCTCCTTTCATTCAGTCAGTAGCTTCAATCATTTCTGGACGTTTTTCAATGGCAAAAATCAATGAATATTGTAAATGCACAAACAGTAATTTCTCCGCATTGCAAGGTGCAATTCTGAAATTTTTTGCTTTTTCCTTCTCCTCTTAGCATGATAAAGAAGATTCAAAGAGAGTGAGATGCCAGCTCCTTTCATTCAGTCAGTAGCTTCAAACATTTCTGGTATATGAATAACATGATGTTTTTCAATGGCAAAAATCAATGAATATTGTAAATGCACAAACAGTAATTTCTCCGCATTGCAAGGTGCAAGTCTGAAATTTTTTGCTTTTTCCTGCTCCTCTTAGCATGATAAAGAAGATTCAAAGAGAGTGAGATGCCAGCTACTTTCATTCAGTCAGTAGCTTCAATCATTTCTGGACGTTTTTCAATGGTAAAAATCAATGAATATTGTAAATGCACAAACAGTAATTTCTCCACATTGCAATGTGCAATTCAAAAATTTTTTGCTTTTTCCTGCTCCTCTTAGCATGATAAAGAAGATTCAAAGAGAGTGAGATGCCAGCTCCTTTCATTCAGTCAGTAGCTTCAATCATTTCTGGACGTTTTTCAATGGCAAAAATCAATGAATATTGTAAATGCACAAACAGTAATTTCTCCGCATTGCAAGGTGCAATTCTGAAATTTTTTGCTTTTTCCTGCTCCTCTTAGCATGATAAAGAAGATTCAAAGAGAGTGAGATGCCAGCTCCTTTCATTCAGTCAGTACCTTCAATCATTTCTGGACGTTTTTCAATGGCAAAAATCAATGAATATTGTAAATGCACAAACAGTAATTTCTCCGCATTGCAAGGTGCAATTCTGAAATTTTTTGCTTTTTCTCGCTCCTCTTAGCATGATAAAGAAGATTCAAAGAGAGTGAGGTGCCAGCTCCTTTCATTCAGTCAGTAGCTTCAAACATTTCTGGTATATGAATAACATGTTTTTCAATGGCAAAAATCAATGAATATTGTAAATGCACAAACAGTAATTTCTCCGCATTGCAAGGTGCAATTCTGAAATTTTTTGCTTTTTCCTGCTCCTCTTAGCATGATAAAGAAGATTCAAAGAGAGTGAGATGCCAGCTCCTTTCATTCAGTCAGTAGCTTCAATCATTTCTGGACGTTTTTCAATGGCAAAAATCAATGAATATTGTAAATGCACAAACAGTAATTTCTCCGCATTGCAAGGTGCAATTCTGAAATTTTTTGCTTTTTCCTGCTCCTCTTAGCATGATAAAGAAGATTCAAAGAGAGTGAGATGCCAGCTCCTTTCATTCAGTCAGTAGCTTCAAACATTTCTGGTATATGAATAACATAATGTTTTTCAATGGCAAAAATCAATGAATATTGTAAATGCACAAACAGTAATTTCTCCGCATTGCAAGGTGCAAGTCTGAAATTTTTTGCTTTTTCCTGCTCCTCTTAGCATGATAAAGAAGATTCAAAGAGAGTGAGATGCCAGCTACTTTGATTCAGTCAGTAGCTTCAATCATTTCTGGACGTTTTTCAATGGTAAAAATCAATGAATATTGTAAATGCACAAACAGTAATTTCTCCACATTGCAATGTGCAATTCTAAAATTTTTTGCTTTTTCCTGCTCCTCTTAGCATGATAAAGAAGATTCAAAGAGAGTGAGATGCCAGCTCCTTTCATTCAGTCAGTAGCTTCAAACATTTCTGGTATATGAATAACATGTTTTTCAATGGCAAAAATCAATGAATATTGTAAATGCACAAACAGTAATTTCTCCGCATTGCAAGGTGAAATTCTGAAATTTTTTGCTTTTTCCTGCTCCTCTTAGCATGATAAAGAAGATTCAAAGAGAGTGAGATGCCAGCTCCTTTCATTCAGTCAGTAGCTTCAATCATTTCTGGTATATGAATAACATGATGTTTTTCAATGGCAAAAATCAATGAATTTTGTAAATGCACAAACAGTAATTTCTCAGCATTGCAAGGTGCAATTCTGAAATTTTTTGCTTTTTCCTGCTCCTCTTAGCATGATAAAGAAGATTCAAAGAGAGTGAGAAGCCAGCTCCTTTCATTGTCAGTAGCTTCAATCATTTCTTGACGTTTTTCAATGGCAAAAATCAATGAATATTGTAAATGCACAAACAGTAATTTCTCCGCATTGCAAGGTGCAATTCTGAAATTTTTTGCTTTTTCTTGCTCCGCTTAGCATGATAAAGAAGATTCAAAGAGAGTGAGATGCCAGCTCCTTTCGTTCAGTCAGTAGCTTCAATCATTTCTGGACGTTTTTCAATGGCAAAAATCATTGAATATTGTAAATGCACAAACAGTAATTTCTCCGCATTGCAAGGTGCAATTCTGAAATTTTTTACTTTTTCCTGCTCCTCTTAGCATGATAAAGAAGATTCAAAGAGAGTGAGATGCCAGCTCCTTTCATTCAGTCAGTAGCTTCAATCATTTCTGGACGTTTTTCAATTGCAAAAATCAATGAATATTGTAAATGCACAAACAGTAATTTCTCCGCATTGCAAGGTGCAATTCTGAAATTTTTTGCTTTTTCCTGCTCCTCTTAGCATGATAAAGAAGATTCAAAGAGAGTGAGATGCCAGCTCCTTTCATTCAGTCAGTAGCTTCAATCATTTCTGGACTTTTTTCAATGGCAAAAATCAATGAATATTGTAAATGCACAAACAGTAATTTCTCCGCATTGCAAGGTGCAATTCTGAAATTTTTTGCTTTTTCCTGCTCCTCTTAGCATGATAAAGAAGATTCAAAGAGAGTGAGATGCCAGCTCCTTTCCTTCAGTCAGTAGCTTCAATCATTTCTGGTATATGAATAACATGATGTTTTTCAATGGCAAAAATCAATGAATATTGTAAATGCACAAACAGTAATTTCTCCGCATTGCAAGGTGCAATTCTGAAATTTTTTGCTTTTTCCTGCTCCTCTTAGCATGATAAAGAAGATTCAAAGAGAGTGAGGTGCCAGCTCCTTTCATTCAGTCAGGAGCTTCAAACATTTCTGGTATATGAATAACATGTTTTTCAATGTCAAAAATCAATGAATATTGTAAATGCACAAACAGTAATTTCTCCGCATTGCAAGGTGCAATTCTGAAATTTTTTGCTTTTTCCTGCTCCTCTTAGCATGATAAAGAAGATTCAAAGAGAGTGAGATGCCAGCTCCTTTCATTCAGTCAGTAGCTTCAATCATTTCTGGACGTTTTTCAATGGCAAAAATCAATGAATATTGTAAATGCACAAATAGTAATTACTCCGCATTGCAAGGTGCAATTCTGAAATTTTTTGCTTTTTCCTGCTCCTCTTAGCATGATAAAGAAGATTCAAAGAGAGTGAGATGCCAGCTCCTTTCATTCAGTCAGTAGCTTCAATCATTTCTGGACGTTTTTCAATGGCAAAAATCAATGAATATTGTAAATGCACAAACTGTAATTTCTCCGCATTGCAAGGTGCAATTCTGAAATTTTTTGCTTTTTCCTGCTCCTCTTAGCATGATAAAGAAGATTCAAAGAGAGTGAGATGCCAGCTCCTTTCATTCAGTCAGTAGCTTCAATCATTTCTGGACGTTTTTCAATTCCAAAAATCAATGAATATTGTAAATGCACAAACAGTAATTTCTCCGCATTGCAAGGTGCAATTCTGAAATTTTTTGCTTTTTCCTGCTCCTCTTAGCATGATAAAGAAGATTCAAAGAGAGTGAGATGCCAGCTCCTTTCATTCAGTCAGTAGCTTCAATCATTTCTGGACGTTTTTCAATGGCAAAAATCAATGAATATTGTAAATGCACAAACAGTAATTTCTCCGCATTGCAAGGTGCAATTCTGAAATTTTTTGCTTTTTCCTGCTCCTCTTAGCATGATAAACAAGATTCAAAGAGAGTGAGATGTCAGCTCCTTTCATTCAGTCAGTAGCTTCAAACATTTCTGGTATATGAATAACATGATGTTTTTCAATGGCAAAAATCAATGAATATTGTAAATGCACAAACAGTAATTTCTCCGCATTGCAAGGTGCAATTCTGAAATTTTTTGCTTTTTCCTGCTCCTCTTAGCCATGATAAAGAAGATTCAAAGAGAGTGAGATGCCAGCTCCTTTCATTCAGTCAGTAGCTTCAATCATTTCTGGTATATGAATAACATGATGTTTTTCAATGGTAAAAATCAATGAATTTTGTAAATGCACAAACAGTAATTTCTCAGCATTGCAAGGTGCAATTCTGAAATTTTTTGCTTTTTCCTGCTCCTCTTAGCATGATAAAGAAGATTCAAAGAGAGTGAGATGCCAGCTCCTTTCATTGTCAGTAGCTTCAATCATTTCTGGACGTTTTTCAATGGCAAAAATCAATGAATATTGTAAATGCACAAACAGTAATTTCTCCGCATTGCAAGGTGCAATTCTGAAATTTTTTGCTTTTTCCTGCTCCTCTTAGCATTATGAAGAAGATTCAAAGAGAGTGAGATACCAGCTCCTTTCATTAAGTCAGTAGCTTCAAACATTTCTGGTATATGAATAACATGATGTTTTTCAATGGCAAAAATCAATGAATATTGTAAATGCACAAACAGTAATTTCTCCGCATTGCAAGGTGCAATTCTGAAATTTTTTGCTTTTTCCTGCTCCTCTTAGCATGATAAAGAAGATTCAAAGAGAGTGAGATGCCAGCTCCTTTCGTTCAGTCAGTAGCTTCAATCATTTCTGGACGTTTTTCAATGGCAAAAATCATTGAATATTGTAAATGCACAAACAGTAATTTCTCCGCATTGCAAGGTGCAATTCTGAAATTTTTTACTTTTTCCTGCTCCTCTTAGCATGATAAAGAAGATTCAAAGAGAGTGAGATGCCAGCTCCTTTCATTCAGTCAGTAGCTTCAATCATTTCTGGTATATGAATAACATGATGTTTTTCAATCGCAAAAATCAATGAATATTGTAAATGCACAAACAGTAATTTCTCCGCATTGCAAGGTGCAATTCTGAAATTTTTTGCTTTTTCCTGCTCCTCTTAGCATGATAAAGAAGATTCAAAGAGAGTGAGATGCCAGCTCCTTTCATTCAGTCAGTAGCTTCAATCATTTCTGGATGTTTTTCAATGGCAAAAATCAATGAATATTGTAAATGCACAAACAGTAATTTCTCCGCATTGCAAGGTGCAATTCTGAAATTTTTTGCTTTTTCCTGCTCCTCTTAGCATGATAAAGAAGATTCAAAGAGAGTGAGGTGCCAGATCCTTTCATTCAGTCAGGAGCTTCAAACATTTCTGGTATATGAATAACATATTTTTCAATGGCAAAAATCAATGAATATTGTAAATGCACTAACAGTAATTTCTCCGCATTGCAAGGTGCAATTCTGAAATTTTTTGCTTTTTCCTGCTCCTCTTAGCATGATAAAGAAGATTCAAAGAGAGTGAGATGCCAGCTCCTTTCATTCAGTCAGTAGCTTAAATCATTTCTGGACGTTTTTCAATGGCAAAAATCAATGAATATTGTAAATGCACAAACAGTAATTTCTCCGCATTGCAAGGTGCAATTCTGAAATTTTTTGCTTTTTCCTGCTCCTTTTAGCATGATAAAGAAGATTCAAAGAGAGTGAGATGCCAGCTCCTTTCATTCAGTCAGTAGCTTCAATCATTTCTGGACGTTTTTCAATGGCAAAAATCAATGAATATTGTAAATGCACAAACAGTAATTTCTCCGCATTGCAAGGTGCAATTCTGAAATTTTTTGCTTTTTCCTGCTCCTCTTAGCATGATAAACAAGATTCAAAGAGAGTGAGATGCCAGCTCCTTCCATTCAGTCAGTAGCTTCAATCATTTCTGGACGTTTTTCAATGGCAAAAATCATTGAATATTGTAAATGCACAAACAGTAATTTCTCCGCATTGCAAGGTGCAATTCTGAAATTTTTTACTTTTTCCTGCTCCTCTTAGCATGATAAAGAAGATTCAAAGAGAGTGAGATGCCAGCTCCTTTCATTCAGTCAGTAGCTTCAATCATTTCTGGTATATGAATAACATGATGTTTTTCAATCGCAAAAATCAATGAATATTGTAAATGCACAAACAGTAATTTCTCCGCATTGCAAGGCGCAATTCTGAAATTTTTTGCTTTTTCCTGCTCCTCTTAGCATGATAAAGAAGATTCAAAGAGAGTGAGATGCCAGCTCCTTTCATTCAGTCAGTAGCTTCAATCATTTCTGGACATTTTTCAATGGCAAAAATCAATGAATATTGTAAATGCACAAACAGTAATTTCTCCGCATTGCAAGGTGCAATTCTGAAATTTTTTGCTTTTTCCTGCTCCTCTTAGCATGATAAAGAAGATTCAAAGAGAGTGAGATGCCAGCTCCTTTCATTCAGTCAGTAGCTTCAATCATTTCTGGACGTTTTTCAATGGCAAAAATCAATGAATATTGTAAATGCACAAACAGTAATTTCTCCGCATTGCAAGGTGCAATTCTGAAATTTTTTGCTTTTTCCTGCCCCTCTTAGCATGATAAAGAAGATTCAAAGAGAGTGAGGTGCCAGCTCCTTTCATTCAGTCAGGAGCTTCAAACATTTCTGGTATATGAATAACATGTTTTTCAATGGCAAAAATCAATGAATATTGTAAATGCACAAACAGTAATTTCTCCGCATTGCAAGGTGCAATTCTGAAATTTTTTGCTTTTTCCTGCTCCTCTTAGCATGATAAAGAAGATTCAAAGAGAGTGAGATGCCAGCTCCTTTCATTCAGTCAGTAGCTTCAATCATTTCTGGACGTTTTGCAATGGCAAAAATCAATGAATATTGTAAATGCACAAACAGTAATTTCTCCGCATTGCAAGGTGCAATTCTGAAATTTTTTGCTTTTTCCTGCTCCTCTTAGCATGATAAAGAAGATTCAAAGAGAGTGAGATGCCAGCTCCTTTCATTAGGTCAGTAGCTTCAATCATTTCTGGACGTTCTTCAATGGCAAAAATCAATGAATATTGTAAATGCACAAACTGTAATTTCTCCGCATTGCAAGGTGCAATTCTGAAATTTTTTGCTTTTTCCTGCTCCTCTTAGCATGATAAAGAAGATTCAAAGAGAGTGAGATGCAAGCTCCTTTCATTCAGTCAGTAGCTTCAATCATTTCTGGACGTTTTTCAATGGCAAAAATCAATGAATATTGTAAATGCACAAACAGTAATTTCTCCGCATTGCAAGGTGCAATTCTGAAATTTTTTGCTTTTTCCTGCTCCTCTTAGCATGATAAAGAAGATTCAAAGAGAGTGAGATGCCAGCTCCTTTCATTCAGTCAGTAGCTTCAATCATTTCTGGACGTTTTTCAATGGCAAAAATCAATGAATATTGTAAATGCACAAACAGTAATTTCTCCGCATTGCAAGGTGCAATTCTGAAATTTTTTGCTTTTTCCTGCTCCTCTTAGCATGATAAAGAAGATTCAAAGAGAGTGAGATGTCAGCTCCTTTCATTCAGTCAGTAGCTTCAAACATTTCTGGTATATGAATAACATGATGTTTTTCAATGGCAAAAATCAATGAATATTGTAAATGCACAAACAGTAATTTCTCCGCATTGCAAGGTGCAATTCTGAAATTTTTTGCTTTTTCCTGCTCCTCTTAGCATGATAAAGAAGATTCAAAGAGAGTGAGGTGCCAGCTCCTTTCATTCAGTCAGGAGCTTCAAACATTTCTGGTATATGAATAACATGTTTTTCAATGGCAAAAATCAATGAATATTGTAAATGCACAAACAGTAATTTCTCCGCATTGCAAGGTGCAATTCTGAAATTTTTTGCTTTTTCCTGCTCCTCTTAGCATGATAAAGAAGATTCAAAGAGAGTGAGATGCCAGCTCCTTTCATTCAGTCAGTAGCTTCAATCATTTCTGGACGTTTTTCAATGGCAAAAATCAATGAATATTGTAAATGCACAAACAGTAATTTCTCCGCATTGCAAGGTGCAATTCTGAAATTTTTTGCTTTTTCCTGCTCCTCTTAGCATGATAAAGAAGATTCAAATAGAGTGAGATGCCAGCTCCTTTCATTCAGTCAGTAGCTTCAATCATTTCTGGACGTTCTTCAATGGCAAAAATCAATGAATATTGTAAATGCACAAACTGTAATTTCTCCGCATTGCAAGGTGCAATTCTGAATTTTTTTGCTTTTTCCTGCTCCTCTTAGCATGATAAAGAAGATTCAAAGAGAGTGAGATGCCAGCTCCTTTCATTCAGTCAGTAGCTTCAATCATTTCTGGACGTTTTTCAATGGCAAAAATCAATGAATATTGTAAATGCACAAACAGTAATTTCTCCGCATTGCAAGGTGCAATTCTGAAATTTTTTGCTTTTTCCTGCTCCTCTTAGCATGATAAAGAAGATTCAAAGAGAGTGAGATGCCAGCTCCTTTCATTCAGTCAGTAGCTTCAATCATTTCTGGACGTTTTTCAATGGCAAAAATCAATGAATATTGTAAATGCACAAACAGTAATTTCTCCGCATTGCAAGGTGCAATTCTGAAATTTTTTGCTTTTTCCTGCTCCTCTTAGCATGATAAAGAAGATTCAAAGAGAGTGAGATGTCAGCTCCTTTCATTCAGTCAGTAGCTTCAAACATTTTTGGTATATGAATAACATGATGTTTTTCAATGGCAAAAATCAATGAATATTGTAAATGCACAAACAGTAATTTCTCCGCATTGCAAGGTGCAATTCTGAAATTTTTTGCTTTTTCCTGCTCCTCTTAGCATGATAAAGAAGATTCAAAGAGAGTGAGATGCCAGCTCCTTTCATTCAGTCAGTAGCTTCAATCATTTCTGGTATATGAATAACATGATGTTTTTCAATGGCAAAAATCAATGAATTTTGTAAATGCACAAACAGTAATTTCTCAGCATTGCAAGGTGCAATTCTGAAATTTTTTGCTTTTTCCTGCTCCTCTTAGCATGATAAAGAAGATTTAAAGAGAGTGAGATGCCAGCTCCTTTCATTGTCAGTAGCTTCAATCATTTCTGGACGTTTTTTAATGGCAAAAATCAATGAATATTGTAAATGCACAAACAGTAATTTCTCCGCATTGCAAGGTGCAATTCTGAAATTTTTTGCTTTTTCCTGCTCCTCTTAGCATTATGAAGAAGATTCAAAGAGAGTGAGATACCAGCTCCTTTCATTAAGTCAGTAGCTTCAAACATTTCTGGTATATGAATAACATGATGTTTTTCAATGGCAAAAATCAATGAATATTGTAAATGCACAAACAGTAATTTCTCCGCATTGCAAGGTGCAATTCTGAAATTTTTTGCTTTTTCCTGCTCCTCTTAGCATGATAAAGAAGATTCAAAGAGAGTGAGATGCCAGCTCCTTTCATTCAGTCAGTAGCTTCAATCATTTCTGGTATATGAATAACATGATGTTTTTCAATGGCAAAAATCAATGAATTTTGTAAATGCACAAACAGTAATTTCTCAGCATTGCAAGGTGCAATTCTGAAATTTTTTGCTTTTTCCTGCTCCTCTTAGCATGATAAAGAAGATTCAAAGAGAGTGAGATGCCAGCTCCTTTCATTGTCAGAAGCTTCAATCATTTCTGGACGTTTTTTAATGGCAAAAATCAATGAATATTGTAAATGCACAAACAGTAATTTCTCCGCATTGCAAGGTGCAATTCTGAAATTTTTTGCTTTTTCCTGCTCCTCTTAGCATTATGAAGAAGATTCAAAGAGAGTGAGATACCAGCTCCTTTCATTAAGTCAGTAGCTTCAAACATTTCTGGTATATGAATAACATGATGTTTTTCAATCGCAAAAATCAATGAATATTGTAAATGCACAAACAGTAATTTCTCCGCATTGCAAGGTGCAATTCTGAAATTTTTTGCTTTTTCCTGCTCCTCTTAGCATGATAAAGAAGATTCAAAGAGAGTGAGATGCCAGCTCCTTTCATTCAGTCAGTAGCTTCAATCATTTCTGGACGTTTTTCAATGGCAAAAATCAATGAATATTGTAAATGCACAAACAGTAATTTCTCCGCATTGCAAGGTGCAATTCTGAAATTTTTTGCTTTTTCCTGCTCCTCTTAGCATGATAAAGAAGATTCAAAGAGAGTGAGATGCCAGCTCCTTTCCTTCAGTCAGTAGCGTCAATCATTTCTGGCATATGAATAACATGATGTTTTTCAATGGCAAAAATCAATGAATTTTGTAAATGCACAAACAGTAATTTCTCCGCATTGCAAGGCGCAATTCTGAAATTTTTTGCTTTTTCCTGCTCCTCTTAGCATGATAAAGAAGATTCAAAGAGAGTGAGATGCCAGCTCCTTTCATTCAGTCAGTAGCTTCAATCATTTCTGGACATTTTTCAATGGCAAAAATCAATGAATATTGTAAATGCACAAACAGTAATTTCTCCGCATTGCAAGGTGCAATTCTGAAATTTTTTGCTTTTTCCTGCTCCTCTTAGCATGATAAAGAACATTCAAAGAGAGTGAGATGACAGCTCCTTTCATTCAGTCAGTAGCTTCAATCATTTCTGGACGTTTTTCAATGGCAAAAATCAATGAATATTGTAAATGCACAAACAGTAATTTCTCCGCATTGCAAGGTGCAATTCTGAAATTTTTTGCTTTTTCCTGCTCCTCTTAGCATGATAAAGAAGATTCAAAGAGAGTGAGGTGCCAGCTCCTTTCATTCAGTCAGGAGCTTCAAACATTTCTGGTATATGAATAACATGTTTTTCAATGGCAAAAATCAATGAATATTGTAAATGCACAAACAGTAATTTCTCCGCATTGCAATGTGCAATTCTGAAATTTTTTGCTTTTTCCTGCTCCTCTTAGCATGATAAAGAAGATTCAAAGAGAGTGAGATGCCAGCTCCTTTCATTCAGTCAGTAGCTTCAATCATTTCTGGACGTTTTTCAATGGCAAAAATCAATGAATATTGTAAATGCACAAACAGTAATTTCTCCGCATTACAAGGAGCAATTCTGAAATTTTTTGCTTTTTCCTGCTCCTCTTAGCATGATAAACAAGATTCAAAGAGAGTGAGATGCCAGCTCCTTTCATTCAGTCAGTAGCTTCAATCATTTCTGGACGTTTTTCAATGGCAAAAATCATTGAATATTGTAAATGCACAAACAGTAATTTCTCCGCATTGCAAGGTGCAATTCTGAAATTTTTTACTTTTTCCTGCTCCTCTTAGCATGATAAAGAAGATTCAAAGAGAGTGAGATGCCAGCTCCTTTCATTCAGTCAGTAGCTTCAATCATTTCTGGTATATGAATAACAAGATGTTTTTCAATCGCAAAAATCAATGAATATTGTAAATGCACAAACAGTAATTTCTCCGCATTGCAAGGTGCAATTCTGAAATTTTTTGCTTTTTCCTGCTCCTCTTAGCATGATAAAGAAGATTCAAAGAGAGTGAGATGCCAGCTCCTTTCCTTCAGTCAGTAGCTTCAATCATTTCTGGTATATGAATAACATGATGTTTTTCAATGGCAAAAATCAATGAATTTTGTAAATGCACAAACAGTAATTTCTCCGCATTGCAAGGCGCAATTCTGAAATTTTTTGCTTTTTCCTGCTCCTCTTAGCATGATAAAGAAGATTCAAAGAGAGTGAGATGCCAGCTCCTTTCATTCAGTCAGTAGCTTCAATCATTTCTGGACATTTTTCAATGGCAAAAATCAATGAATATTGTAAATGCACAAACAGTAATTTCTCCGCATTGCAAGGTGCAATTCTGAAATTTTTTGCTTTTTCCTGCTCCTCTTAGCATGATAAAGAAGATTCAAAGAGAGTGAGATGCCAGCTCCTTTCATTCAGTCAGTAGCTTCAATCATTTCTGGACGTTTTTCAATGGCAAAAATCAATGAATATTGTAAATGCACAAACAGTAATTTCTCCGCATTGCAAGGTGCAATTCTGAAATTTTTTGCTTTTTCCTGCTCCTCTTAGCATGATAAAGAAGATTCAAAGAGAGTGAGATGCCAGCTCCTTTCATTCAGTCAGTACCTTCAATCATTTCTGGACGTTTTTCAATGGCAAAAATCAATGAATATTGTAAATGCACAAACAGTAATTTCTCCGCATTGCAAGGTGCAATTCTGAAATTTTTTGCTTTTTCCTGCTCCTCTTAGCATGATAAAGAAGATTCAAAGAGAGTGAGATGCCAGCTCCTTTCATTCAGTCAGTAGCTTCAATCATTTCTGGATGTTTTTCAATGGCAAAAATCAATGAATATTGTAAATGCACAAACTGTAATTTCTCCGCATTGCAAGGTGCAATTCTGAAATTTTTTGCTTTTTCCTGCTCCTCTTAGCATGATAAAGAAGATTCAAAGAGAGTGAGATGCCAGCTCCTTTCATTCAGTCAGTAGCTTCAATCATTTCTGGTATATGAATAACATGATGTTTTTCAATAGCAAAAATCAATGAATATTGTAAATGCACAAACAGTAATTTCTCCGCATTGCAAGGTGCAATTCTGAAATTTTTTGCTTTTTCCTGCTCCTCTTAGCATGATAAAGAAGATTCAAAGAGAGTGAGATGCCAGCTCCTTTCATTCAGTCAGTAGCTTCAATCATTTCTGGACGTTTTTCAATGGCAAAAATCAATGAATATTGTAAATGCACAAACAGTAATTTCTCCGCATTGCAAGGTGCAATTCTGAAATTTTTTGCTTTTTCCTGCTCCTCTTAGCATGATAAACAAGATTCAAAGAGAGTGAGATGCCAGCTCCTTTCATTCAGTCAGTAGCTTCAATCATTTCTGGACGTTTTTCAATGGCAAAAATCAATGAATATTGTAAATGCACAAACAGTAATTTCTCCGCATTGCAAGGTGCAATTCTGAAATTTTTTGCTTTTTCCTGCTCCTCTTAGCATGATAAAGAAGATTCAAAGAGAGTGAGATGCCAGCTCCTTTCATTCAGTCAGTAGCTTCAATCATTTCTGGTATATGAATAACATGATGTTTTTCAATGGCAAAAATCAATGAATATTGTAAATGCACAAACAGTAATTTCTCTGCATTGCAAGGTGCAATTCTGAAATTTTTTGCTTTTTCCTGCTCCTCTTAGCATGATAAAGAAGATTCAAAGAGAGTGAGATGCCAGCTCCTTTCATTCAGTCAGTAGCTTCAATCATTTCTGGACGTTTTTCAATGGCAAAAATCAATGAATATTGTAAATGCACAAACAGTAATTTCTCCGCATTGCAAGGTGCAATTCTGAAATTTTTTGCTTTTTCCTGCTCCTCTTAGCATGATAAACAAGATTCAAAGAGAGTGAGATGCCAGCTCCTTTCATTCAGTCAGTAGCTTCAATCATTTCTGGACGTTTTTCAATGGCAAAAATCATTGAATATTGTAAATGCACAAACAGTAATTTCTCCGCATTGCAAGGTGCAATTCTGAAATTTTTTACTTTTTCCTGCTCCTCTTAGCATGATAAAGAAGATTCAAAGAGAGTGAGATGCCAGCTCCTTTCATTCAGTCAGTAGCTTCAATCATTTCTGGTATATGAATAACATGATGTTTTTCAATCGCAAAAATCAATGAATATTGTAAATGCACAAACAGTAATTTCTCCGCATTGCAAGGTGCAATTCTGAAATTTTTTGCTTTTTCCTGCTCCTCTTAGCATGATAAAGAAGATTCAAAGAGAGTGAGATGCCAGCTCCTTTCATTCAGTCAGTAGCTTCAATCATTTCTGGATGTTTTTCAATGGCAAAAATCAATGAATATTGTAAATGCACAAACAGTAATTTCTCCGCATTGCAAGGTGCAATTCTGAAATTTTTTGCTTTTTCCTGCTCCTCTTAGCATGATAAAGAAGATTCAAAGAGAGTGAGATGCCAGCTCCTTTCCTTCAGTCAGTAGCTTCAATCATTTCTGGTATATGAATAACATGATGTTTTTCAATGGCAAAAATCAATGAATTTTGTAAATGCACAAACAGTAATTTCTCCGCATTGCAAGGCGCAATTCTGAAATTTTTTGCTTTTTCCTGCTCCTCTTAGCATGATAAAGAAGATTCAAAGAGAGTGAGATGCCAGCTCCTTTCATTCAGTCAGTAGCTTCAATCATTTCTGGACATTTTTCAATGGCAAAAATCAATGAATATTGTAAATGCACAAACAGTAATTTCTCCGCATTGCAAGGTGCAATTCTGAAATTTTTTGCTTTTTCCTGCTCCTCTTAGCATGATAAAGAAGATTCAAAGAGAGTGATATTCCAGCTCCTTTCATTCAGTCAGTACCTTCAATCATTTCTGGACGTTTTTCAATGGCAAAAATCAATGAATATTGTAAATGCACAAACAGTAATTTCTCCGCATTGCAAGGTGCAATTCTGAAATTTTTTGCTTTTTCCTGCTCCTCTTAGCATGATAAAGAAGATTCAAAGAGAGTGAGATGCCAGCTCCTTTCATTCAGTCAGTAGCTTCAATCATTTCTGGTATATGAATAACATGATGTTTTTCAATAGCAAAAATCAATGAATATTGTAAATGCACAAACAGTAATTTCTCCGCATTGCAAGGTGCAATTCTGAAATTTTTTGCTTTTTCCTGCTCCTCTTAGCATGATAAAGAAGATTCAAAGAGAGTGAGATGCCAGCTCCTTTCATTCAGTCAGTAGCTTCAATCATTTCTGGACGTTTTTCAATGGCAAAAATCAATGAATATTGTAAATGCACAAACAGTAATTTCTCCGCATTGCAAGGTGCAATTCTGAAATTTTTTGCTTTTTCCTGCTCCTCTTAGCATGATAAACAAGATTCAAAGAGAGTGAGATACCAGCTCCTTTCATTCAGTCAGTAGCTTCAATCATTTCTGGACGTTTTTCAATGGCAAAAATCATTGAATATTGTAAATGCACAAACAGTAATTTCTCCGCATTGCAAGGTGCAATTCTGAAATTTTATACTTTTTCCTGCTCCTCTTAGCATGATAAAGAAGATTCAAAGAGAGTGAGATGCCAGCTCCTTTCATTCAGTCAGTAGCTTCAATCATTTCTGGTATATGAATAACATGATGTTTTTCAATCGCAAAAATCAATGAATATTGTAAATGCACAAACAGTAATTTCTCCGCATTGCAAGGTGCAATTCTGAAATTTTTTGCTTTTTCCTGCTCCTCTTAGCATGATAAAGAAGATTCAAAGAGAGTGAGATGCCAGCTCCTTTCATTCAGTCAGTAGCTTCAATCATTTCTGGACGTTTTTCAATGGCAAAAATCAATGAATATTGTAAATGCACAAACAGTAATTTCTCCGCATTGCAAGGTGCAATTCTGAAATTTTTTGCTTTTTCCTGCTCCTCTTAGCATGATAAAGAAGATTCAAAGAGAGTGAGATGCCAGCTCCTTTCCTTCAGTCAGTAGCTTCAATCATTTCTGGTATATGAATAACATGATGTTTTTCAATGGCAAAAATCAATGAATTTTGTAAATGCACAAACAGTAATTTCTCCGCATTGCAAGGCGCAATTCTGAAATTTTTTGCTTTTTCCTGCTCCTCTTAGCATGATAAAGAAGATTCAAAGAGAGTGAGATGCCAGCTCCTTTCATTCAGTCAGTAGCTTCAATCATTTCTGGACATTTTTCAATGGCAAAAATCAATGAATATTGTAAATGCACAAACAGTAATTTCTCCGCATTGCAAGGTGCAATTCTGAAATTTTTTGCTTTTTCCTGCTCCTCTTAGCATGATAAAGAAGATTCAAAGAGAGTGAGATGCCAGCTCCTTTCATTCAGTCAGTAGCTTCTATCATTTCTGGACGTTTTTCAATGGCAAAAATCAATGAATATTGTAAATGCACAAACAGTAATTTCTCCGCATTGCAAGGTGCAATTCTGAAATTTTTTGCTTTTTCCTGCTCCTCTTAGCATGATAAAGAAGATTCAAAGAGAGTGAGGTGCCAGCTCCTTTCATTCAGTCAGGAGCTTCAAACATTTCTGGTATATGAATAACATGTTTTTCAATGGCAAAAATCAATGAATATTGTAAATGCACAAACAGTAATTTCTCCGCATTGCAAGGTGCAATTCTGAAATTTTTTGCTTTTTCCTGCTCCTCTTAGCATGATAAAGAAGATTCAAAGAGAGTGAGATGCCAGCTCCTTTCATTCAGTCAGTAGCTTCAATCATTTCTGGACGTTTTTCAATGGCAAAAATCAATGAATATTGTAAATGCACAAACTGTAATTTCTCCGCATTGCAAGGTGCAATTCTGAAATTTTTTGCATTTTCCTGCTCCTCTTAGCATGATAAAGAAGATTCAAAGAGAGTGAGATGCCAGCTCCTTTCATTCAGTCAGTAGCTTCAATCATTTCTGGACGTTTTTCAATGGCAAAAATCAACGAATATTGTAAATGCACAAACAGTAATTTCTCCGCATTGCAAGGTGCAATTCTGAAATTTTTTGCTTTTTCCTGCTCCTCTTAGCATGATAAAGAAGATTCAAAGAGAGTGAGATGCCAGCTCCTTTCATTCAGTCAGTAGCTTCAATCATTTCTGGACGTTTTTCAATGGCAAAAATCAATGAATATTGTAAATGCACAAACTGTAATTTCTCCGCATTGCAAGGTGCAATTCTGAAATTTTTTGCTTTTTCCTGCTCCTCTTAGCATGATAAAGAAGATTCAAAGAGAGTGAGATGCCAGCTCCTTTCATTCAGTCAGTAGCTTCAATCATTTCTGGACGTTTTTCAATGGCAAAAATCAATGAATATTGTAAATGCACAAACAGTAATTTCTCCGCATTGCAAGGTGCAATTCTGAAATTTTTTGCTTTTTCCTGCTCCTCTTAGCATGATAAAGAAGATTCAAAGAGAGTGAGATGCCAGCTCCTTTCATTCAGTCAGTACCTTCAATCATTTCTGGACGTTTTTCAATGGCAAAAATCAATGAATATTGTAAATGCACAAACAGTAATTTCTCCGCATTGCAAGGTGCAATTCTGAAATTTTTTGCTTTTTCCTGCTCCTCTTAGCATGATAAAGAAGATTCAAAGAGAGTGAGATGCCAGCTCCTTTCATTCAGTCAGTAGCTTCAAACATTTCTGGTATATGAATAACATGATGTTTTTCAATGGCAAAAATCAATGAATATTGTAAATGCACAAACAGTAATTTCTCCGCATTGCAAGGTGCAAGTCTGAAATTTTTTGCTTTTTCCTGCTCCTCTTAGCATGATAAAGAAGATTCAAAGAGAGTGAGATGCCAGCTCCTTTCATTCAGTCAGTAGCTTCAAACATTTCTGGTATATGAATAACATGATGTTTTTCAATGGCAAAAATCAATGAATATTGTAAATGCACAAACAGTAATTTCTCCGCATTGCAAGGTGCAAGTCTGAAATTTTTTGCTTTTTCCTGCTCCTCTTAGCATGATAAAGAAGATTCAAAGAGAGTGAGATGCCAGCTCCTTTCATTCAGTCAGTAGCTTCAATCATTTCTGGACGTTTTTCAATGGTAAAAATCAATGAATATTGTAAATGCACAAACAGTAATTTCTCCACATTGCAAGGTGCAATTCTGAAATTTTTTGCTTTTTCCTGCTCCTCTTAGCATGATAAAGAAGATTCAAAGAGAGTGAGATGCCAGCTCCTTTCATTCAGTCAGTAGCTTCAAACATTTCTGGTATATGAATAACATGATGTTTTTCAATGGCAAAAATCAATGAATATTGTAAATGCACAAACAGTAATTTCTCCGCATTGCAAGGTGCAATTCTGAAATTTTTTGCTTTTTCCTGCTCCTCTTAGCATGATAAAGAAGATTCAAAGAGAGTGAGATGCCAGCTCCTTTCATTCAGTCAGTAGCTTCAATCATTTCTGGATGTTTTTCAATGGCAAAAATCAATGAATATTGTAAATGCACAAACTGTAATTTCTCCGCATTGCAAGGTGCAATTCTGAAATTTTTTGCTTTTTCCTGCTCCTCTTAGCATGATAAAGAAGATTCAAAGAGAGTGAGATGCCAGCTCCTTTCATTCAGTCAGTAGCTTCAATCATTTCTGGACGTTTTTCAATGGCAAAAATCAATGAATATTGTAAATGCACAAACAGTAATTTCTCCGCATTGCAAGGTGCAATTCTGAAATTTTTTGCTTTTTCCTGCTCCTCTTAGCATGATAAAGAAGATTCAAAGAGAGTGAGATGCCAGCTCCTTTCATTCAGTCAGTACCTTCAATCATTTCTGGACGTTTTTCAATGGCAAAAATCAATGAATATTGTAAATGCACAAACAGTAATTTCTCCGCATTGCAAGGTGCAATTCTGAAATTTTTTGCTTTTTCCCGCTCCTCTTAGCATGATAAAGAAGATTCAAAGAGAGTGAGGTGCCAGCTCCTTTCATTCAGTCAGTAGCTTCAAACATTTCTGGTATATGAATAACATGTTTTTCAATGGCAAAAATCAATGAATATTGTAAATGCACAAACAGTAATTTCTCCGCATTGCAAGGTGCAATTCTGAAATTTTTTGCTTTTTCCTGCTCCTCTTAGCATGATAAAGAAGATTCAAAGAGAGTGAGATGCCAGCTCCTTTCATTCAGTCAGTAGCTTCAATCATTTCTGGACGTTTTTCAATGGCAAAAATCAATGAATATTGTAAATGCACAAACAGTAATTTCTCCGCATTGCAAGGTGCAATTCTGAAATTTTTTGCTTTTTCCTGCTCCTCTTAGCATGATAAAGAAGATTCAAAGAGAGTGAGATGCCAGCTCCTTTCATTCAGTCAGTAGCTTCAATCATTTCTGGACGTTTTTCAATGGCAAAAATCAATGAATATTGTAAATGCACAAACAGTAATTTCTCCGCATTGCAAGGTGCAATTCTGAAATTTTTTGCTTTTTCCTGCTCCTCTTAGCATGATAAAGAAGATTCAAAGAGAGTGAGATGCCAGCTCCTTTCATTCAGTCAGTAGCTTCAAACATTTCTGGTATATGAATAACATGATGTTTTTCAATGGCAAAAATCAATGAATATTGTAAATGCACAAACAGTAATTTCTCCGCATTGCAAGGTGCAAGTCTGAAATTTTTTGCTTTTTCCTGCTCCTCTTAGCATGATAAAGAAGATTCAAAGAGAGTGAGATGCCAGCTACTTTCATTCAGTCAGTAGCTTCAATCATTTCTGGACGTTTTTCAATGGTAAAAATCAATGAATATTGTAAATGCACAAACAGTAATTTCTCCACATTGCAATGTGCAATTCTAAAATTTTTTGCTTTTTCCTGCTCCTCTTAGCATGATAAAGAAGATTCAAAGAGAGTGAGATGCCAGCTCCTTTCATTCAGTCAGTACCTTCAATCATTTCTGGACGTTTTTCAATGGCAAAAATCAATGAATATTGTAAATGCACAAACAGTAATTTCTCCGCATTGCAAGGTGCAATTCTGAAATTTTTTGCTTTTTCCTGCTCCTCTTAGCATGATAAAGAAGATTCAAAGAGAGTGAGATGCCAGCTCCTTTCATTCAGTCAGTAGCTTCAAACATTTCTGGTATATGAATAACATGATGTTTTTCAATGGCAAAAATCAATGAATATTGTAAATGCACAAACAGTAATTTCTCCGCATTGCAAGGTGCAAGTCTGAAAATTTTTGCTTTTTCCTGCTCCTCTTAGCATGATAAAGAAGATTCAAAGAGAGTGAGATGCCAGCTACTTTCATTCAGTCAGTAGCTTCAATCATTTCTGGACGTTTTTCAATGGTAAAAATCAATGAATATTGTAAATGCACAAACAGTAATTTCTCCACATTGCAAGGTGCAATTCTGAAATTTTTTGCTTTTTCCTGCTCCTCTTAGCATGATAAAGAAGATTCAAAGAGTAGCTTCAAACATTTCTGGTATATGAATAACATGATGTTTTTCAATGGCAAAAATCAATGAATATTGTAAATGCACAAACAGTAATTTCTCCGCATTGCAAGGTGCAATTCTGAAATTTTTTGCTTTTTCCTGCTCCTCTTAGCATGATAAAGAAGATTCAAAGAGAGTGAGATGCCAGCTCCTTTCATTCAGTCAGTACCTTCAATCATTTCTGGACGTTTTTCAATGGCAAAAATCAATGAATATTGTAAATGCACAAACAGTAATTTCTCCGCATTGCAAGGTGCAATTCTGAAATTTTTTGCTTTTTCTCGCTCCTCTTAGCATGATAAAGAAGATTCAAAGAGAGTGAGGTGCCAGCTCCTTTCATTCAGTCAGTAGCTTCAAACATTTCTGGTATATGAATAACATGTTTTTCAATGGCAAAAATCAATGAATATTGTAAATGCACAAACAGTAATTTCTCCGCATTGCAAGGTGCAATTCTGAAATTTTTTGCTTTTTCCTGCTCCTCTTAGCATGATAAAGAAGATTCAAAGAGAGTGAGATGCCAGCTCCTTTCATTCAGTCAGTAGCTTCAATCATTTCTGGACGTTTTTCAATGGCAAAAATCAATGAATATTGTAAATGCACAAACAGTAATTTCTCCGCATTGCAAGGTGCAATTCTGAAATTTTTTGCTTTTTCCTGCTCCTCTTAGCATGATAAAGAAGATTCAAAGAGAGTGAGATGCCAGCTCCTTTCATTCAGTCAGTAGCTTCAATCATTTCTGGACGTTTTTCAATGGCAAAAATCAATGAATATTGTAAATGCACAAACAGTAATTTCTCCGCATTGCAAGGTGCAATTCTGAAATTTTTTGCTTTTTCCTGCTCCTCTTAGCATGATAAAGAAGATTCAAAGAGAGTGAGATGCCAGCTCCTTTCATTCAGTCAGTAGCTTCAAACATTTCTGGTATATGAATAACATGATGTTTTTCAATGGCAAAAATCAATGAATATTGTAAATGCACAAACAGTAATTTCTCCGCATTGCAAGGTGCAAGTCTGAAATTTTTTGCTTTTTCCTGCTCCTCTTAGCATGATAAAGAAGATTCAAAGAGAGTGAGATGCCAGCTACTTTCATTCAGTCAGTAGCTTCAATTATTTCTGGACGTTTTTCAATGGTAAAAATCAATGAATATTGTAAATGCACAAACAGTAATTTCTCCACATTGCAATGTGCAATTCTAAAATTTTTTGCTTTTTCCTGCTCCTCTTAGCATGATAAAGAAGATTCAAAGAGAGTGAGATGCCAGCTCCTTTCATTCAGTCAGTAGCTTCAAACATTTCTGGTATATGAATAACATGATGTTTTTCAATGGCAAAAATCAATGAATATTGTAAATGCACAAACAGTAATTTCTCCGCATTGCAAGGTGCAATTCTGAAATTTTTTGCTTTTTCCTGCTCCTCTTAGCATGATAAAGAAGATTCAAAGAGAGTGAGATGCCAACTCCTTTCATTCAGTCAGTAGCTTCAAACATTTCTGGTATATGAATAACATGATGTTTTTCAATGGCAAAAATCAATGAATATTGTAAATGCACAAACAGTAATTTCTCCGCATTGCAAGGTGCAATTCTGAAATTTTTTGCTTTTTCCTGCTCCTCTTAGCATGATAAAGAAGATTCAAAGAGAGTGAGATGCCAGCTCCTTTCATTCAGTCAGTAGCTTCAATCATTTCTGGACGTTTTTCAATGGCAAAAATCAATGAATATTGTAAATGCACAAACAGTAATTTCTCCGCATTGCAAGGTGCAATTCTGAAATTTTTTGCTTTTTCCTGCTCCTCTTAGCATGATAAAGAAGATTCAAAGAGAGTGAGATGCCAGCTCCTTTTATTCAGTCAGTAGCTTCAATCATTTCTGGACGTTTTTCAATGGCAAAAATCAATGAATATTGTAAATGCACAAACAGTAATTTCTCCGCATTGCAAGGTGCAATTCTGAAATTTTTTGCTTTTTCCTGCTCCTCTTAGCATGATAAAGAAGATTCAAAGAGAGTGAGATGCCAGCTCCTTTGATTCAGTCAGTAGCTTCAAACATTTCTGGTATATGAATAACATGATGTTTTTCAATGGCAAAAATCAATGAATATTGTAAATGCACAAACAGTAATTTCTCCGCATTGCAAGGTGCAAGTCTGAAATTTTTTGCTTTTTCCTGCTCCTCTTAGCATGATAAAGAAGATTCAAAGAGAGTGAGATGCCAGCTACTTTCATTCAGTCAGTAGCTTCAATCATTTCTGGACGTTTTTCAATGGTAAAAATCAATGAATATTGTAAATGCACAATCAGTAATTTCTCCACATTGCAAGGTGCAATTCTGAAATTTTTTGCTTTTTCCTGCTCCTCTTAGCATGATAAAGAAGATTCAAAGAGAGTGAGATGCCAGCTCCTTTCATTCAGTCAGTAGCTTCAAACATTTCTGGTATATGAATAACATGATGTTTTTCAATGGCAAAAATCAATGAATATTGTAAATGCACAAACAGTAATTTCTCCGCATTGCAAGGTGCAAGTCTGAAATTTTTTGCTTTTTCCTGCTCCTCTTAGCATGATAAAGAAGATTCAAAGAGAGTGAGTTGCCAGCTACTTTCATTCAGTCAGTAGCTTCAATCATTTCTGGACGTTTTTCAATGGTAAAAATCAATGAATATTGTAAATGCACAAACAGTAATTTCTCCACATTGCAAGGTGCAATTCTGAAATTTTTTGCTTTTTCCTGCTCCTCTTAGCATGATAAAGAAGATTCAAAGAGAGTGAGATGCCAGCTCCTTTCATTCAGTCAGTAGCTTCAAACATTTCTGGTATATGAATAACATGATGTTTTTCCATGGCAAAAATCAATGAATATTGTAAATGCACAAACAGTAATTTCTCCACATTGCAAGGTGCAATTCTGAAATTTTTTGCTTTTTCCTGCTCCTCTTAGCATGATAAAGAAGATTCAAAGAGAGTGAGATGCCAGCTCCTTTCATTCAGTCAGTAGCTTCAAACATTTCTGGTATATGAATAACATGATGTTTTTCAATGGCAAAAATCAATGAATATTGTAAATGCACAAACAGTAATTTCTCCGCATTGCAAGGTGCAATTCTGAAATTTTTTGCTTTTTCCTGCTCCTCTTAGCATGATAAAGAAGATTCAAAGAGAGTGAGATGCCAGCTCCTTTCATTCAGTCAGTAGCTTCAATCATTTCTGGACGTTTTTCAATGGCAAAAATCAATGAATATTGTAAATGCACAAACAGTAATTTCTCCGCATTGCAAGGTGCAATTCTGAAATTTTTTGCTTTTTCCTGCTCCTCTTAGCATGATAAAGAAGATTCAAAGAGAGTGAGATGTCAGCTCCTTTCATTCAGCCAGTAGCTTCAAACATTTCTGGTATATGAATAACATGATGTTTTTCAATGGCAAAAATCAATGAATATTGTAAATGCACAAACAGTAATTTCTCCGCATTGCAAGGTGCAATTCTGAAATTTTTTGCTTTTTCCTGCTCCTCTTAGCATGATAAAGAAGATTCAAAGAGAGTGAGATGCCAGCTCCTTTCATTCAGTCAGTAGCTTCAATCATTTCTGGACGTTTTTCAATGGCAAAAATCAATGAATATTGTAAATGCACAAACAGTAATTTCTCCGCATTGCAAGGTGCAATTCTGAAATTTTTTGCTTTTTCCTGCTCCTCTTAGCATGATAAAGAAGATTCAAAGAGAGTGAGATGCCAGCTCCTTTCGTTCAGTCAGTAGCTTCAATCATTTCTGGACGTTTTTCAATGGCAAAAATCATTGAATATTATAAATGCACAAACAGTAATTTCTCCGCATTGCAAGGTGCAATTCTGAAATTTTTTGCTTTTTCTCGCTCCTCTTAGCATGATAAAGAAGATTCAAAGAGAGTGAGGTGCCAGCTCCTTTCATTCAGTCAGTAGCTTCAAACATTTCTGGTATATGAATAACATGTTTTTCAATGGCAAAAATCAATGAATATTGTAAATGCACAAACAGTAATTTCTCCGCATTGCAAGGTGCAATTCTGAAATTTTTTGCTTTTTCCTGCTCCTCTTAGCATGATAAAGAAGATTCAAAGAGAGTGAGATGCCAGCTCCTTTCATTCAGTCAGTAGCTTCAATCATTTCTGGACGTTTTTCAATGGCAAAAATCAATGAATATTGTAAATGCACAAACAGTAATTTCTCCGCATTGCAAGGTGCAATTCTGAAATTTTTTGCTTTTTCCTGCTCCTCTTAGCATGATAAAGAAGATTCAAAGAGAGTGAGATGCCAGCTCCTTTCATTCAGTCAGTAGCTTCAATCATTTCTGGACGTTTTTCAATGGCAAAAATCAATGAATATTGTAAATGCACAAACAGTAATTTCTCCGCATTGCAAGGTGCAATTCTGAAATTTTTTGCTTTTTCCTGCTCCTCTTAGCATGATAAAGAAGATTCAAAGAGAGTGAGATGCCAGCTCCTTTCATTCAGTCAGTAGCTTCAAACATTTCTGGTATATGAATAACATGATGTTTTTCAATGGCAAAAATCAATGAATATTGTAAATGCACAAACAGTAATTTCTCCGCATTGCAAGGTGCAAGTCTGAAATTTTTTGCTTTTTCCTGCTCCTCTTAGCATGATAAAGAAGATTCAAAGAGAGTGAGATGCCAGCTACTTTCATTCAGTCAGTAGCTTCAATCATTTCTGGACGTTTTTCAATGGTAAAAATCAATGAATATTGTAAATGCACAAACAGTAATTTCTCCACATTGCAATGTGCAATTCTAAAATTTTTTGCTTTTTCCTGCTCCTCTTAGCATGATAAAGAAGATTCAAAGAGAGTGAGATGCCAGCTCCTTTCATTCAGTCAGTAGCTTCAAACATTTCTGGTATATGAATAACATGATGTTTTTCAATGGCAAAAATCAATGAATATTGTAAATGCACAAACAGTAATTTCTCCGCATTGCAAGGTGCAATTCTGAAATTTTTTGCTTTTTCCTGCTCCTCTTAGCATGATAAAGAAGATTCAAAGAGAGTGAGATGTCAGCTCCTTTCATTCAGCCAGTAGCTTCAAACATTTCTGGTATATGAATAACATGATGTTTTTCAATGGCAAAAATCAATGAATATTGTAAATGCACAAACAGTAATTTCTCCGCATTGCAAGGTGCAATTCTGAAATTTTTTGCTTTTTCCTGCTCCTCTTAGCATGATAAAGAAGATTCAAAGAGAGTGAGATGCCAGCTCCTTTCGTTCAGTCAGTAGCTTCAATCATTTCTGGACGTTTTTCAATGGCAAAAATCATTGAATATTATAAATGCACAAACAGTAATTTCTCCGCATTGCAAGGTGCAATTCTGAAATTTTTTGCTTTTTCTCGCTCCTCTTAGCATGATAAAGAAGATTCAAAGAGAGTGAGGTGCCAGCTCCTTTCATTCAGTCAGTAGCTTCAAACATTTCTGGTATATGAATAACATGTTTTTCAATGGCAAAAATCAATGAATATTGTAAATGCACAAACAGTAATTTCTCCGCATTGCAAGGTGCAATTCTGAAATTTTTTGCTTTTTCCTGCTCCTCTTAGCATGATAAAGAAGATTCAAAGAGAGTGAGATGCCAGCTCCTTTCATTCAGTCAGTAGCTTCAATCATTTCTGGACGTTTTTCAATGGCAAAAATCAATGAATATTGTAAATGCACAAACAGTAATTTCTCCGCATTGCAAGGTGCAATTCTGAAATTTTTTGCTTTTTCCTGCTCCTCTTAGCATGATAAAGAAGATTCAAAGAGAGTGAGATGCCAGCTCCTTTCATTCAGTCAGTAGCTTCAATCATTTCTGGACGTTTTTCAATGGCAAAAATCAATGAATATTGTAAATGCACAAACAGTAATTTCTCCGCATTGCAAGGTGCAATTCTGAAATTTTTTGCTTTTTCCTGCTCCTCTTAGCATGATAAAGAAGATTCAAAGAGAGTGAGATGCCAGCTCCTTTCATTCAGTCAGTAGCTTCAAACATTTCTGGTATATGAATAACATGATGTTTTTCAATGGCAAAAATCAATGAATATTGTAAATGCACAAACAGTAATTTCTCCGCATTGCAAGGTGCAAGTCTGAAATGTTTTGCTTTTTCCTGCTCCTCTTAGCATGATAAAGAAGATTCAAAGAGAGTGAGATGCCAGCTACTTTCATTCAGTCAGTAGCTTCAATCATTTCTGGACGTTTTTCAATGGTAAAAATCAATGAATATTGTAAATGCACAAACAGTAATTTCTCCACATTGCAATGTGCAATTCTAAAATTTTTTGCTTTTTCCTGCTCCTCTTAGCATGATAAAGAAGATTCAAAGAGAGTGAGATGCCAGCTCCTTTCATTCAGTCAGTAGCTTCAAACATTTCTGGTATATGAATAACATGATGTTTTTCAATGGCAAAAATCAATGAATATTGTAAATGCACAAACAGTAATTTCTCCGCATTGCAAGGTGCAATTCTGAAATTTTTTGCTTTTTCCTGCTCCTCTTAGCATGATAAAGAAGATTCAAAGAGAGTGAGATGCCAACTCCTTTCATTCAGTCAGTAGCTTCAAACATTTCTGGTATATGAATAACATGATGTTTTTCAATGGCAAAAATCAATGAATATTGTAAATGCACAAACAGTAATTTCTCCGCATTGCAAGGTGCAATTCTGAAATTTTTTGCTTTTTCCTGCTCCTCTTAGCATGATAAAGAAGATTCAAAGAGAGTGAGATGCCAGCTCCTTTCATTCAGTCAGTACCTTCAATCATTTCTGGACGTTTTTCAATGGCAAAAATCAATGAATATTGTAAATGCACAAACAGTAATTTCTCCGCATTGCAAGGTGCAATTCTGAAATTTTTTGCTTTTTCCCGCTCCTCTTAGCATGATAAAGAAGATTCAAAGAGAGTGAGGTGCCAGCTCCTTTCATTCAGTCAGTAGCTTCAAACATTTCTGGTATATGAATAACATGTTTTTCAATGGCAAAAATCAATGAATATTGTAAATGCACAAACAGTAATTTCTCCGCATTGCAAGGTGCAATTCTGAAATTTTTTGCTTTTTCCTGCTCCTCTTAGCATGATAAAGAAGATTCAAAGAGAGTGAGATGCCAGCTCCTTTCATTCAGTCAGTAGCTTCAATCATTTCTGGACGTTTTTCAATGGCAAAAATCAATGAATATTGTAAATGCACAAACAGTAATTTCTCCGCATTGCAAGGTGCAATTCTGAAATTTTTTGCTTTTTCCTGCTCCTCTTAGCATGATAAAGAAGATTCAAAGAGAGTGAGATGCCAGCTCCTTTCATTCAGTCAGTAGCTTCAATCATTTCTGGACGTTTTTCAATGGCAAAAATCAATGAATATTGTAAATGCACAAACAGTAATTTCTCCGCATTGCAAGGTGCAATTCTGAAATTTTTTGCTTTTTCCTGCTCCTCTTAGCATGATAAAGAAGATTCAAAGAGAGTGAGATGCCAGCTCCTTTGATTCAGTCAGTAGCTTCAAACATTTCTGGTATATGAATAACATGATGTTTTTCAATGGCAAAAATCAATGAATATTGTAAATGCACAAACAGTAATTTCTCCGCATTGCAAGGTGCAAGTCTGAAATTTTTTGCTTTTTCCTGCTCCTCTTAGCATGATAAAGAAGATTCAAAGAGAGTGAGATGCCAGCTACTTTCATTCAGTCAGTAGCTTCAATCATTTCTGGACGTTTTTCAATGGTAAAAATCAATGAATATTGTAAATGCACAATCAGTAATTTCTCCACATTGCAAGGTGCAATTCTGAAATTTTTTGCTTTTTCCTGCTCCTCTTAGCATGATAAAGAAGATTCAAAGAGAGTGAGATGCCAGCTCCTTTCATTCAGTCAGT
This sequence comes from Phyllobates terribilis, assembly GCF_046119375.1. Taxonomy (NCBI): domain Eukaryota; kingdom Metazoa; phylum Chordata; class Amphibia; order Anura; family Dendrobatidae; genus Phyllobates; species Phyllobates terribilis. The sequence continues at coordinate 562,430 of NW_027363293.1, forward strand.
AGCTTCAAACATTTCTGGTATATGAATAACATGATGTTTTTCAATGGCAAAAATCAATGAATATTGTAAATGCACAAACAGTAATTTCTCCGCATTGCAAGGTGCAAGTCTGAAATTTTTTGCTTTTTCCTGCTCCTCTTAGCATGATAAAGAAGATTCAAAGAGAGTGAGATGCCAGCTACTTTCATTCAGTCAGTAGCTTCAATCATTTCTGGACGTTTTTCAATGGTAAAAATCAATGAATATTGTAAATGCACAAACAGTAATTTCTCCACATTGCAAGGTGCAATTCTGAAATTTTTTGCATTTTCCTGCTCCTCTTAGCATGATAAAGAAGATTCAAAGAGAGTGAGATGCCAGCTCCTTTCATTCAGTCAGTAGCTTCAAACATTTCTGGTATATGAATAACATGATGTTTTTCAATGGCAAAAATCAATGAATATTGTAAATGCACAAACAGTAATTTCTCCACATTGCAAGGTGCAATTCTGAAATTTTTTGCTTTTTCCTGCTCCTCTTAGCATGATAAAGAAGATTCAAAGAGAGTGAGATGCCAGCTCCTTTCATTCAGTCAGTAGCTTCAAACATTTCTGGTATATGAATAACATGATGTTTTTCAATGGCAAAAATCAATGAATATTGTAAATGCACAAACAGTAATTTCTCCGCATTGCAAGGTGCAATTCTGAAATTTTTTGCTTTTTCCTGCTCCTCTTAGCATGATAAAGAAGATTCAAAGAGAGTGAGATGCCAGCTCCTTTCATTCAGTCGGTAACTTCAATCATTTCTGGACGTTTATCAATGGCAAAAATCAATGAATATTGTAAATGCACAAACAGTAATTTCTCCGCATTGCAAGGTGCAATTCTGAAATTTTTTGCTTTTTCCTGCTCCTCTTAGCATGATAAAGAAGAATCAAAGAGAGTGAGATGTCAGCTCCTTTCATTCAGTCAGTAGCTTCAAACATTTCTGGTATATGAATAACATGATGTTTTTCAATGGCAAAAATCAATGAATATTGTAAATGCACAAACAGTAATTTCTCCGCATTGCAAGGTGCAATTCTGAAATTTTTTGCTTTTTCCTGCTCCTCTTAGCATGATAAAGAAGATTCAAAGAGAGTGAGATGCCAGCTCCTTTCATTCAGTCAGTAGCTTCAATCATTTCTGGACGTTTTTCAATGGCAAAAATCAATGAATATTGTAAATGCACAAACAGTAATTTCTCCGCATTGCAAGGTGCAATTCTGAAATTTTTTGCTTTTTCCTGCTCCTCTTAGCATGATAAAGAAGATTCAAAGAGAGTGAGATGCCAGCTCCTTTCGTTCAGTCAGTAGCTTCAATCATTTCTGGACGTTTTTCAATGGCAAAAATCATTGAATATTATAAATGCACAAACAGTAATTTCTCCGCATTGCAACGTGCAATTCTGAAATTTTTTACTTTTTCCTGCTCCTCTTAGCATGATAAAGAAGATTCAAAGAGAGTGAGCTGCCAGCTCCTTTCATTCAGTCAGTAGCTTCAATCATTTCTGGTATATGAATAACATGATGTTTTTCAATGGCAAAAATCAATGAATATTGTAAATGCACAAACAGTAATTTCTCCGCATTGCAAGGTGCAATTCTGAAATTTTTTGCTTTTTCCTGCTCCTCTTAGCATGATAAAGAAGATTCAAAGAGAGTGAGATGCCAGCTCCTTTCGTTCAGTCAGTAGCTTCAATCATTTCTGGACGTTTTTCAATGGCAAAAATCATTGAATATTATAAATGCACAAACAGTAATTTCTCCGCATTGCAAGGTGCAATTCTGAAATTTTTTACTTTTTCCTGCTCCTCTTAGCATGATAAAGAAGATTCAAAGAGAGTGAGATGCCAGCTCCTTTCATTCAGTCAGTAGCTTCAATCATTTCTGGACGTTTTTCAATGGCAAAAATCAATGAATATTGTAAATGCACAAACAGTAATTTCTCCGCATTGCAAGGTGCAATTCTGAAATTTGTTGCTTTTTCCTGCTCCTCTTAGCATGATAAACAAGATTCAAAGAGAGTGAGATGCCAGCTCCTTTCATTCAGTCAGTAGCTTCAATCATTTCTGGACGTTTTTCAATGGCAAAAATCAATGAATATTGTAAATGCACAAACAGTAATTTCTCCGCATTGCAAGGTGCAATTCTGAAATTTTTTGCTTTTTCCTGCTCCTCTTAGCATGATAAAGAAGATTCAAAGAGAGTGAGATGCCAGCTCCTTTCATTCAGTCAGTAGCTTCAAACATTTCTGGTATATGAATAACATGATGTTTTTCAATGGCAAAAATCAATGAATATTGTAAATGCACAAACAGTAATTTCTCCGCATTGCAAGGTGCAAGTCTGAAATTTTTTGCTTTTTCCTGCTCCTCCTAGCATGATAAAGAAGATTCAAAGAGAGTGAGATGCCAGCTACTTTCAGTCAGTCAGTAGCTTCAATCATTTCTGGACGTTTTTCAATGGTAAAAATCAATGAATATTGTAAATGCACAAACAGTAATTTCTCCACATTGCAAGGTGCAATTCTGAAATTTTTTGCTTTTTCCTGCTCCTCTTAGCATGATAAAGAAGATTCAAAGAGAGTGAGATGCCAGCTCCTTTCATTCAGTCAGTAGCTTCAATCATTTCTGGACGTTTTTCAATGGCAAAAATCAATGAATATTGTAAATGCACAAACAGTAATTTCTCCGCATTGCAAGGTGCAATTCTGAAATTTTTTGCTTTTTCCTGCTCCTCTTAGCATGATAAAGAAGATTCAAAGAGAGTGAGATGCCAGCTCCTTTCGTTCAGTCAGTAGCTTCAATCATTTCTGGACGTTTTTCAATGGCAAAAATCATTGAATATTATAAATGCACAAACAGTAATTTCTCCGCATTGCAAGGTGCAATTCTGAAATTTTTTACTTTTTCCTGCTCCGCTTAGCATGATAAAGAAGATTCAAAGAGAGTGAGATGCCAGCTCCTTTCATTCAGTCAGTAGCTTCAATCATTTCTGGACGTTTTTCAATGGCAAAAATCAATGAATATTGTAAATGCACAAACAGTAATTTCTCCGCATTGCAAGGTGCAATTCTGAAATTTTTTGCTTTTTCCTGCTCCTCTTAGCATGATAAACAAGATTCAAAGAGAGTGAGATGCCAGCTCCTTTCATTCAGTCAGTAGCTTCAATCATTTCTGGACGTTTTTCAATGGCAAAAATCAATGAATATTGTAAATGCACAAACAGTAATTTCTCCGCATTGCAAGGTGCAATTCTGAAATTTTTTGCTTTTTCCTGCTCCTCTTAGCATGATAAAGAAGATTCAAAGAGAGTGAGATGCCAGCTCCTTTCATTCAGTCAGTAGCTTCAAACATTTCTGGTATATGAATAACATGATGTTTTTCAATGGCAAAAATCAATGAATATTGTAAATGCACAAACAGTAATTTCTCCGCATTGCAAGGTGCAAGTCTGAAATTTTTTGCTTTTTCCTGCTCCTCTTAGCATGATAAAGAAGATTCAAAGAGAGTGAGATGCCAGCTACTTTCATTCAGTCAGTAGCTTCAATCATTTCTGGACGTTTTTCAATGGTAAAAATCAATGAATATTGTAAATGCACAAACAGTAATTTCTCCACATTGCAAGGTGCAATTCTGAAATTTTTTGCTTTTTCCTGCTCCTCTTAGCATGATAAAGAAGATTCAAAGAGAGTGAGATGCCAGCTCCTTTCATTCAGTCAGTAGCTTCAAACATTTCTGGTATATGAATAACATGATGTTTTTCAATGGCAAAAATCAATGAATATTGTAAATGCACAAACAGTAATTTCTCCGCATTGCAAGGTGCAATTCTGAAATTTTTTGCTTTTTCCTGCTCCTCTTAGCATGATAAAGAAGATTCAAAGAGAGTGAGCTGCCAGCTCCTTTCATTCAGTCAGTAGCTTCAATCATTTCTGGTATATGAATAACATGATGTTTTTCAATGGCAAAAATCAATGAATATTGTAAATGCACAAACAGTAATTTCTCCGCATTGCAAGGTGCAATTCTGAAATTTTTTGCTTTTTCCTGCTCCTCTTAGCATGATAAAGAAGATTCAAAGAGAGTGAGATGCCAGCTCCTTTCATTCAGTCAGTAGCTTCAATCATTTCTGGACGTTTTTCAATGGCAAAAATCAATGAATATTGTAAATGCACAAACAGTAATTTCTCCGCATTGCAAGGTGCAATTCTGAAATTTTTTGCTTTTTCCTGCTCCTCTTAGCATGATAAAGAAGATTCAAAGAGAGTGAGATGCCAGCTCCTTTCGTTCAGTCAGTAGCTTCAATCATTTCTGGACGTTTTTCAATGGCAAAAATCATTGAATATTATAAATGCACAAACAGTAATTTCTCCGCATTGCAAGGTGCAATTCTGAAATTTTTTACTTTTTCCTGCTCCTCTTAGCATGATAAAGAAGATTCAAAGAGAGTGAGATGCCAGCTCCTTTCATTCAGTCAGTAGCTTCAATCATTTCTGGACGTTTTTCAATGGCAAAAATCAATGAATATTGTAAATGCACAAACAGTAATTTCTCCGCATTGCAAGGTGCAATTCTGAAATTTGTTGCTTTTTCCTGCTCCTCTTAGCATGATAAACAAGATTCAAAGAGAGTGAGATGCCAGCTCCTTTCATTCAGTCAGTAGCTTCAATCATTTCTGGACGTTTTTCAATGGCAAAAATCAATGAATATTGTAAATGCACAAACAGTAATTTCTCCGCATTGCAAGGTGCAATTCTGAAATTTTTTGCTTTTTCCTGCTCCTCTTAGCATGATAAAGAAGATTCAAAGAGAGTGAGATGCCAGCTCCTTTCATTCAGTCAGTAGCTTCAAACATTTCTGGTATATGAATAACATGATGTTTTTCAATGGCAAAAATCAATGAATATTGTAAATGCACAAACAGTAATTTCTCCGCATTGCAAGGTGCAAGTCTGAAATTTTTTGCTTTTTCCTGCTCCTCCTAGCATGATAAAGAAGATTCAAAGAGAGTGAGATGCCAGCTACTTTCAGTCAGTCAGTAGCTTCAATCATTTCTGGACGTTTTTCAATGGTAAAAATCAATGAATATTGTAAATGCACAAACAGTAATTTCTCCACATTGCAAGGTGCAATTCTGAAATTTTTTGCTTTTTCCTGCTCCTCTTAGCATGATAAAGAAGATTCAAAGAGAGTGAGATGCCAGCTCCTTTCATTCAGTCAGTAGCTTCAATCATTTCTGGACGTTTTTCAATGGCAAAAATCAATGAATATTGTAAATGCACAAACAGTAATTTCTCCGCATTGCAAGGTGCAATTCTGAAATTTTTTGCTTTTTCCTGCTCCTCTTAGCATGATAAAGAAGATTCAAAGAGAGTGAGATGCCAGCTCCTTTCGTTCAGTCAGTAGCTTCAATCATTTCTGGACGTTTTTCAATGGCAAAAATCATTGAATATTATAAATGCACAAACAGTAATTTCTCCGCATTGCAAGGTGCAATTCTGAAATTTTTTACTTTTTCCTGCTCCGCTTAGCATGATAAAGAAGATTCAAAGAGAGTGAGATGCCAGCTCCTTTCATTCAGTCAGTAGCTTCAATCATTTCTGGACGTTTTTCAATGGCAAAAATCAATGAATATTGTAAATGCACAAACAGTAATTTCTCCGCATTGCAAGGTGCAATTCTGAAATTTTTTGCTTTTTCCTGCTCCTCTTAGCATGATAAACAAGATTCAAAGAGAGTGAGATGCCAGCTCCTTTCATTCAGTCAGTAGCTTCAATCATTTCTGGACGTTTTTCAATGGCAAAAATCAATGAATATTGTAAATGCACAAACAGTAATTTCTCCGCATTGCAAGGTGCAATTCTGAAATTTTTTGCTTTTTCCTGCTCCTCTTAGCATGATAAAGAAGATTCAAAGAGAGTGAGATGCCAGCTCCTTTCATTCAGTCAGTAGCTTCAAACATTTCTGGTATATGAATAACATGATGTTTTTCAATGGCAAAAATCAATGAATATTGTAAATGCACAAACAGTAATTTCTCCGCATTGCAAGGTGCAAGTCTGAAATTTTTTGCTTTTTCCTGCTCCTCTTAGCATGATAAAGAAGATTCAAAGAGAGTGAGATGCCAGCTACTTTCATTCAGTCAGTAGCTTCAATCATTTCTGGACGTTTTTCAATGGTAAAAATCAATGAATATTGTAAATGCACAAACAGTAATTTCTCCACATTGCAAGGTGCAATTCTGAAATTTTTTGCTTTTTCCTGCTCCTCTTAGCATGATAAAGAAGATTCAAAGAGAGTGAGATGCCAGCTCCTTTCATTCAGTCAGTAGCTTCAAACATTTCTGGTATATGAATAACATGATGTTTTTCAATGGCAAAAATCAATGAATATTGTAAATGCACAAACAGTAATTTCTCCGCATTGCAAGGTGCAATTCTGAAATTTTTTGCTTTTTCCTGCTCCTCTTAGCATGATAAAGAAGATTCAAAGAGAGTGAGATGCCAGCTCCTTTCATTCAGTCAGTAGCTTCAAACATTTCTGGTATATGAATAACATGATGTTTTTCAATGGCAAAAATCAATGAATATTGTAAATGCACAAACAGTAATTTCTCCGCATTGCAAGGTGCAAGTCTGAAATTTTTTGCTTTTTCCTGCTCCTCTTAGCATGATAAAGAAGATTCAAAGAGAGTGAGATGCCAGCTACTTTCATTCAGTCAGTAGCTTCAATCATTTCTGGACGTTTTTCAATGGTAAAAATCAATGAATATTGTAAATGCACAAACAGTAATTTCTCCACATTGCAAGGTGCAATTCTGAAATTTTTTGCTTTTTCCTGCTCCTCTTAGCATGATAAAGAAGATTCAAAGAGAGTGAGATGCCAGCTCCTTTCATTCAGTCAGTAGCTTCAAACATTTCTGGTATATGAATAACATGATGTTTTTCAATGGCAAAAATCAATGAATATTGTAAATGCACAAACAGTAATTTCTCCGTATTGCAAGGTGCAATTCTGAAATTTTTTGCTTTTTCCTGCTCCTCTTAGCATGATAAAGAAGATTCAAAGAGAGTGAGATGCCAGCTCCTTTCATTCAGTCAGTAGCTTCAATCATTTCTGGATGTTTTTCAATGGCAAAAATCAATGAATATTGTAAATGCACAAACTGTAATTTCTCCGCATTGCAAGGTGCAATTCTGAAATTTTTTGCTTTTTCCTGCTCCTCTTAGCATGATAAAGAAGATTCAAAGAGAGTGAGATGCCAGCTCCTTTCATTCAGTCAGTAGCTTCAATCATTTCTGGACGTTTTTCAATGGCAAAAATCAATGAATATTGTAAATGCACAAACAGTAATTTCTCCGCATTGCAAGGTGCAATTCTGAAATTTTTTGCTTTTTCCTGCTCCTCTTAGCATGATAAAGAAGATTCAAAGAGAGTGAGATGCCAGCTCCTTTCATTCAGTCAGTACCTTCAATCATTTCTGGACGTTTTTCAATGGCAAAAATCAATGAATATTGTAAATGCACAAACAGTAATTTCTCCGCATTGCAAGGTGCAATTCTGAAATTTTTTGCTTTTTCCCGCTCCTCTTAGCATGATAAAGAAGATTCAAAGAGAGTGAGGTGCCAGCTCCTTTCATTCAGTCAGTAGCTTCAAACATTTCTGGTATATGAATAACATGTTTTTCAATGGCAAAAATCAATGAATATTGTAAATGCACAAACAGTAATTTCTCCGCATTGCAAGGTGCAATTCTGAAATTTTTTGCTTTTTCCTGCTCCTCTTAGCATGATAAAGAAGATTCAAAGAGAGTGAGATGCCAAATCCTTTCATTCAGTCAGTAGCTTCAATCATTTCTGGACGTTTTTCAATGGCAAAAATCAATGAATATTGTAAATGCACAAATAGTAATTTCTCCGCATTGCAAGGTGCAATTCCGAAATTTTTTGCTTTTTCCTGCTCCTCTTAGCATGATAAAGAAGATTCAAAGAGAGTGAGATGCCAGCTACTTTCATTCAGTCAGTAGCTTCAATCATTTCTGGACGTTTTTCAATGGTAAAAATCAATGAATATTGTAAATGCACAAACAGTAATTTCTCCACATTGCAAGGTGCAATTCTGAAATTTTTTGCTTTTTCCTGCTCCTCTTAGCATGATAAAGAAGATTCAAAGAGAGTGAGATGCCAGCTCCTTTCATTCAGTCAGTAGCTTCAAACATTTCTGATATATGAATAACATGATGTTTTTCAATGGCAAAAATCAATGAATATTGTAAATGCACAAACAATAATTTCTCCGCATTGCAAGGTGCAAGTCTGAAATTTTTTGCTTTTTCCTGCTCCTCTTAGCATGATAAAGAAGATTCAAAGAGAGTGAGATGCCAGCTACTTTCATTCAGTCAGTAGCTTCAATCATTTCTGGACGTTTTTCAATGGTAAAAATCAATGAATATTGTAAATGCACAAACAGTAATTTCTCCACATTGCAAGGTGCAATTCTGAAATTTTTTGCTTTTTCCTGCTCCTCTTAGCATGATAAAGAAGATTCAAAGAGAGTGAGATGCCAGCTCCTTTCATTCAGTCAGTAGCTTCAAACATTTCTGATATATGAATGACATGATGTTTTTCAATGGCAAAAATCAATGAATATTGTAAATGCACAAACAGTAATTTCTCCGCATTGCAAGGTGCAATTCTGAAATTTTTTGCTTTTTCCTGCTCCTCTTAGCATGATAAAGAAGATTCAAAGAGAGTGAGATGCCAGCTCCTTTCATTCAGTCAGTAGCTTCAAACATTTCTGGTATATGAATAACATGATGTTTTTCAATGGCAAAAATCAATGAATATTGTAAATGCACAAACAGTAATTTCTCCGCATTGCAAGGTGCAAGTCTGAAATTTTTTGCTTTTTCCTGCTCCTCTTAGCATGATAAAGAAGATTCAAAGAGAGTGAGATGCCAGCTACTTTCATTCAGTCAGTAGCTTCAATCATTTCTGGACGTTTTTCAATGGTAAAAATCAATGAATATTGTAAATGCACAAACAGTAATTTCTCCACATTGCAAGGTGCAATTCTGAAATTTTTTGCTTTTTCCTGCTCCTCTTAGCATGATAAAGAAGATTCAAAGAGAGTGAGATGCCAGCTCCTTTCATTCAGTCAGTAGCTTCAATCATTTCTGGACGTTTTTCAATGGCAAAAATCAATGAATATTGTAAATGCACAAACAGTAATTTCTCCGCATTGCAAGGTGCAATTCTGAAATTTTTTGCTTTTTCCTGCTCCTCTTAGCATGATAAAGAAGATTCAAAGAGAGTGAGATGCCAGCTCCTTTCGTTCAGTCAGTAGCTTCAATCATTTCTGGACGTTTTTCAATGGCAAAAATCATTGAATATTATAAATGCACAAACAGTAATTTCTCCGCATTGCAAGGTGCAATTCTGAAATTTTTTACTTTTTCCTGCTCCTCTTAGCATGATAAAGAAGATTCAAAGAGAGTGAGATGCCAGCTCCTTTCATTCAGTCAGTAGCTTCAATCATTTCTGGACGTTTTTCAATGGCAAAAATCAATGAATATTGTAAATGCACAAACAGTAATTTCTCCGCATTGCAAGGTGCAATTCTGAAATTTTTTGCTTTTTCCTGCTCCTCTTAGCATGATAAACAAGATTCAAAGAGAGTGAGATGCCAGCTCCTTTCATTCAGTCAGTAGCTTCAATCATTTCTGGACGTTTTTCAATGGCAAAAATCAATGAATATTGTAAATGCACAAACAGTAATTTCTCCGCATTGCAAGGTGCAATTCTGAAATTTTTTGCTTTTTCCTGCTCCTCTTAGCATGATAAAGAAGATTCAAAGAGAGTGAGATGCCAGCTCCTTTCATTCAGTCAGTAGCTTCAAACATTTCTGGTATATGAATAACATGATGTTTTTCAATGGCAAAAATCAATGAATATTGTAAATGCACAAACAGTAATTTCTCCGTATTGCAAGGTGCAATTCTGAAATTTTTTGCTTTTTCCTGCTCCTCTTAGCATGATAAAGAAGATTCAAAGAGAGTGAGATGCCAGCTCCTTTCATTCAGTCAGTAGCTTCAATCATTTCTGGATGTTTTTCAATGGCAAAAATCAATGAATATTGTAAATGCACAAACTGTAATTTCTCCGCATTGCAAGGTGCAATTCTGAAATTTTTTGCTTTTTCCTGCTCCTCTTAGCATGATAAAGAAGATTCAAAGAGAGTGAGATGCCAGCTCCTTTCATTCAGTCAGTAGCTTCAATCATTTCTGGACGTTTTTCAATGGCAAAAATCAATGAATATTGTAAATGCACAAACAGTAATTTCTCCGCATTGCAAGGTGCAATTCTGAAATTTTTTGCTTTTTCCTGCTCCTCTTAGCATGATAAAGAAGATTCAAAGAGAGTGAGATGCCAGCTCCTTTCATTCAGTCAGTACCTTCAATCATTTCTGGACGTTTTTCAATGGCAAAAATCAATGAATATTGTAAATGCACAAACAGTAATTTCTCCGCATTGCAAGGTGCAATTCTGAAATTTTTTGCTTTTTCCCGCTCCTCTTAGCATGATAAAGAAGATTCAAAGAGAGTGAGGTGCCAGCTCCTTTCATTCAGTCAGTAGCTTCAAACATTTCTGGTATATGAATAACATGTTTTTCAATGGCAAAAATCAATGAATATTGTAAATGCACAAACAGTAATTTCTCCGCATTGCAAGGTGCAATTCTGAAATTTTTTGCTTTTTCCTGCTCCTCTTAGCATGATAAAGAAGATTCAAAGAGAGTGAGATGCCAAATCCTTTCATTCAGTCAGTAGCTTCAATCATTTCTGGACGTTTTTCAATGGCAAAAATCAATGAATATTGTAAATGCACAAATAGTAATTTCTCCGCATTGCAAGGTGCAATTCCGAAATTTTTTGCTTTTTCCTGCTCCTCTTAGCATGATAAAGAAGATTCAAAGAGAGTGAGATGCCAGCTACTTTCATTCAGTCAGTAGCTTCAATCATTTCTGGACGTTTTTCAATGGTAAAAATCAATGAATATTGTAAATGCACAAACAGTAATTTCTCCACATTGCAAGGTGCAATTCTGAAATTTTTTGCTTTTTCCTGCTCCTCTTAGCATGATAAAGAAGATTCAAAGAGAGTGAGATGCCAGCTCCTTTCATTCAGTCAGTAGCTTCAAACATTTCTGATATATGAATAACATGATGTTTTTCAATGGCAAAAATCAATGAATATTGTAAATGCACAAACAATAATTTCTCCGCATTGCAAGGTGCAAGTCTGAAATTTTTTGCTTTTTCCTGCTCCTCTTAGCATGATAAAGAAGATTCAAAGAGAGTGAGATGCCAGCTACTTTCATTCAGTCAGTAGCTTCAATCATTTCTGGACGTTTTTCAATGGTAAAAATCAATGAATATTGTAAATGCACAAACAGTAATTTCTCCACATTGCAAGGTGCAATTCTGAAATTTTTTGCTTTTTCCTGCTCCTCTTAGCATGATAAAGAAGATTCAAAGAGAGTGAGATGCCAGCTCCTTTCATTCAGTCAGTAGCTTCAAACATTTCTGATATATGAATGACATGATGTTTTTCAATGGCAAAAATCAATGAATATTGTAAATGCACAAACAGTAATTTCTCCGCATTGCAAGGTGCAATTCTGAAATTTTTTGCTTTTTCCTGCTCCTCTTAGCATGATAAAGAAGATTCAAAGAGAGTGAGATGCCAGCTCCTTTCATTCAGTCAGTAGCTTCAAACATTTCTGGTATATGAATAACATGATGTTTTTCAATGGCAAAAATCAATGAATATTGTAAATGCACAAACAGTAATTTCTCCGCATTGCAAGGTGCAAGTCTGAAATTTTTTGCTTTTTCCTGCTCCTCTTAGCATGATAAAGAAGATTCAAAGAGAGTGAGATGCCAGCTACTTTCATTCAGTCAGTAGCTTCAATCATTTCTGGACGTTTTTCAATGGTAAAAATCAATGAATATTGTAAATGCACAAACAGTAATTTCTCCACATTGCAAGGTGCAATTCTGAAATTTTTTGCTTTTTCCTGCTCCTCTTAGCATGATAAAGAAGATTCAAAGAGAGTGAGATGCCAGCTCCTTTCATTCAGTCAGTAGCTTCAATCATTTCTGGACGTTTTTCAATGGCAAAAATCAATGAATATTGTAAATGCACAAACAGTAATTTCTCCGCATTGCAAGGTGCAATTCTGAAATTTTTTGCTTTTTCCTGCTCCTCTTAGCATGATAAAGAAGATTCAAAGAGAGTGAGATGCCAGCTCCTTTCGTTCAGTCAGTAGCTTCAATCATTTCTGGACGTTTTTCAATGGCAAAAATCATTGAATATTATAAATGCACAAACAGTAATTTCTCCGCATTGCAAGGTGCAATTCTGAAATTTTTTACTTTTTCCTGCTCCTCTTAGCATGATAAAGAAGATTCAAAGAGAGTGAGATGCCAGCTCCTTTCATTCAGTCAGTAGCTTCAATCATTTCTGGACGTTTTTCAATGGCAAAAATCAATGAATATTGTAAATGCACAAACAGTAATTTCTCCGCATTGCAAGGTGCAATTCTGAAATTTTTTGCTTTTTCCTGCTCCTCTTAGCATGATAAACAAGATTCAAAGAGAGTGAGATGCCAGCTCCTTTCATTCAGTCAGTAGCTTCAATCATTTCTGGACGTTTTTCAATGGCAAAAATCAATGAATATTGTAAATGCACAAACAGTAATTTCTCCGCATTGCAAGGTGCAATTCTGAAATTTTTTGCTTTTTCCTGCTCCTCTTAGCATGATAAAGAAGATTCAAAGAGAGTGAGATGCCAGCTCCTTTCATTCAGTCAGTAGCTTCAAACATTTCTGGTATATGAATAACATGATGTTTTTCAATGGCAAAAATCAATGAATATTGTAAATGCACAAACAGTAATTTCTCCGCATTGCAAGGTGCAAGTCTGAAATTTTTTGCTTTTTCCTGCTCCTCTTAGCATGATAAAGAAGATTCAAAGAGAGTGAGATGCCAGCTACTTTCATTCAGTCAGTAGCTTCAATCATTTCTGGACGTTTTTCAATGGTAAAAATCAATGAATATTGTAAATGCACAAACAGTAATTTCTCCACATTGCAAGGTGCAATTCTGAAATTTTTTGCTTTTTCCTGCTCCTCTTAGCATGATAAAGAAGATTCAAAGAGAGTGAGATGCCAGCTCCTTTCATTCAGTCAGTAGCTTCAAACATTTCTGGTATATGAATAACATGATGTTTTTCAATGGCAAAAATCAATGAATATTGTAAATGCACAAACAGTAATTTCTCCGCATTGCAAGGTGCAATTCTGAAATTTTTTGCTTTTTCCTGCTCCTCTTAGCATGATAAAGAAGATTCAAAGAGAGTGAGATGCCAGCTCCTTTCATTCAGTCAGTAGCTTCAAACATTTCTGGTATATGAATAACATGATGTTTTTCAATGGCAAAAATCAATGAATATTGTAAATGCACAAACAGTAATTTCTCCGCATTGCAAGGTGCAAGTCTGAAATTTTTTGCTTTTTCCTGCTCGTCTTAGCATGATAAAGAAGATTCAAAGAGAGTGAGATGCCAGCTACTTTCATTCAGTCAGTAGCTTCAATCATTTCTGGACGTTTTTCAATGGTATAAATCAATGAATATTGTAAATGCACAAACAGTAATTTCTCCACATTGCAAGGTGCAATTCTGAAATTTTTTGCTTTTTCCTGCTCCTCTTAGCATGATAAAGAAGATTCAAAGAGAGTGAGATGCCAGCTCCTTTCATTGAGTCAGTAGCTTCAAACATTTCTGGTATATGAATAACATGATGTTTTTCAATGGCAAAAATCAATGAATATTGTAAATGCACAAACAGTAATTTCTCCGTATTGCAAGGTGCAATTCTGAAATTTTTTGCTTTTTCCTGCTCCTCTTAGCATGATGAAGAAGATTCAAAGAGAGTGAGATGCCAGCTCCTTTCATTCAGTCAGTAGCTTCAATCATTTCTGGATGTTTTTCAATGGCAAAAATCAATGAATATTGTAAATGCACAAACTGTAATTTCTCCGCATTGCAAGGTGCAATTCTGAAATTTTTTGCTTTTTCCTGCTCCTCTTAGCATGATAAAGAAGATTCAAAGAGAGTGAGATGCCAGCTCCTTTCATTCAGTCAGTAGCTTCAATCATTTCTGGACGTTTTTCAATGGCAAAAATCAATGAATATTGTAAATGCACAAACAGTAATTTCTCCGCATTGCAAGGTGCAATTCTGAAATTTTTTGCTTTTTCCTGCTCCTCTTAGCATGATAAAGAAGATTCAAAGAGAGTGAGATGCCAGCTCCTTTCATTCAGTCAGTACCTTCAATCATTTCTGGACGTTTTTCAATGGCAAAAATCAATGAATATTGTAAATGCACAAACAGTAATTTCTCCGCATTGCAAGGTGCAATTCTGAAATTTTTTGCTTTTTCCCGCTCCTCTTAGCATGATAAAGAAGATTCAAAGAGAGTGAGGTGCCAGCTCCTTTCATTCAGTCAGTAGCTTCAAACATTTCTGGTATATGAATAACATGTTTTTCAATGGCAAAAATCAATGAATATTGTAAATGCACAAACAGTAATTTCTCCGCATTGCAAGGTGCAATTCTGAAATTTTTTGCTTTTTCCTGCTCCTCTTAGCATGATAAAGAAGATTCAAAGAGAGTGAGATGCCAAATCCTTTCATTCAGTCAGTAGCTTCAATCATTTCTGGACGTTTTTCAATGGCAAAAATCAATGATTATTGTAAATGCACAAATAGTAATTTCTCCGCATTGCAAGGTGCAATTCTGAAATTTTTTGCTTTTTCCTGCTCCTCTTAGCATGATAAAGAAGATTCAAAGAGAGTGAGATGCCAGCTCCTTTCATTCAGTCAGTAGCTTCAATCATTTCTGGACGTTTTTCAATGGCAAAAATCAATGAATATTGTAAATGCACAAACAGTAATTTCTCCGCATTGCAAGGTGCAATTCTGAAATTTTTTGCTTTTTCCTGCTCCTCTTAGCATGATAAAGAAGATTCAAAGAGAGTGAGATGCCAGCTCCTTTCATTCAGTCAGTAGCTTCAAACATTTCTGGTATATGAATAACATGATGTTTTTCAATGGCAAAAATCAATGAATATTGTAAATGCACAAACAATAATTTCTCCGCATTGCAAGGTGCAAGTCTGAAATTTTTTGCTTTTTCCTGCTCCTCTTAGCATGATAAAGAAGATTCAAAGAGAGTGAGATGCCAGCTACTTTCATTCAGTCAGTAGCTTCAATCATTTCTGGACGTTTTTCAATGGTAAAAATCAATGAATATTGTAAATGCACAAACAGTAATTTCTCCACATTGCAAGGTGCAATTCTGAAATTTTTTGCTTTTTCCTGCTCCTCTTAGCATGATAAAGAAGATTCAAAGAGAGTGAGATGCCAGCTCCTTTCATTCAGTCAGTAGCTTCAAACATTTCTGATATATGAATGACATGATGTTTTTCAATGGCAAAAATCAATGAATATTGTAAATGCACAAACAGTAATTTCTCCGCATTGCAAGGTGCAATTCTGAAATTTTTTGCTTTTTCCTGCTCCTCTTAGCATGATAAAGAAGATTCAAAGAGAGTGAGATGCCAGCTCCTTTCATTCAGTCAGTAGCTTCAAACATTTCTGGTATATGAATAACATGATGTTTTTCAATGGCAAAAATCAATGAATATTGTAAATGCACAAACAGTAATTTCTCCGCATTGCAAGGTGCAATTCTGAAATTTTTTGCTTTTTCCTGCTCCTCTTAGCATGATAAAGAAGATTCAAAGAGAGTGAGATGCCAGCTCCTTTCATTCAGTCAGTAGCTTCAATCATTTCTGGACGATTTTCAATGGCAAAAATCAATGAATATTGTAAATGCACAAACAGTAATTTCTCCGCATTGCAAGGTGCAATTCTGAAATTTTTTGCTTTTTCCTGCTCCTCTTAGCATGATAAAGAAGATTCAAAGAGAGTGAGATGTCAGCTCCTTTCATTCAGTCATCAGCTTCAAACATTTCTGATATATGAATAACATGATGTTTTTCAATGGCAAAAATCAATGAATATTGTAAATGCACAAACAGTAATTTCTCCGCATTGCAAGGTGCAATTCTGAAATTTTTTGCTTTTTCCTGCTCCTCTTAGCATGATAAAGAAGATTCAAAGAGAGTGAGATGCCAGCTCCTTTCATTCAGTCAGTAGCTTCAATCATTTCTGGACGTTTTTCAATGGCAAAAATCAATGAATATTGTAAATGCACAAACAGTAATTTCTCCGCATTGCAAGGTGCAATTCTGAAATTTTTTGCTTTTTCCTGCTCCTCTTAGCATGATAAAGAAGATTCAAAGAGAGTGAGATGCCAGCTCCTTTCATTCAGTCAGTAGCTTCAATCATTTCTGGACGTTTTTCAATGGCAAAAATCAATGAATATTGTAAATGCACAAACAGTAATTTCTCCGCATTGCAAGGTGCAATTCTGAAATTTTTTGCTTTTTCGTGCTCCTCTTAGCATGATAAAGAAGATTCAAAGAGAGTGAGATGCCAGCTCCTTTCATTCAGTCAGTAGCTTCAATCATTTCTGGTATATGAATAACATGATGTTTTTCAATAGCAAAAATCAATGAATATTGTAAATGCACAAACAGTAATTTCTCCGCATTGCAAGGTGCAATTCTGAAATTTTTTGCTTTTTCCTGCTCCTCTTAGCATGATAAAGAAGATTCAAAGAGAGTGAGATGCCAGCTCCTTTCATTCAGTCAGTAGCTTCAATCATTTCTGGACGTTTTTCAATGGCAAAAATCAATGAATATTGTAAATGCACAAACAGTAATTTCTCCGCATTGCAAGGTGCAATTCTGAAATTTTTTGCTTTTTCCTGCTCCTCTTAGCATGATAAACATGATTCAAAGAGAGTGAGATGCCAGCTCCTTTCATTCAGTCAGTAGCTTCAATCATTTCTGGACGTTTTTCAATTGCAAAAATCAATGAATATTGTAAATGCACAAACAGTAATTTCTCCGCATTGCAAGGTGCAATTCTGAAATTTTTTGCTTTTTCCTGCTCCTCTTAGCATGATAAAGACGATTCAAAGAGAGTGAGATGCCAGCTACTTTCATTCAGTCAGTAGCTTCAATCATTTCTGGTATATGAATAACATGATGTTTTTCAATGGCAAAAATCAATGAATATTGTAAATGCACAAACAGTAATTTCTCCGCATTGCAAGGTGCAATTCTGAAATTTTTTGCTTTTTCCTGCTCCTCTTAGCATGATAAAGAAGATTCAAAGAGAGTGAGGTGCCAGCTCCTTTCATTCAGTCAGTAGCTTCAAACATTTTTGGTATATGAATAACATGTTTTTCAATGGCAAAAATCAATGAATATTTTAAATGCACAAACAGTAATTTCTCCGCATTGCAAGGTGCAATTGTGAAATTTTTTGCTTTTTCCTGCTCCTCTTAGCATGATAAAGAAGATTCAAAGAGAGTGAGATGCCAGCTCCTTTCATTCAGTCAGTAGCTTCAATCATTTCTGGACGTTTTTCAATGGCAAAAATCAATGAATATTGTAAATGCACAAACAGTAATTTCTCCGCATTGCAAGGTGCAATTCTGAAATTTTTTGCTTTTTCCTGCTCCTCTTAGCATGATAAAGAAGATTCAAAGAGAGTGAGATGCCAGCTCCTTTCAGTCAGTCAGTAGCTTCAAACATTTCTGGTATATGAATAACATGATGTTTTTCAATGGCAAAAATCAATGAATATTGTAAATGCACAAACAGTAATTTCTCCGCATTGCAAGGTGCAAGTCTGAAATTTTTTGCTTTTTCCTGCTCCTCTTAGCATGATAAAGAAGATTCAAAGAGAGTGAGATGCCAGCTACTTTCATTCAGTCAGTAGCTTCAATCATTTCTGGACGTTTTTCAATGGTAAAAATCAATGAATATTGTAAATGCACAAACAGTAATTTCTCCACATTGCAAGGTGCAATTCTGAAATTTTTTGCTTTTTCCTGCTCCTCTTAGCATGATAAAGAAGATTCAAAGAGAGTGAGATGCCAGCTCCTTTCATTCAGTCAGTAGCTTCAAACATTTCTGGTATATGAATAACATGATGTTTTCAATGGCAAAAATCAATGAATATTGTAAATGCACAAACAGTAAATTCTCCGCATTGCAAGGTGCAATTCTGAAATTTTTTGCTTTTTCCTGCTCCTCTTAGCATGATAAAGAAGATTCAAAGAGAGTGAGATGCCAGCTCCTTTCATTCAGTCAGTAGCTTCAAACATTTCTGGTATATGAATAACATGATGTTTTTCAATGGCAAAAATCAATGAATATTGTAAATGCACAAACAGTAATTTCTCCGCATTGCAAGGTGCAATTCTGAAATTTTTTGCTTTTTCCTGCTCCTCTTAGCATGATAAAGAAGATTCAAAGAGAGTGAGATGCCAGCTCCTTTCATTCAGTCAGTAGCTTCAATCATTTCTGGATGTTTTTCAATGGCAAAAATCAATGAATATTGTAAATGCACAAACTGTAATTTCTCCGCATTGCAAGGTGCAATTCTGAAATTTTTTATTTTTTCCTGCTCCTCTTAGCATGATAAAGAAGATTCAAAGAGAGTGAGATGCCAGCTCCTTTCATTCAGTCAGTAGCTTCAATCATTTCTGGACGTTTTTCAATGGCAAAAATCAATGAATATTGTAAATGCACAAACAGTAATTTCTCCGCATTGCAAGGTGCAATTCTGAAATTTTTTGCTTTTTCCTACTCCTCTTAGCATGATAAAGAAGATTCAAAGAGAGTTAGATGCCAGCTCCTTTCATTCAGTCAGTACTTTCAATCATTTCTGGACGTTTTTCAATGGCAAAAATCAATGAATATTGTAAATGCACAAACAGTAATTTCTCCGCATTGCAAGGTGCAATTCTGAATTTTTTTGCTTTTTCCCGCTCCTCTTAGCATGATAAAGAAGATTCAAAGAGAGTGAGGTGCCAGCTCCTTTCATTCAGTCAGTAGCTTCAAACATTTCTGGTATATGAATAACATGTTTTTCAATGGCAAAAATCAATGAATATTGTAAATGCACAAACAGTAATTTCTCCGCATTGCAAGGTGCAATTCTGAAATTTTTTGCTTTTTCCTGCTCCGCTTAGCATGATAAAGAAGATTCAAAGAGAGTGAGATGCCAGCTCCTTTCATTTAGTCAGTAGCTTCAATCATTTCTGGACGTTTTTCAATGGCAAAAATCAATGAATATTGTAAATGCACAAACAGTAATTTCTCCGCATTGCAAGGTGCAATTCTGAAATTTTTTGCTTTTTCCTGCTCCTCTTAGCATGATAAAGAAGATTCAAAGAGAGTGAGATGCCAGCTCCTTTCATTCAGTCAGTAGCTTCAATCATTTCTGGACGTTTTTCAATGGCAAAAATCAATGAATATTGTAAATGCACAAACAGTAATTTCTCCGCATTGCAAGGTGCAATTCTGAAATTTTTTGCTTTTTCGTGCTCCTCTTAGCATGATAAACAAGATTCAAAGAGAGTGAGATGCCAGCTCCTTTCATTCAGTCAGTAGCTTCAGTCATTTCTGGACGTTTTTCAATGGCAAAAATCAATGAATATTGTAAATGCACAAACAGTAATTTCTCCGCATTGCAAGGTGCAATTCTGAAATTTTTTGCTTTTTCCTGCTCCTCTTAGCATGATAAAGAAGATTCAAAGAGAGTGAGATGCCAGCTCCTTTCATTCAGTCAGTAGCTTCAATCATTTCTGGACGTTTTTCAATGGCAAAAATCAATGAATATTGTAAATGCACAAACAGTAATTTCTCCGCATTGCAAGGTGCAATTCTGAAATTTTTTGCTTTTTCCTGCTCCTCTTAGCATGATAAAGAAGATTCAAAGAGAGTGAGATGCCAGCTCCTTTCATTCAGTCAGTAGCTTCAATCATTTCTGGTATATGAATAACATGATGTTTTTCAATAGCAAAAATCAATGAATATTGTAAATGCACAAACAGTAATTTCTCCGCATTGCAAGGTGCAATTCTGAAATTTTTTGCTTTTTCCTGATCCTCTTAGCATGATAAAGAAGATTCAAAGAGAGTGAGATGCCAGCTCCTTTCATTCAGTCAGTAGCTTCAATCATTTCTGGACGTTTTTCAATGGCAAAAATCAATGAATATTGTAAATGCACAAACAGTAATTTCTCCGCATTGCAAGGTGCAATTCTGAAATATTTTGCTTTTTCCTGCTCCTCTTAGCATGATAAACATGATTCAAAGAGAGTGAGATGCCAGCTCCTTTCATTCAGTCAGTAGCTTCAATCATTTCTGGACGTTTTTCAATTGCAAAAATCAATGAATATTGTAAATGCACAAACAGTAATTTCTCCGCATTGCAAGGTGCAATTCTGAAATTTTTTGCTTTTTCCTGCTCCTCTTAGCATGATAAAGAAGATTCAAAGAGAGTGAGATGCCAGCTCCTTTCACTCAGTCAGTAGCTTCAATCATTTCTGGACGTTTTTCAATGGCAAAAATCAATGAATATTGTAAATGCACAAACAGTAATTTCTCCGCATTGCAAGGTGCAATTCTGAAATTTTTTGCTTTTTCCTGCTCCTCTTAGCATGATAAAGAAGATTCAAAGAGAGTGAGGTGCCAGCTCCTTTCATTCAGTCAGTAGCTTCAAACATTTCTGGTATATGAATAACATGTTTTTCAATGGCAAAAATCAATGAATATTGTAAATGCACAAACAGTAATTTCTCCGCATTGCAAGGTGCAATTGTGAAATTTTTTGCTTTTTCCTGCTCCTCTTAGCATGATAAAGAAGATTCAAAGAGAGTGAGATGCCAGCTCCTTTCATTCAGTCAGTAGCTTCAATCATTTCTGGACGTTTTTCAATGGCAAAAATCAATGAATATTGTAAATGCACAAACAGTAATTTCTCCGCATTGCAAGGTGCAATTCTGAAATTTTTTGCTTTTTCCTGCTCCTCTTAGCATGATAAAGAAGATTCAAAGAGAGTGAGATGCCAGCTCCTTTCAGTCAGTCAGTAGCTTCAAACATTTCTGGTATATGAATAACATGATGTTTTTCAATGGCAAAAATCAATGAATATTGTAAATGCACAAACAGTAATTTCTCCGCATTGCAAGGTGCAAGTCTGAAATTTTTTGCTTTTTCCTGCTCCTCTTAGCATGATAAAGAAGATTCAAAGAGAGTGAGATGCCAGCTACTTTCATTCAGTCAGTAGCTTCAATCATTTCTGGACGTTTTTCAATGGTAAAAATCAATGAATATTGTAAATGCACAAACAGTAATTTCTCCACATTGCAAGGTGCAATTCTGAAATTTTTTGCTTTTTCCTGCTCCTCTTAGCATGATAAAGAAGATTCAAAGAGAGTGAGATGCCAGCTCCTTTCATTCAGTCAGTAGCTTCAAACATTTCTGGTATATGAATAACATGATGTTTTCAATCGCAAAAATCAATGAATATTGTAAATGCACAAACAGTAAATTCTCCGCATTGCAAGGTGCAATTCTGAAATTTTTTGCTTTTTCCTGCTCCTCTTAGCATGATAAAGAAGATTCAAAGAGAGTGAGATGCCAGCTCCTTTCATTCAGTCAGTAGCTTCAAACATTTCTGGTATATGAATAACATGATGTTTTTCAATGGCAAAAATCAATGAATATTGTAAATGCACAAACAGTAATTTCTCCGCATTGCAAGGTGCAAGTCTGAAATTTTTTGCTTTTTCCTGCTCCTCTTAGCATGATAAAGAAGATTCAAAGAGAGTGAGATGCCAGCTACTTTCATTCAGTCAGTAGCTTCAATCATTTCTGGACGTTTTTCAATGGTAAAAATCAATGAATATTGTAAATGCACAAACAGTAATTTCTCCACATTGCAAGGTGCAATTCTGAAATTTTTTTCTTTTTCCTGCTCCTCTTAGCATGATAATGAAGATTCAAAGAGAGTGAGATGCCAGCTCCTTTCATTCAGTCAGTAGCTTCAAACATTTCTGGTATATGAATAACATGATGTTTTTCAATGGCAAAAATCAATGAATATTGTAAATGCACAAACAGTAATTTCTCCGCATTGCAAGGTGCAATTCTGAAATTTTTTGCTTTTTCCTGCTCCTCTTAGCATGATAAAGAAGATTCAAAGAGAGTGAGATGCCAGCTCCTTTCATTCAGTCAGTAGCTTCAATCATTTCTGGATGTTTTTCAATGGCAAAAATCAATGAATATTGTAAATGCACAAACTGTAATTTCTCCGCATTGCAAGGTGCAATTCTGAAATTTTTTACTTTTTCCTGCTCCTCTTAGCATGATAAAGAAGATTCAAAGAGAGTGAGATGCCAGCTCCTTTCATTCAGTCAGTAGCTTCAATCATTTCTGGACGTTTTTCAATGGCAAAAATCAATGAATATTGTAAATGCACAAACAGTAATTTCTCCGCATTGCAAGGTGCAATTCTGAAATTTTTTGCTTTTTCCTGCTCCTCTTAGCATGATAAAGAAGATTCAAAGAGAGTGAGATGCCAGCTCCTTTCATTCAGTCAGTACTTTCAATCATTTCTGGACGTTTTTCAATGGCAAAAATCAATGAATATTGTAAATGCACAAACAGTAATTTCTCCGCATTGCAAGGTGCAATTCTGAATTTTTTTGCTTTTTCCCGCTCCTCTTAGCATGATAAAGAAGATTCAAAGAGAGTGCGGTGCCAGCTCCTTTCATTCAGTCAGTAGCTTCAAACATTTCTGGTATATGAATAACATGTTTTTCAATGGCAAAAATCAATGAATATTGTAAATGCACAAACAGTAATTTCTCCGCATTGCAAGGTGCAATTCTGAAATTTTTTGCTTTTTCCTTCTCCGCTTAGCATGATAAAGAAGATTCAAAGAGAGTGAGATGCCAGCTCCTTTCATTCAGTCAGTAGCTTCAATCATTTCTGGACGTTTTTCAATGGCAAAAATCAATGAATATTGTAAATGCACAAAGAGTAATTTCTCCGCATTGCAAGGTGCAATTCTGAAATTTTTTGCTTTTTCCTGCTCCTCTTAGCATGATAAAGAAGATTCAAAGAGAGTGAGATGCCAGCTCCTTTCATTCAGTCAGTAGCTTCAAACATTTCTGGTATATGAATAACATGATGTTTTTCAATGGCAAAAATCAATGAATATTGTAAATGCACAAACAGCAATTTCTCCGCATTGCAAGGTGCAAGTCTGAAATTTTTTGCTTTTTCCTGCTCCTCTTAGCATGATAAAGAAGATTCAAAGAGAGTGAGATGCCAGCTACTTTCATTCAGTCAGTAGCTTCAATCATTTCTGGACGTTTTTCAATGTTAAAAATCAATGAATATTGTAAATGCACAGTAATTTCTCCACATTGCAAGGTGCAATTCTGAATTTTTTTGCTTTTTCCTGCTCCTCTTAGCATGATAAAGAAGATTCAAAGAGAGTGAGATGCCAGCTCCTTTCATTCAGTCAGTAGCTTCAAACATTTCTGGTATATGAATAACATGATGTTTTTCAATGGCAAAAATCAATGAATATTGTAAATGCACAAACAGTAATTTCTCTGCATTGCAAGGTGCAATTCTGAAATTTTTTGCTTTTTCCTGCTCCTCTTATCATGATAAAGAAGATTCAAAGAGAGTGAGATGTCAGCTCCTTTCATTCAGTCAGTAGCTTCAAACATTTCTGGTATATGAATAACATGATGTTTTTCAATGGCAAAAATCAATGAATATTGTAAATGCACAAACAGTAATTTCTCCGCATTGCAAGGTGCAATTCTGAAATTTTTTGCTTTTTCCTCCTCCTCTTAGCATGATAAAGAAGATTCAAAGAGAGTGAGATGCCAGCTCCTTTCATTCAGTCAGTAGCTTCAATCATTTCTGGACGTTTTTCAATGGCAAAAATCAATGAATATTGTAAATGCACAAACAGTAATTTCTCTGCATTGCAAGGTGAATTTCTGAAATTTTTTGCTTTTTCCTGCTCCTCTTAGCATGATAAAGAAGATTCAAAGAGAGTGAGATGCCAGCTCCTTTCGTTCAGTCAGTAGCTTCAATCATTTCTGGACGTTTTTCAATGGCAAAAATCATTGAATATTATAAATGCACAAACAGTAATTTCTCCGCATTGCAAGGTGCAATTCTGAAATTTTTTACTTTTTCCTGCTCCTCTTAGCATGATAAAGAAGATTCAAAGAGAGTGAGATGCCAGCTCCTTTCATTCAGTCAGTAGCTTCAATCATTTCTGGTATATGAATAACATGATGTTTTTCAATGGCAAAAATCAATGAATATTGTAAATGCACAAACAGTAATTTCTCCGCATTGCAAGGTGCAATTCTGAAATTTTTTGCTTTTTCCTGCTCCTCTTAGCATGATAAAGAAGATTCAAAGAGAGTGAGATGCCAGCTCCTTTCATTCAGTCAGTACTTTCAATCATTTCTGGACGTTTTTCAATGGCAAAAATCAATGAATATTGTAAATGCACAAACAGTAATTTCTCCGCATTGCAAGGTGCAATTCTGAATTTTTTTGCTTTTTCCCGCTCCTCTTAGCATGATAAAGAAGATTCAAAGAGAGTGAGGTGCCAGATCCTTTCATTCAGTCAGTAGCTTCAAACATTTCTGGTATATGAATAACATGTTTTTCAATGGCAAAAATCAATGAATATTGTAAATGCACAAACAGTAATTTCTCCGCATTGCAAGGTGCAATTCTGAAATTTTTTGCTTTTTCCTGCTCCGCTTAGCATGATAAAGAAGATTCAAAGAGAGTGAGATGCCAGCTCCTTTCATTCAGTCAGTAGCTTCAATCATTTCTGGACGTTTTTCAATGGCAAAAATCAATGAATATTGTAAATGCACAAACAGTAATTTCTCCGCATTGCAAGGTGCAATTCTGAAATTTTTTGCTTTTTCCTGCTCCTCTTAGCATGATAAAGAAGATTCAAAGAGAGTGAGATGCCAGCTCCTTTCATTCAGTCAGTAGCTTCAAACATTTCTGGTATATGAATAACATGATGTTTTTCAATGGCAAAAATCAATGAATATTGTAAATGCACAAACAGTAATTTCTCCGCATTGCAAGGTGCAATTCTGAAATTTTTTGCTTTTTCCTGCTCCTCTTAGCATGATAAAGAAGATTCAAAGAGAGTGAGATGCCAGCTCCTTTCATTCAGTCAGTAGCTTCAAACATTTCTGGTATATGAATAACATGATGTTTTTCAATGGCAAAAATCAATGAATATTGTAAATGCACAAACAGTAATTTCTCCGCATTGCAAGGTGCAATTCTGAAATTTTTTGCTTTTTCCTGCTCCTCTTAGCATGATAAAGAAGATTCAAAGAGAGTGAGATGCCAGCTCCTTTCATTCAGTCAGTAGCTTCAATCATTTCTGGACGTTTTTCAATGGCAAAAATCAATGAATATTGTAAATGCACAAACAGTAATTTCTCTGCATTGCAAGGTGCAATTCTGAAATTTTTTGCTTTTTCCTGCTCCTCTTAGCATGATAAAGAAGATTCAAAGAGAGTGAGATGTCAGTTCCTTTCATTCAGTCAGTAGCTTCAAACATTTCTGGTATATGAATAACATGATGTTTTTCAATGGCAAAAATCAATGAATATTGTAAATGCACAAACAGTAATTTCTCCGCATTGCAAGGTGCAATTCTGAAATTTTTTGCTTTTTCCTGCTCCTCTTAGCATGATAAAGAAGATTCAAAGAGAGTGAGATGCCAGCTCCTTTCATTCAGTCAGTAGCTTCAATCATTTCTGGACGTTTTTCAATGGCAAAAATCAATGAATATTGTAAATGCACAAACAGTAATTTCTCTGCATTGCAAGGTGCAATTCTGAAATTTTTTGCTTTTTCCTGCTCCTCTTAGCATGATAAAGAAGATTCAAAGAGAGTGAGATGCCAGCTCCTTTCGTTCAGTCAGTAGCTTCAATCATTTCTGGACGTTTTTCAATGGCAAAAATCATTGAATATTATAAATGCACAAACAGTAATTTCTCCGCATTGCAAGGTGCAATTCTGAAATTTTTTACTTTTTCCTGCTCCTCTTAGCATGATAAAGAAGATTCAAAGAGAGTGAGATGCCAGCTCCTTTCATTCAGTCAGTAGCTTCAATCAGTTCTGGTATATGAATAACATGATGTTTTTCAATGGCAAAAATCAATGAATATTGTAAATGCACAAACAGTAATTTCTCCGCATTGCAAGGTGCAATTCTGAAATTTTTTGCTTTTTCCTGCTCCTCTTAGCATGATAAAGAAGATTCAAAGAGAGTGAGATGCCAGCTCCTTTCATTCAGTCAGTAGCTTCAATCATTTCTGGACGTTTTTCAATGGCAAAAATCAATGAATATTGTAAATGCACAAACAGTAATTTCTCCGCATTGCAAGGTGCAATTCTGAAATTTTTTGATTTTTCCTGCTCCTCTTAGCATGATAAAGAAGATTCAAAGAGAGTGAGATGCCAACTACTTTCATTCAGTCAGTAGCTTCAAACATTTCTGGTATATGAATAACATGATGTTTTTCAATGGCAAAAATCAATGAATATTGTAAATGCACAAACAGTAATTTCTCCGCATTGCAAGGTGCAAGTCTGAAATTTTTTGCTTTTTCCTGCTCCTCTTAGCATGATAAAGAAGATTCAAAGAGAGTGAGATGCCAGCTACTTTCATTCAGTCAGTAGCTTCAATCATTTCTGGACGTTTTTCAATGGTAAAAATCAATGAATATTGTAAATGTACAAACAGTAATTTCTCCACATTGCAAGGTGCAATTCTGAAATTTTTTGCTTTTTCCTGCTCCTCTTAGCATGATAAAGAAGATTCAAAGAGAGTGAGATGCCAGCTCCTTTCATTCAGTCAGTAGCTTCAAACATTTCTGGTATATGAATAACATGATGTTTTTCAATGGCAAAAATCAATGAATATTGTAAATGCACAAAACAGTATTTTCTCCGCATTGCAAGGTGCAAGTCTGAAATTTTTTGCTTTTTCCTGCTCCTCTTAGCATGATAAAGAAGATTCAAAGAGAGTGAGATGCCAGCTACTTTCATTCAGTCAGTAGCTTCAATCATTTCTGGACGTTTTTCAATGGTAAAAATCAATGAATATTGTAAATGCACAAACAGTAATTTCTCCACATTGCAAGGTGCAATTCTGAAATTTTTTGCTTTTTCCTGCTCCTCTTAGCATGATAAAGAAGATTCAAAGAGAGTGAGATGCCAGCTCCTTTCATTCAGTCAGTAGCTTCAAACATTTCTGGTATATGAATAACATGATGTTTTTCAATGGCAAAAATCAATGAATATTGTAAATGCACAAACAGTAATTTCTCCGCATTGCAAGGTGCAATTCTGAAATTTTTTGCTTTTTCCTGCTCCTCTTAGCATGATAAAGAAGATTCAAAGAGAGTGAGATGCCAGCTCCTTTCATTCAGTCAGTAGCTTCAATCATTTCTGGACGTTTTTCAATGGCAAAAATCAATGAATATTGTAAATGCACAAACAGTAATTTCTCTGCATTGCAAGGTGCAATTCTGAAATTTTTTGCTTTTTCCTGCTCCTCTTAGCATGATAAAGAAGATTCAAAGAGAGTGAGATGTCAGCTCCTTTCATTCAGTCAGTAGCTTCAAACATTTCTGGTATATGAATAACATGATGTTTTTCAATGGCAAAAATCAATGAATATTGTAAATGCACAAACAGTAATTTCTCCGCATTGCAAGGTGCAATTCTGAAATATTTTGCTTTTTCCTGCTCCTCTTAGCATGATAAAGAAGATTCAAAGAGAGTGAGATGCCAGCTCCTTTCATTCAGTCAGTAGCTTCAATCATTTCTGGACGTTTTTCAATGGCAAAAATCAATGAATATTGTAAATGCACAAAGAGTAATTTCTCTGCATTGCAAGGTGCAATTCTGAAATTTTTTGCTTTTTCCTGCTCCTCTTAGCATGATAAAGAAGATTCAAAGAGAGTGAGATGCCAGCTCCTTTCGTTCAGTCAGTAGCTTCAATCATTTCTGGACGTTTTTCAATGGCAAAAACCATTGAATATTATAAATGCACAAACAGTAATTTCTCCGCATTGCAAGGTGCAATTCTGAAATTTTTTACTTTTTCCTGCTCCTCTTAGCATGATAAAGAAGATTCAAAGAGAGTGAGATGCCAGCTCCTTTCATTCAGTCAGTAGCTTCAATCATTTCTGGTATATGAATAACATGATGTTTTTCAATGGCAAAAATCAATGAATATTGTAAATGCACAAACAGTAATTTCTCCGCATTGCAAGGTGCAATTCTGAAATTTTTTGCTTTTTCCTGCTCCTCTTAGCATGATAAAGAAGATTCAAAGAGAGTGAGATGCCAGCTCCTTTCATTCAGTCAGTACTTTCAATCATTTCTGGACGTTTTTCAATGGCAAAAATCAATGAATATTGTAAATGCACAAACAGTAATTTCTCCGCATTGCAAGGTGCAATTCTGAATTTTTTTGCTTTTTCCCGCTCCTCTTAGCATGATAAAGAAGATTCAAAGAGAGTGAGGTGCCAGCTCCTTTCATTCAGTCAGTAGCTTCAAACATTTCTGGTATATGAATAACATGTTTTTCAATGGCAAAAATCAATGAATATTGTAAATGCACAAACAGTAATTTCTCCGCATTGCAAGGTGCAATTCTGAAATTTTTTGCTTTTTCCTGCTCCGCTTAGCATGATAAAGAAGATTCAAAGAGAGTGAGATGCCAGCTCCTTTCATTCAGTCAGTAGCTTCAATCATTTCTGGACGTTTTTCAATGGCAAAAATCAATGAATATTGTAAATGCACAAACAGTAATTTCTCCGCATTGCAAGGTGCAATTCTGAAATTTTTTGCTTTTTCCTGCTCCTCTTAGCATGATAAAGAAGATTCAAAGAGAGTGAGATGCCAGCTCCTTTCATTCAGTCAGTAGCTTCAAACATTTCTGGTATATGAATAACATGATGTTTTTCAATGGCAAAAATCAATGAATATTGTAAATGCACAAACAGTAATATCTCCGCATTGCAAGGTGCAAGTCTGAAATTTTTTGCTTTTTCCTGCTCCTCTTAGCATGATAAAGAAGATTCAAAGAGAGTGAGATGCCAGCTACTTTCATTCAGTCAGTAGCTTCAATCATTTCTGGACGTTTTTCAATGGTAAAAATCAATGAATATTGTAAATGCACAGTAATTTCTCCACATTGCAAGGTGCAATTCTGAAATTTTTTGCTTTTTCCTGCTCCTCTTAGCATGATAAAGAAGATTCAAAGAGAGTGAGATGCCAGCTCCTTTCATTCAGTCAGTAGCTTCAAACATTTCTGGTATATGAATAACATGATGTTTTTCAATGGCAAAAATCAATGAATATTGTAAATGCACAAACAGTAATTTCTCCGCATTGCAAGGTGCAATTCTGAAATTTTTTGCTTTTTCCTGCTCCTCTTAGCATGATAAAGAAGATTCAAAGAGAGTGAGATGCCAGCTCCTTTCATTCAGTCAGTAGCTTCAAACATTTCTGGTATATGAATAACATGATGTTTTTCAATGGCAAAAATCAATGAATATTGTAAATGCACAAACAGTAATTTCTCCGCATTGCAAGGTGCAATTCTGAAATTTTTTGCTTTTTCCTGCTCCTCTTAGCATGATAAAGAAGATTCAAAGAGAGTGAGATGCCAGCTCCTTTCATTCAGTCAGTAGCTTCAATCATTTCTGGACGTTTTTCAATGGCAAAAATCAATGAATATTGTAAATGCACAAACAGTAATTTCTCTGCATTGCAAGGTGCAATTCTGAAATTTTTTGCTTTTTCCTGCTCCTCTTAGCATGATAAAGAAGATTCAAAGAGAGTGAGATGTCAGTTCCTTTCATTCAGTCAGTAGCTTCAAACATTTCTGGTATATGAATAACATGATGTTTTTCAATGGCAAAAATCAATGAATATTGTAAATGCACAAACAGTAATTTCTCCGCATTGCAAGGTGCAATTCTGAAATTTTTTGCTTTTTCCTGCTCCTCTTAGCATGATAAAGAAGATTCAAAGAGAGTGAGATGCCAGCTCCTTTCATTCAGTCAGTAGCTTCAATCATTTCTGGACGTTTTTCAATGGCAAAAATCAATGAATATTGTAAATGCACAAACAGTAATTTCTCTGCATTGCAAGGTGCAATTCTGAAATTTTTTGCTTTTTCCTGCTCCTCTTAGCATGATAAAGAAGATTCAAAGAGAGTGAGATGCCAGCTCCTTTCGTTCAGTCAGTAGCTTCAATCATTTCTGGACGTTTTTCAATGGCAAAAATCATTGAATATTATAAATGCACAAACAGTAATTTCTCCGCATTGCAAGGTGCAATTCTGAAATTTTTTACTTTTTCCTGCTCCTCTTAGCATGATAAAGAAGATTCAAAGAGAGTGAGATGCCAGCTCCTTTCATTCAGTCAGTAGCTTCAATCAGTTCTGGTATATGAATAACATGATGTTTTTCAATGGCAAAAATCAATGAATATTGTAAATGCACAAACAGTAATTTCTCCGCATTGCAAGGTGCAATTCTGAAATTTTTTGCTTTTTCCTGCTCCTCTTAGCATGATAAAGAAGATTCAAAGAGAGTGAGATGCCAGCTCCTTTCATTCAGTCAGTAGCTTCAATCATTTCTGGACGTTTTTCAATGGCAAAAATCAATGAATATTGTAAATGCACAAACAGTAATATCTCCGCATTGCAAGGTGCAAGTCTGAAATTTTTTGCTTTTTCCTGCTCCTCTTAGCATGATAAAGAAGATTCAAAGAGAGTGAGATGCCAGCTACTTTCATTCAGTCAGTAGCTTCAATCATTTCTGGACGTTTTTCAATGGTAAAAATCAATGAATATTGTAAATGCACAGTAATTTCTCCACATTGCAAGGTGCAATTCTGAAATTTTTTGCTTTTTCCTGCTCCTCTTAGCATGATAAAGAAGATTCAAAGAGAGTGAGATGCCAGCTCCTTTCATTCAGTCAGTAGCTTCAAACATTTCTGGTATATGAATAACATGATGTTTTTCAATGGCAAAAATCAATGAATATTGTAAATGCACAAACAGTAATTTCTCCGCATTGCAAGGTGCAATTCTGAAATTTTTTGCTTTTTCCTGCTCCTCTTAGCATGATAAAGAAGATTCAAAGAGAGTGAGATGCCAGCTCCTTTCATTCAGTCAGTAGCTTCAAACATTTCTGGTATATGAATAACATGATGTTTTTCAATGGCAAAAATCAATGAATATTGTAAATGCACAAACAGTAATTTCTCCGCATTGCAAGGTGCAATTCTGAAATTTTTTGCTTTTTCCTGCTCCTCTTAGCATGATAAAGAAGATTCAAAGAGAGTGAGATGCCAGCTCCTTTCATTCAGTCAGTAGCTTCAATCATTTCTGGACGTTTTTCAATGGCAAAAATCAATGAATATTGT
This sequence comes from Phyllobates terribilis, assembly GCF_046119375.1. Taxonomy (NCBI): domain Eukaryota; kingdom Metazoa; phylum Chordata; class Amphibia; order Anura; family Dendrobatidae; genus Phyllobates; species Phyllobates terribilis. Next base: position 594,038 of record NW_027363293.1, read on the forward strand.
AAATGCACAAACAGTAATTTCTCTGCATTGCAAGGTGCAATTCTGAAATTTTTTGCTTTTTCCTGCTCCTCTTAGCATGATAAAGAAGATTCAAAGAGAGTGAGATGTCAGTTCCTTTCATTCAGTCAGTAGCTTCAAACATTTCTGGTATATGAATAACATGATGTTTTTCAATGGCAAAAATCAATGAATATTGTAAATGCACAAACAGTAATTTCTCCGCATTGCAAGGTGCAATTCTGAAATTTTTTGCTTTTTCCTGCTCCTCTTAGCATGATAAAGAAGATTCAAAGAGAGTGAGATGCCAGCTCCTTTCATTCAGTCAGTAGCTTCAATCATTTCTGGACGTTTTTCAATGGCAAAAATCAATGAATATTGTAAATGCACAAACAGTAATTTCTCTGCATTGCAAGGTGCAATTCTGAAATTTTTTGCTTTTTCCTGCTCCTCTTAGCATGATAAAGAAGATTCAAAGAGAGTGAGATGCCAGCTCCTTTCGTTCAGTCAGTAGCTTCAATCATTTCTGGACGTTTTTCAATGGCAAAAATCATTGAATATTATAAATGCACAAACAGTAATTTCTCCGCATTGCAAGGTGCAATTCTGAAATTTTTTACTTTTTCCTGCTCCTCTTAGCATGATAAAGAAGATTCAAAGAGAGTGAGATGCCAGCTCCTTTCATTCAGTCAGTAGCTTCAATCAGTTCTGGTATATGAATAACATGATGTTTTTCAATGGCAAAAATCAATGAATATTGTAAATGCACAAACAGTAATTTCTCCGCATTGCAAGGTGCAATTCTGAAATTTTTTGCTTTTTCCTGCTCCTCTTAGCATGATAAAGAAGATTCAAAGAGAGTGAGATGCCAGCTCCTTTCATTCAGTCAGTAGCTTCAATCATTTCTGGACGTTTTTCAATGGCAAAAATCAATGAATATTGTAAATGCACAAACAGTAATTTCTCCGCATTGCAAGGTGCAATTCTGAAATTTTTTGATTTTTCCTGCTCCTCTTAGCATGATAAAGAAGATTCAAAGAGAGTGAGATGCCAACTACTTTCATTCAGTCAGTAGCTTCAAACATTTCTGGTATATGAATAACATGATGTTTTTCAATGGCAAAAATCAATGAATATTGTAAATGCACAAACAGTAATTTCTCCGCATTGCAAGGTGCAAGTCTGAAATTTTTTGCTTTTTCCTGCTCCTCTTAGCATGATAAAGAAGATTCAAAGAGAGTGAGATGCCAGCTACTTTCATTCAGTCAGTAGCTTCAATCATTTCTGGACGTTTTTCAATGGTAAAAATCAATGAATATTGTAAATGTACAAACAGTAATTTCTCCACATTGCAAGGTGCAATTCTGAATTTTTTTGCTTTTTCCTGCTCCTCTTAGCATGATAAAGAAGATTCAAAGAGAGTGAGATGCCAGCTCCTTTCATTCAGTCAGTAGCTTCAAACATTTCTGGTATATGAATAACATGATGTTTTTCAATGGCAAAAATCAATGAATATTGTAAATGCACAAACAGTAATTTCTCCGCATTGCAAGGTGCAATTCTGAAATTTTTTGCTTTTTCCTGCTCCTCTTAGCATGATAAAGAAGATTCAAAGAGAGTGAGATGCCAGCTCCTTTCATTCAGTCAGTAGCTTCAAACATTTCTGGTATATGAATAACATGATGTTTTTCAATGGCAAAAATCAATGAATATTGTAAATGCACAAAACAGTAATTTCTCCGCATTGCAAGGTGCAAGTCTGAAATTTTTTGCTTTTTCCTGCTCCTCTTAGCATGATAAAGAAGATTCAAAGAGAGTGAGATGCCAGCTACTTTCATTCAGTCAGTAGCTTCAATCATTTCTGGACGTTTTTCAATGGTAAAAATCAATGAATATTGTAAATGCACAAACAGTAATTTCTCCACATTGCAAGGTGCAATTCTGAATTTTTTTGCTTTTTCCTGCTCCTCTTAGCATGATAAAGAAGATTCAAAGAGAGTGAGATGCCAGCTCCTTTCATTCAGTCAGTAGCTTCAAACATTTCTGGTATATGAATAACATGATGTTTTTCAATGGCAAAAATCAATGAATATTGTAAATGCACAAACAGTAATTTCTCCGCATTGCAAGGTGCAATTCTGAAATTTTTTGCTTTTTCCTGCTCCTCTTAGCATGATAAAGAAGATTCAAAGAGAGTGAGATGCCAGGTCCTTTCATTCAGTCAGTAGCTTCAATCATTTCTGGATGTTTTTCAATGGCAAAAATCAATGAATATTGTAAATGCACAAACTGTAATTTCTCCGCATTGCAAGGTGCAATTCTGAAATTTTTTGCTTTTTCCTGCTCCTCTTAGCATGATAAAGAAGATTCAAAGAGAGTGAGATGCCAGCTCCTTTCATTCAGTCAGTAGCTTCAATCATTTCTGGACGTTTTTCAATGGCAAAAATCAATGAATATTGTAAATGCACAAACAGTAATTTCTCCGCATTGCAAGGTGCAATTCTGAAATTTTTTGCTTTTTCCTGCTCCTCTTAGCATGATAAAGAAGATTCAAAGAGAGTGAGATGCCAGCTCCTTTCATTCAGTCAGTAGCTTCAAACATTTCTGGTATATGAATAACATGATGTTTTTCAATGGCAAAAATCAATGAATATTGTAAATGCACAAACAGTAATTTCTCCGCATTGCAAGGTGCAATTCTGAAATTTTTTGCTTTTTCCTGCTCCTCTTAGCATGATAAAGAAGATTCAAAGAGAGTGAGATGCCAGCTCCTTTCATTCAGTCAGTAGCTTCAATCATTTCTGGATGTTTTTCAATGGCAAAAATCAATGAATATTGTAAATGCACAAACTGTAATTTCTCCGCATTGCAAGGTGCAATTCTGAAATTTTTTGCTTTTTCCTGATCCTCTTAGCATGATAAAGAAGATTCAAAGAGAGTGAGATGCCAGCTCCTTTCATTCAGTGAGTACCTTCAATCATTTCTGGACGTTTTTCAATGGCAAAAATCAATGAATATTGTAAATGCACAAACAGTAATTTCTCCGCATTGCAAGGTGCAATTCTGAAATGTTTTGCTTTTTCCCGCTCCTCTTAGCATGATAAAGAAGATTCAAAGAGAGTGAGGTGCCAGCTCCTTTCATTCAGTCAGTAGCTTCAAACATTTCTGGTATATGAATAACATGTTTTTCAATGGCAAAAATCAATGAATATTGTAAATGCACAAACAGTAATTTCTCCGCATTGCAAGGTGCAATTCTGAAATTTTTTGCTTTTTCCTGCTCCTCTTAGCATGATAAAGAAGATTCAAAGAGAGTGAGATGCCAGCTCCTTTCATTCAGTCAGTAGCTTCAATCATTTCTGGACGTTTTTCAATGGCAAAAATCAATGAATATTGTAAATGCACAAACAGTAATTTCTCCGCATTGCAAGGTGCAATTCTGAAATTTTTTGCTTTTTCCTACTCCTCTTAGCATGATAAAGAAGATTCAAAGAGAGTGAGATGCCAGCTCCTTTCCTTCAGTCAGTAGCTTCAATCATTTCTGGACGTTTTTCAATGGCAAAAATCATTGAATATTGTAAATGCACAAACAGTAATTTCTCTGCATTGCAAGGTGCAATTCTGAAATTTTTTGCTTTTTCCTGCTCCTCTTATCATGATAAAGAAGATTCAAAGAGAGTGAGATGTCAGCTCCTTTCATTCAGTCAGTAGCTTCAAACATTTCTGGTATATGAATAACATGATGTTTTTCAATGGCAAAAATCAATGAATATTGTAAATGCACAAACAGTAATTTCTCCGCAATGCAAGGTGCAATTCTGAAATTTTTTGCTTTTTCCTGCTCCTCTTAGCATGATAAAGAAGATTCAAAGAGAGTGAGATGCCAGCTCCTTTCATTCAGTCAGTAGCTTCAATCATTTCTGGACGTTTTTCAATGGCAAAAATCAATGAATATTGTAAATGCACAAACAGTAATTTCTCCGCATTGCAAGGTGCAATTCTGAAATTTTTTGCTTTTTCCTGCTCCTCTTAGCATGATAAAGAAGATTCAAAGAGAGTGAGATGCCAGCTCCTTTCGTTCAGTCAGTAGCTTCAATCATTTCTGGACGTTTTTCAATGGCAAAAATCATTGAATATTATAAATGCACAAACAGTAATTTCTCCGCATTGCAAGGTGCAATTCTGAAATTTTTTACTTTTTCCTGCTCCTCTTAGCATGATAAAGAAGATTCAAAGAGAGTGAGATGCCAGCTCCTTTCATTCAGTCAGTAGCTTCAATCATTTCTGGTATATGAATAACATGATGTTTTTCAATGGCAAAAATCAATGAATATTGTAAATGCACAAACAGTAATTTCTCCGCATTGCAAGGTGCAATTCTGAAATTTTTTGCTTTTTCCTGCTCCTCTTAGCATGATAAAGAAGATTCAAAGAGAGTGAGATGCCAGCTCCTTTCATTCAGTCAGTAGCTTCAATCATTTCTGGACGTTTTTCAATGGCAAAAATCAATGAATATTGTAAATGCACAAACAGTAATTTCTCCGCATTGCAAGGTGCAATTCTGAAATTTTTTGATTTTTCCTTCTCCTCTTAGCATGATAAAGAAGATTCAAAGAGAGTGAGATGCCAGCTCCTTTCATTCAGTCAGTAGCTTCAAACATTTCTGGTATATGAATAACATGATGTTTTTCAATGGCAAAAATCAATGAATATTGTAAATGCACAAACAGTAATTTCTCCGCATTGCAAGGTGCAAGTCTGAAATTTTTTGCTTTTTCCTGCTCCTCTTAGCATGATAAAGAAGATTCAAAGAGAGTGAGATGCCAGCTACTTTCATTCAGTCAGTAGCTTCAATCATTTCTGGACGTTTTTCAATGGTAAAAATCAATGAATATTGTAAATGTACAAACAGTAATTTCTCCACATTGCAAGGTGCAATTCTGAAATTTTTTGCTTTTTCCTGCTCCTCTTAGCATGATAAAGAAGATTCAAAGAGAGTGAGATGCCAGCTCCTTTCATTCAGTCAGTAGCTTCAAACATTTCTGGTATATGAATAACATGATGTTTTTCAATGGCAAAAATCAATGAATATTGTAAATGCACAAACAGTAATTTCTCCGCATTGCAAGGTGCAATTCTGAAATTTTTTGCTTTTTCCTGCTCCTCTTAGCATGATAAAGAAGATTCAAAGAGAGTGAGATGCCAGCTCCTTTCATTCAGTCAGTAGCTTCAAACATTTCTGGTATATGAATAACATGATGTTTTTCAAAGGCAAAAATCAATGAATATTGTAAATGCACAAACAGTAATTTCTCCGCATTGCAAGGTGCAAGTCTGAAATTTTTTGCTTTTTCCTGCTCCTCTTAGCATGATAAAGAAGATTCAAAGAGAGTGAGATGCCAGCTACTTTCATTCAGTCAGTAGCTTCAATCATTTCTGGACGTTTTTCAATGGTAAAAATCAATGAATATTGTAAATGCACAAACAGTAATTTCTCCACATTGCAAGGTGCAATTCTGAAATTTTTTGCTTTTTCCTGCTCCTCTTAACATGATAAAGAAGATTCAAAGAGAGTGAGATGCCAGCTCCTTTCATTCAGTCAGTAGCTTCAAACATTTCTGGTATATGAATAACATGATGTTTTTCAATGGCAAAAATCAATGAATATTGTAAATGCACAAACAGTAATTTCTCCGCATTGCAAGGTGCAATTCTGAAATTTTTTGCTTTTTCCTGCTCCTCTTAGCATGATAAAGAAGATTCCAAGAGAGTGAGATGCCAGCTCCTTTCATTCAGTCAGTAGCTTCAATCATTTCTGGATGTTTTTCAATGGCAAAAATCAATGAATATTGTAAATGCACAAACTGTAATTTCTCCGCATTGCAAGGTGCAATTCTGAAATTTTTTGCTTTTTCCTGCTCCTCTTAGCATGATAAAGAAGATTCAAAGAGAGTGAGATGCCAGCT